>NC_088685.1:71285237-71923570 GCF_028017835.1 Emys orbicularis | reverse complement strand
TTAAAAATTAAGACTGTATTTGGATTGTTTCCGAAATATTTAGTCTGATGTAGTTATGATGACTGTGTATTTCTTCTTCTAGCTAGAAACTAATTGTTCATATTAAGTGCAGGTGCTTCCTTTGTGGGCTATATTAAGTGATGCTGTAACCGCTGTCAAGCACAATTACCATAACCCAAACAGAGACAACAGTCAACTCATCTAAATATTACTCTATTTGAACTACACAAGTATTCACCTGATGACACCTTTATTTAAAACGTCCTTCAGCAAGGAGGATTCTAAATTTCTTTACAGATTTTGGGCAAAATACTGCCCTTATTATAGTGGAGAGTGAAAGGGTCTGGCCCTGTAGTGAGTCCCAGAGCCATTCGACTGGTACGTGGCAAGATGACTCAGGCTAGCCAAATGAGGGAGGATGGGCAAGTTTGTGTGCTGTGCCACTCCTTACTGATCCTTTAAAAACAAGTGGGACAAATTCACATGCACCATTCCTAGTGCCTGCAACATACCATCTGAAGATGTCAGACCCCTAAAATACTGATGAGAGAGATTGGAGATATGTCAGAGGACTTAAAGATGGCAAATATAGTGCCAATCTATAAAAGGAGGAACAAGGACAACCCAGGGAATTACAGACCAGTCAGTTTAACTTCAGTACCCTGAAAGATGGAGCAAATAATTAAGCAATCAATTTGCAAACACCTAGAAGATAATAAAGTGACAAGTAACAGTCAACATGCATTTGTCAAGAACAAATCATGTCAAACAAAACTAATAGCTTTCTTTGACAGGGCAACTAGCGTTGTGGATGCGGGGAAGTGGTAGATGTGCTATATCTTGACTTTAGTAAGGCTTTTAATACAGTCTTACATGACCTTCTCATAAACAAACTAGGGAAATATAGTGTAGATGGAGCTACCATAAGGTAGGTACATAACTGGTTGAAAAACCGTTCCCAGAGAGAAGTTATCAGGAGTTCACAGTCAAGCTGGAAGGGCATATCTAGTGGGGTCCCACAGGGATCAGTCCTGGGTCTGGTTCTGTTCAATATCTTGATAAATCATTTAGATAATGGCATAGAGCAGGGGTCGGCAACGTTTGGCACGCGGCTCGCCAGGGTAAGCACCCTGGCGGGCTGGGCCAGTTTATTTACCTGCTGACATGGCAGGTTCGGCCGATCGCGGCCCCCACTGGCCGCGGTTCACTGTCCCGGGCCAATGGGGGCGGCGGGAAGCGGCGCGGGCGAGCGATGTGCTGGCCGCGGCTTCCCGCCGCCCCCATTGGCCCGGGACAGCGAACCGCGGCCAGTGGGGGCCGCGATCCGCCGAACCTGCCGCTTCAGCAGGTAAATAAACTGGCCCGGCCCGCCAGGGTGCTTACCCTGGTGAGCCGCGTGCCAAACGTTGCCGACCCCTGGCATAGAGAGTATACTTATAAAGTTGGTGGAAGATTATCAAGCTGGAGGGGTTGCAAGTGCTTTGGAGGATAGGTTTAAAATTCAAAATGATCTAGACAAACTGGAGAAATGGTCTGAAATCAACAGGATTAAATTCAATTAGGACAAATGCAAAGTACTTCCCTTAGGAAGGAACAATCAATTTCACACATACAAAATGGGAAATGACTAGGAAGGAGTCCTGTGGAAAGGGATCGGGGGCTATAGCGGATCAAAATCTAAATATGAGTGAACAGTGTCACACTGTTTCAAAAAAAAAGTGAACATCATTCTGGGATGTATCAGCAGGAGTGCTGTAAGCAAGACATGAGAAATAATTCTTTCACTATTTAGCACTGATGAGGCTTCAACTGGAGTAATGTGTCCAGTTCTGGGTGCCACATTTCAAAAGAGATGTGGATAAATTGTAGAAAGTCCAGAGGCGAGCAACAAAAATGATTAGAGTTCTAGAAAACATGACCTATGAGGAAAGATTGAAAAAAATAGGTTTGTTTAGTAGGGAGAAAGAAGACTAAGGGTACGTCTATACCCAGCCGCTAGTTCGGCGGCTGGCAATCGAACTTCTGGGTTCGACTTATCGCGTCTTGTCTGGACGCGATAAGTTGAACCCGGAAGTGCTCGCCGTCGACTGCGGTACTCCTGCTCGGCGAGAGGAGTACCGCAGAGTCGACGGGGGAGCCTGCCTGCCGCGTCTGGACCGAGGTAAGTTCGAACTAAGGTACTTCGAACTTCAGCTACGTTATTCACGTAGCTGAAGTTGCGTACCTTAGTTCGATTTGGGGGGTTAGTGTAGACCAAGCCTAAGAGGGGACATGATAACAGTTTTCAAGTACATACACATTGTTACAAGGAGAAGGGTGAAAAATTGTTCTCCATAACTTCTGAGGAGAGGACAAGAAGCAATGGGGTTAAATTGCAGCAAGGGAGGTTTAGGTTGGAATTTAGGAAAAACTTCCTGTCAGAGTAGTTAAGCTCTGGAACAAATTGTGTAGGGAGGTTGTGGAATCTCCGTCATTGGAGTTTTTTAAGAACAGGTTAGACGAACACCTGTCAGGAATGGTCTAGTTATTACTTAATCCTGCCTTGAATGCAGGAGACTGGACTAGATGACCTATTGAGGTCCCTTCCAGTCCTACACTTCTATGTTTCTATGATGATTATGCACCCAAGATGGGGCCATGTGTTCTTGGACATTACCTACACAACAATGGGTCCTTTTGTGCACTAGCTGATGTAGTAGCTAATCTCTCAGCCTAATGCACTTCTGTGTTCTGTATTTGAATCCTGCCCTCCTGCTGTAAGGGTGAGTCATGGTGAGAGACAAGGTTATATACGCCCTGTTCCTCCAACTACTGCACCCAGAACTTTGCCCTGTATACATAAAGATCACTTGTCTACTACTGAAATGCAGCTAACTCTTAAATTGCCATGCTATGCCAACAACACTATGCAACAATTTTAGGAGTAGAAAGTGAAGAGTAACTTTTGGAATTGAAACTAAATGGTAATTAAGTAGGCAAAAATGTACAGGTGTGTTTAACCATTGCAGTGTTCAAACTTTCTGCTTGCGACTGGTTTTCACTGCTGATGGTTTACAGAGGGACATAGGATATGAGAAAGGTGAGATGGGAAGGAAAAGATATGGAGGTAGGGACAAGAAATAGGGAACAATAACATAAACCTGGCACCAAGACCAACATTTTCAAACTTAGGTGACTAAAATTAGGCACGTCAGTAAAAGGGGGCTGATTCAGAGATGCTGCTAGCCCACAGCTCCCACTGAAGTCAATAGGAATTCAGTAGTGCTGAAAATCAGGCTACTTTTATAAATGTAGGTGCCTATTTTCTTATTATTTATTTGCATTATCATAGTGCCTAGGTGTTTCGGTCATGGACCAGTACCCATTGTCCTAGGTGCGGTACAAACACAGAACAAAAGACAGTCCCCCTCCCAAAGAGCTTTCAATCTAAGTAATTAGGTCAGTATCCCAGGTAAGGGTGCATCAGCACAGGGGAGGTATTGGGAAGGGTATGTGGGATGAAGGTGTTATGCAAGGTGGCACTGAGAAGGGTATAAGTGATGGGGATGTAACAAGGCAGGGAAAGTATTGGGAGAACTATAGGGAAAGTATCAGCAGTGGGGATGTATCAGGGTGAGAGAGGTATGATGGGGGTATCAGGGAGAGGGCAATATGGGCAATAAGGTGGTATTGGGAGGGATACTGGGGATGGAGGCACTACTGATAGTGGGGTGATTGGGGTGGTATTGGGGGTTGGTATTGGAGATCAGAAGGGATCAGGTATGGGGCAATGTCAGCAGTGCGGGCTGTATCAGTATAGAGGTGTTGTTGGCAGTGGGGCTGTATTAGGGTGGGGGAGGTATTAGGAGTGATATCAGGAATGGGGGCAACATTAGCGGTGAGGTTGTGTCAGCAATGGAGGGGCTGTATTGGCAGATTACGGCCAGTATCAGTAGGGGTGCAGGGAGTGTATCAGGGTAGGGGCAATATCAGGAGAGGCATCGGGGATGAGAGGTTGTATTCTTGAGGGAGAAGAGGAATCAGTGATGAGGACTGTGCTGGGGGTGGTAACAGGGATGGGGGCAGTATTAGCAGAGGTATCAGGAATAGGGATGGTATCAGGAAGAGGATCGGGTATGGTATGAGGAAGGGGATCTGGGATGTGGGAGGTATCAGGACGGGGGCCAGGCACGGGGGACTTTATGGGGGGGTGGTATCAGGGATGGGGCCAGTATTAGTAGGGGTATTTGAGATGGGGTAGTATCAATAGGGCTATCTGGGAGGGGGCAGCATCAGGAGGGGGATCAGGTAGGGTGACCAGATGTCCTGATTTTATAGGGACAGTCCCGATTTTGGGGTCTTTTTCTTATATAGGCTTCTATTACCCCCCACCCCCTGTCCCGATTTTTCACACTTGCTGTCTGGTCACCCTAGCTGATCAGGGTGGTGTCAGGAAGGGGATTGGGGGATGAAAGCTGCATTGGAGGGACAGAATCGGGGATGAGAGTGGTATGGGGAGGGGGATTGGGTATGGGGGGGCTGTATCAGGGTTAAGGGACTGAGGATAAGGGGTGCGTATTAGGGAGAGTATCAGGGAGGAGGGTAACAGGGATAAGGGGCAGAAAACGGGGATGGGGCAGTATCAGGCGGGGTATTGGCGATGGGGGCGCTATCAGAAGGGGGATCGAGGACGAGAGGCGGGTATTGAATGAGGAAAAAGGCAGCGTAGAGAGCAGCACCGGGGCTGGGGGCGGGGTATCGGGGCGCTGTCGGGCGGCCAGGGCCCCTCCCTGCCGGAGTCACAGAGCGGCCGCTGCCACGTCAGGGCAGTTTCCTGCCGCAGCCGGAGCCGAGTCAGCAGCAGACGCGCGAGTCCCCGCCCCCGCCGCTGCACAGCGGGGAGCGGCCGCCGCCGGGCCGGTCGCAGGGAGCCGCCGTCCGCCTCTGGCCCAACGTCCCCGCCATGGAGTCTCGTTACAACCTGAAGAGCCCGGGTGAGCGAGCGAGGGGCCGGAGTGGGGAGGGGGCAGCGGGACCCAGCAACGTCTTCCGGGTCCGTCTGCCTGGGCGGGAGTCGGCAGCCGGCTCCCTGCCGCCGTGCGCTGGGGCAGCGGCTGGCGGCCTCCCTCGAGGCCTCGGCGGCCCCGGGTTGGGCAGCGGGAGGAGCGGGCCGGGAGCCCGGCCCGGAGGCGCTGATAGGCCGGAGCGGGATCTGTGGGGGTGTTGGCGCCTCGGAGCTCCCTCAGCCCCATGGCGACGAGGTCGGTTCATCGCCCTGCCCGCGGCGCTCTCGGCCCCGGGGGAGACGCTGACTTGGACCACCAGCAGCGAGCCCCTTCCCGGGGGCGGGGAAATGGCTGAATCTCATTCCCAGGTGGCCCTTCTCTCCAGTGGCAGGGGCTCTGGGCGTTCACTTTCCCCCCAGGCCACAGCCTCTGTGTGCCCGCCACCCTCGCGTACCAGGCACCCCACTTTCCCTCTGCCCACCTGCGTCCCCCAATCCCCTTCGCCAGGGGTTCTGCCCCCCCATTTCCCCCATTGATGGCCCCCCATTCTCCCCACTGTGCCAGGGCTCCCTTCCCTCTTCCCCGCACTGCAAGGTCCCCCATTCTCCTCCCTGTTCCCTTCACACCAGAGTCCTCATTCTCCCCACCATACCAGGGGCTCTGTTTCCCCCAACTCTTCCTCATCAGGATCCCTCATTCTTTACACCAGTGGCTCTCAACTTTCTAGAGTACTAGACCCCTTGCAGGAGTCTGATTTGTCTTGCGTGCCCCCAAGTTTCACCTCCCCTAAAAACTATTTGCTTACAAAATCAGACATATAAAATACAGAAGTGTCACAGCTCACTATTCATGAAAAATTATGCACTTTCTCATTTTTACCATATAACTGTAAAATCAATTGGAATATAAATATTGTATGTAGATTTCAGTGTATAATATATAGAGTAGTCTGGGTTGCCAGGTGTCCGGTTTTCTACCGGAATGCCCAGTTGAAAGGGGACCCTGGCAGCTCTGGTCAGCACTTAGGGTGACCAGATGAGAGGAAGAAAATATCGGGACGGGGGGGTCGCAAAAAAAAAAAAAAAAAAAAGCTGAGTGCTGCCGGCGGAGCAGGAGAGAAAAAAAACTCAAACGTTTCTTCTGAGCACCCTCAAGCGGCGCCTGCTGCCTCCCCTGCCAAACGTCCCAGCCCAGGAGTAGCAACCCCCCCGCCCCCGGGCTGCACAGTGGGGTTCTTCCGGGCCACAGGCACTGGCTGGATGCCCAGTTTCCTTCGGCCTCCCCCGCACCTGTCCTAGTAGCTTGGCCCGAGGCCTCTCTCCGTTCTGCCTTCACCGGCTCAGCCCAGCACCTGGCCCTCAGGCAGCCTGGCCGGATCCATCCCTGACGCGAAGCACGTGGTTCCCACAGGGCTTCTCCGGGGTCCGCCTCCCAGAGCTCCCCGCGATTCACCGCCCCGGGGCTCTGCCGCGGCCTCTTGCCCTGGGGAGCCGGTGACGTTACCGCGGGGCTCTGCTATGGCCCTGCGCCGTGCCCGGGAGCCGCCGGAGCCCAGCCGGCCCAGCCCCGCAGCCCCCCCATGGCGCTCAAGGCTCTTGGCAAAGTCCTACGAGCGGGGTGGGGGAACTGGCAGCTCCCCACCGGCCACGGCGTCACTTCCGGCTGAGCGGCCAGTAGTAACCCCTTCCGGATCCAGCGGGGGAGGCTGGCTCGTGCCGGCTGAGCAGGAGAGAGAGAAAGAAAAAAAAAAAAAAGCGCCGAGTGCTGCCGGCGAAGCAAATATTGGGACAAAGTGCATCCCGACCAAAGATCGGTCGGGATGTGGGACAAACACTTAAATATCGGGACGGTCCTGGTCACCCTATCAGCACTGCTGATCAGGCCGTTAAAAGTCTGGTCGGCGGAGCAGCGGGGCTAAGGCAGGCTTCCTGCCTGCCCTACTCAGCGCAGCTTCCGGAAGTGGCGACATGTCCCTGTGGCCCCTAGGCGCAGGGACTAGGGAGGCTTCGTGTGCTGGCCATGCCCCGAGCATCAGCTACCATTGGCCGGGAACCGCGGACAATGGGAGCGGCGCACACCACGCAGAGCTGTCTGGTCGCACTTCCGCCTAGGGGCCGGGCATGCTGGCCGCTTCTGGGAGCAGGGCGGAGCCTGCCTTAGCCCCACTGCGCCACTGACCGGGAGCCACCTGAGGTAAGTGCTGCTTGGCCGGAGCCCACACCCAATCTGCTGCCCCAGGTCGGAACACCCTCCTACACCCAACCTCCCTCCCAGAGCCCAAGCCCCAGCCCTGAGCCCCTCCTGCACCCAAACTCCCACCCGGAGCCTGCACCCCAAACCCTCTCCTGCACCCTAAACCTCAGCCCTGAGCCCCCTCCTGCACCCCAAACCCCTCATTCCTGGTGCCACCCCAGAGCCTGAACCCCCAGTTGGAGCCCCCACCGACACCCTAACCCCCAGCCCTGAGACCACTCCTACACTCCAAACCCCTCGGCCCCAGCCCGCAACCCACTCGTGCACCCCAAACCCCTCATCCCCGGAGACCACACCCCCAGTTGAAGCCCGCACCCCTGCCCCAGCCATGAGCCCACTCCTGCACTCCAAACCCCTTGGCCCCAGCCTGGAGCCCCCTTCTGCACCTCAAACCCCTCATCCCCAGACCCACCCTGGGGCCCGCACCCCCAGTCATAGCCCTCACCCCCTCCCTATCCCCTTCCCCAGCCCGGAGCCCCCTCCCACATGCTGAACCTCTAATTTCTGGCCCAACCCCAGAGCCTGCATCCCCAGCTGGAGCCCTCTCCCTCTCCTGCACCTCTGCCCCAGCCCAGTGAAAGTGAGTGAGGGTGGGGGAGAGCGAGCAATGGAGGGAGGGGGGCTGGAGTGAGTGGGGCCAGCGCCTCAGAAAAAGGGGCGTGGCAGGGCCTCAGGGAAGAGGCTGAGCAGGGGTGTTCTGTTTTGAGCAATTAGAAAGTTGGCAACACTAAGAGCAGTATAAACAAGTCATTGTCTATATTAAATTTTAGTTTCTACTGATGTCGCTAGTGCTAGGCAAATATCTATATGAGTTGATGTACCCCCTCATAGGCGCTGACTCCGTGGGCGCTCTGGGGCTGGAGCACCCAGGGGGAAACATTAGTGGGTGCTCTGCACCCACAGGCAGCCAAGCTCCCCCCCGCCTCACCTGCTCCCCCCCTGAGTGCGCCGCGTCCCTGCTCCTCCACCTACCTCCCAGCGTTGCCTGCCCGGTCGCCGCCAAACAGCTGTTTGGTGGCGTTAGCACACTCCAGGGGAGGAGGGGGGGAGGAGCAGGAACGTGGCATGCTCAGGGAAGGAGGCGGGGCTTTGGGGAAGGACTTGAAATAGGAGCAGGGAGGGGGTGGATTTGGGGCGGGGACTTTGGGGAAGGGGTTAGCATGGGGGTGGGGCCGGG
Organism: Emys orbicularis; assembly: GCF_028017835.1. Lineage (NCBI taxonomy): Eukaryota > Metazoa > Chordata > Testudines > Emydidae > Emys > Emys orbicularis. The sequence continues at coordinate 71,915,155 of NC_088685.1, read as the reverse complement.
TGCAGAGGGGGAGGTCGAGCACCCACGGGAAAGAGGGGAAGTCGGCGCCTATGTACCCCCTGGAAGACCTCTGAACGCCTGTTGAGAACCACCACTTTACACCCTGTCTCTCTGTGTGTGTCTCCCTCTCCCTCCCTTCCTCTCTATCACTCTTTTTTTTTTTTTTGGTGAGAGAGAGAGTACTTTTCTTCCCTCCAGATTGGATGGTGCCATCTCACCTTAACCAGAAGGCAGAATTAATCGCACTGTTAATAATAGAATACTATTTATTTAAATATTTTTGGATGTTTTCTACATTTTCAAATATATTGATTTCAATTACAACACAGGATACAAAGTGTACAGTGCTCACTTCATATTTATTTTTAATTACAAGTATTTGCACTGTAAAAAAACCAAGAGAAATAGTATTTTTCAATTACTTCAAGTCAAAGTTGCAGAAACTATCAGAAGTCTGCATCCCAAGAAAGGGGAAAAAATTCATAGGCAGGAGTTGTAGACCAAGCTGGATGAGCAAGCATCTCAGAGAGGTGATTAAGAAAAAGCAGAAAGCCTACAAGGAGTGGAAGATAGGAGGGATCAGCAAGGAAAGCTACCTTACTGAGGTCAGAACATGTAGGAATAAAGTGAGAAAGGCCAAAAGCCGTGTAGAGTTGGACATAAGAACATAAGAACGGCCGTACCGGGTCAGACCAAAGGTCCATCTAGCCGAGTATCCTGTCTACCGACAGTGGCTAATGCCAGATGCCCCAGAGGGAGTGGACCTAACAGGCAATGATCAAGTGATCTCTCTCCTGCCATCCATCTCCATCCTCTGACAAACAGAGGCTAGGGACACCATTCCTTACCCATCCTGGCTAATAGCCATTAATGGACTTAACCTCCATGAATTTATCCAGTTCTCTTTTAAACGCTGTTATAGTCCTAGCCTTCACAACCTCCTCAGGTAAGGAGTTCCACAAGTTGACTGTGCGCTGCGTGAAGAAGAACTTCCTTGTATTTGTTTTAAACCTGCTGCCTATTAATTTCATTTGGTGACCCCTAGTTCTTGTATTATGGGAATAAGTAAATAACTTTTCCTTATCCACTTTCTCCACATCGCTCATGATTTTATATACCTCTATCATATCACCCCTTAGTCTCCTCTTTTCCAAGCTGAAGAGTCCTAGCCTCTTTAATCTCTTCTCATATGGGACCCGTTCCAAACCCCTAATCATTTTAGTTGCCCTTTTCTGATCCTTTTCTAGTGCCAGTATATCTTTTTTGAGATGAGGAGACCACATCTGTACGCAGTATTCGAGATGTGGGCGTACCATCAATTTATATAAGGGCAATAGTTTATTCTCTGTCTTATTCTCTATCCCCTTTTTAATGATTCCTAACATCCTGTTTGCTTTTTTGACCGCCTCTGCACACTGCTTGGACATCTTCAGAGAACTATCCACGATGACTCCAAGATCTTTTTCCTGACTTGTAGCTAAATTAGCCCCCATCATATTGTATGTATAGTTGGGGTTATTTTTTCCAATGTGCATTACTTTACATTTATCCACATTAAATTTAATTTGCCATTTTGTTGCCCAGTGACTTAGTTTTGTGACATCTTTTTGAAGTTCGTCACAATCTGCTTTGGTCTTAACTATCTTGAGCAGTTTAGTATCATCTGCAAACTTTGCCACCTCACTGTTTACCCCTTTCTTCAGATCACTTATGAATAAGTTGAATAGGATTGGTCCGAGGACTGACCCTTGGGGAACACCACTAGTTACCCCTCTCCATTCTGAGAATTTACCATTAATTCCTACCCTTTGTTCCCGGTCTTTTAACCAGTTCTCAATCCATTAATTTACGTAAGAGCCTTTGGTGAGGGACCTTGTCAAAGGCTTTCTGGAAATCTAAGTACACTATGTCCACTGGATCCCCCTTGTCCACATGTTTGTTGACCCCTTCAAAGAACTCTAATAGATTAGTAAGACACGATTTTCCTTTACAGAAACCATGTTGACTATTGCTCAACAGTTTGTTTTTCTATGTGTCAGACAATTTTATTCTTAACTATTGTTTCGACTAATTTGCCCGGTACCGACGTTAGACTTACCGGTCTGTAATTGCCGGGATCACCTCTGGAGCCCTTTTTAAATATTGGCGTTACATTAGCTAACTTCCAGTCATTGGGTACAGAAGCCGATTTAAAGGGCAGGTTACAAACTTTAGTTAATAGTTCCGCAACTTCACATTTGAGTTCTTTCAGAACTCTTGGGTGAATGCCATCTGGTCCCGGTGACTTGTTAATGTTAAGTTTATCAATTAATTCCAAAACCTCCTCTAGTGACACTTCAATCTGTGACAGTTCCTCAGATTTGTCACCTACAAAAGCCGGCTCAGGTTTGGGAATCTCCCTAACATCCTCAGCCGTGAAGACTGAAGCAAAGAATCCATTTAGTTTCTCCGCAGTGACTTGATCGTCTTTAAGCGCTCCTTTTGTATCTCGATCATCAAGGGGCCCCACTGGTTGTTTAGCAGGCTTCCTGCTTCTGATGTACTTAAAAAACATTTTGTTATTACCTTTGGAGTTTTTGGCTAGCCATTCTTCAAACTCCTCTTTGGCTTTTCTTATTACATTATTGCACTTAATTTGGCAGTGTTTATGCTCCTTTCTATTTGCCTCACTAGGATTTGACTTCCACTTTTTAAAGGAATTCTTTTTATCTCTCACGGCTTCTTTTACATGGTTGTTAAGCCACGGTGGCTCTTTTTTAGTTCTTTTACTGTGTTTCTTATTTTGGGGTATACATTGAAGTTGGGCCTCTATTATGGTGTCTTTAAAAAGCGCCCATGCAGCTTGCAGGGATTTCACTTTAGTCACTGTACTTTTTAACTTCTGTTTAACTAACCCCCTCATTTTTGCATAGTTCCCCCTTTTGAAATTAAATGCCACAGTGTTGGGCTGTTGAGATGTTCTTCCCACCACAGGGATGTTGAATACTATTGTATTATGGTCACTATTTCCAAGCAGTCCTGTTATAGTTACCTCTTTGACCAGCTCCTGCGCTCCACTCAGGACTAAATCTAGAGTTGCCTCTCCCCTTGTGGGTTCCCGTACCAGCTGCTCCATGAAGCAGTCATTTAAAGTATCGAGAAATTTTATCCCTGCATTTCGTCCTGAAGTGAAATGTTCCCAGTCAACATGGGGATAATTGAAATCCCCCACTATTATTGAGTTCTTAATTTTGATAGCCTCTCTAATTTCCCTTAGCATTTCATCATCACTATCACTGTCCTGGGCAGGTGGTCTATAATAGATCCCTAATGTTATATTCTTATTAGAACATGAAATTTCTATCCATAGAGATTCTATGGAACATGTGGATTCTCTTAAGATTTTTACTTCATTTGATTCTACCTTTTTTTTCACATATAGTGCCACTCTCCCCCCGCATGACCTGTTCTGTCCTTCCGATATATTTTGTACCCCGGAATGATTGTGTCCCATTGATTGCTCTCAGTCCACTAGGTTTCTGTGATGCCTATTATATCAACATATCCTCCTTTATCACAAGGCACTCTAGTTCACCCATCTTATTATTTAGACTTCTAGCATTTGTGTACAAGCACTTTAAAAACTTGTCACTGTTTATTTGTCTGCCCTTTTCTGATGTGTCAGATTCTTTTTTATGTGAATGTTTATCATCTGATCTGGCCCTTACATTATCCTCTTCCATCCTCTGCTCCTGACTATGACCTGGAGATTCTCTGTCATTAGACTCTCCCCTAAGAAAAGTCTCTGTCTGATCCACATGCTCCTCTGCAGCAGTTGGCTTTCCCCCATCTCCTTGTTTAAAAACTGCTCTACAACCTTTTTAATGTTTAGTGCCAGCAGTCTGGTTCCACTTTGGTTTAGGTGGAGCCCATCTCTCCTGTTTAGGCTCCCCCCATCCCAAAAGTTTTCCCAGTTCCTAATGAATGTAAACCCCTCCTCTCTACACCATCATCTCATCCACGCATTGAGACTCTGAAGCTCTGCCTGCCTACCTGGCCCTGCGCGTGGAACTGGGAGCATTTCTGAGAATGCCACCATAGAGGTCCTGGATTTCAGTCTCTTCCCTAGCAGCCTAAATTTGTTCTCCAGGATATCTCTCCTACCCTTCCCTATGTCATTGGTACCTACATGTACCACGACCACTGGCTCCTCCCCAGCACTACACATAAGTTTGTCTAGATGCCTCGAGAGATCTGCAACCTTCACACCAGGCAGGCAAGTCACCATACGGTTCTCCCGGTCATCACAAACCCAGCTATCTACGTTTCTAATGATCGAATCTCCCATTACTAACACCTGCCTTTTCCTAGCAACTGGAGTTCCCTCCCCCGGAGAGGTAACCTCAGTGCGAGAGGCAACCCTGGCACCATCTAGAAGGAGGGTCCCAACTATGGGAAGGTTTCCCTCTGCTCCTGTTGACTGCTCTGCTTCCCTGGGCCTTTCATCCTCCTCAACAGCGCAGGGGCTGTCTGACCGGAGGTGGGACAATTCTACAGTGTCCCGGAAAGCCTCATCAACATACCTCTCTGCGTCTCTTAGCTCCTCCAGTTCCGCTACCCTGGCCTCCAAAGTCCGTACGTGGTCTCTGAGGGCCAGGAGCTCCTTGCACCGATTGCACAGATACGCCACCCGCCCACAGGGCAGGTAACCATACATGCTGCACTCAGTGCAATAAACTGGATAGCCCCCACTCTGCAGCTGTTCTTCTGCCTGCATTGTCTCCTAGTTAATGAAAGGGTTGTTTAAGCAAGAAGTTTTGAATGTAGTTTGATTTATAGGTTTTAAGGGGAATAAAGGGAAACAGATGGAACCGGCAAGGGACCTTGCAATGGGAATTAAAACCAATAGTAAAAGTTTCTATAGCCATATAAAGAAGAAGAAAACAAAGAAAGAAGAAGTGGGACCACTAAACACTGAGGATGGAGTGGAGGTTAAGGATAATCTAAGCATGGTCCAATATCTAAACAAATACTTTGCCTCAGTCTTTAATGAGGAGCTTAGGGATAATAGCAGGATGACAAATGGGAATGAGGACATGGAGGTAGATATTACCACATCCAAGGCAGAAGCCAAACTCAAACAGCTTAATGGGACTAAATCGAGGGGCCCAGATAGTCTTCATCCAAGAATATTAGAGGAACTGGCACATGAAATTGCAAGCCCATTAGCAAGCATTTTTAATGAATCTGTAAACTCAGGGGTTGTACCGTCCGACTGGAGAATTGCTAACATAGTTCCTATTTTTAAGAAAGGGAAAAAAAGTGATCTGGGTAACTACAGGCTTGTTAGTTTGACATCTGTAGTATGCAAGGTCTTGGAAAAAAATTTGAAGGAAAAAGTAGTTAAGAACATTGAGGTCAGTGGTAATTGGGACAAAATACAACATGGTTTTACAAAAGGTAGATCGTGCCAAACCAACCTGATCTCCTCCTTTGAGAAGGTAACAGATTTTTTAGATAAAGGAAATGCAGTGGATCTAATTTACCTCGATTTCAGTAAGGCATTTGATACAGTTCCACATGGGGAATTATTAGTTAAATTGGAAATGATGAGGATCAATATGAAAATTGAAAGGTGGATAAGGAACTGGTTAAAGGGAAGACTACAACGGGTCATACTGAAAGGTGAACTGTCAGGCTGGAGGGAGGTTACTAGTGGAGTTCCTCAGGGATTGGTTTTGGGACCAATCTTATTTAATCTTTTTATTACTGACCTTGGCACAAAAAGTGGGAGTGTGCTAATAAAGTTTGCGGATGACACAAAGCTGGGAGGTATTGCTAATACAGAGAGAGACTGGGATATCATACAGGAAGATCTGGATGACCTTTTAAACTGGAGTAGTAGTAATAGGATGAAATGTAATAGTGAAAAGTGCAAGGTCATGCATTTAGGGATTAATAAGAATTTTTGTTATAAGCTGGGGATTCATCAGTTGGAAGTAACAGAGGAGGAGAAGGACCTCGGAGTATTGGTTGATCACAGGATGACTATGAGATGCCAATTTGATATGACCGTGAAAAAAGCTAATGTGGTCTTGGGATGCATCGGGTGAGGTATTTCCAGTAGAAATAAGGAGGTGTTAGTACCATTATACAAGGCACTGGTGAGACCTCATCTGGAATACTGTGTGCAGTTCTGGTCTCCCATGTTTAAGAAGGATGAATTCAAACTGGAACAGATACAGAGAAGGGCTACTAGGATGATCCGAGGAATGGAAAACCTGTCTTATGAAGGGAAACTCAGAGAGCCCGGTTTGTTTAGCCTAACCAAAAGAAGGCTGAGGGGAGAGATGATTGCTCTCCATAAATATATCAGAGGGATAAATACCAGGGAGGGAGAGGAATTATTTAAGCTCAGTATCAATGTGGACACAAGAACAAATGGATATAAACTGGCCATCAGGAAGTTTAGACTTGAAATTAGACGAAGGTTTCTAACCATCAGAGGAGTGAAGTTCTGGAACAGCCTTCCAAGGGTAGCATTAGGGGCAAAAGACATATCTGGCTTCAGAACTAAGCTTGATAAGTTTATGGAGGGGATAGTATGATGGGATAGTCAAAGATCAATTAATTGCCAAAATTAGGCTATTAGCGGTAAATATGCCCAATGGCCTGTAATGGGATGTTAGATAGGGTGGGATCTGAGTTACTACAGAGAATTCTTTCCTGGTGTCTGGCTGGTGAGTCTTGCCCACATGCTCAGGGTTTAGCTGATCGCCATATTTGGGGTCGGGAAGGAATTTTGCTCCAGGGCAGATTGGCAGAGGCCCTGGGGGTTTTTCGCCTTCCTCTGCAGCGTGGGCACAGGTCACTTGCTGGAGGATTCTCTGCACCTTGAAGTCTTTAAACCATGATTTGAGGACTTCAATGGCTCAGACATAGGTTAGGGGTTTGCTGCGGGAGTGGGTGGGTGAGATTCTGTGGCCTGCGTTGTGCAGGAGGTCTGACTAGAGACGATCATAATAGTCCATTCTGACCTTAAAGTCTATGACTCTAAAGACTCGGAGAAAAGAATGCTATAGACTGAACCACCAACACCACATTCTGCAGCAACCTGGGATATCCTTGAAGGTCTTTCCATTCAAGTATTAAGTATTTGGTGTCTAAGAAAACAAGTAATTTCCTGGTAAATCTATTCCTGTTCCAAAAAAAAAAAAAAAATCTGCTGACAACTGCACAAACTTTAGAAAGCCAGGAATAAGTTTACAGTTTGCATCTGTGTACAGCATGCATTACAATAGGGCCTTTCATAACATGAACATACACAATGATAAATTCTGAAGTTTTAAAGCAAAGATAGTTATTACTTAAGCAAACACAAAACACCAGAAAAAATGCTTAAAGTGAAAATCTTTTCTCAAACTCTCCTCCCGCAGGCTTTCAATGTTTTAAATTGGGGGCCAACACCCTTACAATAGTTAAAAAGAATTAAAAATAGTAGTCACTTCAGACTGGTTTGTCCAAACCATAGTGACACTAACAGGTTAGCAGCTCGTCATTTTCCCCATTATAGTAGATAGTCATAGGTTCTAAGTTGTAAGTGAAAATCCTAACTAATGTGTGAGACTATTAGTGAATTATTTATAGCACTTCTGTTTTTCAGGGTATATTAATTTCATTTTTAGCATTTTTCAGTTTTATGCAGATATTCAAAAATAGGGGGTTTTCAGGGCTTACATTATTCATTATAGTGATATATACTACAATAGGTAATATCTTTATAATTTTCCTTAGCACACTAATGTAGTAGTTTCAAACAGTGCTATGTTAAAGCGCACTAGGTAACCTTTAGTCAAGTGCACACCAGCAGGGCCTACACCGACCAATAATGCACAATATGTTAGTGCACTTTAGAAATCACACCTCCATAGCCTACATTACTGCTTGGTGTATACATTCCCTTAGATAAAAGTAATCAGTTCCAGAGTTTATTGGATTAACACCAATTTAATTATTTTTATATCAGGGTATTTTATCAGTCAAAACCTAAAATCAGAAGCCCTAATTACGTACCGTAGAAAGAGTGACTAAATCCACAGAAACATATTCAGATAAAATATATCCTTTATGCAAAAGCAAGAAAACCTTTATAAGTTCAGTTAAAAGCATTTATTTGAAGCCTAATCAAGGTTACTTGTACATTTCAAATCTGGTGGGAAGTTTGATCTGAAGAATGAATCACAAAATTCTCCTATGAAAATGAGAACTGATATTTAAGCCAGGTAAATAGCACCTCTGACATGTCAGATTAGCTGCAGCAGATTTCAATATAAAATGTATCACAAGGATAAAGGAAAGCAGAGCATCTGCTCTAGAAATGAAACTGAGTTAGCAGAACAATTTTAAACATGGTTTTAATCCTGTCCATGCTAACACAGTTTAAGCATATTTTGCCTAGCCAAGGTAGGCAGTCAAATCTGTTTTTAAAATGCATTTCTATCTAGAAAACCTGGAGAGTGAGCGTCAGTGGATGATGGTGACATTTGAAAGTGGATAGACAAATCTGACAGAGAACTGAAGTGTCTGGACAACGAAGTCCTTGAAAAGTTACTTTTGATCATTTTTACAATGTACTCCAAGTAAAATTAACCACATCTTGACTATTTTACACAAATCATTTATCAAGTAACCATATTATTTATAAACAGAACATTTTTAAGCCATCAAATACAACAGTGTAGTGATACTATTAAAAAGAAATAAAAAAGGGAGTCACCTACTAACAAAGTTCTGAACTATGTAAACGCAAGTAAATGTGTATCAATTTTTATATTCTCTGGGAGGAGATGGCTTGAGCCTTAGAAACTACAGATAAAAAAAATAGAAGAATGAGGAGATAGTCTGAAAGGCTGTGTCTTATTGAGGTAATAAGTGCTCCACTTAGGAAGGAACAATCAGTTTCACACATACAGAATGGGAAGAGACTGTCTAGGAAGAAGTACGGCAGAAAGGGATCTAGGGGTTATAGTGGACCACAAGCTAAATATGAGTCAACAGTGTGATGCTGCTGCAAAAAAAGCAAACATGATTCTGGGATGTATTAACACGTGTGTTGTGAGTAAGACACGAGAAGTCATTCTTCCGCTCTACTCTGCGCTGGTTAGGCCTCAACTGGAGTATTGTGTCCAGTTCTGGGCACCGCATTTCAAGAAAGATGTGGAGAAATTGGAGAGGGTCCAGAGAAGAGCAACAAGAATGATTAAAGGTCTTGAGAACATGACCTATGAAGGAAGGGTGAAAGAATTGGATTTGTTTAGTTTGGAAAAGAGAAGACTGAGAGGGGACATGATAGCAGTTTTCAGGTATCTAAAAGGGTGTCATAAGGAGGAGGGAGAAAACTTGTTCACCTTAGCCTCTAAGGATAGAACAAGAAGCAATGGGCTTAAACTGCAGCAAGGGAGGTTTAGGTTGGACATTAGGAAAAAGTTCCTGTCAGGGTGGTTAAACACTGGAATAAACTGCCTAGGGAGGTTGTGGAATCTCCATCTCTGGAGATATTTAAGAGTAGGTTAGATAAATGTCTATCAGGGATGGTCTAGACAGTATTTGATCCTGCCATGAGGGCAGGGGACTGGACTCGATGACCTCTCGAGGTCCCTTCCAGTCCTAGAATCTATGAATATAACAGAGACCTTGAAATATCCAAGGATTGAATTCCTTCTCTCGTGAAGAGTTTTGGAAAGATAACTGGTTAAATTAACAGACTAATACAAATGAAAGTCCAACACAACTTTAGGACTAGAGTTGGGATGAGTTCTCAACATCACCCTATCTCTATGAAAAGTTGTGTAAAAAGGATCAGTCATAAGAGTCTGGTGTTTACATCAGCCAGAACGGTCAGAAATGGAGGCTAAAAAGGCTGCTTTGAGAGTAAGGTTGTGTAAAGTGCATTCAGAAAGAAGCTCAAAGGGAGATTCCATAAGGTTTGGAAGGATAATACTGAGATCCCACATTGGAGGTAGTTCTCTCGCTGGTGGATATGCATGCAGTAACCTCTTTAGAAATCTAGACACTGTGGGGTGAGGGGAAAAAATGAACATGAGTGCATGGGTGCGTAGCAAACCAACATCACTGCAACATGGATTTTGACTAAATTGAATGAACAAGTTCAGAATGTTTGAATTAGGGCTGTTGATTAAATGCAGTTAACTCATGCGATTAATTTTTTTAATTGTGATTAATTAATTAATCGCGATTAATCACAGTTTTAATAGCACTGTTAAAACAATAGAATACCAATTGAAATTTATTAAATATTTTGGATGTTTTTCTACATTTACATATAAAAATGTGTTGTAATTGAAAAAGTGTATATTATATTTTATTACAAATATTTGCACTGTAAACATAATAAAATAAATAGTATTTTTCAATTCACCTCATACAAGTGCTGTAGTACAATCTTTTTGTTGTGAAAGTGCACCTTACAAATGTAGATCTTTTTTTTTTTTTTTCATAACTGCATTAAAAACAAAACAATGTAAAACTTCTGAGTGAACTTGTAGGCTCTGTCCTACTTCTTGTTCAGCCAATCACTAAAACAAACAAGTTTGTTTATGTTTACGGGAGATAATGCTGCCGCCTTCTTATTTACAATGCCACCAGAAAGTGAGAACAGGTATTTGCATGGCACTTTTGTAGCTGGGATAGCAAGGTATTTATGTGCCAGATATGCCAAACATCCATATGCTCCTTCATGCTTCGGCCACCATTCCAGAGGATATGCTTCCATGCTGATTATGCTCTTTAAAAAAAAAAAAAAAAAAAAAAAAAAGTATTAATTAAATTTGTGCTTGAACTCCTTGGGGGAGATTTGTACATCCCCTGCTCTGTTTTACCCACATTCTGCCATATATTTCATGTTATAGCAGTCTCGGATGATGACCCAGCACATTGTTCATTTTAAGAACACTTTCACTGCAGATTTGACAAAACGCAAAGAAGGTAGCAATGTGAGATTTCTAAAGATAGCTACAGCACTCAACCCAAGGTTTAAGAATCTGACATGCCTTCCAAAATCTGAGGTGTGGAGCATACTTGCCTGCCTATGAATTTTTTCCCCTTTCTTGGGAGGCAGACTTCTGGTAGTTTCTGCAACTTTGACTTGAAGTAATTCCAGGCCTCCTCCGCCTTTAGATCCACAAGTTCTTCAGTCCAATCCACTTCCCTAACTAATTTCCTTAATTTTTTTAAAATTAGCCCTTTTGAAATCAAAAACCCTAGTCAGATCTGTTTTTGTTTATCCTTCCATTTAGTTTGAACTGAATTAGCTTATGATTGCTCGAACCAAGGTTGTCCCCTACAACTTTTTCTTCTATGAGGTCTTCGCTAGTCACCAAAACTAAATCTAAAATGGCATCCCCTCTTGTTAGTTCAGCAACTACTTGGTGAAGGAATCCATCAGCTATCGCATCCAGGAAAATCTGAGCCCTATTATTATTACTAGCGCTTGTCCTCCAGTCTATATCTGGGAAGTTAGTCTCCCATGATCACACAATTCCCATTAGTATTTACTGAATCAATGCTCTAATACGTAGGCATACTTCAAGGGGTCATTGTGCTGTTGGAGATGCAACAACAGATGAGTTGTAACAATGAATCCCTAATCACTTGTGACCATTTAAAGAGACTCTCCCTCCCCCCTCCCCCCCCAAGATGTCATCTCTTACGTTGATTGCTTTCTAAGTTAGGTAATTTAAGTGACACATCCCTTGTAGGGTGGGAGCACATCTGGCCCACAATCAGGTTCAAGGTTTATGGGCTCACAAGGAGACACAATTGCACTTGTATTAGTACTCAGGGCAATTTATCAAGCTTGTGCTGTGCTCCTGCCAGTGATTCAAGGTCTGTTAATACAAATGTGTGTGTGTGTATTTATAGCTATTTCTATATCTATCTGTATACTCACAGAACTGCTATGTTTACATAAACAGATAGGGTGGAGCTTGATTGTCTTCTCCTGTGCCAGGAGGCTGTTCAGCTCTGGAATTGGTGCATCCGCCATCAGCTCTCACCCATAGCGCTATACTTCCCAGGACTACAAAATGCCCTGACAGATCTCCTGAGCAGACAGCTTTCCGTGGATCATGAATGGCCTATGAGTCCGTTATATGAAACGTCTTTCAGGGAGGGGGCCAACCATCAGGAGACCTCTGAGAAAAAGACAGGAACAAGAATGTCCCAGTTTCTGCTTGAGGTTAGGCCTAGCTCCAAGATCCTTATCAGGCACATTCCTCATTGCATTGTCTCCAAGCATGATGCATACTTACCCTCCCACCCCTCTGATTCAGAGGCTGTTGAAGAATTTAAGAACCCATGGTAGCATCTGCCTGGCCAAGACAATTCTGGTACCCGGATCTTGTGGTCTTGTCAACTCACCCTCCCAAACCCTAACCTTTTCTGTAAGACTTCATCTCCCAGGAAAATGGGAACATTCTGTATTCAGATCCAGCCTGCCTCCACTTCATAGCCTGGATATTGGCTGGATGGATGGGCATGAAAAGATCTTGTTTTTTGGATGCTCAAAACATCTTAATTCAAAATATAAAGGATTCCACCAGACTAATATATGCTGCCTGGTGGAAGAAGTTCTCACTTTTATCTAGGTACACTTAGCAGCTATATGGGCGACGGGTATAATAGGCCAAGGAAGGCTAAGCCTGCAGCTGCTGCCCACCAGACACCTGGCCCGTGGTGGCCCTGCCCTTTCCCCGAGGCCCCTGCTGCCTGCCGGTAAGTCCTCCACTCTATCACTCCCTCCCCTCCCCACCCGCCCGGAAGTCCCTGCTGCTCGCTGCGTCCCTCCTCCTCCTGTTAAGGAAGGGTGGTGTCAGTGCTCCGGCATGCGGGGGGCAAGGCTGGCAGGATAGCCTTCCCAAAGTTGGGGTTCACCCGCCGCCCAGGTATCACCACCTTTTCCGGGGATATACAGTTTTTCCTATCCAGTTGTGACTAGATTCCTCAAGGGCCCTACACATGTTTTTCCATCGGTTAGGGAGCTGCCTCTTTCCTGGGACCTCAGTGTGGTCCTAGCAGGTTTAATGGCTCCCCCGTTTGAGCTCTTGGCAACTTCTTTGCTACATTTATCCATGAAGGTAGCATTTTTAGAAGCAATTGCATTAGAAGAATTGAGAAAATACAACCATTTACAGCAGATCCTTCATGTATGATTTTGTATAAGGATAATCCTTAGTCCCCATCCCAAGTTTTTGCCTAAGGTAGTCACTGATTTTCATTTGAACCAAATAAATTTAAAACTTCTCTTTCCCAAACCATATATCTGTCAGTGAGAGGCTAGATTACACAGGATATTCTTAACCGCTATCATACTGTGTGTGTGTGTATATGTGTATATATATAAAATTATTTATTTATCATCTCTCAAGACTCTAGTGTTTGCAGACAGGTTAAAGGGCCACACTGTTTCAACTTAAGGACTCTCAGTGCATTAGGCTCAGTTATGTGCTAGCCAGTTTAGATCTCAGATTAGGGCTCCTCTAAGGCTCAGGCTGCATCTGCAGTTTCCATGAGCACCATACCCATCTCAGAAACATGCAGAGCAGCAACTTGGGGTTGACTTCATGCCACTATGAAGCACTATTGCCTGGTTGAAGCATCCAGATCTGATGATGCTTTCAGGAGAGCTGTGTCAGTAATTGAGCATGGTATGCAGAACCCTCCCTCTAGTGGCTGGGACTGATGAAATCTGCATGCTGAAACTGAGGTGGTGTGCAAAGCTGATCAGGTGGCTGCTCTGGGTGTCTCTTGGTTTGTGATTCTTCAGGCCAGGCTTCCATGACTTAATAATTTGGCACAAATGTTTCTGGAGGAAAAGATGAAGCTCAATATGAATGTTTCCTACTTTAGAGATGGGCATGGGGTTTGGAGAATGTTGGTATTCAGTGTGCAGAATAAATGTGGCATTTCAGCTATTTCTAGAGGAGGGAGATTTTTAAAATTAAATAATTTGAGAATTACAAAATGAGATTCTTTCACAAGTAGGATTATATCACAGGATTTGAAAAATCATTCATCCAGGGTGAGTAGGAAATTTTCCAGGACAAGTACCATCAGCTTCTGCAGACTCTAACCTTTCTTTTTCTTAAGCATTATTATTAATTATTTGTATTTCATTAGAGACTAGAAGCATAAGCTAAGATCAGGGTCCCATTGTGATATGGACAGTACAAACATATAGAGGGAGTTCCTGACCTGAAGAGCTCACAATCTAAATAGACATGACAGACAAAGGGTAGCAGAGAGGAACCATTGTTATGGGGAGCTGAGCCACCAAGAGATTGTGACTTGCCTAAAATCACAGGGGAATTCTGTGGCAGAGCTAGAAATTAAATCCAGGTCTCCTGAATTACCAGACAGTACTTTAGCCACCTGGCCATCCTTCACTGTTTCTAGCACTTATGCTTGTGAAAATAACCTTCTAAGTGTGAACTGAGATTAAACTGTTACAGTGCTGTCTTCCTAAGTCTGTAGACTGATTGTTCCAGTGTTTCTCCATCTACTCAGAACTTTTCCAAGCTGTGTGAGAGAAAAATGACCAAATCCATGTTAGTTTTCACCAGTATGGATTTGATTTAAATATTTATTTATTTAAAAACATTTTTGCTGTTAACAAGCATGTTGTCTCTGGAGACACAAATCAGCAGTTTGAGAACCGCAAAATTAAGCATCTCTGATGGTATCGTCTAGACTGAGCACTGAGTCCCATTGGGTAGATAGAAAGATTAACCTAAATAATCTATACAGAAGCCACTGGAACCCTATAAAATTGGGTCCCTAATCCATGAACTATTGGAACTCATTTACAAAACTTTTCTTAAACTTTACATGAATATATAGTCTCATACTGTAGAATTAGAATTTATAATCCCTATTCCATGATGAGATATTTTTGAGCTATAATGTATTTTAGTTAAAACTATCTTTAGATAGTTTTTTCCTAAAAAAGCATTTTATCAAAAAAAAATCTGATTTTTTTTTTTTTTTAAATCATTGATTTTTATCCACCCTGGTTTTCACTTCCCTTTGAGGAGATGTGAAACTAAAAGGAACCAGGTCAATATGCTATTGCTTATAGTTTTCACAAGCCACAACAAAAGTGTCAGACCCCTGGTGCTATTCACTATGGAAGGGGACTAAAAATTAAGTCTGCGGGAAGATTAGAGTAGCATGCACAACCTCTCATCCCTTGCAACATCAAGAAAACTGCAAGAGGGATGGAGTACTGGAGACCCCCTCCACACTCATAGCATCCAGAAGTGTAAAATAGAGTGGGAGGTCCACCCTTGTAGTAACCATGAGCATAGGTGCCGACTCCGTGAGTGCTGCAGGGCTGGAGCACCCACGGGGGAAAAAAAAGGACGCTCAGTACCCACCAGCCATAACTGATTGGCGGTGCTGCTGATCTGCTGTTTGGCGTCTCGGGGAGGGGATTGGGGGAGGGCAAAGAACAGCAAGCTGTGGGTGGAGGCCTCGGGAGTCTGGCGGTGGAGCGAGGGCAGGGGCCTTAGTGGCTGGGGATGGAGTGAGGGTGGGAAGAGGTGGAGCGAGGGCGGGGCTTCGGAATGGACAGCCCCCCCCCCCCCCCCGGCAAAAAATAAAAGTCAGTGCCTATGACCATGAGGCTGAGGGTGGAAGAGGAAACACAGAGAGCCTCCTTCTCTTTCATTCCAGTAGTCAGAGAGGGTTGGGTGGGTGTGGGGCTTCACACTTATCAAACGCTTATTACTATGAGAGTGATATGAAAGATAGAGCTACCATGCATAGTCCAGGGACAGCACCCTGATAGAGATCCCAGCACGCTTACCTTTCCAAGCAACTGGGAAGGAGTGGAGGCTATCTCTTCACCTAGCCTGATTAGCAATCCCCCCCTGCCCCCCCCCCCCAGTTTTTCATATATCTGTGTCTATTAAGTTTGGTCTCCTGTCTACTAGGTATCTGGTTAACTTTCCACTGTTGAGTGTGTAGATATGAGTGAGAGTGTACGAGAGGGGAGAGAAAATTGATGGGATTACTGACAAAAGAGAGTGTTGAGGGGAGAGAAGAAAGGAGTTACAGAAAACATATGGGAGGAGGTAGAAAACATTTCTGTAATAATAGAAAGAGATGAGAGGGTGGAGGCAAGAGAGAAGGAAAAATGGAAATATACTGAAAATAACTCAAAAAAAAATACACCATGATCTGTTTTGAGGGGTGGATAGGGAAATGGAGTGGAGTAAAGACAGGAAGGAAAAAACACAACAGAAGCAAGAGAGTCCTAGTAAATAGGGCTGGTCAAATAGTACTTGACAACTATATTATTCAGTGAATGTCACTGGCATTTGTAGAATAATTTCATTTGATACTTTTGTGGTATTTGACTATCACTAAAGATAGCTAAGTACTTTTTGGCAGTTATGATATTAGATGAATACTGGTAGAATGTATTCAGCTTTTTTTTTTTGCTATTTGATAAGCTCTAATATTAAGTTACATCTTTAAAATATTATATAGAATGTTGATTCACAATATTTTACAAATAAATACAGCATCCAACTGTTCCATTCCTTTAAATTGCAGGAGGCGTGGCATTGGTGAGGTGTGGCATTGGGCCTCAATGCAGAAAGTACTTAAGCATGTACCTAACTTTAAGCACATAAGTAGTCCCCATTGACTTCAGTGGGACTGTTCATGTGCCTGAAGTTAAACACGGGCTTAAATACTTTCCTGAACTGAGGCCTTAGTGTGGGAATGGGGACAGAAGTATTTTTCATCCTTACTGGTAGGCTTAGTTCTCAAGGTAGGGTAAATGTTTCGAGCACCATGTATGTATGGTTTCAAATGGCAAAATGTAAAGTGTATGATATGTGTGTCCATGTACTTTCCAGTGTTCAGTCCTCTCGTAGAAATCTCTCAATGATTTTGTTTGAACTGTTAAGATAATAGTTATGTAACTTTCCTGACTGTTAAGCGGTCAAGGTGTAAAGTTTTTTAGGGCTTGTCTTCACTAGTGTGCTATATCGGCATATATCAATTCAGCTGTGCTGATGTAGTGCGTCTGGTGAAGATGCACTATGTTGATGGGAGAGTGGTCTCCCATCGACATAATTACCCCACCTCAACGAGATGTGGAAGCTACCGCAGCAGAAGAGTGTCTCCCGTTGACATAGCCTGGTGTAGACAGCGCTTTAAGTCAATGTAACTTACGTCGCTCAGGGGGTGATTTTTTCACACCCCGGAGCAACGTAAGCTACACCGACTTAAGTGGTAGTGTAGACAAGCCCTTACTTTTCTTAGGCAATTGCTGAAATGCAAGGAGGTTCTTCTTGTGATAAAATGTAATGATAGGTATGTCTTGTTCATCTGTATTTATTGAAAGCAATTGTGAAATCCTAGTAAATTTTTTTTTATATTTCCACCCCTCCGCTTTAAATCACGTACAGTTTACTCATAATGTTCAGATACGTTATTTGGGAAACTGTGAAACTAAATATAATTTTTCTCAGAACTTAGTGCTCTTAGGATACAGGATTTAATGAGTCATATCTGAGTAATTTATCATGTGTATCTTGGAGAAGAAGGAAGTCAGGTGGGAGAAACATGGTGTGCTGGACCATATAAGCTGCTTTGTTAGATGAAGTGACTCCTTCAAGATAATGCTAACAAAATCTTCTGTATATTTTAAATTTTTTATTTTTTTGAAGGGAGCTTTTCATATTGATATACCAAATGTCCTTTTTCAGCTGTCAAACGTTTAATGAAGGAAGCAGCCGAATTGAAGGATCCTACAGATCATTACCATGCACAGCCCTTGGAGGTTAGTTCCTGTGTATAGTCACTGTAGCTGCTAGTTTGTGTCTGCTGTATAATACCTAATATAATTTTTCTGCCTGGTTACATTGCTTTAAGTCCATACATAATATTTAATTTTGGTTTTGGAGATTAATAGACCTTATTAAAATGGTCAGATTTTTATCTTTTCCTTGAAAACTATCAGGAACATTTTAAATCTAATGACATGTCATGGGCTTGACTCATCGGTAAAAAGTACATAATAAAAGTTAAGATTATATCTAAGTAGTCATGTCACATTGTTGCAATATGTTTTTCCCCTGGGGATTGCATAACCTCATAATTTAAATGTGAAGTGGTTATGCATCCAAAAAGAAATTCATGTTATGTTATGAAGTTACCCTAGCAGAAAGTTTAAGGCTAGATCCTGTAATTGGATTGACATGTGTGCAGCCCTGTGCATACGTAGGAGCCCATTGAAGTAACTGGTGGTTCAGTATGAGCAGAAGGGAGCAGTTGCAGGATCTCACCTTTATAAAAAATAAATAAAAAAAAAAAAATTCTTACCCTAAAGATGCTATCTATGCTGCAGTCTCAGTCCTGGACATTTTATAAACAGTCAAAAATTTAAGGAAAGGTGAAATTCTAGTGCTGACAAGAACAAAACTTAAAAAATGGTTATTTGTATCTATAGACTTGTCTACATAGAGCAGTAATGCAGACTTTGGGGGTGTGATTTTTAAAGTGCACTAAAGCAGCAGTTCTCAAACTGTGGGTCAGGACCCCAAAGTGAGTCGCAACCCCATGTTAATAGGGTCGCCAGGGCTGGCTGGGGCCCAGGGCCGAAGCCTGAGCCCCACCAACCCGGGTCAATGCCAGAGCCCATGGGCTTCCGCCCTGGGTGGTGGGGCTCAAGTTACAGGCACCCTGCCTGGGGCTGAAGCCCTTGGGCTTCGGCTTTGGCCCCCCTGCCCAGGCCAGTGGGGCTCGGGCTTTGGCTTTGACAGCCCTCCTCCTCCCCCCAACCTGGGGTGGCAGAGCTTGAGTGGGCTCAGGCTTTGGTCACCCCTCCTGGGGTCGTGTCGTAAATTTTGTTGTCGGAAGTGGGTCGCGGTGCAATGAAGTTTGAGAACCCCTGCACTAAAGTGTTGCACATTAATTTGTTCATGTAGACTTTGCTGGTACACACTAAAGGTTCCCTAGTGTGCTTTAAGATAGTGCTGTTTGAAACAGTACTACATTAAAGTGCACTAGGGGAACATTACAAACAGATTACTCATTACAATGTATACAGAGAGAGAGAGAGAGAGAGTCCTGAAAACCCCCAATTTTTGGACATCTACATACAACTCAAAAATTTCTAAAAGTAAACCTTAAAAAACAAAAGCCCTAAATGTTGGGACTTTGCCATTTGGTGGAATTTTTGCAAAAAAGCTTAGTGCACTTAGCATACTTAGAGCACTTAACATGCTTTTGGGTGCTATAAAATACAGATTATTGTTATTGGTTAGCTTTTGTTTTTACTTGCAGTTTTTCTCCTGAATAATGATTTTGGTAAAATATCAACTTTCATTTTTTTACTTATATTTCTGTTTTATTTTAATTCCAGTATTTTAAACCAAGTTTAGGGATAAACAACACCTGGATTTTTGTAATAGTAAGAATAAGAAGGCCTATTTCAGGATGTTATTTGCTGGTATTTTGTATGAATGTGCTGATTGCTTGTTAGGACAGTCTCTCTCTCCTGGGGAGAGAACAGTGAGAAGCAGAATCTGAATAAATGTTGATAGTACTATTCTGTCCTTTCAAGAGTGATAAGTAGGTGGGCAAACATAGAGCTGTGATCTAGCACTCAGCATTAGTCATGAGTAGGGATATGACTTTGTCACAGTGTTGGTCACCACTGTCACCAGAACCTGTGAATTTTGCTGTTGATTTCAACTCAACTGTGAAAACAGTGAGCATGTCTTAATTAACAGGAAGCAATCATGACTTTTTCACAGTGTCAGCGGAAGTGAAAAAGTTAAAATGGTTGGGATATGCAAACCTTTGAATAACAGTAAATAGCGGACAACAACAACAGCAACAAAATATGAGTAAAAATTGGCAAAGCAATTGGCAAAGTGCTAAGCAACGAGCACAGCAATATTCTCAAACATTTAATGAAAACAAAGGGAAGTTGTTTTGTATGTAGTGCAGCATACATGTTGATTTTACTAGAAACACTAGCTATGACAAGAATCTGGAAAGTGCAACATGTACCAACAAGAGGCTTTACAAGTGGAGGAAAACAGAAATCTGAAACGTCAGAAAACAGCTGTTTACTACTAAGATTGAAGAGCAGCTTTAAGGAGATATGAAGCTTTCAGAATAACAGAAGCCTTTTCTGATTCTTGCATACCCTTGACAATTCAAAACTCAGAGGGTTTTCAGAATGCAATCTGGAACACACATTGGAGTTATACCTAGTGCAGACGAGTTTAGAAAGTTTTACTTACCCAAGAATTTTGAATATGACATTCAATAATTGGAGAGACAAGGTGGGTGAGGTAATATCTTTTACTGGACTAACTTCTCTCGTCTCTCTCACCAATAGAATTTAGTCCAATAAAAGATAACTTCTGTTGGTGAGTGTCAAGGCTGTATCCCCACTTTGAACTTTAGGGTACAAATGTAGGGGCCTGCATGAGGACTTCTAAGCTTAACTACCAGCTTAGTTCTGGTCCGCTGCCACCATCCCAAAGCTAATTCCCTTTCCTGGGTAGCCTTGAGAGACCTTTCACCAATTCCCTGGTGAATACAGATCCAAACTCCTTGGATCTTAAAACAAGGAGAAATCAATCAGGTTCTTAAAAAGAAGGCTTTTAATTAAAGAAAAAGGTAAAAATCATCTCTGTAAAATCAGTATGGAAAATAACTTTACAGGGTAATCAAACTTAAAGAGCTCAAAGAACCCCCCTCTGTCTTAGGTTCAAAGTATAGCAAACAAAGATAAACACTCTAGTAAAAGGTACATTTACAAGTTGAGAAAACAAAGTAAATCTAAGACGTCTTGCCTGGCTTTTACTTACAATTTTGAAAATAAGAGAGACTTGTTTAGAAAGATGGGGAGAACCTGGATTGATGTCTGGTCCCTCTCAGTCCCAAGAGCAAACCATCCCTTAAAACAAAGAGCACACACAAAAGCCTTTCCTCCCCCCCCCCCCCCCCAAGATTTGAAAGTATCTTGTCCCCTTATTGGCCCTTTGGGTCAGGTGTCAGCCAGGTTACCCGAGCTTCTTAACCCTTTACAGGTAAAAGGATTTTGGAGTCTCTGGCCAGGAGGGATTTTAGTACTGTACACAGGAGAGCTGTTACCCTTCCCTTTATAGTTATGACAGTGAGAAAGACAAGAGAAGTTAGTCCAGTAAAAGATGCTACCTCACTCACCTTATCTCGCTAATATACTGGGACTAACATCCCAAAACTGCATACATTTAAGATTTAAAAGAAAAATTGCATGGCTTTGAAGGCATCAGTATGGTAGCAGATGAAGCTATTGATGCTGAAGACAGATATGTACTCAATATTCTCGCCATCCTTGGCTGAACAAGCAGTGACAACAAAGCTGCTTCAGCTCCATGTGAACAAAACAAGCTGGAAGTATTTTTGTTGAGTTACGAGGTTTTGGAAGCAGTTAATTTAAAACAGTAAGCTAGGCAATAAGGGAAACTGTTGAGAAATTCATAATACCATTTGATTGCGTGACAGATAATGCCACCTACATGGTGAAAGCTTGGGATTGAAGTTTGAAACCTTTATTTCTAAATGCAGTACACCTGATGTGCATGGTGCATTTGCTTAACCTTGTTGGCAATTTGTGGATGAAAATACTTTTAAAAGTAAATGCATTTGTTGTGGCTATAAAACAAGCTTTCACTGCCTGCCCTGCAATGAAAGCACAGTTTTGTATGTTTCTAATTGAAAAAGGGAAAAGTCCTTGCATCCCACCAACCTCTGGTGGAATAGCTGGTTCAGAGCACCTCTTTATCATCTTGAATATGCTGAGGATTACATTTCATTTTTTAGAAAGGGGAATGATCATAATAGTTTTAATGTGTTGCAGAGGTTAATCTCTGCCAATCTGCCTAAGTTAGAGGCTCTGGAAGAATTAGAAGCTCTAAAGGAGTTTGTACCACAAATCATGAATACTTTCACGGGTTATGAAGAACCCACAGTTCAGGCTCATTAGGTGAAAAATGACTGTGATCTTGTGCTGTGAGCTGAAAGCTCTGTTGAAACTTACCAACATCCAACAACCAAAAATTGCACCTCTAGAAAGCACAATAAAAAATAAGTCATACATGGAAACTGACTCAACCACCCACTTTTGCCAACCTGCTGCTGCTTTTTTCAGTGCTGTATTGCTCCTTAACTGTAGCCTTTGCAATGCTGCTCTGTCTTATAGTAGTTATCCTCATTTAGCTTTCTTCTGATTTTTAATTTTTAATTTTTGCTATGCTACAGAGCTACAGTCTATGCTTATTTTAATAAAGTAATGATTATCTGTTTTTGTCCTGCTCTCTCTGACTTATGTGCTCTTGTTTTTTTGGTTTTTAGGATAATCTTTTTGAATGGCATTTTACTGTTAGAGGCCCTCCAGATTCGGATTTTGATGGAGGAATTTATCATGGACGAATAGTACTACCACCAGAGTATCCCATGAAACCCCCAAGCATCATTCTGTTAACAGTAAGAGTATTTAGCAGTCATCCTTTTTATATGGTCATTTCAATTAGAGTAACCTTAAAAGACGTTAACAAATCATTTTTGGCAATATGAGAGAGAGTTCACTTAGAGAAAAGTGCAGAATTGTGGCTTTTTATTTTGTTTATCCACTTGTATACCTGTAAATGAGACTAAATGAAAAATTTGAAGACTATTTATGCAAGATTACATACATTATGGAAAAACCACTGTAGGATGAACTGAACTTAGTGCTTTGACCACTGAAAGAGGAGGGAAAATAGTTCCCCTACTGCTGCGGTAGGAGGCATAATGCCATGCCATTTGATTCACTTTGGAATAGTGATGTAGGCAGGGACAGTTACCTATGTTGCTTGCTGAAATGTTATTTATAGTAACTGTAATGAAATATCTGTTTATTAAAACACTTTAAGTTCTTATTCCAAGGCCAGAGAAACAATGAGAAATAGTGGATGAGCAAACAAACTGAGTGACCTCGTCTTGAGAGAGGTTTACGATCCAGTTTCAATTGACATCAACAAGAGCTGCATGTGCCCAGCACCATGCAGGACCTTGCCTCAAATTTGTGTCAGGAGGATTTTATTTAGTAAATAATTCAATATTTGTGTGTGTGTGTGTGTGTGTGTCATACATACACACTTAAAACTTAAGAAATGCCAGAATTAAGGTTACCTACGCAACCTTAATTCAGAACCCTTGTGCATATGCATTAAGATACAAGAATGGAAAAAACATGTGATCATGTAATTAAAGACTGTATCATAATTAAATTATATACAGTGGAGCCATATTGACCCCTCTACTTGGGTCGTCAGCAGGGTTTTGGACTTTTGGATCTACCGTACAAATCTCTACCACTTGAGTTAATGGAGTAACTGGTAGTAGTAGTAGGCTGTTATCCTCTATGTGGACCAGCTACTAGAAGGGGATGAGACACATGCTTTTCTAGTAGGTTTCACAGCTGTTTGTTGACAACAGAGGAATGTTAGATGCTCAGGATTCCTGAGTTCAATTCCAGGTTCTGAAGGGGAGCTTGCTACAGTGGTTATGGACCCTTCTGTTTCTGTGCCCTCAGCTTGTTCCTGTCCTCCTCTGTTCCTGTACACCTCTGGTTCCTGCCCCTTCAGCCTCTGCTTCTATTCATCCCCACTCCCTGGGTCCTTCCCTCTTCCTCTGGCTCCTGCAGCCTCTTCACCTACTCTGCATTCCAATTTGCTGCTTATCCTTTACACTGGCTGTGTGTCAGACAGGGAGCATAGATAGTGCAGGAAGGACAGTTTCACTGCTCTCAGTCCTGTGCCCCGAACCACAGTGAACCCCAGCAGCTGGGAGGAGTAATTGCAGGGAAGATCCTGCTAAGCCCCTGGAACCCTGGGCTGAAGCATGCCCAGTGCAGATGGAATCATCAGAAAATTTAGCTGCAATGCTCTGTCAAGCCTCTAGTAAGCATCTGCAAACTGAGATTTTTTCAAAGGGTTATAAATTGGTCAAATCTGGATAATTTTCACTGGGATGGCAAAAAGCACTTTCCTGGTGTCAAATTTTAAGTCCCTCCAAAGCAGAGAGGTGCTAGAGTTTCTGAACTAAATTTTTTTTTTTTTTTTTTTAAACAAATGTTAACGGGCAAAACTGTATTTTTTCCTAATCTCATTCTTGGAAACTGCTGAACTGTTTTAGCTGAAACTTTCCCCTCCAAATCAGCCTCATGTGAACACCCAACATGGGTTTGAAAGTATCAGGCAACCTTAACTATAGATGGTGCTACCAGCTCTGCCTGTATATATATAACAAGAGCTAACCTTTCACCTTTTACCAACACTTAAAATATGTTTTGGCAAAAACGTGACCGCATCATAGTGACCTTAACTTCTAAAGTCTTTTATATGATTCAAAAATTTGATTATGATCACCCATTATTAATCAATTCCAGTACATTTTCTATAGTATTCTTGGCTTTTAAATTTTGAAGTTATTCTCATTTGTCATATGAAATGTTGCAGATCTTAAAAGTGAAATACAGAACTCACTTTTGGAGGATTTCTGCTATTTATGTTATGTTTAAAAGATATCTTATGATTGTCTTCAGTGCTTTGTCTTCAGACAGCAGCAAGGGTGGCTTCAACAAATCTAATCTAGCTTTATATTGTTGTCATTTGTTCAGTTGTTATATGATATTTGCAAACAGATTTACTTGAAAAGATTTTTACCGCTTAGTTTTTTTGGTAGAAGCTAGTTTAACAAGGAATATTTGAGTTGAAGAATGTCTTTTTTGTTTTTCTTCCCTGACTCCCTTCCCTGAAGGCCAATGGCAGGTTTGAAGTAGGGAAGAAAATTTGTTTAAGCATCTCGGGACATCACCCTGAAACGTGGCAACCTTCATGGAGTAGTGAGTATTACTTAACATTCAATGTAATTCTTCTTCAGCAAAACATTGATGGACACCAACAAAACTAGTTTTCAGAATTATATTCTTTGTGAAATTATCCATTATCTTATCTCAGTTTTATACTGTGCTCATCAGCATATCATTTAAGCACATTGCTTGATATATGGGCCAAGCTCTGATAACATGCAGAAGAATTTCTTCTACTTACTCCCCTGACCTCAAGGAGACACTGGAAATAACATTGTTTCAGCTTCTGTCCCTTATAGAGAAATAAGTAGAATGGAGGGAAGAGGCACATGGTTTTAGTGTTGTCATTTTTCCTGGATAAGTTGATAACTACACTTAGAATTTAATTCATTTCTATTAAGCTCACTTAATTGTAAACAAATCTTAGTTGAATTGACAATGGAATCAATATCTTATTATAGTATCTATTGATCACAGGACTAAAAAAAATAAATTCCAAGACAATACCTTATTTGCTGAATGCCAACTAATTGTATGTTTCTCCAGGGGTAAGGTAAAGGGTACATAGGAGTCTTGGCTGGTGCTGTGAGCACTTCCTCTCCTGTTTCAATCTAATTTAACCCTTCATGCCACTTTCTATTCAAGTTAGCAGGGCTGGCCTTTAGGGTCTGAAAACTCCAAAGCTATGCCCCAACTCCATTTTTGGACCCACATACACGTCCATATTAATCTCCATTTTTAATCAGAATAGGAAAAATAGCCACTGAATTTGTGGAGGTCACCTTGGTGTAAATTAATCACTAGGGTTGAAATATGTCACCCTAATTTTCCATAAACAACATGGGTTAGTCACAGTTTCCACCACAGTTGTCTGGAACTAGCTGTTGGGACCTGTATAGCCCATGATCATAAGTCCCATGGGTTTTTTTTTTTTTTGTGGATGCCAGGACTATGGCTACCACTGACACTAGGCTGCCTTGAGTTCTGCAGATTAAATGGTTCCTCTGCTGAGTTGGCAAGATAGTCTCTGGTGCAAGCAGGGATACTGCACAGTTGCAAGCAGCCAAGCCAAAGCAGACAGAAGTAGGAAGGCTGTCTCCCCTCAACTTGAGCAGCAACTACGGCATACTGGAAGGTGGAACCTGGCCTCCCACCCACCCTCAGCAGCACCCTTCCTCAGTCTTGTGAGAAGAGTGGAAAACAAGAAGCACCATAGGAGAAGTCTCCTAGGGAGAGAGTAAAGGGGAGTGATCTCAAGGGAGAAAAAAGATGGGGTACCCAGGAAGGGGAAAGGTAAGGTGGTATGTTTGAGATCAGTGAAGGGATGTAAATTGGTGTGAGAGGGAGGTATAGGGAGGACTCAGAAGAGACAATGGAATACAGATGGGCTCAAGGGGGTGGGAGATCAAGAGAAGTATGGTGAACTATTGATATTTATTTGCCCCAGGTAAACGAGCAAGTAGAATTTTACATGACTGCGTATATAAAACATTTTGAGTGTTGTTTTAAATTTATAGTTATGAAAAATACTTTGAATCCTATTTTAATTCCTAGTCTGGTCACTTTAAGTTTTCCTTCTGAATCAGCTTGAATAGCAATATAGGTTGGATATTAGGAAAAACTATGTCACTAGGAGGGTGGTAAAGCACTGGAATGGGTTACCTAGGGAAGTGGTGGAATCTACATCCTTGGAGGTTTTTAAGGCCCGTCTTGACAAAGCCCTGGCTGGGATGATTTAGTTGGGATTGGTCCTGCTTTGAGCAGGGGGTTGGACTAGATGACCTCCTGAGGTCTCTTCCAACCCTAATCTTCTATGATTCTATGAGTAGTGTGTGGTCAACTGAGTAACATGATTTGTAATTCTCACATGGCACTCTGTACTAAATGAACGTTATAAGGAGAGGGGAGGATCCAAGACCCTGAGTTTACAATGACTGAATGTTTTTTGCTTTTTGTAAGTCTCACTGCACTATACTTCTTATACCTTTCCCTGAAGTGGGAAGAGGAGGAATCATGCAGCAGGATGCATTGCAGAAGGCCCCATCTTTTTATGTCCCCCTCCGCCCCATCTATCACTGTTTGTTTTTATGCCATATTGTTAATCATTTGTCCCTACCCTGGCTATAAATTTCACACTTAAATATACTGAAAGGATTAAATTCTATGACCAGAGTATTGTGGAAAACCAGGGCTCATAGAATTGTGCATGAATCAGCATGTTCTGCTGAAGCAGAATTACAGCTATGAACATTTTGAGGCTGCAGAATCGCAGGAGTTCTATTAGCAGAACAATTTTTCAGTCTCTGCTTAATAACTTTTAAACTTTTTCCAGCAATTGTTGAGGGCTTTTGTGGGCAGTATATATGCTGCTGTGGTATTTATTATCTGTGGGCTTGTATGTTAATTTTCGTAGGTAACACTTCTGTGATTGCCTATTTAATTACTGTTATGGTGCCTTAAATTTTCATATAGGCATTGTTTTATTATATATAATAAACAATTGTAATAAATCAAAAGAAGAAACATGTACACGTGACAGGTATGTTACGTTCATTGCAGACACACAGAAAAACTAGTCCTTGTCCCGATGTGCTGACAATCTAAGGCCCAAATTTAGCAAATAACTGTACGTAGGCCATGCCAACTTAATCTCCTTATTATGGTCCTTTTCCACCCTATTTCCTCCCTCCTTGTTTTGAACTCAACTGTTCATTTTGATCCATTATTTCTATGGGCCTTAGCCTTTCTTTTCAGTCTTTATCCTCTGCCCCCTTCTATCAGCCATCACTTCACCATCTCCCCTTACATAACCCTTCCATCTGTGACTCCTTGCCATAAAAGAAAAGGGATTTTTCTTGTGTTCTCCTTATTTTTTGTATACTATTTTTGTTGGTTTTGGTGTGATTACAAGAAATTCTCTTTAGACAGAATGGAATCTTTATAGGCAAAACTCATTACTTTTTCCTCCACAAAGTCTAGACTCAATTAAGTAACAATTCTGGGAAAAACTTAATTTGAATCTTTATTTTTTCCCCAATTTCAGTAAGAACAGCTTTACTAGCCATTATTGGTTTTATGCCAACCAAAGGAGAGGGAGCCATAGGATCCCTAGACTACACACCTGAGGAAAGAAGAGCACTTGCCAAGAAGTAAGTCTTATTTTTTTAACATCTCCAACAATCTTTAATATAAAAATCATAGCTGTAGGAAAGAGGATTTCCCTTTCCTCTGATCTGAATAATCACTTCTAGAATTGTCAGTCAATTGGAAATAAGCAACTATATATCAGGATTATTATTATTGTTGTTGTTTTATTTCTTCAATGCCAACAGTATGCTTGTGTCAATGTGACTACGTTTCTGGTCTTGTTTCTTTTCCTAAGTTTGTTTTGCCTTCAACATCAATTCCCTTTAAAATTTTTATGTCTGTGAATACTTTCTTTCTGCACACCATGCTTATAGGCTGTTACCTTATCATGTAACATCTATGAGAAAATGGTAGGAGTGCTAATGCCATCTGTACATTTGTCACTGCAGCCCAACAGAATATTTTGCCAAACCGATTTCTTCCTAATAAAAAGAGAAGTAAAATGAAAGTGATAATTTTCAGGACCAGTGACTGGTCTCAGAGGTCTAAGTGCAGAATTAAGGAAGTGGATCAATGGATCTTCATTTTGCATATCAAGGCAAGATCCCTTGCTCACCCTTAGAGCTTCTTAACTGGACCTTTTTGAAATTCCAGTTCCAATGAAGGGAAACTCTAAATTGTCTTATTACCTCAAAGGTGAAATGATTCTGTGGAGTCCCTACCTTTGTGTCATAGTAGAACTTGAATAATAAATATAGCT
The DNA here is from genome assembly GCF_028017835.1 of Emys orbicularis. NCBI lineage: Eukaryota > Metazoa > Chordata > Testudines > Emydidae > Emys > Emys orbicularis. The sequence continues at coordinate 71,886,383 of NC_088685.1, read as the reverse complement.
CTTAGAAGCAGGTAGTAATATAAATTTGTCGGTGACAAGTTTTCTCCTAAGCGGCAGTGTCTCTTAAACTATAACCCCTTATTCTCTTCCATGCCTTGCCATTCAGATTTAGTCGGGCATATCCAGCCAAAAGACCAAACATCGCAATTGAAGGTTGATGTGAATTTCCATTTCTAGAAGGGGTGAAGACAAAGTATGTGTGTTACCTAACATTGAGAAAAATCTTTCAGCTACTGTTCAGAAAGATGCTAAGTGCACAAAGTCTGGAGTTGTGTGGCCCAATTGAAGGCTGAACAGTTAGTGCTCTCTAGGACTTTCTTCTGAAGGAAAACGTAATCTCTAAGAAAGGTACACCTCTACCCCAATATAACGTGACCCGATATAACACGAATTCCGATATAACGCGGTAAAGCAGTGCTCCGGGGGGGCGGGGCTGCGCACTCCGGCGGATCAAAGCAGGTTCGATATAACGCGGTTTCACCTATAGCGCGGTAAGATTTTTTGGCTCCCGAGGACAGCATTATATCGAGGTAGAGGTGTATTAGCAAAAAGAGATGCTTTATGATGTATTTGCAAAGTGCTTAACGATAGCTTATATGTAGGTGTTTGATATCTTACATGGCTAGAGCTCTATGGATGAATTTACAGGATATGCAGAGCAGTATTTCTGACCAGAAATTCATTTAATGGAAGTCCTTTAAGAAAGTAGACCTTGGTCTTTTGGTATTTGGCTTCCTCAATGTTGCAGTCTTAATCTTAAATAAGACTTTCATTAACGTTATGCGTTCAGATGTGACAACACTTTGGGCAGTGTGGTTGAATGAACAATGTGAAATGTCCTAGATTACACCACCTCTGCCTGCCGATTCCAAAGGATTGAGTCAGTAGAGTAGTTTTTGAAGTAAGGACTCAGCATTGGACAAAAGGCTGGTGCTTAGAGATTTATTACCTTAACACTCCTGAGATGCAAAGAGATCAACAGATTCCACTTGCTAATAGTTTTGAGCGTCCCTCTTGGCAGCAAGAAGGTAGTGAAGGAGTAAAGTGGGTCAGTATATCAGTGCCTTGACACGAAGGCAGTGTGGAAAGCTCAGCTTCATTTTGGAGACAGCATGTCAACGCATACAAGATTAATAAGAATGGAGAATTCTAAAGGATAGCTTGTCAAAATAAGGCACCCAGGAACTGCAGGTCCTATTGTGACTGAGAGTCCCTGATACTAACATCTGTCATCAATCAAAGCAACTTGCTTGAGAAGCTATGTCAACCTCACTATGACTGGATCATCCATCAGATAATCCATCATATAGATTTGGGAGCATAGTTAGTAAAATGTTCAGCCAATTGGTGTGTGGGGGACAGTCTGGATCTATTGACCTCTTATTTCAACAAGGATGTTGAATATTGTGGCATCTGATACTCTGTTGCATTAAAGAAATACCCACGTTGCCTCTCTTCAGACCATTCTAAACACAGCTGCGTAGATGATCTTCCTTGTCTATTGCACTGATCTTTCTTGTCCATTCCTCTGATCATATTACCCTCAATCTTTTTGAATCCTTTAACAGGCTTCCGCATTACTACCACATCAGATTCAAGATTCCTTTTCTCACCTTCAAGGCCCTTAACAACTCTATTTATCTGTCTTTTCTCTTACCACATTGCTCCCTACTCTGTCAGTGATGCCAGCCTGGATTCTGCACACACCCTGTCTCGATTTGGGGTGCAATTCAGACCAATGATGATGTGTCACTGCCTGCCCTGTAGCCCTGGGTGCCTTAAATGCTCTGCTGCTGTGGCTCACAGCTCAGGCACCAATTGCCAGCAGACAAGCATGCAGCCCTGGTTCAGCACTCTGACCCCAGCAGTCTGCCTGCAGCACAACAGCCCCACCTTGGTCTCCACCAGTCTAGGTTTCTACTTGCAGGGTGACCTCCAACACCCTCCCAGTCCCAAATTTCCCCAAAACCATCGGCCCTGAAATGGGCAGCTCTCCTGGAACATTCAGAAGAGTAATATGGTCCTCTGGTCCTTTAAAGAGACAAAGCAGAGCAACTTGTTGCCTTAACTGGAGTTAATGGTCACTTCAATTCAAACACAGCACTGGCTTGGTTTAGATTAAAAGTAAAACAAGTTCATTAACAAAAGGAGAGGTTCAAAGTGAGTTCAAGTACAAGGGATAAAGACAAAATGGTTACAAGCAAATGAAAGTAAAATACTCTCTAGTGGCTAAGACATAACTCAATAAACTATTGCCTTGGTTCAAGGTAGATTTCTTACCGTCTTTTCTTTCCTGCCATGACTGTCTTTTTCTCAGTCAGGACCTTCCACAGAAGTACAAGGTGCTGGTTTCCCTTGTCGTCTTAGGTGAAAGATCTTTACCTAAACAGGTTTTTCACCTATAGTCAGCACTCAGAGACTTCAGCCACCTTGGCTGAATGACCCTTCTTTCTCAGCTTGCAAGAGCTGTGGCCTCTTGTGTCTGTCCAGTGATCGATGCCAAGATTGCGTCTTCTCTCTCCTTATGTCTTCCCAAACTCACTGTTTCATCCCCAACTCAGCCTTATGCTGTTCTTCCTTTCCTGTGGACTTCCTGTCCCATTGCTGAGTTGTACATAAATGGGGCTTCCATTGATTTTTGGTCACACCTTGCTTAATTTTATTGGAGACAGGTAGATGGTTGCCTTCCCTCCTGTGTGTGGGAGAAAACCTATTTCACAATGATATTAATCACCAGAATGCCATTAGCTTTCGTAAAAGACCTTGCTCGATACACTTTTTTATAATACAATAATATTTAAGGTTAAGATTTTGTCATGGTTATTTTTAGTAAAAGTCGGGGACAGGTCATGGGGGCCATAAACAAAAATTCACAGAAGCCTGTGACCTATCCCTGACTTTTACTAAAAATAATTGAGACAAAATGGGGGATGAGAGCCTAAACCTGGCTGCTGGAGGGGAAATAGGGGGAGGGGGTCCAGCACCTGCCACTGCTGTGGCTGACAGCTCTGGGCTCCCCCTCGGAGCTGCGGGGCCGGTGGCAGGGAGCTGTGGGGGCCCCCCCTGCCCGGGGTCTCCCCGCTGCCAGTGGGGCTCAGAGCTCCGCCCCAGTCGGCTGCAGTGGCTGGGAGCTGTGAAGCTGGCGGCTTGGAGCTCCGGGTCCCTCCATTGCCCACAGCAGCCAAGAGCTGCAGCAGCCCCTTACTGCCTGCGGCGGCTCAGAGCGCTAGGGCCTCCTCTAGTTAACAGCTCCAGCCCCACTGCCCAGGGGCTGAAGCGGAAAGTGTCACGGAGGTCTCTGGAAATCATGGAATCTGTGACTTTGGTGACCTCCATGACATAATCTTACTGTTAGTAATATTGTATACAATCAGTTGATTATATTACTTATCATTTGAAGTTCAGTCCCCTGTTTTTATAGTTCAGAGGCTATCTCATCCACTCACTAAGTTGATGGCTTTGTTTGCCTTTTATGTAACTATGCCTTCATTGTGTCTGTCTGATGATGAGGCTGGTCAGACAGTTACACATTCCTTTGTCTAGGGCAGAGTGGGATTATGTATTGCTTGTCAAACAAATTTTAAAACATAATTCTAGCATGTATCCATAACTCTTTGTGCACACCCCATACATACATCATGCTAGAATATTAATGATCAGTGAGTTACTCATTTTCCATTGATCTCTTACATAACTCCTTCTAGATACGGATGACGACAGCAGAGTGTGAGGTGTAATGAATATGTCAGGCCTGATAGGAATTGCTGATACAGAGTAGTGAACCCCCAGTGGGCCTTGGTATCACACCCCCATGTTTATTTTTCAAGGAGCCTTGACTTTGCTCCTTCTATCATGGCATCCTCTACACACAGAACACATTACTTCATCTGATTAAAAAAGTCACTACATTCTCCATTAATTCCTTCCTCAAGACCCATTTCTGCAATGATGTCTGCAATAAATTAGCCAGTTAATTATGATTAGGTGATTAGGTAATTAGGTAGTTGGAGATAGTATATTTGCACTGTGTTTATATTCCTCTTTTCCTCCCTTTATGTGTTGCTTTTCTCCTTAGATTGTAGCTTTTTCGGGTGTGTACTGTGTCTAGCATATTGTGGGTGCCACCAAACTACAAATACTAAATTTTCTCTGCTTTATGCCTCTTTTCTCCCTGATGGTCTGCATTGGTAGGAATATGAAATTAGCTGACCTTTTCAATCTCTAGATTCTATGAGAGCCCAGTGATTTTAATTGCTCTTGCTGGCCAGAAGGTTTATGCACCCGCTTCACTCTTTAGCCCCATTGTACAAACTTTTGGTTCTCAATCTTCTTTTGCAAAGTACTTGTACTCCAGAAATAAGAATGTCTTTTGCTGTTGTCTTGCCTTCTGAGGAAAGAGCATTTAGAAAAGTATGTATGTTATCCACAATGATCTGCACCAGCATTTACTCCAAATGTTTTATTTGGGACTCATTGTAGAGAGTGTCACATTTTTTGCCTGCACGTTGTACAAGTCCAGGAATGTTTGTCAAAGAAAATACCTGATTTTGATAGTGTTATATTTCTGTCAGCATCATGTGGACAAAGTATGGGTTCGTCCGTTATTCATTCTTTAAGGTCATAGTTTAGATTAGACCACAGGCTAAATTGCAGGATAGGGAAAAGAGATGGCTGGAGTTAATATAAGATACAAGAGGATAAGTACCAAGAACTTACCTGTGGGTGTGGGTGGCTGTGGTGGGGGGCGGAGGGAGAGAGACGTGTATAACAGACAATGTCTATAGTATGATAGAATCATAGAAATGTAGATCTGCAAATGACATTGAGCCGTCATCTAGTCCATCCTCCGGCACTGAGGCAGGACAGAGTATAGCTAGACCATCCTGACAGGTGTTTTCTAACCGGTTGTTAAAAACCTCCAATGTGGGGGGTTCCACAGCTTCCCTTGGTAACCTGTTATGGTACTTAACTATACTTATAGTTAAAAGTTTTTCCTAATACCTAACCTAAATTTCCCGTGTTACAGATTAAGCCCATTACTACTTGTCCTACCTTCTGTGGACATAGAGAACAATTAATCACTATCTTCTGTATAATAGCCTTTAATATATGTGAAAACTATTATCAGGCTCACCCTCCCCCAAGTCATTTTTTCTCAAGACTAAACATGCCCAGTTTTTTTTAACCTTTTCTCATGGGTCAGGTTTTCTAAACTTTTATCATTTTTGTTGCTCTCATCCGGACTCTGTCCAATTTGTCCACATTTTTCATAAAGTGTGACACCTAGAACTAGAGACCAGCCCCAGCTGGAGTACTCACCAGTGTTGAGTAGAGTTGAACAGTTCTCTCCTGTGTATGCAAGACAACACTCTTGTTAATACATCCCAGAATGATTTTTCTCAATTGCATCATATTGTTGACTTACAATGAATCCCAAACTCAATATAACCTACAGATTCTTTTCAGCAGTACTACCACCTAGCTAGTTATTCTGCATTTGATTTTTTCCTTCCTAATTCTAGCACTTTGCACTTGTCTTTATTGAATTTCATCTTGTAGATTTCAGACCAGTTTCTCCAATTTGTCAAGATCCCTTTGAATTCAAATCCTGTGCGCCAAAGGGCCTGCTAGCGTGGTGTCATCTACTAATTGTATAACCTTACTGTGTATTCCATTATCCAGGTTTGTGAAAATACTGAATAGTACTGGACCCAGGCAGACCCCCCTGTGGGACTAGATGCATCCTCCCAGTTAGACAAAACATATTGATTGCTGTTCTTTGAGTATGGTTTTTCATTCAGTAACGCATCCACTTTATAATTACTTCGTTTAGACTGTTTCCCTAGTTTCCTTATGAAAATGTAATGTGGGACTGTATCAAAAACTTTACTAAAATCAAAACATGTCAGGTCTACAGCTTCCCCCTATGCACTAGGGACCAATAACTCTGTCAAAGAAGGCAATTAGGTTGGACTGGCATGATTTTTTTTCTTGACAAATCAATGTTGGCTAGTCTTATTACACTATTATCCTCTAGGTGCTTACAAATTGTTTAATAATTTACTCTTAGACTTTCAGGCCAGAAGGGACCATCATGATCATCTAGTCTGACCACTGGCACATTGCAGACCACAGAAACTCGCCCACCCACTCCTGTAATAGATCTATCACCTCTGGCTGAGTTACTGAACAATTCAAATCATGATTTAAAAACTTCAAGTTACAGAGAATCCACCATTTACTCTAGTCCAGTGGTTCCCAAACTTGTTCCGCCGCTTGTGCAGGGAAAGCCCCTGGCGGGCTGGGACAGTTTGTTTACCTGCCGCGTCCGCAGGTTTGGCCGATCGCAGCTCCCAGTGGCCGCGGTTCGCTGCTCCAGGCCAATGGGAGCTGCTGGAAGCGGTGCGGGCCGAGGGACATACTGGCCGCCTCTTCCAGCAGCTCCCATTGGCCTGGAGCAGCGAACCGCAGCCATTGGGAGCCGCGATCAGCCGAACTTGCGGACGCGGCAGGTAAACAAACCGGCCCAGCCTGCCAGGGGCTTTCCCTGCACAAGCGGCGGAACAAGTTTGGGAACTACTGCTCTAGTCTAAACCTGCAAGTGACCTGTGCCCCATGCTGCAGAGGAAGGTGGAAAATCCCTAGGGTCTCTTCCAGTGTTACCCAGTGGAAAATTCCTTCCCGATTCCCAAATATAGCAGTCAGTGGAATGCTGAGTATTTCAGCAAGACCCACCAGCCAGACACATGGAAAGAATTTTCTGTAGTAGCTCAGAGCCCTCTCCATCTCATGTCCCATCACCAGGGAATATTTGCTACTAGTAGTCATAGATCGGCTGCACACCATTGTAGGAATCTCATCATTCCATCCCCTCTGTCAATTCCAGGAGAGGCAAAGTTGCTTTTGTAGTGAGCCAGCCACTCCCAGTGCCTATTCAAGCCCAAATTAATGGTGTTAAATTTGCAAATGAATTTTAGTTCTGCAGTTTGCACCGGACTCCTTGTTGTTTTTGTGGATACAGACTAACACAGCTACCCCCTGATACTTGACACCATGCAAGGCACTAAATTTAGCCGTATGGAGTGGAAATCCATCAACCTCATTAAAAAAAACTTGCACAGATACAGACACAAATCCTCTTAGTCTCCAAGTGCAAACAGATGGACATCATACCAAATGGACTGAAGGTAAAAAATCCATTGCAATCGACATACTATACTGACTATGGTGAGAGATTGCCACACACACTCAAAGAAACTGAGGAACCACCTGATCAGCATCCTGTACAGCAGACAGGAGAAGATCAAGAATGAGCTCTCAAACCTGGAGACTCTCATACAAAACCAACCTTCCACACAAACTTCCACGTGGCTGGACTTTACAAAAACGAGACAAGCCATTTACAACGCAGACTTCACTTCTCTACAGAGGAAAAAGGAAAGTAAACGATCTAAACTCCTACGTGCCACAGAGGGCTACAACAGTGGTACCCTTAACTCACCCAACAATATTGTTAATCTATCCAACCACACACTTAGCCCAGCAGAAGAGTCTGTCCTATCTCGGGGACTCTCTTTCTGCCCCACAAAGCTTCATAACTCATTAGCTTCCTTGTTATTTTTTTTTAAGTTTTGTGGAGAAATATAAAACACTCTGAAACTACTTCTAAATAATTTTTGAAAGGGTTAATTTAAAAACCAAAATCTTGGCTATACCTAAATGAGGGCGATTTGCTATTTTGGGGATTTGTGTGCGTGCGTGCCTGCAGAGGCCTGTCATTGAAAGTCTACTATTAGCATCACATAATGAAAGACCCCATCATAACACACACGTGTAATGTAATAGAGCTGTGATAGGAACCTTAAGTCTGGATTTAGTGGGTATAAAGTTTCTATGTTGTTGCAATACCATGGCTTTTTGCATCATATATTTTGCTGGTTCTGATAATTAATTTAAACAGTCATTAATAATGTTGGTAATATCTTTAATATAAGAGGCCACAGAAATATTATGAAAACTGGGAGTAAATATTTTCCAGAAATTAACTCTAGGAAAGAGTATATAGAATTCTAACCCCAGATTTTTCAACACTGCAGCCAATGATGGTTGCTACAGATTTATAGCATACTTTATTTTTTAACTGTTATGCTAATTCGGGCACCCCAAGTGCTTTGGTAGGTTGTCTTGTTAGTGTTTATTTTTCAAGAAAAACATAGTTTTAAATGGACATTTTCTTGTTTTAAACAATTTTATTTATCAGGTCACAGGATTTCTGCTGTGAGATATGTGGCTCAGCAATGAAGATAAGCCTGTTACCATTAACATCAGGAAGTGCTTCAAGCCAGGCTGACGAAGAGGCCAAGGAACTTGCCAGACAAATTAGCTTCAAGGTAGACTGACTATTTGTAATTTTTCTTTGTTTGATCACTTAATTTGAGGAAACTGCAAGTGTAGTATTGCTATGAGGAAACAAAAACACTGAGAAAATGCTTACATTGTAACACAGCAGCATTGCATTGTACTGCTGTGCAGGAGACTTGATTTCAGTGTAGGCTGTGGGAAAACACACTTCCCACAGATGGTACAGTTGGTTTCTGGGAAGATGCAAACTGATGTGTTGTCCAACACAAGCACTGACTGGTTCAGTGACAGTGGTAACAAAGGTGATAGTAAAGGTTGCCTAACCATGTCCATTCTAACTCCCTGTTTTCAGTTACTAATAGCTTGATGAAATTTTCCAAGCTTAGTTTAGTGTTTGCTCAAACATAAATACTTTTGAGAAGTTCAGACAAACACAGGTCTGATGATTTTTTTTGGTATATGAAGAGAGTCAAACATATACTTTTTTTCATTATGTACAAAAAAAATTGCGAACTTTTTTTCCCCACAAGCTGCACAGCTGAAGAGACCGAATGTAGAAAATTGGAGTCTAGTATGGATAGGGCTCTTAGCAGGAAATGCCTTTTCAGTGGTCCAGTGAAATCAGGTTTTTGTTTAGCCAAGTATGATCCTTAGAAAGTAGCATGCACAATATGCTTTTCACTAAACTTAAGAAAGTGAACCACTGAGCAAGACTCTGCTGTACCTGGAGGCAGGGCTTTCTTAACTGTAGTGAAACATGTACCTCAGTGTTGCATCTTCTACAAAAGACTACCCATTGACTTCAGCGTGATCAGAATTTCACCCTATATCTCCAGTAGAACAGTTCCTCCTAGCACTGTGCTACGATATTGGTTTGGTCTAGAATCAAAGTGAATATTGCCACCTGCTGAACAACCAATACCAATTTTTGCAGTGTTTTTTAGTAGTCTCCCTTCCAAATATGGACCAGGCCTGATTCTGTTCATAATCATATTTTTCATATGGCGATCTCAAAACACTTTACAAAGGTTGGGTAGGGAGGAGAAATACAGGCACAGAGAGTTAAAAGTGACTTGCAAAAGGCAAAAAATTGGACTGTGCCCTTTTTGGTTCTTTCTGATGTATAAATCCTGAAAAGTGTGTGGGATTTTTGTTTTGTTCTTGTTTTTAAATACTAGTTTTTAACAATAGAAATATTAGAAATGTTAAGTCTGCTCTTTTTTGATTTAACAGATTCCCTGGTGATCATGGCTCACAATCCATATTTTTCAGAGCTCTTAATTGAAAAGTTATGGGAGTACAGTCTTTTAACAAAACTATTTTAAAAGTGGTTTTTCTCAGGGAGTTGAGTTGAACAGGAATCTAACAAGCAAACAAATCCACCTCATAGCCTAAATAAAATCTCTTCCCCACTCAGTTAAGTTTCACATTTTTAAAGATGACTTCTATCTACCTATCAGACTTACATGGCACCTGTCATCAGGGTATTTGTGTCTCACACTCTTTATGTACTTATTTATCCACACACCACAGGGAAGTACTATTATCCTCATTTTACAGATGGTGAACTGATGCGCAGAGATACTAAGTGACTTGCTCAAAGTCACGTAGGGTAGAGAAGGGAATTGAACCCAGGTCTCCTGAGTTCCAGGGTAGCAGCCCAGCCACTGGACTATCCTTCCTCTCTAAGTCATCATAAACCTACTACAGAACTAGGGGTCTATACACTTCTAGAAAAAAAATGGGTTAGCAACACCTGAATTTCTAATGTATAGCACAAGCCTCCCCAAAGCCTTTCAAATTGCATTCACACATCAGAAGCAAAAAAGGGCACAATCCCAGTTTTTTCCTTCTACGCCTATTGCCTTTAAGTAATTTGCCCAAAGCCATGGAACAAGACTGGCAAAGCCAGGCATATCTTCTCACTTCCAGTTTTCTGACTTGATTGGCTCACAGCACCAGGTCAGATTTTCTTATTAACATTTGTCTAATACAGACTACTCTTTTGGTACACACACAATAATTGTGGGAATTACCATTCGGGGTGTAAGAACCATTGGGATTTCTAATAATGGATGTATTCCATGTTAGCATTTGGAATAAGAAAGAACTGTTGCTATACGCTCCTCAGGAAAAGCCTCAGTCTTCTGCAAAGTCCTATGTCCAAGCTATGTTCCTATGTAGTGCACCGTATAACATGCTATTGTTGTGTTTGACCAACATTTGAACAAGTAGTATATTTGATATAACTGAGTTACAAAAAGCCAGCCTATCTAAATGTGAAGGGAATATTGATCAGACAATCAGTGAATTGATCTAAAGATTCATTTCAATTTTAAAAATAATAGGAACAATTTCTAGACCAACTGAAATGTTAGGTGTTCAGGACCTTGTAGTATCAGACAGAACAGCAAGGCATGATGAACACAAGGGAACAAGAGCATAGAAGAGAAAAGGGTTACATTAAAATGTCAGGAGATAAGCTCTTGTTATTTACACAACTTATTGGTTCCTAATCCCTTGCTCGCACTTTTTAATACTACTACTTATATTTGCATTAAAACATATGTATTTAATAAGATTGGAGAAAGCAAATTCAGTAGCTTGAGATTCAGACACAGGGTGTGGGAAGTGTAGCATTGCACCCCTCTACCAAAGTACTTTATCTACACTGCATGCTGCGAGTTAAATTGATTCAGACCAGCTGTTTTTACTCCTAGTTATGTGCCATTGGTAAAGTGTTCAGCTCAGGAGAACAATGCTACTTTCCCCCCTCTGCTATGACCCCATTACCAGTCACCATTGAGATGTCACTTTCTCTTGAATCTTCAAAGTGAGAACACTGTTAAACATGTAGCACTTCTCAATGTTAGACATTTTATAGATGCTAAGAAACAGTTAATGTTTTGACGTTCTCTTATCCCTTTTGCACTGAAAATTAAGGGCCTAAGCCTGTAATGTGCTGAATGCCTCTCGTTCCCATTATTATCAATTAGGTTGTAAAGCATTCAACACCTCACAAGATATTGGATTCTAATAGTGTAGAAAATAAACAGTTTAATATTTTTGAGATGTAATATTTCTTATCTCTTTATGAAATGAGGTATTGTTTGGGGTTCCTCTAAGCTAGGATAACATCCCTGAAGAATTTCCATTCCAGATATGAGCCCCCTAAAGACATTTGTTGTGCTTTTATAGTTTGAATAGCCAACTGTTTGCTGTTGGTCCCATCATGGTTGGTTGTGGTAGAGAAACAAGACATAGAGTGTTGACTTCTGCTTTGGTCCAGTTCAGCTTTTTCAAGAAAAAGATGTGGCAGTAGAAAGCTTGAAGGCCTAATGTTAAAGGAAAGCCTTTATATATGTAATACATTAGAAAAAATACTCTCAAACAATCAGTGCTTTCATAAGGATTCCCCAAAGTGCTGTCAAAGTTAGTGAGACCATGTAAGAAATATAACTTTTACAAAATGTTTGGCATTTATTTGAGGTAACTTTTTTTCTCCTCTGAAGGATGCTTCCAATTTTGTTCCTTATCTTATACCCCTTTTGGATGTTAACGTCCACCATTATATACAAGCAAGTGAAACTAAAAATCAGAAATGTGTCTGCAGGTTTTTTATTTGTTTTTGTGCATCAGTAGACTTACTGCTTGTGAAAATTATTCAGAATTGCAACACCTCCAGAAATTCCAGAAACATTGTATATAGCTTAAACACAATTTGCATGTCTATTGATAAGGATTCAGTAAATCTCATATGCTGTAAATGTTGAAACAGATGCTCCATAATAGATCAAATAAACCACATTATAGTATATTATAACTAATTTGATCTCTTATCTGAAATGTACAAATGTATTCCCTTTAGGCTGAAATCAATTCATCCAGAAAGTCTATCACTGAATCCCCAAACATATCGGAATTGAACCACTCTGCCACCTTACCTGAGCCACGACAGGATGGTATAAGTAGAGCATTCCAGAACCCAACCACCAGTACAATGGTATGATGTGTTTGATAAATCTTATTAGATGTGAGTGGATTCGCAAATGGAGGCCAGGATCTGAAAACCAAGCAATGTGTAGACATGTCTAGAGAATTATTTAGCTGATCTGAGACTTTTTTTAAGATTGTGGAATACTTAGTTGTGTAAGAATATATAATAAGAAAGGTGAATTTCCTTATATTTATATGATGATCAGGAAAAAAACTTTTCTTTACACATTTAGTAAACTCTTGAAATCAATACTTTCACCGAAGAGCAGTTAACAAAATAGACTATGTATACCAAAGTAGAAATTATGTGGAGAGGGCACATGCCATTGCTTTAAAAAAAAAAAAAAAAAAATTATTTGGCCCTGAGTCACCAATTACTAATTGGACCAATTACTAATTATACTAACATAAGTAAAATTATCACTGATGTTGAAATCTCGCTTACCATCCTCCTCCAGCCTCTCCATCTGTTCACCTTGTGAGCTCATCCACTTCCAACTATTACCTTCCCTTGGTCACAGTCCATCTCTTTCCCTCCTTCTGTGTATAAACAAGATCTCATCTCCCCAGTCCTTAGGTAGGGCCAGGGGTGGCTTTATTATCTTTCCAGCCACTAGTCTTTCCCTTCTTTTGCTTTATTTCCAAACTCATTGGCTTTGCCTGGACTAGGATTTAAGATATAATGTTGGCACTTATCAGGATAACTTAGCCTTTAGTTTGATTCTTTTAGCACATTTAAAGACAACTGTGTCTTATTGATAGAAGACTCTTAAAAGGTGTTAGTTAGCATGTGTTATGTAATCTTAAATTCTAGTCTAGACAAGGCCATGGAGTGGGCTGTCTGTAAGAGCTGAAATAATTTACTGACCTTATACTCAATGCCGAGTCTATCTACTCTAAACTGACTGTTATCCTCTGCATCTAAGTCATCCCTAAGCTAAGTCTCAAGATGGATACTTCAATCTTGTCTTTTCTGCTTCCCTTGGTATGGCTGGTCATTTCCTCCTTCTTGATATCCTGTCTTTGCTGAGCTTCTGTGGCACTGTCCTTTCATAAGTCTTCTACCTCTTTAGCTGCTCTTTTAGTGTCAGGGTTGTGAGTTCAATCCTTGAGGGGGCCATTTAGGGATCTGGGGCAAAAATCTGTCTGGGGATTGGTCCTGCTTTGAGCAGGGGGTTGGACTAGATGACCTCCTGAGGTCCCTTCCAACCCTGATATTCTATGATTGACAGTTTCCCCTTCATTCCCTCTCTGCTGGATTCCTTTGGGCTCTGTTCTTAGGCTCCCTCTTCTTTTCTCTGTGCACCCCATCCTTGGGCAACTTCATCCAGTTACATGGGTTTAATTATTAACTCTGACTGTTGAGTAGACCTCTTTAGTTTAGATCTTTGTTCTGCACTTCAAACTTGCACCTCTTTTTGTCTCAGTGATGTCTCTTAGATTATAAGATTTTTGAGGGCAGGGATTGTGTCTTCTTACTTGTATATAGAGAAGCCCTGATTGGGGCTTCACTCATCTAGATGACTTGACATAATTTCAAAATCAACATAGCCAAAACAGAGCTCTTAACCTTTTCTCCCCAAGTACCTCCACTAATTCCATTCTCTGTATTGGTTGATAACAGCATCACCCTCCCTGTACCTGAAGCCCATAGCTTGGAGATCATCTTTGACTTTGCCCTTTCCTTTGCTTTCCTCCTCCAGGCCATAATAAAATAATTTCACTTCCATAACATTTACCAGAAACCCACCCTTTCTTGACCATCTCAACAGCCAAATTCCTCAGCTGCATCCTAATAATAAACAAACCTCAAATACTACAATCTCTTCCTATATCTTTAAGATATTAAGCACGCTTGCTCTTGCGTGCATGCACACATACCGCCAGCCTATCCAAAATGTTGCTGCTAGTGGCTAGTCTAGAATTTACCTGTCACTTCAATCACTACCTGGAAGGCCCTGAATGCAATGGAACCAGTGGGGGGCTGGCTGCGGGAAGTCTCTACACAGTCTGCACCCCCTGGGCATCACCATACTTTTTGTGGGGACTCCCATCATAGAGTTGATTTTGCACTGCTGAATGCTGGTCTGATGAATCCAGAACTGTACAGATCCACCATGCAGTGAGATATGTATGCAGCTGCTAGAGAGGTTAGGGCATTCTTTGGGCTGCAGTAGCAATTGCGGAGCACAATCGATTAAGAGAGATTCTGCTTCCCAACACACACAATGTTTACTCAGGCTGGATATTGAAGAGGATTTAGCCCTTAGTTACTTGTGCATTTAATTTAAAAATGCCAAAGGATGCTCCTTGTGATAACTTCACATAGGGCAACACACGTGAAACAGTACTTCCCAACTATAGAGCTTTAAGAGTGAAGAGGACCATGAGAGGGCTAATACTTGAAGTAGATACCACGAAGTGAGGGAGTCTGTAGAGGCCATTTCTGAAAATTAGACCTAAGTGACCTGCCTAGATTTGCCCAGCAGTCTGTGGCAGAACTGGGATTAAAACCCCAGATGTCCTGACTCCCAGTTCTGTGTCTTAACCACAAGAGTAGCCTTTCTCTTTTTCCATTTCTTCCATTAATTGCATGTTATAAATAAATTGATTATTTTCTTCTAGTGTTGCAGCATTCAGTAACTTGTATCATGTGTTGGTTAAAGATACACAAATGTTTATGGAATCTGAATACTACTGTAGTTTATTAAGAAGGTTTCAAGAACATTATCCTTCTACATACTGTCCCAGTCTCTTACACCAGAGTGTGATATTCTTATGTACAAGAGGCAAAAAAGTATGTTTGCTGTGATTTGCAGATTTTCTTTTAATTAAATAAGATTATGTTCCTGTTTTTAGAATCTCTGCAATACATGTGGCTAAGTAAATGAAAATATTAATTCTTACCATTTTAAATAAATTGTGCAATTTATTATGACATTTGCATGTTAATACTGCCAGGGACAGTGTTTATATAACCCAGCCATTCTGGAAGTGCCTAAGGCCTGGTATTGGGCCAGGGCAGCTGCTGTTGTGACTGCTTCAAATGCAATCTAAATTCACTGATAAATTGTAGACAAATCTCAGATAAGCTGTGGTGGTTTTTTTTAGCAATGATGGGCTGCAAATTGGTTAAAAAAAAACAACACGTCAAATCACGTCAGACCATCTGTTGCATCTTGCAGTGCACTTTCCAGCTACGTGGAAATACAAGCATGCTAATAGCATGTATTTTTCCACAATAAGGATTTCTTCCAGATTTTTCAGTTTCAGAATAAGCCATTTGATTATATTCTTTTTACCACAAATCCTGGCTCTTAAGAGTATTGAGTTAATTAAAACTAATTCACTGGAGTCAACAGAAATAATCACAGGCATCTTAGTGTTTCAATTGTAAAGGAAGTCTTTTTAAATAATAAGAATTTAATTATTCCCATTTCTAATAATACTGTTTTCTTCAGTAGATTATCAGTTCTACTGCATACATAGCTTTTTTCAGAGCAGTTGACAGATATGAAATGATTAAAGCTTTAAACTTACATAAACATTTATTTATTGCATGTGATGGACTGCTGTCAAAAGTAGATTAATATTTTAAGGGATCAGATTGTCCATCTCTCTGCTCGTATTGCTTCACTAAGCATATGTTTCAAAAGCTGCCCATGTTTCTGAGCCACCACCATTTGGGAGTAGGAACCAGTTTAATAAACTGTCCATTTCAGTCATTGGGGAGTGAGGAGTCCTCAAAGCTGAACAGAGGGAAAATGAGATGTGAAATGTGAAGGGTTGTATTACAGGACCTGCTCTTATTCTTTCTTAGGGTAAACTCATGCTGAAGCTAATAAAAGCCTACCCTGAGCAAAGATAGTAAAAATGGGCCCTGATCTGCTACTAGGAAGGTGAGGTAACCCAATGAAATTCAGTTCCATTTTACTGCCAGGCATTCTTTCTCTACTACGGCATATTTTTGTTCTCTGGGAAGGAGTTTCTTGCTGAGGAATAGGACTGGGTGTTCTTCCTTCCCTACCATTTGAGAAAGTACAGCTCCCAGCCTTACCTCAGAGGCATCCATTTCTAGTAAACTTGTTCTCAAAGTCTGAGGCTACTAGCACCGGATTACTGCAGAGGGCTGTCCTCAGATCTGCAAAAGCTTCTTCAGCCGCGCAGGCCCATTTCACTATGTCTGGGCCACAGGCTTTTATGAGGTCCATCAATGGGTATGCTCTGGTAGCAAAGTGGGAAATGAATTGCCAACAATCCCCAGAAATGCTCTGACCTGTTTCTTCCAGATCAGTCGAGGCCAACTTTGTATCGCCTCTAGCTTGTTTAGTTGGGGTTTCACTTTGCCTCTCCCCACAATATACCCAAGGTATTTGGCTTCCACTAGACCTATTGCACACTTGGAGGGATTCGCAGTGAGACCCACTTTCCTCAAGGTATCTAGTACTGCTTCCACCTTTTCTAGGTGCATCCCCTAGTCTGGGCTATGTATGACCACATCATCCAAGTAAGTGGCGGCTTACTTGGCATGTGGATGTAACAGCTTATCCATGAGCCACTGTAAGGTTGCAGGAGCCCTGTGCAATCCAAAAGGGAGGACGGTGTACTGGTACAATCCTTCTGGTGTCGAAAAAGCAGTCTTTTTGGCTTCCCTTGCCAGAGGAATTTACGAATATCCTTTGGTCAGGTTGAAGGGTGGACAAGAATTGTGCTTTCCCCAGTTGGTCAGTTAGCTCACCTATTTGATGTATGGCGTCAGCATCAAACTGGGACACCTCGTTTAATTTTCCGAAGTCATTCCAGAATTTCGTAGTGCCATCTGGCTTAAGTACCAGAATGATTGCAATGGACCACTGACTATGGTGGTACTCAATGACTCCTAGATCTAACATCCTCTTAACTTCGGTACTGATCTCTTCTCTTTTTGCCTCTGGGATCCGATATGGTTTAACCTTCACCTTTACTCGGTATCTGTGATGATGAACTTCTGTGGTTTTGCCTGGCTTCTCAGAGAACACACTGTGGTTTCATTCAGTCATTTTGATAACTTCTGCCCCTTGTTCAGGGGTCAGTTATGGGGATATTCTGGTGGCGTCTCTAGGGCGACCACATAAGCTTCTGTCTTGCCGGGGCTTCAATAGCTTGACATGGTAGAATCTGTTAAATCTTATAGTCAATCTCCCTGACGGCTTCTATTACTTCATATGGGCCCTGACATCTGTTCAGGAGCTTGCTTTCAGCTGTGGACTCTAGCACCATTACCCAATCTCCCATCTGGAATTTGCGAACCTTCGCTTGGCGATTTATTATAGGTCTTTTGAGCCTCTTGTGCTCTTTCCAGGTGTTCCCACACTGTGGGGTGACTTGGGCTTTTCGGTCCCACATCTGCATTACATGAGCAATGATGTTTCTCCCCTGGTTAGGCTGTTCTTCCCAGTCTTCCTTGGCAATTTCCAGTATGCCACAGGGAAAACCCAATGGAAGTCTGGGGACCTTCCCTTATTGCAAACATCAGGTAAGGTAGTAAGTTAATCAAATGTTTTCTGTCCCGGCTCACCACGTTCCGTATCATGTTCTTCAGTGTCCTATTAAAGCGTTCAACAAGGCCGTCAGTTGGTGGATGGTAGACTGAGGTTCGTAAGGCCTGTATGTCCTTCATCAGCTTTGACATGAAGGGCGTTCCTTAATCCATCAAGATCTTTTTAGGTATCCCTACCCTAGAGAAGATTTGAATCAAATTCTTTGCTATCGTCTTGGACATTTCGTTTCGTAGGGGGACAGCTTCTGGGTATCAGGTGGCATAGTCCAGAACAGCGAGGACAGTCTGGCCCCTGGCCAACTTCTCCAGTGGGCCTATCAGATCCATGGGTATCCTCTCGACAGGGACTTCAATAATTGGTAAAGGTACTAAAAGGGCCCTTAACTGCGGTTGTGGGCCATGTAATTGGCATTCTGGGCAGGAGGTACAATGGAGGTTGATGATATATAAACTCCTGGCCACAGCACAGAGGAACAAAATAGTAATCATGCTGAAAGTAGAAAGGGGGGAGCGTTGCCTATGCAGCATTCTCATCCTCTTGCCAGTAGTAGCCAGTCTCTGAACAAATTGTAGTTATGCTCTGCAGAAATGTGGGAAATATGTCCAGTTGTAAAGGGAGAGGAAGAGGTGAGGAGTTTTAAGAAAACAAAACCGTTTCCAGCAGACTTCCCCTTTGAAGTTAATTTTGTTACTTTCAGCAATAACTTTTGCTCAATGACTTTAACCCTGCTCTACTTGGAAGGAGAGAAGGGGTATTGTTTGTTGAATTGGTGTCAGCACAACAAAGACAATAATACTGTTAGGAGGAAGATGTCCAGGACAGTATGTGAAGCAGTTGTTACTTTATCAGGATCCACAGGGTTTTCTGAAAGGTCCTCTGGCTCTGCACAGTTTTGAGAGCACACCCTCTCCCTCTTCTGCACCATCAATGGCCCTTCCTCCCTGTGGAGAGGAAGTGGTGCATTTCTCATGCCATCAGCTGAGCATTGTTTCCATTCTGTTGGCTTTGGATGGAATATTGCCCACAGTTATCAGTGAGGTAAAGAAACTCATGGTTTTCTAGATCTGCATTTGTTCACTATTCAGTGTTTCTTTTTCAGTCTTCAAGCCTGCTAGCTCCTAGTGGCAATTTCTCTTTTAATAATGGCGAGGTGTTATAACAGCAATGCTACTGCATTTCCCATAGTTCTAATTAATTTAATTTAAAGTATGCATAGTACTTCTATTTTTTTACTCCTCGAAAAAACTTGATTATATGTTGTAATGGTTTTTTGTGTGTTTCTGTCTGATGATTTCCAGCATGAGATCTGAACTCCTTGTTCTTGCCTTTTAGGCTATAGGCATATCTAATGTCAAATGTTGTTTGGTTCCTCTCTCAACTGGGCCAATTGCTCACCTTGATGCTACGTATATCATGATTTTCCATTCCTGTCTAAGTTCCATCTTCCACTCTCATCCGATGTGCTGAATGCATTCCCAAACCCAATTTTCCAAGAAGCCTCCCTAGTCAAATCCATCCTAAAGATACATTCCACAAAAATGAGGGTATTTTTTAATAAAAATTTAAAAACCCAGTTACTGCTTCTTCTGGGTCTTCCAGTACATCAGTCTTCTCTGTTTTAGGCCTGGTCTACACTACCCGCCTGAATCGGCGGGTAGAAATCGACCTCTCGGGGATCGATTTATCGCGTCCCGTCAGGACGCGACAATCGATCCCCGAATCGACGCTCTTACTCCACCAGCGAAGGTGGGAGTAAGAGCCGTCGACGGGAAGCCGCGGAGGTCGATTTTGCCGCCGTCCTCACAGCGGGGTAAGTCGGCTGCGATACGTCGAATTCAGCTACGCTATTCGCGTAGCTGAATTTGTGTATCTTAAATCGACCCCCCCCCCCCGTAGTGTAGATGTAGCCTTAGATTCAGTTATGTGCCTCATTTTGTCTCTTGAATAGCCAACATAATTTTTAATTTCTCCTAAGTATAGGGTTGCTTTTTGGTTCAGTGCATGCAGAGCATACATTTGCTGTAGAAAGGTTTTTTAACTAATAACATACTGCTCAAAATAACAGTGATTCTTGAATTGGGCATCCATTTAACATAACTCCTGAGGAAGTCAATTAGGCAGTGTAAAAATGACATCAAAATCTGCAAATGGGCCATTTCAGTACACAAATTTACAAGTTACAATTTGTGCCTGCCTCAATGCAAAATACTGGCATATTCTCTTTGCAATCATAAAAGTATTCAGACGGGAATGGATACAGTAATAGTCACAGCACTATGTCCGTCTAGTCCAGTATCTTGTCTCTGACTGTGGCCAGTATCAAAGAAAGGTGCAAGAAACCCTATAGTAGTTAGTTATAGAGGAAACCTATCTATGGGGACACTTCTTCATAAGCTACATTAATTGGTGCTTGGCATATGCCCTGAAGCATAAAGATTTACACCTCTACCCAGATATAACGCTGTCCTCAGGAGCCAAAAAATCTTACTGCGTTATAGGTGAAACCGCGTTATATTGAACTTGCCTTGATCCGCTGGAGTGCGCAGCTCCGCCCCCCCGGAGTGCTGTTTTACCGTATTATATCCGAATACATGTTATATCGGGTCGCGTTATATCGGGGTGGGGGTGTATATTGATCCTTAGTTTCTTATAATATCTAATGAACTGTGAATGTTCTCATTCGTCTTGTGGCAATGAGTTCCACAAGTGCATTGTGCAAATATTGTTTCCTTTTATTGTGTTTAAAAGGATTCCCTTCCTGTTTCATTTAAGGTTGCCCTGTTCATGTAATATAGGAGATAATTAATAGCAACATCCACCCATCCTATCTTTTCTGTATCATACATTATTCTGTATTAATTTGTCATTTCTCCTATTATTTGTCTTCTCTCTAAACTAGACAGTCTGACGTTCCATTCTTTATTCAAACAGAAGTTTGTCCATGCCTCTAATAATTTGTCAGCCATTCCTAAGTTCCTTTTATTTCTGCTGTGTCTTTTTTGAGATAAGGTTACCACAAGTATTCCAGTTGAGGGCAAACCATTGAGTTAGTTATACAAAACTTGTCATAAGTTATATCTTTACAGTACAGGATTGTTTATATGAGCAGGCTTATTGTTCATCTATTAATATTGTTACATTAAAAACTGGAATACGGTTTAAGTGCTACATCAATACTGTGTATGAGGGTAGCGGACAACATTCTGGCTTCACTCTAGTAACAGTAAATTGGATTCGTTTTTTTTTTAATATGCTATTTCTTTAAATAAACAATGGGATAGATGTGATACTAGATATTTAAACAGATTCCACAAATCATAAACATCAGCAAATTTTAAAAGTTCTTATCTAGACAGTAACTATGAACGTTTTTGTATATAGCGCCATGCTTAAATAATCAGCTAAGCGGAGAATGGAGTAATCGTAGAATGGATCTCAGTGGTTGTATCACTGCCTCCTGGTTAAAGGAACCATTCTTTTGTCTTCATGTCTTTATTTTTAAAAGCTTTTGATTTCACAGGGCTGCTGCCACTGTGAAGGAACCACTTCACTACAGGACTGCAACTGACAAGATGCAGTTGATCTGCTAAATTATAGATGACGAGTGGATGCTAAAAAAATTAAAACATGGTGTGATGGGTTTGGTCACAGAGACCCCCTTGGGACTGCCACCTGATGTGCTGAGACTACTTTTGAGCCCGTTTTCTCTGCCAGTTTGGGCCTTCAGAACCCTGCCTTTTTTGAGCCAGATATACTAATCTGCTGCAACACAGACCCAGGGTCTGACCCACATCCCCAAAGCTGCAGACATAACTGAAAACGGCTTAGAAAGTGTTCCTGTTTCTAGCACCCAGTCACCTAGCTCCCAATGGGATACAAACCCCAAATAAATCCGTTTTACTCTGTATAAAGCTTATACAGGGTAAACTCATAAATTGTCTGCTCTCTATAACACCGATAGAGAGATATGCACAGCTGTTTGCTCCCCTAGGTATTACTTACTTACTCTGGGTTAATTAATAAGCAAAAGAGATTTTATTAAGTATAAAAAGTAGGATTTAAGTGGTTCCAAGAAATAACAGAGCAAAGTAAGTTACCAAGCAAAATAAAACAAAACACACAAGTCTAAGCCTAATACAGTAGGAAACTGAATACAGGTGTAAATCACCCTCAGAGACGTTCCAATAAGCTGCTTTCACAGACTATACTCCTTCCTTTGAAAACTCATGGCGATCGGGGGAGGTCCCGGATGACTGGAAAAAGGCTAATGGAGTGCCCAGCTTTAAAAAAGGGAAGAAGGAGGATCCGGGGAACTACAGGCCAGTCAGCCTCACCTCAGTCCCTGGAAAAATCATGGAGCAGGTCCTCAAGGAATCAATTATGAAACACTTAGAGGAGAGGAAAGTGATCAGGAACAGTCGGCATGGATTCACCAAGGGGAAGTCGTGCCTGACTAACCTAATTGCCTTCTATGATGAGATAACTGGCTCAGTGGATGAGGGGAAAGCAGTGGACATGTTATTCCTTGACTTTAGCAAAGCTTTTGATACAGTCTCCCACAGCATTCTTGCTGCCAAGTTAAAGAAGTATGGGCTGGAAGAATGGACTGTAAGGTGGATAGAAAGCTGGCTAGATCGTCGGGCTCAACGGGTAGTGATCAATGGCTCCATGTCTAGTTGGCAGCCAGTTTCAAGCGGAGTGCCCCAAGGGTCGGTCCTGGGGCCGGTTTTGTTTAATATCTTTATTAATGATCTGGAGGATGGTGTGGACTGCACTCTTAGCAAGTTTGCCGATGACACTAAACTAGGAGGCGTGGTAGATACACTAGAGGGTAGGGATCGGATACAGAGGGACCTAGACAAATTAGAGGATTGGGCCAAAAGAAACCTGATGAGGTTCAACAAGGACAAGTGCAGAGTCCTGCACTTAGGACGGAAGAATCTCATGCACAGCTACAGACTAGGGACCGAATGGCTAGGTAGTAGTTCTGCAGAAAAGGACCTAGGGGTCACAGTGGACGAGAAGCTGGATATGAGTCAACAGTGTGCTCTTGTTGCCAAGAAGGCTAATGGCATTTTGGGCTGTATAAGTAGGGGGATTGCCAGCAGATCGAGGGACGTGATCGTTCCCCTTTATTCGACATTGGTGAGGCCTCATCTGGAGTACTGTGTCCAGTTTTGGGCCCCACACTACAAGAAGGATGTGGAAAAATTGGAAAGAGTCCAGCGGAGGGCAACAAAAATGATTAGGGGTCTGGAGCGCATGACTTATGAGGAGAGGCTGAGGGAACTGGGATTGTTTAGTCTCCAGAAGAGAAGAATGAGGGGGGATTTGATAGCAGCCTTCAACTACCTGAAGGGGGGTTCCAAAGAGGATGGAACTTGGCTGTTCTCAATGGTGGCAGATGACAGAACAATGAGCAATGGTCTCAAGTTGCAGTGGGGGAGGTCTAGGTTGGATATTAGGAAACACTATTTCACTAGGAGGGTGGTGAAGCACTGGAATGCGTTACCTAGGGAGGTGGTGGAGTCTCCTTCCTTGGAGGTTTTTAAGGCCCGGCTTGACAAAGCCCTGGCTGGGATGATTTAGTTGGGAATTGGTCCTGCTTTGAGCAGGGGGTTGGACTAGATGACCTCCTGAGGTCCCTTCCAGCCCTGATATTCTATGATTCTATGATTCCTTTTCAGATCAACGTTGTGGTTTATGGCCTGGGTCCAGCAATCACTCTCACCCCCATAGTTGCAGTCCTTTGTCCCAGTTTCTTTCTGGCATCTCTTTGGGGTGGAGAGGCCATCTTTTGAGTCAGCTGAAGACAAAATGGAGAGGCTTCAGGGCCTTGTATATTCTCTCTCTTGTGGGTGGAAACCCCTTTGTTCTTCTGTGCAAAATCACAGCAACAAGATGGAGTTTGTAGCCACCTGGGCAAGTCACATGTCCATGAATGATTCAGCTTTTTGCATGCCGACGCAATTGTTTACGTTAGTTTGAACATTCCCAGGAAGGCTCAGATGTGGATTGGCGTCTCCCAAAGTCCATTGTCAGTTAAGTGTTTCTTGATAGGACTATTCTGAATAAGTGCCCAGTCTCAAGAAGCTGACCAAATGCTTCACTGATGCTACTTAAAATCAAATACATTGAGATACAAGTTCATAGCCAATACACACATACAGACTGCATAATCATAACCAGCAAATTACAACCTTTCCATAGCCATCTTACTTGACCTCCTTTGTACAAGATTTGGTGCAACTATAGGACCTTGGTTGCCACAGTGATCTATACGGTCACAGTTCATGTCAATAACGTCACACATGGTACGTCTGTTGATCAAGATTTGCAAGAGAATGAAGCATAGCTGCAGGGATGGATTTTGAAGTGGAAGGCTGTGATGTTATTAACTTTAACTGGGGGGGAGGTCGGTGTTAAAACACTTTTATTTGGGTGGAGTGCACTGTTAAAAAATAGCCTCTATGTCAAATTACCCATATTGGGCCTCTTCAGATTAACTAACACCTAGGTTTCAGATCACCTCTGAATCCTCTCATCAGTATCTCAGTATGAGAAGACTCAAGGTTTCCCCCTCCTTCCTCCAGGATAGGAAGATCCACCAGTATCTCCCAAGTCTTATGTTTACCTTTGGGAGCCAGCCCCTTTGAGCCTGTCACTGGTATTTGCCCAAGGGGCACCAGCAAATAGCTATGCCACAACTCGCACCCTGCTGTTGGGTTTCTGTCTCCCCTCAGTCTGATCCCTCAGGGATGTCTACACTGCATCTGGGAGTGAGCCTCCCAAGCCAGGTATACAAACTTGTGGTAGCAAGGCTCGCGCTAGTATGTGAAAAATAAATTGATACTTAGATGTTGCGACTCGGGCTGGAGCTCAGGCGCTCAAGCCTATCCTTCCCCTGCCTAGGCTTGAAAGCCCAAGCTCCAGCATGAGTCACAACATCTCTACAGCTATGTTTAGCATGCTAGTGTGAGTCTGTTGACCAGGCTGGGAGATTCACTCTCAAATGCAGCGTCGACATATCCTAACTTCTCCCAATGACATTTCTGTGCCTGGTTAAATGTGCCTATCTTCCCTGTAAAGTTGAGCAACATTATACCTGATTTTCCTGTACATAATCACTGTCACCAGTATCCCAAAAGACCCTGATGACCTTTTTGCTACACGCTCCTCCAGATCCAGTTTAAACAAGCAGAGTTGACAGCTCCCTGTAATAGCTGATTTGCACACATTTCTGACAAAAGCATCTTCTGTGCCTGCCCTCCTCCCCCCACTAAATCCTGACTCAGATTCACACCGGTATGAATCCCATGATCATTCTCCCTTCAGTGAAGAATATAAATGAATGTGATTCACCCATCAGAGGTATGCAAGAGGTGTGAACCAATCCCACAATACGTCCTTCATACCAAACCATCAAAGATGCACAGCTTCAGCCTTTAAGCCCAGCTGCAACCTGCCTGCTGCTCTCCTACCTTCTTGAGGGTTCAGTGCACTATCAAATGCCTGCAAATCCAGACATCCACCTTGTTTTTATGTCATCTGAACACTACAGGCAGAAAAGGTTTAGCTCATATTCTCCACGTGGGCTGCTCAGTCCCCCAGTATAGGGCAGGTTAAAAATGGAAATCTGGCTTTTTTGAGCCAGAAGAGGTCCTAGAGGGACCCTAGAAACACCCACACTCAAAGTAAGCTTAGGTTGAGGTTAATGTTATGTTACTGGTTTTAAGTTACCAATACAGGCCACACCCTAGGAAAGGAGTGACTTTGGACACTATTTCAGGGTCTGTATGCTCTTGGAAGGATGGGGTTAGGGATCATCCCACTTACAGGCACTCCCATCACATTTTTACATGGTTGTCTTTCGGCCTTGGTATTAGCCATCACTGAACACCTCATTGCCAACAATGAAATTCTGTCAGAACAGCTGGCATTCTGATAACGGGATCCGTTTATTAAAGATACAAAACTGAGTTGAAACTAAGTGCTCTATGAGCCCCCTGAGTGGAAACAATGGTTGTGAGCCATGAAATTATCAGCATTCCTTCTTGGTTCCTTGTTACATCAACAACTCTCTGCTGTCATTATTTCCAGATTAAAAGACAATGACTGTCTCCCATCCTAGGTCTCAGCCAGGGAGATGCTTGATAGCAAACTGGAGCCAAACTGGTGTTTGGCGGGGTCCAGCCAAAAGGAGGCGAAAGAGGGGGGGCAATTTGGCTGCTCTGGGACCTTCCCTCCCTGCTGCGGGCGGCCAGGTGGCAGCCGGCTGCCCGGACACTGAGCCCTGCCAGGGTGGCAGCCAGGACCTTGACCCTGGAGTGCACTGCGGGGAACCAGGGGGCAGCCAGCTGCCCAGACCTGGAGCCACGCTGGCTGCCCGGACCTGGAGCTCGCTGCAGGGGATTGGGCGGCGGGCGGCAGCCAGCTGCCTAGACCGGGAGCCCCACTGGGGGGCAGCCAGGCCCCTGAACCTGGAGCCTGCCGCGGGGGTGCAGGCGGCCAGCTGCCCAGACCCTGAGCCCCACCGTGCGGGGCCGGCGGGAGCCTGGACCATGGAGCCTGCTGTTTGGCAGGGCAGCCCAACTGGGAGCCGGTAGCCAGGAGCGCGCTGCCTGGCAGGGCAGTCTGGAGCCTGCGGCCTTTAGCACACAGCTGAGCTGGGCTGCAGCTGTGTCCTAATTGGGCCGCAGGTTGAGAACCTTTAAACACAGATTTTACAGTTTTACAAAGAAACCCTGCTGAATAGCCAAGGATGGCACACACTAATCATTCTGATCCCATCTTTATGATAATTGATACTAAGAAATGTTTCCAAATAATATAAATATATATGGCCTCTTATAATTATTGGAAATAACATAGAATAGTCTGTAGGTAGACATATTGGATGAACAAAATTATTTTTCATTTTGGGAAAATGAACCCCATTCCCTTCTTAGTGTCCAGCTCCTGCATTTCCTGGCTTCACTGTTCTCTCGTTGTGGTGGATGTAGTTGTTTCTGTGGATCTAAAGTTTCAAAATCTAAAAGTCTCTAAATCTAATTTTCTTTGGCCCTAGCGCCACCTGCCACCCAGGACAGACCTACAAATCAATGGGATATGTGCATAATTTGCCCTTTGCTTAAAGAGTGGTCCTAGGTCTTCCTTAGAAACATTCCTGTAGGCTCAGTGCATGCCTGAATAGGTCCTTACTGCTGTGTGGCTGCAGTGGAAATCATCTCTGCTGTTGAAGAAGCCATACTCATATAATGGAGAAAGGTCGGCATGGCTGTGAGGGCACTCTAGGATACATGAGGATGGTAGGAGAGCTGGCCAGAACTGTTTGGATTTGAAGTTCTGTACCTGTTTAGACCCCTGCTGGAAATGTCATGTAAAGGAAACTTCAAGGTGAATCTTTGGAGTTCCAGAGTCCTTTGTCCTACAACATATCTCATGGACATTAGGATTTCTTTTCAGTACATGTCAGTGTTTCTTTTGTCCATCATTAGTTTTGATTGCACACCGAAGTCTCCTTGTGGGAGTTGTAGTTCAGATCTCCATTCTCTGCTGTTGGCCAGGATACCTGGAGGACCATGTGTCTCATAATGCAGTGTGGATTTCCCTGTGACTGAACTGCATGGTGCATAATGGGAGTCATAAGACTGGGTGCATTATGGAAGATGTCGTCCAGCCAGGAGAGATCAGGCTCCCAAATTACAACTCTCAAGAGCCAACATGTCACTATGGGGAAAATTACAGTGTAATACACACTGTCAATACCGCATTGAGTAACCAAGACCGCTGATCAGGGAAATAACCCACTTCCTTCCCTGAAGGACCGAGGGACGCGCCCCACCCATGTACTTATCCACTACACAGATACTGACTTGGACTCCTTATTCATTCCATGGGTGGTGTACCCGAGCCCACTTATCCACTGACACTTTAAAAACCCTTGCAACCCAATCTGGGTCTATGCAGGTTATGCGATATGTATGTATATTCTCATCCT
Source organism: Emys orbicularis (assembly GCF_028017835.1). NCBI lineage: Eukaryota > Metazoa > Chordata > Testudines > Emydidae > Emys > Emys orbicularis. The sequence continues at coordinate 71,858,486 of NC_088685.1, read as the reverse complement.
TGCAAACGATACCTGTAACCCCCCCATAACCCAAGCCTGACCCCAGATGTACAGTACCTTGCCTCTTAACTCGTGTGTATTTCATTTTAAACATTAACTTTAATAAAAAATTTAAATTTGAACTCAGTCAAACAAAGCATTTTGGTTTAGTTCAGTAAACCAAAATCAAACATTTAGATTTTTTTCGTGATTTGGGCTGAAAACAAATTTTGGGGTTTCCTGTGATATGGAAATTCCTAATTTTGCTCAGCTTTGTATACTATTTTTATAACTTTCTCTATGGCCAATTTCATCCTTTAACGTCAGTTCCAATATAATTTGCAGTGTTTTCCATTTGTGCAGTGTAAACCATTTGTGCTTAAGTACCTAGACGCTATGGACTAGTTTAAGGATAAAATATTTTATTTAACCATTTAAAATATTTCACTTGAAAACATTGTTGAGATAAGGGGACCCAAAATGTGAGGTAGCCATTATGACAAAGAAAACACAAAACCATGGAGTAGAGACAGCTTTTTAGACACAAGTTTTAAAACCTGTAGAACAGTGCTTCTTACACACAGTGGCTTGGAATTTCATGAGGAATCAAGTATCAGAGGGGTAGCCGTGTTAGTCTGGATCTGTAAAAAGCAACAAAGAGTCCTGTGGCACCTTAAAGACTAACAGATGTATTGGAGCATAAGCTTTTGTGGGTGAATACCCACTTCATCAGACGCATGGGGAATCAAATTATCTAAATGACAAATACCTCTGTGCTCCTTCAGTGCAGCAAGGGAATGAGCAAAAGTCCAGAAACTGCATAAAAGTAGCGTATGGTGCAACATAGCAAGGAATTGAACTATGTAGTTAGGTCCTGTGGTACATACTTCCTGAGGCAAGGTCCTAAGTTGACAGGCAAATTGTTTATGTACGTAGTTTAATGCAGATAATTTCTACATTAATGCCTCTTTACAATATCCAGAGACAAACAGTGGGAGCAATAGCATATGATAGGCAGGAGTGGTGATTGTCTGTACCTTATGTAGTTGGGATGACAGTGGTTGGGAGAACAAGGCTGGGAGGTGTGTAGAAGGATGTCTATTCTGAATGTTTGGCTAGAGAGCCATAGGGTTTGGAACAGTGCTGTATAACAGAAGTTGGTTGAAACTATACCATAAAGAGGCTATCACCTGTAGCTGACTTTCAGATCATAACATTACATTGGAAGAGTAGGCTTTGTTCTTAAATGTAGAGGTATGTACATTGCTGATGCACGGACTGTCTCGGTTTAAAAACAATATTCACTTTTTTCTTTTTAGTCTGAAATTCAGAATAACTCCACACCACCTAATCAAGAGCATACTCAGCCTATATCTAATAATACCTCCATGAGCCCTCGCCAGCGCCGTGCCCAGCAGCAGAGTCAGAGAAGAGTACCATCTTCAACTAACTTTAATCAGGTGCAGCAACCAAGAGTCAACACAAGCCACACTGGATCAACTGTTCTGATTGTCCTTCTGACTTTAGCATTGGCAGCTCTTATATTCCGACGGGTATATCTGGCCAATGACTATATATTTGAGTTATAAGATTGTCTCTGTCTTAAGCAGTGACTTGAATGCTTCATTAAATATTCTGTATTGGGTATGCCATGAGAACTGTTTACAGAAGATTACTTTTTTATTTACTCTTTTAAGTCCTTACGAATGTTAATATACCTTTAGGTACATTGCTTTGTAAGGATAACAAATGTTGACATTTCTATGAATACTAACAACTGTTAATGATCCATGAACACCCACTAGATACTTGGAGAAACAATTTGGTTGAATGTGAGCATAATATGTAAAGGGTGGGGGAAAGAAAATATCATTTGTGGCTACCTTATTTATTGATAAAAGGAGGCAATTAAAAAAGAGAGGGGTTTAACACTTTTTCTCTGTGGAACATGGGTGCAGATAGTCACCCATATCTGAGTGAGTATAAAAATTTACATTGGAGAAGGACTTTTAAAAATGAAACGCAGTGTCTATGCGTTGAATTGTGTGTGCTCTTAATTCAGAGGGGGATAATATTTTGTAACCACTTTTATTTACAATAAGACAATTCTAGAAAAATGCATGAAATGTTGGTTCTGAGACTGCTCTCTGTGGGGAAAAAAAGGGGCCAGAAAATTGTTTGCTTTATTTTTTTTGTTTTTAAATTTTTTTGAAAGTTAGATTGGATAATCTTTTGCAAGATTTGAATGTCGTCTTCTAATACTCTCAATTGTATATCTTGCGTTTTTAAATTTGAAGATTATATAAAACGTCTATTATTGCGATAGTTATAAATATGTAATATAATTATTTACCCAGAGCTATTGTCTTTTAATTATTCCAGAAATATACATAATGCATTACATTGAACGTTTCATATGTGCTGTTATTTCCTAAAAAAAAAAACCCTAAAAATTTTCATGCTGAAACGCTGCTATGCATGTGCAAGCTTGAGGGAAGTTTTCATGAAGCCCTTGGCTCTAATGAATTATCGCAATTCAAGCCTCATTTACACAATTTTTTTTCTTGCGCCTCATTGCAATACTTCAAGAAAATTTAAAAGTTTATAAATACCTTTCCAGCATATTAAGATTACAGCATTCATGTGTATATCACCATTTATTCATTGTAGGTGCTGGCACTTCAGATAGGGGTAGGGTTGCCAGCCCTCCAGGATTGTCCTGGAGTCTCCAGGAATTAAAGATTAATCTTTAATTAAAGATTATGTCATTTGATGACGCCTTCAGGAATACGTCCAACCACAGCTGGCAACCCTAGATAGGAGCCCTCTGGGCTGATCTTGAATTCATTTAGCCATAAAGAACAAGTTCAATGGGATAATCATTTCCCCATTATCTGACTGTATTGATAATCAAGACAATCTACCATTGCTCATTTAAGACCCAACAGAACTTCAGTAATTTTCACTTTACTAGTGGCAACTATGATAGTTCTCACTAAAGCTAGACTGTCCCACCCTATTTCTTAGCAAAGATAAGAGTGCTGTAGTCAGCTCTCATATTAACATTACAAAATATACTACATGCTAATGTACTCCGAAGCATTATAAATAAGTGAAAATTAATGGATAAATTACATCTTTTATGTAGTGTCCTGGTGTGTGTGTGTGTGTGTGTTTAATTTATTCACTTGCTAACTTGCAAAATTCAGAAATGGATTCCCAGTGGTTATTGTGAATTAGTGCTGCTCTGCTGTACATGCAAACAGGATGTATATACATCAAAGCATCTTAGTTTAATTAAACATTTACAATAAAAGTATATAGCATGTCTAGATAGATCAGCAGTTATTTAAATCTTGCATCGTCTTCAAATCTGGAAGGAGGACAATCTGGTTTTCTGTGGTGAAATGAGTAAAAGTATTTTTCTGCAATAAGTATATTAGTTTTGGTAGGAATATATTTAAAATCTATAGACCCCGTATTCCTGAAATAAAAAGTTGTTTTTTCCTAGTTGGTGCATTGTTTGAATGCACTTGTTCACATTTGCAAGCCTGGGCCCAGATTATCCTTTCCCTTACGAGCGGGCTCTGAAGAAAAAACCTTCAGTAGGATACCCTTGCAGAGTTTCTTCCTGATTGTTCCTCTGAGAGATTTGCTGTCACCTTGCAGAACAGGCCCTGAGGCCCACCTTCAAACCTAGCAAATTCTCAGGGATACATCCGTCAACCAAATTCTGCTCTTGCCCTTTTGCAGCAGAAACTAAGTAAGGCTGCTGCACAAAGCCCTCTGTACCCAAAGATAGGGGCAGGATTGCGCTCTTTTTTTCATAGATTCTAATTCCAGAAGAAACCATTGAGATCATCTGGTCTGACCTGCTATATAACACAGGCCATAGAACTTCCTAAAATAATTCCTTGAGCATATCTTTTAGAAAAAACATCCAAGCTTCATTTAAAAATTGTCAGTGATGGAGATTCCACCACGATCCTTGGTAAGTTGTTCCAATAGTTACTTACTCTTACTGTTTTATTTCCAGTTGAATTTCTCAAGCTTCAACTTCCAGACATTGGCTAGCATTAGACCTTTCTCTGCTAGTTTGAAGAGCCCATTGTGATACTGTATAAAAGAAAGGTGACCATGTTTATGGTAATGTATCACCACTGTTACACAATTGTGATAAATATTATACAAAGTATGTCGTGTAATATATCATCGGAGAAGTTATAGTCTGCTAAGTATGATTGTCCTGTTTAAATGCGTGTATCATCATTGTATATGAAGTTATGAAACTTTGCTCTGTATTTGTATCTCAAACCTGTTGTGTTTCTGAGTAAACCCCTCCATGCCCCAAGACAGATTTACACCAAGGCTAGCCAGCCTGCTTGATGGCCCATTAAGGACAATCAGCTCTTCCAGAGACCCCTCCCAAGGTCTCTTCAGGCACATGTAGGCAATGAATGCCTCATGACTCAGCAAGGAACATGTGACCCAGGACTCCATATTTGTGCCAGTAACTTTCCATTCACATGTGCTGTGAGTGTAAATTGCAGACTGTGACAACACTCTTTGTCTTCAGTCCTTCTCCATTTCTCTGGATTGTGATTTTTCTAACAAGAAGGGAGCTTTGAACAAAGGACTGATGATCCCCAATCTTTTTGGGTGATCCAGAGAGACACATTGCAAGGTAGCAGAATTACCATCATTACTATTATCCTGACCTCTACAGACTTGGAAATCAGTTGTAATGTATATGATTCCTTAAACCATTTAATAACTCCCTTCTTTTCTTTTTTTAAAATAAATCTTTAATTAGTTTACTAAAGATTGGCTGCAGTGTGGTATTTGATGAGATCCTGAAAGTACATGTTGACCTGGGGGTGAGTGTCTGATCCTTTGGGATTGGAAGAACCTAACGTGGTGAATTTTGGTGTTAAGAATCTTTCATCACCAAGTCCAGTTGTCTGGTTGGTGATTGGGGGTTGGAGTGCCTAGGGGACTGTTGTTTGGCTCTCTGTGAACTAGTGCAGTGATACAAGAGTTTACTTTTGTTACTGGCTTGGTGAAATCTTATGATAGAATAAACCACCAGTTTTGGGGTGTTTCTGCCCTGTTTCTTACAGTCTGTCCTGAATTTGGCATTCGCAGCTGTGACCCATACCAGGCAAAGTGACATTTGGCGAAGTCTTGGGCAGGATACACATCACAGGTCAATTGGGCTTTGGCTCAGAACCCCACCCTATGTAAGACTTAAATTTAATATTGAGAGTTTTAAGGGTTAAAGATTAGTGACCATGAGTGAGTCACGAGCCTATCAAGCTATGAACCCAATGTAAGGTCCATTATCCTCACATAATTTTTTATGAACACAAAAGAACTTAAAAAATTATGTGAAGCTAAGAAAATGGACCTTACAGGGAACATCTCAGATCAGGAGATGACCAATTTGCTCAGAATAGGAACAAAAGAATGCAAACGCTGGCAACAGTAAAAGCATGAAGAAAAAATGCCAGAATTTAGAATGAAGAAGGCTGAGGATGCAGATGAGAGAGTGTCCCAGAGACACTGAGCAGAGGCTGAAATTGAAAAGGAAGCTCACAGAATGTGAATGGAACAGCTGGAGACTGAGAGAGATGCTCATGAACTGCAGCTCTGAGTCCTAGACAGGCAGAAGGAACAGCAGCCACAGCCTGAAATTCCATCTTCTCTCAATAAGAGACTGACATAAAGTCTGCCCAATTCATAAAGACTCACTGACAAAAAATGCCAGTGTGGACAGCGCTATATCAGTGGGAGACATTTTCCTGCCAACATGGCTACTGCCGCTCATTGGGGGTGTGGGTTAATTATGCCTATGGGAGTCTCCCATCAGCATACTGCTGTTACGCGGAGACCGTACAGTGGTGCAGCTGCAGCAGTACAGCTGTGCTGCTGTAAGGTCTGTAGTGTAGACATAGCCTCAGTCTTACAGGCAGCAGATATCACTAATGAATTTATAGAAAACCGAGCTCGTGAAGGGTGTAAACCCCAGGAGAAAGTTAATCCCTGTACACCCTAGTAAATCTAACCCCAACTTTATTAGAACAGCTCATGGGAGCCCGGAACATAAATCCTCTCACCTGAAGGGGAAACCATCAATCTGGGACCCCATGCCATATAAAATCAAATTGCCCAAAGCTTAAAAACACTCCACAACCTGCACCAACGAACACCACAATAAATTCTAATGCTGTCACTTGGTTTACAAACGCTACTCATATAAGCTCCAGCATTGCACCTTGAGTACAAATGCTAACCTTGCAGGTGTTAATGCTGCCACTTTAATTCCAGAATAGGTGGTGGAAGAGGAAAGCATCCGACCTCACAAATTATATTAGAACTGAGATGTGGAGGGGTAGTGAGGAATTCATAAAGAATGCAAAGGTCAATGGAATTGTGTGTACTTGATGGTGAGATTCAGCCTCTGATATTACCTTAGGTAAAAGGGAATTGGTCTGAGAGGGAGATTTGTTTCCAGATAAGAATGTGAACATACTGGCTTTTTCTGTGCTTTCTGTAAAGGCGCTTTTGGCCAGAATCCCCTTGAATGGAATTTTTTTGAAGATGATATGGTGGTTGGTGTTCTATTTATTACCTGCTGATGTCTTGATTGGTGGTGATATTTCAACTATGTTTAATCAGGGAATATCGTGACCAGGTCACAGGAAAAGAATGGCTCTGATGCAGGTTCCCTGCATGATGTCAGTGAGGGAAATTGTGAACAGGCTAGAGCAGTGGTCTCCAACCTTTTTATGCCCAAAATAACTTTTTGAATCTAAGGGCAACCCAGGATCTGCCCCACCCCTTCACCAAAGCCCCACCCTGGTCACTCCATCCCCTCCCTCCCCCTCGCTCGCTCTCCCCAGGGCCGGCTCCAGCTTTTTTGCTGCCCCAAGCAGCGAAGGGGAAAAAAAAAAAGATAAAGCCAATCAGTGGCATTTCGGTGGCAGCTCAAACACACCGCTTCATTAGGGACCCGCCGCCGAAGACCTGGACGTGCCGCCCCTTTCCATTGGCCGCCCCAAGCACCTGCTTCCTTCGCTGGTGCCTGGAGCCGGCCTGGCTCTCCCCCACCTTCACTCACTTTCACAGAGCTGGGGTAGCTGGTTGGGGTTTAGGAGGGGGTGTGGGCTTCGGGCTGGGGCTGAGGGGTTTGCAGTGTGGGAGGGGGCTCTGGGCTGAGCCTGGGGCAGGGGGTTGGGGTGCAGGAGGAGGCTCTGGCATAGTGTTGGGGTGTAGGAGGGGGTATGGGGTGCTGGCTCTGGAAGGGGGGTCAGGGCTGGAGCTTGGGGTGCAGGAGGGGGTTCAGGGTGCAGAAGGGGTATGGGGTGCTGGCTCGGGAGGGGGCTCAGGGCTGGAGCTTGGGGTGCAGGAGGGGGTTCAGGGTGCAGAAGGGGTATGGGGTGCTGGCTCGGGAGGGGGCTCAGGGCTGGGGGTTGGGGTGCAGGAGGGGGTTTGGGATGCTGGCTCACTATTTGGATTACAGGATTCAGGAGCCACATTCATGAGGTTTATAAATGAAGTCCTACAGGGACTAGCTAGCCATTTTCAGCAGTTCTTGGCAAGATCACATAAACCATGTGGGAATTGTGTTACATAGGCTTAGAGAGGCTAACCTGACAAAGTTTCTAAATGCAAGGCTCAAAGGTATCATACCTGGGGCACAGTGGGCTGGTTTGCCCTGAGCCTATTAAAAGCTGGCCTGCGCCTACAACAAAGAAGCAGGTCCAATCCTTTATTATTTTTAAAGGGGTTCACTGATATTGTTGCTCCCATAACAGACCTTATAAAGAAAGGGAAGCCTGACAAAGTGGTGTGGAGAGAGGCCTGGGAAAAGGACTTTCAGAGCATAAAAGAAGCCTTATCTAAAGAACCTGTCTTAGCCAGCCCTGATTTTGAGAAACCATTTCTGCTATGCACTAATGCTTCCAATATTGGATTTGGAGCAGTGCTAATGCAAGAAGGAGACGGTGATAGGAGACACCCCAATTCATACGTAAATAGGGTGACCAGATGTCCTGATTTTATAGGGACAGTCCCGATTTTTGGGTCTTTTTCTTATATAGGCTCCTATTACCCCCCAGCCCCTGTCCCGATTTTTCACACTTGCTGTCTGGTCACCCTATGCGTAAACAAGAAACTGACACCACTGAACAAAATTATGCAACTATTGAAAAGGAATGTTATGCAATTGTGTGGGCTGTTAAGCAATTTAAACCCTAAGCAATTTAAACCCTATTTGTACAACAGAAGGTTCAACGTATTAAGCAACCATGCACCTCTCATGTGGTTGCAGAGAGCTAAGGGAACCAATTCCAGGTTGCTTTGTTGGAGTGCAGCCTTACAGGAATATGAAATGAACATAATTTATATTAAAGGCAAAGGAAATGTAGTGGCAGATGCATTGTTGAGAATGGGGAACTCCTAAGATGCACCCAGCAGTGTCTGGGACACCCTCTTCTACATCAATTTTGCACTGGGGTGTGACCATGGAAGGTGACCATGTTTACACTCCACTGTTGCACAATTGTGATAAATCTTATACAAAGTATGTCGTGTAATGTATTATCGGAAAAGTTGTCTGCTATGTACGATTATCCTGTTTATATGCATGTGTCATCATTGTATATGAAGTTATGAAACTTTGGTCTATGTTTGTATCTCAAACATGTTGTGTTTCTGGGTAACACCTCCAAGACAGATTTACATCAAGGCTAGCCAGCCTGCTTGATGGCCCATTAAGGACAATCAGCTCTTCCAGGGACCCCTCCCAAGGTCTCTTCTTCAGGCACATGTAGGCAATGAATGACTCAGCAAGACACACGTGACCCAGGACTACTGTTTGTGCCAGTAACTTTCCATGCACATGTGCTGTGGGTATAAATTGCAGACTGGGACATTGCTCTTTGTCTTCAATCCTGCATCATTTCACTGGACTGTGATTTTCGAACAAGAAGGAAGCTTTGAACGAAGGACTGATAACCACCAATCAGGGCCGGCTCCAGGGTTTTTGCTGCCCCAACCGGCGAAGGAAAAAAAAAAAAAAAGCTCCACCGCGCCGCTTTCTTCTTCGGCGGCAATTTGGTGGCAGGTCCTTCCCTCCGAGAGGGACAGGGACCCTCCGCCGAATTGCTGCCAAAGAGCCTGACGTGCCGCCCCTTCCCCTTGGCCGCCCCAAGCACCTGCTTGCTCAGCTGGTGCCTGGAGCCGGCCCTGCCACCAATCTTTTTGGGTGATCCAGAGAGACATATTTCAAGGTAGCAGAATTACCATCACTGCTGTTTTCCTGACCTACAGACTCTGAAATCAATTGTAAAGAATATGATTCCTTAAACCATTTAATAACTTTCTTTTCTTTTAAAATAAATCTTTAGTTAGTTTACTAAAGATTGGCTGCAACGTGGTATTTGGTGAGATCCTGAAAATACATGTTGACCTGGGGGTGAATGTCTGATCCTTTGGGATTGGAAGAACCTAACGTGTGGTGAATTTTGGTTTTAAGAGTCTTTCATCTCTAAGTCCAGTTGTCTGGGTGGTAACCAGGGGCTGGAGTGCCTAGGGGACTGTTATTTGTCTCTCTGTGAACTAGTACAGTGATACAAGAGCTCACTTTTGTTACTGGCTTGGTGAAATATTATGATGGAATAAACCACCAGTTTTGGGGTGTGTCTGCTCTGTTTTTTACAGTCTGTCCTGAATTTGGCATTCTCAGTTGTGACCTATACCAGGCAGCGTGACAACCATTAATAAATATTTGTTCCCCGGGTAGATGCTTATAAACTGTAATCAAGGCTCCCCTTAACCTTCTCTTTCTTAAGCTAAATAAATAGAGCTCTTTGAGTCTATCACTATAAGACATGTTTTCTAATCCTTTAATCATTCTTGTGGCTCTTTTCTGTACCCGCTCCAGTTTATCAACATCCTTCTTAAATTGTGGACACCAGAACTGAACACAGTATTCCAGCAACAGTTGCATCAGTGTCAAATATGAGTAAAACAACCTCTCTACTCCTCTAGATTCCCTTGTTTATGCCTCCAAGGATTGCATTAGGCCTTTTGTCCACAGCATCACACCGGGAGCTCATGTTTGGCTGACTAGCCCCCAGAACCCCCTAATCTTTTTCAGAGTCACTACTTCTCAAGATAGAGTCCCCATTCTTTGTTCCTAAATGTATGCATTTACATGCACCCACCACATTTTTGCTTGCACCTAGTTTACCGAGTGATCTGGATCACTCAGTATCAATGACCTGTCCTTTTCATTATGTACCAATCCCCCAATTTTTGTGTCATCAGCAAACTGTATTAGTCATAATTTTGTTTTCTTTTAGGTCATTAATAAAAATGTTCAATAGTGTATGAAAAAATCCAATCTCTGTGGAATCACACTAGAAACACACCTGTTCAAAGATAATTCCTGTTAACTTTTTTTTGAGACCTGTCAGTTAGCCAGCTTTTAATCCATTTAATGTGTGCCGTGCTAATTCTAGTTTTTTAATCAAAATGTCATGTGGTATCAAATCAAACACCTTACAGAAGTGTAGATATATTACATCAACACTATTACCTTTATCAATCAAATTTGTAATCTCATCAAGAAAGATAGTTTGACAGTATTTACTTTCCATAAATCCATATTTATTGGCATTAATTATATTACCCTCCTTTATTAATTGAGTCCTGAATCAGCTATTCCATTATTTTGCCCTGAATTATCTTGCTCCTTAGCCAGCTCTTTTAAAAAAATGTGGTTGCAAGTTATCTGGAATTCTTCATTTAAAAATATTTAACATTAATAGCTACTGTTTAACATCCTCCTGAGACACTAGTGGAATGGAGAGAGTGTTACCATAAAATATGATTACATCATCTGTTTTTCCCCAAATACAGGACAGAAATATTTATTGAACACTTCTACCTTTTCTGCATTATTATTGACAATTCTGTCATTTCCATCTAGTAATGGTCCAATATAATTGTTAGGATTTTTTTTGTTCCTAATATACTTAAAAGCAAAAATAAACAAACAAACAAAAACCAAACTCTGCTGGCTATACATTTCTCCTTGTCCCTTTGCTTCCCTTATCAATTTTCTATAATTCCTAGTTTCTGATTTATATTTATTACTATCAACTTTTCCTTTCTTCCTTTTGTTATATACATATTTTTTATGGTTGCCTTCATTTCCCAACTAAACCAGGTTGATTTTTTTAATACACAGGGCTATAATACAACACACACCCAACGCACCCACCCACCACGCTGGTCTGGGTTTTATTCTCTTGGTACATTATAAATGTTATCAAATCATGTTCACTTGTAACTAAATTACTATTAATTTTTAGCTCTGTGATTCTTTCCTCTTCATCTGTCAAGACAAGGTATAATATTGAATTCCCCTGTCTTTACTGTTTAGTAAATAAACAAACTTCAGAATGACACCTGAAAACATCCTCCTCCTTGTGATAAAAAGCAGCTGCTGTAATGTCTTTTCATGCTAATCTCAAAGCTTTAACAGATTAAGGTCTCAGTCCCACAACCCACTACTCACATGAGTAGTGACTACTCACATGGACAAAGTTTCTTGCATACTTTTGTATTTGCAGGATTGGAACTGTAGAAGATTTAGTTACTGAGTGTCCTAAAATCAAACAATATTTTATTTAATTTTAATTTTTAACAATTTAATTATTAGAGAAATCCTAATATTCAAAATAAATAACCACTTTAATGCTGTTAACCTATGGGGGAAACAATTTTCTTTTGGAAGAATTATGGGCTTTTAAAAAAAATTTGATGTCACAAAAACAGCATGCTGGTACAAATTATACTACACAGTTGACTAACTGTTAACTGATCTAGAAAAAAATCAAATTCCCTAAAACTATACTAAAATATGTACAGCAATGCAAAGTGTACTGATCTTAAACACAAAACATATTGGCACCACCTTGTTAAAAATGCATATTATAGTGATAAAAAATCTGGGATCCCTAATGAAAAGAGACAGCATGGTTTTATACAGTCTGACAGAAGGATAGTACAGTTCTGAGATTAGCGGCTTGAACAAAAAGCTGGCATGTGGAATTGCAGTCTTTTTATATAATGACTTTTGGCAAATATCTCCTTTAGGACCGAGTGGAAATGTTGTTTGCCAGGAGAAACTTCTTCTTGAGTAATGGCCAATCACTACGCAGTGATGGAGGATGAGCTTCGAGTGAGAAGCCCTCAAAAGCCAGTTTAAATTATTAAATCAGAAAAGCAGTATTTTTAACAATGATCACTCTGACAAACACAGGACCCTGGAATTATAGCTGATTCAATGTTTAAACTAGGGTGGATTTGTACTGCAGGAGGTTATTGGAGTGTAGAGTGTCTCCTCACTATTTTCCATAAAATGCCTTATTTTGCAAAACTCATTTTATTACTCTTTTGCTTTGTCCTTCTTGTGGAGAGCAGAAAGCACAGGAGGAGGAGGTGGACAGGTCAGCTGGAGGTGCAGAAGGCAAGGTAAGGAACCTTAAAATATATAACTCTCTTGCTCTCACTACATATACACTAGTGAAATTAATACTGTATAGATGTATACAGTCAGTTCAGTTAGACGTGTACATAAAATTTGCCCATTTTAATTGTATATGTGACTAGCTTCTATGTCGTCTGAATAACCTTATACAATCTTTACTGCTATCTTCAGATTTAACTGTAATTGGTCATGTTTCTAGCAGTTGTCATTGGTAACCTGGCCATTGATTGTATTTTAGTGAACAGTCTCAGACATGCACACACAATACTGTAGATACAGTAAGAATTGAAGGTAGATGTAGAACAAGGGTTCAGCCAATTCAGTTTTAAATATCCTCCCAGCAGTAACACAAGGCTTTATTTGAAATGAATCTTTCAATGTGCCTTCTATTTTCCTGTGGTTGTTTATTTAAACATCTCTATTATGCAAATCCACCTGAAAATGCATTTCATTTTCTCATGAGAACTTGTGGGGTTTTAGTTAGTGTGCATGGTATTCTTACTGCATGGGAGTATATACTCTATCGGCTTTGTAAAGTTATTCTGCAGATACATTTTGGAAAATTATGTGGGAACTTTAATATAACTTTTTATAGTATTAATAAGGCAAGTGTGCATCAAAGAGGTAAAGGTCTTAGTGAAGTTTGTTAGATGTAATATTACTGATACTGGGGGCGAGGAGAGATTTACATTAGAAAAGATACGCTTCCAAACCTGCCAAGCAGTCCAGAGTATATTATCCTTTTTTGTATAGAGTTATGTCATCCAGTGACAATTATATCTTATACGATTGTTTGCTAGGTTAAGAGCTTGAAAATAAAGTTGGGTTAATCCATCTTATTAAATGGAATCACTCTGACTGTACACAGTCATCTTTTTATTCATTTTGTATTGTTTGGCATGGCACTGTGAACATACCTTTTTATCTACAGAAAGTGCTGAGATTCAGTAGACATTTTGCAGCAAATGTATTATGAAAGAAGCAGAGAGGCTAGTATTGTCTAATATTTCTATTGGTATTTAATGCAGAATATGCAAGCACATGTTTTTAGTGACATAAAATTTATTCTCTAATTTAGACATCTAGGGCCTGATGCTAAACCATTTATACCAAAAGGAATGCTTTGCCACTGACTTCAAAAGAATCTGGTCCTTACTGAATGTAAATCTGGAGCATGCTGGGCTTTCTTTCAGAATATTTGTTTGCAAAATCTAATGAGTCACCATTAGTACTAGCGTGGGATTCTTTCCTATATGGTTGAACTCTACCTTGAAAAGTTACAAAGCAGCATAAACTGCTAATACACATTTTTACAGTCTGAACATTTCTCTTTTCAAAAGTACTGCCACTCTCTTGGTTAATATGTTGTTATTGGAAGGTTTCTCTCTTCGCAATTATTCTTGACATTTATTAAAATAAACTATTACCTACCCCCACTGACTTTTGCAAAGTTGTAATAGTAGAGAATTCAAGAAATAGTCAAACTTTTTTCTTAAATACATGGATTATGCACTGTAGAGGACAATAGATATTACTCGGTTTACTGTGAATTAATGATGTATAACAAACAATGTGTTAGCCAATGAAAGGATAAATCATAATATTTCAAAAGTATAAGGAACAGTTTTTATGTCTTTCTCCACAGATGTTAAATAACCACCAAAACTATATTTGTATACTACTTAGACCACTATGTCCTTGTGATTTATCCATATAAACTTTCTTAATGCATTCATTTAAATGTATGTAAAATGCAGTTTATTTAGAAACCTGAAAATGAGAATCACATTTCTTTTTATTTATAGACATTTCTGTAGTACTCACTGTTAAAAACATTTTATACGGCGTTAAATAGTAACAGTAACTTAAATATTCCTGATTATTTTGTACTGCAAAACTCTGGTTGTCTTGTGTTAAAACCAAACCTGTGCTGAAAATTGCATAGTGCTGGACTTTTTTGCCTGCAGTCAAATGAAACCCAGTTTCAATGTCAGATTGCCATTTCTTATAGAGAGAAACAAAAATAAATGGGTCTTTTATTTTTTTAATTTTTGTAACTGCCTCGTGCATTCTGCTTTGTATTTCTCTTGCTTCTTTTTCTATAAATACATTAGGCAAGAAAAATATTTTCAACTATTGGAGTCTATATTTAAAAGTTTTTCCATTTTCCATCTTAGATAAGGTGCCGGTCGGTGTAGTATATGTGCATACTAAAAAGCCATGTACGTTAATGGGAGTCTTTACATGACTTCAAAGACCTTTGGTTTTGGCTCTATTAACCCAAAAATCTTTCTGCTCCATAATTTGTGGTTTGATGACTTTTTAGAGTGTTATATTCAAGGATCTCAAAGAACTTTGTTTAATATTAAGTGACCCCCTTAGTTCCCAGAATAATGAATATTAAAGATGGGTAAACTGAGACACAAAGCGATTAAGTGATTTGGCTAAAGCAAAACAGCAGAGCAGTGGCAAAGCCAAGAATAGAAGCTGGCCCCTTGGCTCCTTGTCCTGTGTTCTATGTACATAGCTTCTTCTATCATTTTAATTACATGACACCAAACACAGCTATTTTAAAAGAATATTAAACCAATATTATTAGAGTTGCAAAGTCAAGCACTCAAAAGCTGGAAAATTCCTGAATTAATAAGGTGACCGTCCGCCCCATTTTTAAAGAGACAGTCCCGTTTTTGGGGGACTTTTTCTTATATAGGTGCCTATTATCCCCCACCCCCTGTCCCGTTTTTTCACAGTTGCTATCTGGTAACCCTATGAATTAAGGTTTTCTGTGCAACTTTAATTAAGCTCCCTTGTGAGTATGCATTATGATAGTCTTTAATTACATGATTACAAGCTATTTTTTTTCACAAGGCCTCTGCCTCATTCAGTTCACAGAATGGACTGGGATCAATATTTTCCATCATTGTTCAACGTGTGGCATTAGGTCTTATTTATTGCATACTATTCAGACCCTGCTCTGAAGACAAAATTAATAATTTCCTCATGGGCTTTTATATGGTGCTCGTCACTATAGTATCTGAGTGTTTCACAAACATTACTGAATTTATCTTCACAAGATCCCTGTGAGATGAGGGGGTGATATTATCCCCGTTTTACAGATAAGAAATTGAGGCACAGAGAGTAAAATCAAAAGTATCCACTAATTTTAAGTGCCCAATTTGAGATACCAAGGACCTGATTTTTAAGAGTTCTTAGCATTATACAGCTCTTTATTTGTTCAAATCACAGCCACCATTGACTTCAGGTACAGGTCTGTGTGCTCAGCACTTCTTCAAATAAGATCCCAGGGTCTCAAGTTGTGTACCCACCCAGAAAATGAGGAACACACAATTAGTGACTACCTGTGAAAAGTTTGGTTAAGGGCATGTCTACATTGCAGCTGGGAGGTCTGATTGGTATGAGGAGCTGACTAGCTCAGCTTGAGGTAGCACATGAAAAATAAAGTGTGGATGTTGTGGCACTGGCAGCAGCTTGATCTACCTGCCTGATCTTGGACTGAGAGGGTTGGGTGGAGTTGGGCTCCAGCAGCTGGCCCGAGCTGCCACCAGTGCTGCAAAATCCACACATTTAGCATGGTAGCTCGAGCTGAGCTAGTGTGAGTGTGTCTGCCCATGATGGGAATCACACCTCCCAGCTGCAGTGTAGACATACCCTCAGTGACTTGCTCAGCATCATACAGGAACTCTGTGGGAGAGGCAGAGATATAATCCAGTCCCCCAGGGCAGCATTCAGCTGCCTTAACGATGAGACCAGGCTTTCTGTCCTGGTAATCCCTTGCCTCATTCACTACACACCTCCCAGCTTCTGCAACAAATGAAACGAGTCTTACAGATAACAGTCTCCTTCACTACACAACCCTGATTACTCCCTATATCAGGTCTATTCTGTGCACTGAATGAGGGAGGGGCCTTGTTGGAAAGTAGTTTGTGATCATGTAATTAATAATGTTCCTTTAACATAGTTTTTGTGTGTAATTTCCTAAATTATTTGCAATTACAAAGTTACAAAGACATTCTAGGCCACTTAGATTTTGCAACATCTATGCTTGGTAATTTTTCACAAGGATGCATAAGAAGCCCAAACCACTGTTAGACTGAGAAGAAAATTGTGGTATTTCTTCAGTAAGAAAGGAATCAAAACCACCCATTTGATTGTTTGAAGTTTACTGAGTTACTATTTATCATTCTTTTTATGTAAAATGAACATGTGATGAGTGGGTCAAAGGGAGAATATATAATAATCCATATGTCTTTCAGCAAAGGCAAAACCAGGGGCTCATAACTAAAACTGCCCTAGAATTGCTAACATAATAAAGATTTGAGATTTCACCATTTTTCTCAGAAACAGAACACTAAATGAACTGCAGAGTCAAAACATTTATGGAAGTCAGAGTTACACCAAGGATCAGTTTGGTGTATTCTGTATGGTGTGGCAGAGCTTCTTCTCTGGCTTGGTGGATTCCGTGCTTCCTCTTAGGGTACGTCTACACTTACCTCCGGGTCCGACGGCAGGCAATCGATGTTCTGGGATCGATTTATCGCGTCTTGTCTAGATGCGATAAATCGATCCCGGATCGATCCCGGAAGTGCTCGCCGTCGACGCTGGTACTCCAGCTCGGCGAGAGGAGTACGTGGCATCGACGGGGGAGCCTTCCTGCCGCATCTGGACCCGCGGTAAGTTCGGACTAAGGTACTTCGAATTCAGCTACGTTATTAACGTAGCTGAATTTGCGTACCTTAGTCCGAAGTGGGGGGGTAGTGTGGACCAGGCCTTAGCCGGGGGCTGGGGAATTCCTCTCTCCCTTGGAATTTCCCCACACCCCTGGGTTTACTGTCTTCACCTTGTCAGAGCAGAGGTTCCTCCCAGCCTTCCTGACAGGGGAGGGGAGCCTCTTAGTCTCTGGTAGCTCCTCCGGGTGTAGTGGCAGCAGGCCAGACACCCAGTTCAGTCTCTCCCCTCTGGTGGGGTCTCTTCCCCCAAACCTCTAGTGCCCAGAAGGGCTGTACGCCTGGTTGGGCAGGGTTTCCCCTGCTTTTCACCTGTGAGATGTTCCTTCTGGCGTTTGTCAGTGTCTGCACCATCCAGCTCTCCAGTGGCACGCCTGCTCCCCACAGTTCCTATTGCGCGTGCCTATCTGACTGGAGGGGAGGCTTTTAACAGGTTCTGGCAGGCCCTTGATTGGCCCCACATGTCCTAATTAACCTGGAGTAACCCCTGTTCAATTACCAGGGGAAAAGGGACCTGCTTATCTTGGGGCTAATATACCTGCCTTCTACCACTTTCCTATACCCCCTGGAGAAGGGGGGGACCCTATGGAGGAGGGGGCACAGGGCCTGAAGTGCTTGTGCACTCAGGTCCATGTCTTCCACCTCCAGGCCCTGCAGAGACTCCTTTATAGTGCAGGTAGCCCGGCATGGAGCACGCTGGCACACGCCTTCCTCTGCCGCCTCCGAGGGCGACAATCTGACCGGCAGCTCTTCTATCTCCATCCGAGTGGTCTTCTGCAAGAATTCTCTGAGCTGCCAGTCTTCTACCAGGACCTCCTCTGGACCTAGATGCTGGTCTCAGCGACCAGGTCTGTGTTGGCCACCGAGGGGATAGATCTCCTCGCAGAGCCCCTGCTACACAATCTCCAGTTTCACGTGCAGGTGGTGGAGTCTCCCTTGGTGCACCAGAGGTTGGTCCTGGCAGAAGTCACCAGGATCGGAGACCTCCTGGACTACGACCGGGGGGACTGGTTGGATCCCCTAGTACTAGGTTGGTGCATGGGGATCTCCACCCTTTGGACACCCTGGCGTGTACTTCGGGAGGTTGAGGCCGCCTTACTGCCTACTTCTTGGGTCTACCTCGAGCGGGTCCTGCAAGAGGGCGCTCCCCAACCACCCCTCACCCCAGGCCCTCTGGATCTTTCCATCCTGCCCCATTAGCCCTCCCAGCCCCCTCCTCCTCATACCCCGAGACAGCTGCGTGCTCTGCAACCGGTTTGCTTCCGAACTGCACCGAGAGAACAACTGTACATGCTCGTGCTCCACATGCTTCATTTCCCCACCCTTGCATCCTGTCCAGACACCAAGTGGCGGGACCTATTACCAGCTCTGGAGGGTGGGGAGCCCCGGTAGGCCAGCTTGTATTCTACCCTAGTGTGGTTGCCCGCCGGGGATATTAGCTGGCGGCTACTACATGGAGCCGTGAGCATGGGCGTGTACCTGGTATGGTTCACCCCTATCCCCAGAACCCGCCCTTTCTGTGGTGTATCTTCAGTGCGCCAGGTTGCAGCCCCTCTTCCGGTTCCTCCAGAACCTCTTATTGAGGTTCTGGCTGCACTTTTCCCTGCACCTGTTTGTTTATGCACACCCTATTCGTGGCCCCACGAAGTCCAGGGACCGCCTCGTGAACCTCCTCCTGGCCATGGCCAAGTGGCTATTTATAACACCAGGAAGAGGAGGTTGGCTGAGGGGGGGCTCTGTGACTGTAGGGCCTGTTTTCATTCCTTTATCTGCTCACGCATCCAGGCAGAGTTCCTCTGGGCAGCGTCTGCTGGATCCTTGGATGCCTTTGAGGAGCAGTAGGTGCTGTATGGGGTTCTCTGCTCAGAGTCCTCTTCAGGTTCCCTAGTTTTGACCCTTTGACCCCACGCCTGCTCCTGTTTTTTCCTTTGTTGTCTCCCGAACTTAGTTGAGTTCTGGGCTCAGTAGCTCCTCCCCATGCTGGGGGAGGGGCTTTTAGCTGTGGGCGGGCTTACGCCCACCCACTTCCCAGCACCCAATAGGACCACTCTCCTATAGCTGTCTGGCCTGACCCCATCTCAATAGATGACACACAATACAGTAAAAGACCGGTTTGAGACATTCTTTTGAGATATAATGATCCTGAGAGTTTGGTACCACTGATGTATGGGGTTTTTTTTTTCCTGCCAAATTTGACACCTGTTCCTTGAAGGTTCTCTTAGATAAGTCATTGATCATGTAAATTTGACCCGTCTTGCAAGTACACAGGGAATAACTTTATACTAGGGCTGTCGATTAATAGCAGTTAACTCATGCAATTAACTCAAAAAATTAATTGTGATTAAAAGAATCGTGATTAATTGCACTGTTAAACAATAGAATACCAATTAAAATTTATTAAATATTTTTGGATGTTTTTCTACATTTTCAAATATATTGATTTCTATTACAACACAGAATACAAAGTATACAGTGCTCACTTTATATTATTATTTTTGATTATAAATATTTGCACTGTAAAAATGATAAACAAAAGCAGTATTTTTCAATTCACCTCATACAAGTACTGTAGTGCAATCTGTCTATCGTGAAAGTGTAACTTACAAATGTAGATTTTTTTCGTTACATAACTGCACTTAAAAAAAACCCAACAGTATAAAACTTTAGAGCCTACAAGTCCACTCAGTCATACTTCTTGTTCAGCCAATCACTAAGACAAACAAGTTTGTTTACATTTATGGGAGATAATGCTGTCAGTTTCTTATTTACGATGACATCTGAAAGTGAGAACAAGCATTCGCATGGCACTTTTGTAGCCAGTGTTGCAAGGTATTTACGTGCCAGATATGCTAAACATTCTTATGCCCCTTCATGCTTAGGCAACCATTCCAGAGGACATGCTTCCATGCTGCTGATGCTCGTTAAATGTGTTAAATTTGTGACTGAACTCCTTGGGGGAGAATTGTATGTCTCCTACTCTGTGTTTTACCCACATTCTGCAATCTATTTCATGTTATAGCAGTCTTGGATGAAGACCCAGCACATATTCATTTTAAGAACACTTTCACGGCAGATTTGACAAAACGAAAGAAGGTACCAATGTGAGATTTCTAAAAATAGATACAGCACTCAACCCCAGGTTTAAGAATCTGAAGTGCCCTCCAAAATCTGAGAGGGATGAGGTGTGGAGCATGCTTTCAGAAGTCTTAAAAGAGCAACACTCAGATGCGGAAACTACAGAACCCGAACCACCAAAAAAGAAATTCAACCATCTGCTGGTGGCATCTGACTCATGATGATGAAAATGAACATGTGTCGGTCCACTCTGCTTTGGATCGTTATCGAGTAGAACCCATCATCTGCATGGACACATGTCCTCTGGAATGGTGGTTGAAGCATGAAGGGACATATGAATGTTTAGTGCATCTGGCATTTAAATATCTTGCAACGCTAGCTACAACAGTGCCATGCAAATGCCTGTTCTCACTTTCAGGTGACATAGTAAACAAGAAATGGGCGGCATTATCTCCTGCAAATGTAAACAAACTTGTTTTTCTGAGCGATTTGGCTGAAGTAGGACTGAGTGGACTTGTAGGCCCTAAAGTTTCACATTGTTTTATTTTTGAATGCAGTTATTTTTTGTACATAATTCTACATTTGTAAGTTCAACATTCATGATAAAGAGATTGCACTACAGTACTTGTATTAGGTGAATTGAAAAATACTATTTCTTTTGTTTTTTACAGTGCAAATACAAAGTGAGCACTGTACACTTTGTATTCTGTGTTGTAATTGAAATCAATATATTTGAAAATGTAGAAAACATCCAAAAATATTAAAATAAATGGTATTCTATTATTGTTTAACTGTGCGATTAATCACGATTAATTTTTTTAGTCGCTTGATGGCCCTGCTTTGTACACATTAAGTAGAGCCCTTGAAGTCCAGGGGACTACATAGACAGGTAAAAATACAGGCATATGTGATTATAAGGCTGGGGCCATTGTTTATAAATAATTTATCAATCAATATAACTGTCCACTGAAATTTAATCCTGTGTGTCTATTTCTGCATCTGGAATACTGTGATTCAGTGACATTCTGTATGTCTACCTCTCTGTGCTTTCCTTTTCACCCCTCAATTACAATCTTCAACAGCCACAGTTGGAAAAGGATGGAGTCTCTCTTTTTTCCAAATGGTGAATATGATATTAATTTAAACAAAGCACTATGGAAATGGAGTTTGATTTGAACTTTTGTTAGTTGAAAAGAATTGGCCAAGATTTTCAGAAGTGCCCAGGGATTTTGGGTACCCAACTTGAAATATCTAAAAGGGGCCTGATTTTCAGAAAGCCCCGAGTATGCACTTGGGGCTGGGCATCCAAAAAGTGAGGTACATAAAACCACTTGTGAGTTTTGAATATCCTTGCCTATTTGTTTACATTGCTGGGAAGGCTTTCTAAATTGATGTTCTTCACTTGAAATGCATGGCCAGCTTCAAGTGAAAATGAGATTATTGTTGTTGGTACATTTTTCTAGAGTAAATTACTTTCATTTAAAGCAAATTGCTCAGAAGAGTAATAAAGTTAAAGTGTATGGGAAAGAAGATTACTAAAGGCAATGATTAATTTAAAAAGTTAAAATATTGTGAGTATTGTACACCTTAATTATGTTTAATCAACCTCGAGTTTCATTTTACTATGGTAATATCCATGAAGAATTAGTTCCAGTACCTAATATTAGTAATGTGCATTAGATACTGAAGTATTAACTACTGCTTGGTATCAGTATAGTACAGTAGATACCGAAGGAAATTGGAGGGCTACAAACCACAAACCATCAGCATGTTGCAACACAAGCCTCAGCATGCCATGCTCTATTTGCATGTGGCTTCTCCTTTGGGTTGAACAAGGTCATGTAGATGGTGTATCACAAAACATCTTACAACTACAAAACAGCATTGCCCCTGGAGAAAATAGCAATTTAAAAACAAAAAACCCAATGGACAGAGAGAGACAGATGCATGTGGTTGGCAGTGATGTCAACAGAACCACAGTTTGAATGGTTGATTTCTCCTTGAACCCAAGTACAGTTCAGATCATAACATTTATTCATCTGGTGTGATTAACATAGTGACTATTTCTTTTGCACAAATGCTTGTATTTTACATAATAATATAATTTACCATTGTACAGAACTTTGTATCCCTAGATCTCAGAGCACGTTACATAGAATGTGTTGAGAGCACAGACTAGTACTTGTGAATGGCAGTGGCATCAAAGGAACCAAGTTCTGAATGACATTTATACCATTGTTCCCCCATTTGGGTCATATCATTGTAAATTGGGAGGTGAAATGACTTGCCCAATGTCACACAAGTCAGTGGCAGTCAGTAATGTCTAAGCCCTATTCTTTCCTACCATCCTTTGTCTGTATAATTGTCTATATAGATCGTAAGTTTTCGAGAGCTGGGATCTTTCCTCCAGAAGAACCTGTAAAGCTCCAAGCACACATTTAGTTCTGCGGCTCTCTGCCATGATCAGTGGCCAAACGGCATTTCTAATGCTGAAGGCCACTGTGCTGTATCCTTGCACTCAAACATACTGGCCCAGTTCTGCTCTCACTTATACAGATGCAGCTCCCATTGATTTCATCATAATGATGGACAGTGTGCAATATACTTTTTGCTCTCAGAAGCCAAAGATAACCTCATAACTCATACGTGGCAGAGAGTGAAGTGAAGCCAAGAGTGGGATATGCAAAATCATTCCTAAAGCATGAAAATAAAATGTGAACTTCGTTGCCTGGTGTAACACCCATACCAAAAGAGAGTTTCTCTGCAGACAAAGCATCCTTGTGTGAACTTTATTTAACACTATAATTGTCATTGGTTTTGCTGTTGGTTTAGCGTCTGATGGGTGTTGGGTGGATAAGGAATGCAGGGTCAGGACCACAGTAAATGAGGTTTGATTTACTAATAGTTTGCATGATCAGTGTGATGATTAGGGACTGGGGAGAACAAGGGGTGTAAACCCCAAAGAATAAGCAATTGATTCAACTGATTGTATACAATATTACTGTACTATAAAAGGGCATTGAGTAAGGTATTTTATGAAAGCTGGTGATCAATATCATTGTGAAGTGTATGTATGAACACTATATGAAGAATTATGGATACTAACTAAGATTATGCTTTAAGGTCTGTGACCAAACAAAGGGGAAACAGGTTTTCTCTCAGATAGAAGGGAAGGCAGCTATCTGTGTCTCCAGTGCATTTTGGAATCAAAACAACAGAAACCTCATTTATATACAGATCAGCTGGGTGGCGGGAAATCAACAGGAAGAGAAGACCAGCAGGAGATCATCCTGACTCTGGGGACAAAACAATGAGTTTTGGGAAACATTAACAGAAGCCTTTTTGTCATCCATCACTTTGGGGACATAGAGAATTGTGAGCCTGTGAAAGCTGGATCCCCTCGCCTGAAGGGAGAGGATGCTGGTAACTTGATATAAGTAAGAAAACTGCTTAAGCAAAAATCGTAACTTGTTAAGATGAAGATTCGTCCCAAGAAAGTTTTGTTTGTAACCATTCCAGTCTCTTTTCTCTTGCTGTGTACCTCTTAAATCTCTGTTCTTTGTTAATAAACTTATTCTTGTTTTATTACAAAATCATCTCAGTGCTGTGAATTGAAGTGGAGTGTGAGTCTTCAGCTAACCTAACAGGCTGATGTGTGCCGCCTCTTTGGAGGCACCTAACTTCATAACTTCCATTAGTGCCCAGTGAGAGGGGCTGAACTCTGCAGGGAGACGTCCCTAGGGAACTCGGGAACTGGAGTTTACTGATTGTTACCTTCAAGGCAGGGTTTGAACTGACACACAGCTTAGCAGCAGCAAAGTTCACTCATGCTGAAGCAGAGCAGAAACACAGGGACTCACAGTTCTGGGTGTCCTAAGCAAGACATCACAATGGGTATTACACAATATCAGGAACAAACCATATTCTACTTTATCTGCAAAGCAGACTAAAAACTTGAGCAACAGCATTGATAACAAAATATTAGCACATGAATCTTTAGGTGGGAATATTAGCACAAAATATTCCCACCTAAAGATTCATAAAAAGCTTTAATTTTTGCAAGATTAAGGGTCACAGACACCAGCTGATCCAGGATATGTAGAACATGTGATAGTGAGCAGTGTGGAATACACTTTTATTTACACTAGTGAATGTCAATGCCCATGAACTGCCTTTGGATTTGTTTCTATCAGCTACTGGGGAATTGATACAGTTTTCCACACATTCTGAAAATAAAATTGCTCCCATCAGTTAGGGGCTGAATTCTCAGGTGGACTGCAGCAGTACTCGTCACACCTGAAGGTAGGGACAAAGATGGCTGGCTGTCCTCTGGGATCCTAGAGACAGCAGGGGATTGAATTGGTCACTCACATTAATTAGAAAATCCTCACTGGCACTTTAGCAACACCCCCAACATGTCCCCTAGACTGGGGAGCTCTGAGGGGTTTATTAGAGCCAGCTTAAAGCTGCCCAGAGATTCCCTCAACAGGGAATGCTTAGCTGACTTTACTATGTGTAAAGGAGAGATTAAATTTTGAATGCCAATCCAAGATAGTTCGTAGTTATGACAGATAGCCATGTCCTTCTTTTAGTACGTTCTGCTCCATTTTGCATTTAGCTTCCACTGTACAACTGTAGCTGTGGTGCACTTTGTTATATAGAAAACCAGGAGATACTGATCTTAGGGCTGCTGGTCTGCACTACTGGGAGATTGACACTGCTGCAATTGATGGAGCAGGAGTTGATTTAGTGGGTCTAGTGAAGATCTGCTAAATCGATGGCAGAGCGCTTTCTGGTTGACCCTTGTACTCCAGCTCCCCGAGAAGATTAAGGTAAGTCAATGGGAGAGCGTCTCCCATCGATGCAGCGCAGTGAAGACACCGGGGTAAGTCCACCTAAGCTACGTTATTCACGTAGCTGGAGTAGCGTAATTTAATTCGACTTACTCCAGTAGTGAAGACAAGCTCTTAGTATTTCTTTTGTATTGGATTTACCAAGTGTGTTGTCCTCTCCAACTTTCTGTACCTATTCTGGAAAGGTAATGGGGCCTTTATTTAGCAGTTTTCAGAAACTGTACTGGAGACCAGGAAGGTATTCACTGAGCATATTAAACTAAAATCATATTAAGAAATAGGTAATAGGCATTGCCATACTGCATCAGATCAATAGTCCATTTAGACCGGTATTCTGTCATGACAGTGGTCAGCATGAGACGCTGTAGAAGAAGGTGCAAGAAAACCAATAATAGACCATTATGAACTATTCTGCCTATAAAGAATTTTTTTTTTAACCCTATCAGTGATTGGCTTATACCCTGGAGCTTGAGGGCTTATGTTTCAATTTTTTTTAGATCTCATCCAATATAGTCCTGGAAAGTTCTTCTTATCCATATAAATGTCAAATCCTTTTTTTATTTTTCCTTGTTTTAGTTTTTTTGTTTTTAATCCTGCTAAGCTCTTGGTCTCAGTGCTATCTTGTGCCAATGAGAAGATAATTCTGACCAGTTATATATATATATATATATATATATATATATATATATATAAATAAATAAATAAATAAAATTTGGCACTTTAAAAGGGCCACTTCCAGAAGCCAAGAACAATTATGAGCAAACACTGGATTTATTCCTCAACTCAACCAGAAGTTATGGGCTTGATGCAGGAACGACTTGGTGAAATCCTATCGTCTGCATAATGCAGGCAATCAGGCAATATAATCACAACAGTCCCTTCTAGCCCTAAAATCTTTGCATCTGAGTTCCAAGGGTGCTGTGTTTGTGGGTTTTTTTAAAATCCTTTTGTCAGTTTTAAATTTGTTGTCTTTTGATATCATTCAGTACTCCCTTGTTTTAAGTATTTTGAGAAATGTAAATAGAGAGCACCCAGCTGATTTTCTCTACTATTCTTTGTTTTCTATAACTCTGCCATGTCCCTTCTTTCTCATCTCCTCACAAAAGTAAATGGTGTCAGTTTTTTCAATCTGTCCTCATGTTGGGAGTCTTTCTATGCCTCTAATCATTTTGGTTGTGTATCTCTGGAGCCATCCATTTCTGCTTTATCTGTGTGAGCTGGAGTGTCCAGAATTAAATATAGTATTCCAGGTGAAGGTGTATCATTGACTTATATGATGGCATTATAATATCATCAGTATTGTTCATAACATTCTTATACAAAACTAACATTTTGTTTGCTTTTTTGGTTATTCCTTTGATTACTCATATCTTTGGAGTAGAAGGTTTTCATTGAGCAGCTCTACAATGATGCTCAGGTCTTTCTCCTGAGTGGTTAAAGTTAATCAGAATTAACTGTGTATGAATAGTTACAATTCTTCCTCCCAGTGTGCAGTACCTGAGGATCATAGGAATTGCCTTACTGGATCAGAACTGTGGTCCATCTAGTCGAGTATCTTGTCTCCAACAGTGGCTTACACAGAGGAAAGTTCAATAAACCCTAAAGTGTAGGCAGTTATGAAGTAACCTTCCTCCAGGGAAAGTTTCCTTCTAACCCCTACCAGTTACTGTTTGGCTTTATATTCCTATCAAAACTCCTGTTTGTTAGAACTCTGGATATTCTTCTTGTTCATATAAATGTCGAATCCTTTTTTGAATCTTGTTAAGCTCTTAGCCTCAATGGTAGCTTGTCCTTGTGTTATGAGGCTAAGTGTTCTCGATCTACTTTCTCTAAAGCATTTATTTTTTGTATACTTTTATCATGTTTCCTCTTATTGACCTCCTTTCACAATCTTGCATGATATGAGAGTTTTTCCATGCCCTTAATCATTCTTGCTGTCCATCTCTGATTTTGCTATCCCCTTTTTGTGCAATTAACACAATATTCCTAGTGAGGCTGTACCGCTGATTTATATATAGGCCTAATATTTTCATATTATGCTCTTTTTAGATGTGTGGCAATTCTCCAAAAAGGGCCATATTTTTGGAGTTTAACGTACCCACCCTACGCACACCCATATATCATTTGAAAACTTATCTTATGTATGTGTCGGTGAGTGATGATGTGGAGCTGTCAAGTGGCGCTGTAAGCCTTTAGGTGAGGTGAAACAATGGTACCCAAAATTTCCTAGATTTCATAGATTCTAGGACTGGAAGGGACCTCGAGAGGTCATCGAGTCCAGTCCCCTACCCTCATGGCAGGACCAAATACTGTCTAAACCATCCCGGATAGACATTATCTAACCTACTCTGAAATATCTCCAGAGATGGAGATTCCACAACCTCCCTAGGCAGTTTATTTCAGTGTTTAACCACCCTGACAGTTAGGAACTTTTTCCTAATGTCCAACCTAAACCTCCCTTGCTGCAGTTTAAGCCCATTGCTTCTTGTTCTATCCTTAGAGGCTAAGGTGAACAAGTTTTCTCCCTCCTCCTTATGACACCCTTTTAGATACCTGAAAACTGCTATCATGTCCCCTCTCAGTCTTCTCTTTTCCAAACTAAACAAACCCAATTCTTTCAGCCTTCCTTCATAGGTCATGTTCTCAAGACCTTTAATCATTCTTGTTGCTCTTGTCTGGACCCTCTCCAATTTCTCCACATCTTTCTTGAAATGTGGTGCCCAGAACTGGACACAATACTCCAGTTGAAGCCTAACCAGTGCAGAGTAGAAAGTTTAATTTTTTTTGCACAGTGGCAGAAAAACTGCAACATGACTGGCTACAGTTTTTACTGTTTAGGTTAATTTCAACACTTTAGTGTGGTGTTTATTTGGTCAAGGCTTCCAAACGACAGTGTATTAAAAGATTTTTCTTGGTTTTGCGTAGGCAAATATTTTTTCTCAGAAATGATGAAGTTGTTTAGTATCTGGCAAAAATGGCGAATATCAACATTTTGCAACCTACTAACATGAAATGTTTTCATATCGCATATTCGTTATTGTCAATGTAGCTCACAATTGATTATAATAGTTTTCTATATTTTCAATTGAAATTTGCTTACCAGATCAGTCTCACATTGAAGGTTGGGCACCAGCATCAGTAGCTTGCATGCCCATAGTTTGTATGGCATAATGGATAGATATAAATGTACAACGGAACCTCAGAGTTACAAACACCAGAGTTACGAACTGATTGGTCAACCACTCACCTCATTTGAAACCATTAAGTACACAATCAGGCAGCAGCAGAGACAAAAAGAAAGCAAATACAGTACAGTACTGTGTTAAACGTAAACTACTAAAAAAAAGGGCAAGTTTTTTAAAAAAAAGATTTGACAAGGTAAGGAAACTGTTTCTGTGCTTGTTTCATTTAAATTAAGATGGTTAAAAGCAGCATTTTTCTTCTGCAAAGCAATGTTTCAAAGCTGTATTAAATCAATATTAAGTTGTAAACTTTTGAATGAACAACCATGACGTTTTGTTCAGAGTTACGAACATTTCAGAGTTATGAATAACCTCCATTCCCGAGGTGTTTGTAACTCTGAGGTTCCACTATACATGAATTCCTAATGTAATGCTTCTCCAGTGGTAAGCTTTTGTACATACAATGTAGCATATGGTCTGCCTGGTAGAAGGTTTTAATTTGTATTGGCCTATAAATGCTGTACTAGCCTATGAAATATTCTAGAAACTAGCTTTTTAATTCAGTGACATTTGTGCACCGGTCAGTATTAGTGTTAGAGATGGCAATACACAGCTTCATATTATGAATATGCAAAAGCTATGATTGAAAGATGTGGTCTAACAGCAAGTAGAGAAGACAAAGTCCATAAACAAGTCCTTTCCTCTGCACTGAAGAGGGATGAAGAGCATGTTACAACTCTTATCAACCATATCATCAACAATATGATAAACCAATTTGACCCTGAATCATCCAGAGATGCTTATCAACGTATCTACTGGACTACATGTAATATCAGATGTACAAGAGTCTCTGCTGAAAATAGCAGATGTTGGTGAAGAACAAATGGAGAGATTTGAGAGAGATGCACTTGATTCTGATGGGACATGTAGTTTCTTCAGCCCAATCAAGAAATCTGGCATCAGAACATTTGCCAATATGGCCAAGAAGATCAAATGTAAGTCTGATAAGGGAGGGACAATCATAGCAACTAGCAGTCCAGGAATTGTTTTCTGCAGAGACCTGTCCTGAGCAAGATGCAGAGATAATGTTTCAAGATAATGTTCTTATGTCCCTCTTCCATGCTGATAGAACGATGAGAAGAACAGGCAAAACTGAATTAGGGCATCAGCTGGAAGCTCAGGCTGAAAGAATCCATGAGCTAAGACCATGCAACAAAGAAACCACTGTGTACATCAGAGATGCCATGGCTGAAATACAAATGATGGCTGTAGACGAATTCCACACATTGGATGAATTGGTTGCTGAATAGTTGAGGCAGGTCCTAAAAGGATTTGACAAAGCTAATTCTGTAATCAGTCATTGACAGATATGACAATAGTAACTCTGTGAAAACTGCAAAAAGACAGTGCTGGACAGGATCTAAGGTTGCATGCAAGAAATACTAGGTGATTGGTGGATGCCCTGTGCCTCCATGGAAGAAGTTTCTAAACATGGCATCCAACAAGCAGTCACTTGTAAAATTCCTCTGTGATTATATGGTTCAAAAAGCACCTGAGAATATAGAAGCACATCCAGCACAGGCATTACTTCTTATAGGGGGCTTTTCCAATAGCAAAGTAGCAAATTCCATCATCCATAGAGGCACTGAAGAAGCCCAAGATTTGTACAGTACTCAAGAGTAAGTGCACACAAGGATGCTTCTGTATGCTCTATGTGCCTATATGACCTTTTGGTCTCTCGGTATGAAAGAAAGCATAATAATTAGGTCATCTGATACAGGTGTTTTGGTGCTTGCTGTTGATTCCTTTTCAAAAATGGAACACACAGATAATATGGATTGAGACAGGGACCATTCCCAGGACAATTGATAAGCATCGCTTTATACCAGTGCATGCAATTTGTGACGCATGCACACATGACTTCTGCAACATACTTCCAGGAGTGCATGCATTACCAGGATGTGACTCTGTGTTATCCCTATTTGGTATTGGAGGAAAAATCTGTGTTTAATGTTGTCAAAATAAAGGGAGCCTACCACTTGAGAGATCTTGTCATATTGGGAGAAAGTGATGGACAAGCCACAATTTCTGCAGCAAGGAATTTGATAGCAGTGGTACCAAAGCAAGAAAGAAAAGGAGACCCACAAAGACCCGAATTGCTTGCACCTCAATCAATCCATCAAAAAGGACACGTCACTGGACAAATTCCCACCATGTCAGGACAGTTTTGAAGATCATGTCAGAAAAACATCTTGGCAAACCAAGGTTTGGATGTCTTCACACATAGATAAACTAGATATTGAATCACCTTTGCAACAAGGATGGGAAAATGTGGATCATGAACTACATCCTATATTCTTCAAGGGACCAATGACATCTGAGCTTCTACAAAATCTTAGTTGTACCAGTAGGGGTCACTGCGCAGTCAGCTGTGTCTGTAGTCAGAACAATGTTCCCTGTACAGAACTGTGTAAATGCCAAGGCAATGAAGATTGTCGTAACCCATTCATTCTCGACAGAGATCATAATGATGAAAAAACTGACGATGATAATGTTAACTAGAAATGTCACCAGCGCTATTACATTTCAATGATACTTGTACAGATTTATTGTTAGGTTTTCTTTTACATTGTTGTTGTGATGCTTTGAACTCACAAAGAAATCCAATTTTATGTCTTGCAATAATACATAGAGTCATAGAAATATTTGCATTCATTTCTGTTAGTTTAAAATGATCATTTTTAACATGTTGCTGGTGTCACTATTTATCCCTGTTTCTTTGGTAATAGCACCACTTGACAGCTCCACATCATACCTCATCTTAAAGTAGACATCATAAGATTTCAAATGATGTATGATGTGCATGTATGTAGAGAGGAGTACATTAAATTAACCAAATTGACTCTGTCTGCCGCTTGCCTAATACCAGTTTCCATGTGCCACTGTGCTACCCACTTTGTTTGGTTGTGCCGAAGTTCCTCACCAAATTCTTTAATCATGAGTAATTTAATAATTTCAAGTCAACTACAAATTTTGCCACATCTCTGTTCACCTTTTCTCCAAGTCATTAATAAAGGTGTTATACAACACCGGTCCTGGTACAGATCTTGGGCCATCCTATTGCTGGCCTTTCATCATGGTAAAAATCCACCATTTTATTCCTACTTTGTTTCTGCCTCTTAGCTAGTTTCCAATCCATAACAGTATTTTACACCTCACCCCATGATTACTTAGTTTCCTTAATACACCCCTTTGGTGAGAGACTTTGTCAAAGGCTTTTTGAAAACCCAAATCAATTTTATTAGCTGTTCTCTTTAATTTGCTATTTTGTTGACTTAAAGAACTTTAACATATTAGAGAGATACACCCTTTTCTTTTACAGAAGCCATGCTGGTTTGGCTCTATCATATCATGTTCATCTAACTGTTTAATAGTTCTGTTCATAATTATTATTTCAGCTAATATACCCCCAATGAAGTAAGTCTTATACTGGTTTATAATTCCCTAGATTAGCCCTACAGCCTTTTTCAAAATAGGTGCAACATTTGGTACCCTCTAGTAGCATAGCTGATTTTAATAAGAGTGCAACTCAGTTAACACCCATGGAGTTGCGCACATCTGTAACTGAGCACAGAATATTGGCCAGTGTTTCCACCTGTTCATCATCATGCCCTAATTAACTTTATATGCAAACAGACAACACCAGTATTTAACACACATGCTGAGAAACACTTCTACCCATAGACCTGATCCTTACTGATTTCAGTGGATCATTCATGTGTTTATTTTTAAGCTCTGTTTTTGTTGGAAACTTCTCATCCTCATTTAGTGTCTTTTTTTCTTGCATTCACTATTGCCAACATAGAGTTCCAATTCCTCCACTCAAGTTCTGCCTCTACCAGCCAATGACCCCCCCAAACAAATGGATTTAACTGTCCTGCCTCACCCCTTTTATTTTCTTAGTAACTCTCTGATCATTAATTGCAGCAGTATTTAGATCTTATAAGGTCTCACTTTCAGGGCAAAGGGGTTCAGAGATCTTAATTATTCTAATCCTTCCTCCTATATTGATGTGGAACTGTTGTGATTGCAGAATCGGATTTTCTCTTAGAGGTGCAAGGGACAGTTAGCTGACAGGACTATAATTGAATTCCCAGTGTATGCTGGTTGGTGAATTTTTTTAGCCCTTTATTCAGGGGCTTGTTGCTATCCAGGGCCGGCTCTAGGCACCAGCAAAACAAGCTGGTGCTTGGGGCGGCACATTTTTAGGGGCGGCATGGCCGGCGCCAGAATGCCGCCCCTAAAAATGTGCCCCGGGCCGCCCTAGCTCTCCTCCGCTGCTGCTGGCTGGCGCGCGAAACAGTTGTTTCGCGCGCCGCGGCCGCTCAGGGTCTCCCCCTCCCTCCCAGGCTCTCAAACCTGGGAGGGAGGGAGGGGGAGATCCCGAGCGGCCGCGGCGCGCAAAACAGAGCCTGGGAGGGAGGGGGAGACTCCGAGTGGCCGCGGCGCGGGCGCCGCTTTTCTCTCTCCCTCCCTCCCTCCTAGGTTTGAGAGCCTGGGGGGAGGAGGCAGGGCTGGGGATTTGGGGAAGGGGCGGAGTTGAGGCGGGGCCGGGGGTGGGGTAATTAAAAAACGGGGGGGGGGCAAAATTGTTTTTGCTTTGGGCGGCAAAAATCCTAGAGCCGGCCCTGTTGCTATCTCCTTACTGTGGTTGTAGTTTGTGGTATATTCCATTATATCTGAATGAAAAATTAACTCATTTTCTCACTTGCTATACAGGGCAATGGAGGACTAAGAATTAAGGTAGACTTCAGGTAGAGTGAGAACAATGCAATACTAATACCCTGGAGGGAATGGAGTGATTTTATTACTACTAAGGTTTATGGGAAACAAGCTTCCCCGATCCACACGCACAGCTCCCATTGGTGCAGTGGACTAAGAGCATCATATGACAGTGCATAAATATAGTCAAACAAAAGTGAATCTACAATAACGTCACCTTGATACTGTATGAAGTGTTGTTGTAGCCATGTCGGTTCCAGGATATTAGCGAGACAAGGTAATATCTTCTATTGAACCAACTTGGTGAGAGAGACAAGTTTTTAAGTTACACAGAGCTCTTCTTCAGGTCAGGTGTAGCTTGAAAGCTTGTCTCTTTTACCAACAGAAGTTGATCCATTAAAAGATATTACCTCACTCACCTTGATAGTGGGCAGACCTGTTTGAAGTCCAAGTCACATCAGTTTAGTTTTTAGATCGAACCCTATTTTTACTATAGTCAGCACAAAAGAAACAATGTAGCAGCAGAAAAGCAAATGCTTCCTAGCCTACCTTGAGCATCCTCAGCAAAATTACCTGCTACACTCTCATTCTAGAATCCTTTTGACAGTAATGATATCTGAAGTAGAAAGAGCACAGCCTGATTCTCAGAGACCATGCTGAAGTTGCAGGGCTGGCAGCGGAGAGAACCTTGTTAGACTTAGAAATGGACATTAAAAATATGGCTGTGGACTGTATGCATGGTATTTCCATGCTAGTAGCTGCAGCAGGGCATCCCTGTCTCCTCCACGCTGCCTCCCCCGCCACCATGCCCGGAAGTCCTGCTGCTCTCATGGTAATTCCGGCAGCGGGGAGCTGCTCAGACAAAACTACCATACATATTGCTACTCCTTAACATCGCATGGAAACCAGCGAGACAAAATAACTCTCATCCACTAAGGTGTCATCTTTTTAGAGTCACTTCGGGTACAATGATTACAGATCTGGAGTGACAGACAGCCCTGTTGTTCATCTTTTACAGCCACATCTATAAGAAGAATCATGACATGACCAAAACTCGGAAAGGAAAAACAGAACAGCTTCTGAGAGTCGATGACCACGATTTCACCATGAGGCCAGCTTTTGGAGGTAGGAATATTGTTCTGTCTATTTTTCAGTTCATTTGTTTTGGGAAAATATCTCTGAGCCAGATTGTTCTCTCCTACCTCTGTGTAAGGTGGAAAGAACCCCAATACCTTCAGTGGATACTCCAAGGTAACTGTAGCAGACTTTGGCCTCCAGTACCCTAGGAGAACAGACAGACTCCTTTCTATCGGTAAGCTCTCCTTCAGTTGAGTAGTGCTTCCAAGAGCATGGATCTGGACCTTTTCTTAAATGATATTTCACTCTGCTTGAGAATTGTGTCTAGAAGGGAAGAACAGCTACAGTTATTAGTTGGATGTTTATTTCTAGTTGTGAAGAAGGCTCATGATGAGCTTCTGAGTTTGACATGATTAAATCATAAAATAATTAAACAGATAAATCATCAGCCAGGTCACTCTGCATGCTCACAGAAGAACCAGAATAGTTTTGTCAAGTTGTAAACCTGATTTCTCATAACCTTGTACAACAACTTAGGAGGAGGAGGAACCAGGCCCACCAACACCTTTCCATCCTTTTCCCACTCATCAACCACAGGAATTTGCTTAGGAGCCACCCTCTTGATTCTAAAGGATGATCCCTGCTCACTACTCCAGAGGTAGGTCATGGCAGCAGTGGCGATGTCAGCCCTGACGTAATCCTCCCTGTAGCTGGTTCTAGCCCAGAAAAGCTACGTGGGAAAAAGAAGAGCAGGTGAGGGGAGAAGCTGCTGCAGAGGGCAGAAAGCTAGTTCCTGCCACCACATGTCAGGAGCCAGCAGATCAAAGATGCCCCCTCAGTCTTCCTAACGGACAACTAGGTTCTGGAAAGCCTATCCTGTCCTCTTTCAAGCGGCTACCAGGCTAAGGTGACCACATGTCCCTAAAAACTAGGAATGTTCTGGTATTTTGCCCTGCTCGACTGCTCAGACTGAGTCCCTGGCCCTGTAAGTCAGCATCAGTCCTCCGCCTCCTTATGCAGAGTCCTTAAAGGAGGGAGGTCAAGAGGTAAAGGTTTTTAACTATAGAAGTTCTCCTGTAACTGCTTCTGGTACAGCAACTTTTCTGGTTATCTGTTTTTCTCCTGCTTCCAAGCAGGAAGCAGTGGTGTAAAACACTGGCTGCATGCATGCAATGATGTATCCCCTCTGATGACTGGCTTCAGTGATTATAACAAGCCTATTACTTATCTATAGCTACAGGAGTTCTCCTTTAGCTCAAGCAGTAGAGGGCTGTGTTTTGGTGCTGAAAGGTTTGGGTTGGATGGATCCCCCTATTGATGGAAATGAAAGGGCAGAAGTAAAATGCTAAAACTGGAAAAAATAAACCACTTGGGGTTGTGCTGCTAACGACCCTCCCAGAAGTGAGGAGGGCAAGTTCAGACACTCATGGCTGTGTGAACTGCCTTTAAAATGGAGACACACTGTACTGATAATTTAGGAGGAAGGGGCCAGGCATTCCTTACACAACATGGCACATTTTTACCAAAGGAAACAAGGGTAAAAAACTCCAGCACAGACCTGTATTTACCACATGCTCACGTTAGACCACATAATCTGAAAGGCTGTGCTGACTGTAATCTATATTCCTATCTTGCTATGACTGCAGTGGTTGGCAATTGTAGCCATATTATTCAGCATTATATTAAAATGTTATTTAAAAGTCAGAAAGAAAGTAGACAAAAATGCGTTAAGTATAGTTGTATTCTCAAAACAGAATGCAAAATGGCACTGTAGGATCCATGTTTATCTCCCAATGATTCCAGATCAAATTTACTCAGTTTACAAGTAATAGTTCAGGATACACTCAGCCAACAAATCTATTGTGTAAGAAGATGCTGTATTGTAACTCTGTTCAGAACCTGAAATGAGTACAGAGTGCAGCAGCCTGTTGGTTAAGTGGAGCATGTCACTGTGAGCACATGACCTGGACTTCTGGAACTGACTGGCTGCCTATAGGTTTCCTAATGGAGTTGAAAGTGTTGATTTTGACCTAAAAAGCCCTACATTGCCGGAGACCTGCCTAGTTGAGTGTTGCCAGCTCTCATGATTTTATTGTGAGTCTCATGACATTTGCTGTTTTACTTAAAGCCCCAACTTCTGGAGTCATGTGTTTACATGAGAATCTCTGCTTTCATGGGGGGAAAAAGCAGTAAGCTTCTAGTCACTGTGGTAGCAAAGAAAAGCACATGATCCAAGTGCACCCTAAAGGCTCAGATACTGGAATGCAAATAAAAAAGAATTAAGCATCTTTTATTGTTAAAAATCTTAGGATTTTCAAGCTAGCCTCATGATTTTTGAACACTTGAAGTAGACAGTACGGCACTGGCTCTCTCTCTCTCATGATACTGCTACAAGTGTGATGAAGAGTAGGACTTGGCTTGGAATCTCCTTGTTTTATACGAGAGGGAGCGGCTAGTGGGGTATTCTCCTGAGGCAGGCCCTCTACTTTGGGATCCGTTCGCCTCACTTGGTCTGAAATAGCCTGAATCAAGTGATCTCCAGGAGATGTTCTTTCTGGCGGGGCTGCTATGCATTTGGTGTGGAAGGTTCTTGGGGAGGCTGAAGGACAAGATTTTGTTGTGCTCTGTGCTGAAGTTCTAGGTTTTATGGGACCTGCTGCTATTGTTCTATTGTATTTTCTTCTGTCTTTTATTGTATTTTTAATATTTTATCTGTGCGCCCAGAGCCTGAGAGAGGTGTCTCTTTGTATGTTTCACACCCAAATAAATAAAGGCGTGTTTACACTGTCATTCTTGTAACTTTAATACAGTGTATTTTAAATATTTTGCCCAATTTAACAGAGTATTTTAAAAAAACAATACAATCTTTAGGATCCTGCAAGATCCTAAAAACCTGAAGCAGTTTTTGCAAAATCAGTTACTTCAACCCAATGTTCATCAACTTAATGAGCAGACTATTGGAAGCTGCATTTGAAGACATTTCAGAAAATTGCACTTTCAGCTTCAGAGATGAGATTTTGAAAGCATCTTGGCGGGAGGTGGGGAATGGATGTGGAGACCATGTTTCTGTAATTTCTGCTGAAAACAATGACATCTCACAAAGGCCTTGTTTGAACTAGCAAAATTGCCCAAGACTGACAATGGGTGTCAGTAAATGGGTGCAGCTGAACAGGATTTAACTGTGTATGGCTAAGAACTAACCTTGGCAACAACTTAATTATATTAGACTGTAGGCTATGTAAGCACAAATCAAATGCAACCGGACAACTTTGTGACAGGAGCTGGATGTTTAGGTTCCTGTGGTATCAAAAAATCTTGTTGTGTATATTTCTAGTGCTAAAATAAATCATATAGAAAAAGATTAGGAAAAAATAGAGTAAATTAACTGGATATATTTTTTATATCCAGTTTATATTTATATATTTTTATTGTTATGCATCATAAAATCATAGGGCCTCATTCACCACTGCATTACTCCAACGGAGTTATACCAGTGTAAAACTGAAGTCAATGAGGCCTGATTCTCATATAATCTAAGGCCCTTTTGTCCTGCTCAGGGAGTGTAAAGGGGCCTTAAAGATGGGTGTAACTGTAACCTGTGCCCACTGTAAGGCCCTTTTACACTTCCAGAGTGTTGTAAAGGAGCTTTAGTGTAAAAAAAATCCGGCAAAAAATCAGAGTAACATACTGTGAATCAGGCCTATAACTTTATGTTCCAAATGAAAATGACTGTCATCTCCACACAAACCCAAATAGAAATATTTCCCAGGGAACCTAGGCAGTAGTATTAGATTGTAGTGAAATCATGTGTCATGTAGCATGTTTGTAAAACCTGAGAAAAATGAGCAAGAGTTATATGAGGAGAGACTGGGGAAGAATATTAGAAGGAAGGTGAAGTATCCAAGAAAAGTTATCACTGTAAAGCGCTAGAGCAGACGTTATGTAAGCAATGTTATTAACAGCCCAACTGTCATAGTTAAGTCTTGCCTGATGTCAACCCATTAGTGACAGCTATTGGGTAAAGTGATAATGACAAAGATTGTTGCTTTACTAATGTTCTATGCAGCCTCCTCCCGTCCTAAAATAGATTGCATTTGTTCTGACCCTTTTGGAGTTATCTCCATGCCAGTGACCTTGCTCAAGCCAGCAGATGTTCAGGTATTATTTACAAATATTAATATTTAAAGATTATGTAAATGTTTTAGTTGGGCTCTCTTCTTTAAACACCCATTTTAAGCATTTCATTTATGATGTTTCATATTTTACAGGGAGCCTGTGAATAAGCAGCTTTAGTTGATACTCAAAATAGCTGTACCTTCTTTGCTGAGAAACAACCTAATGCTTCATGTTATACTTATCCATAGAGAATATCAACTAGATCCTGCTGCACTTGTTGAATAATACTTTTATCAGCACCTATGGACAGTTGGGTGACTGAAGGCATAAATGGCTCACATAGGGTTAGTGTCAAAGGTTAGGGTAAAACTCACTTCTTCTGCAATGATAATCCAGCAGTAAAATGGGAAAACACACAAACAATTCCCCTCTCTTCCCCCAATACAGTGATACTCAACCTACTGAATGTAGCCTGTGTCTGAACTTAATTGATTGTATCTGTTTTAGGGCTAAGCCCACACGTGCTGAGCACCCACAGTTTTGTTTGTCTTTAATGCCTCTTGAGACCAAACCCATAGACTAAGAGCATATGTTGCCACAGCATTGTTAGTTCAAGGTATAACTTGAGTGTTAACTCTAACCTAACTCCCATCTGCACACACAAATCTCTAGCTCGAGGTAACTGTGGCTTTATCATTGAGCTAGCTGATCTGTCGGGGGAGGGGAGGAGGCTGAAGTTCAAGTGCCGCTAAAGCTCAAGTACTAGTGGGGAGTCAGCTTAAGTTTCTTGAGGCATGGACTGTGGAAGGACACTGTTTACCCAACAAAAAATAAATAGGAGTTTATGGGGTGTACAGAATCACCAAAGACTGGTCTGCAGCTCAGACACATCAGATTTTATACTGTGGTCTCCCAGATTTGTTTTTTTCTATCATGATTTGAGCAATTGCCCTGAGTGCCTTCCATTTGTGTCTTTTTAGTCTGTGAGCTCTTTACTCATAGACTCATAGACTTTAAGGTCAGAAGGGACCATTGTGGTCATCTAGTCTGACCTCCCGCAAGATGCAGGCCACAAAAGCTGACCCACCCACTTTCCCTTAACTCAGCTGTTTAGATCAGGCTCTGTCTCTAACTACGTTTGTACAGCACCTAGTACAATAAGGCTCCTACCTTTGTGGAGGCCTTTAGCTACTACCACAGTATAAATAATAATAAAGTGTTACAACTCCTTCTCACTCCTCTCTGAACCTGGGATTGATCTTATTTGCATAGCCACTATTTTGGCCTCAGAATGAGACTTAACCTGCAAAATGCATGTCAGAAAAGATGTATCAATCTCATTTTAGTCACATGTGGAATTTTTGTCCTCACAGTCCACTGCTGCTATCTCATTTTAACAATTGAAAGGCAGATGAAGAGAAGGAGACTGATATCAAAGGAAACTGACAGAACTCTGAGCTTTTGAACTCTATGGCAGAGTCTGAAATTAAAGGGAAATGACAAAATCTTCATCTTGGAGCTGGCAGAACAGCAGATTGCAAATACTGACTTCAGGCAACTTCAATGCAGCCCACTCCTTCCTATCTTCTAAGGCGTTCAGTAGGATTATACCCATAAAAAAAATCACAGTAGCTTATATCACATGAGTACCCAGCACAAAACTCTGCTATTCAGAGAACTGGCCTGAACCTTATGCCTTCTAAACTGCATCCCAGAGAGGGTGTTTTATACAACAAGATGTTCCAGGATGTGAGTGAGACCCATAGAAAAGGAGCTCAAGACTAATCTGAAAATGTCTTTCTGTCCTCCAGAGTTTTCCAGGATTTTTTTTTCCTTCCCAAGTGGCAAACCATTCCTTGGGTCACAACCCAGTGCCCTGGGAATAAGGTATCTGACCTTTCCCTCGTTTCTTTCAGATTCATCTACAATAAGCTGCTCCATATTTTTTTACCTACTCTTCAATGAGTTCCATTCATTATTCAGGTTGCATACCACTTAGGCCATTTGTGATGAGGTTCCTATTTGAATCTGTATTTAGTAGTTGGACTCCATCGGGATAAGAAACTTAACCAAAAGCCCAGATCTGAACATCCCTGAATTTTGGGTATGTTCAGATCCAGATAAGAACTTTGTGGTACAGGTCCATTTGCACTCCTAAAAAACCTGTGATACAAATGTCAAATGCTGTCTTCTGAGCTATCCTACTATAAGTCTCGGCCTGCTCCAAGGATAGCTCCAGCATGACACCTGGAAGTCTGCCTGGTTCCAATTCAGCAGTTACTTAAGTATGGGCCTTGCTTTAAGCCTGTGAGTAGTCCCATTGAAGTCAGTGCTCCTGTGCTTAAAGTCAGGCACGTGCTTAAGTAGCTTACTGTATCAGGGACTATATATTCAGCAGTCAGAGAAGATACATTGGTGTGTTTGAAATCCGATTCAGTTGCCATGTACCACAGTCTTTAGCATTACACTGATCAGCTTGGAGACGGGGGATGTTGAAACCCTAAATTGCAGTAAACACATGCAGAGGCTGGAAGGTGAATCTCAGTTATTTTTACTGCTGAACATCAATGATTACTCTTGAATTGGAGCTGTGTGAAAACAGTAAATACTTTTCATGAAAAAAATACAGTTTTGGTGAAGGCCATTTTGTGGCCCCAAAATTTCTCTTTAGGCAACATTTTGTGTGTGTGCGAAATGTCAGTTTTCATACTGAAACCTGGTAAATTTCACACATATTGATGCAAACTGAAATAAATGGAGGGAGTTAGTTTGGAGTTTTTAGAAACAGATTAATTAAATTGCCTCTTGGAGGCATCTTGCTTTCCCTGCTCTGTGAATGAATCCAAGGCTGGAGCCTGGGCTCTGAGACCGTCCCCACTGACAGGCCTCAGAGCCCAGGCTTCAGCCCAAGCCCAAACAGTTACAGTGCAATTTTAGCTCTGCAGCCTGACCCCCGCCAGCACAAGTCAGCTGATCTAGGCCAGCAGCAGCCATGCTTCTATCACAGTGGAGCTGTACCCTTAGTGCCTAACTGTCATTGATTTCCATAGGAGTTGGGCACCTAAGCACTTTTGGGGTGCTCAGATATTACAGTAACGTGCGCCATATCATACCCAACATAGATAGATCTGTTGGCTTATAGCTGGAGCTATAACAATTGACACCAGCTGAGGGTCTGCTCCCAACCCCAGAATTCAGTCTCCAGGATTGTTAATCTGGCATCTTTTCAGAGCTCCAAAATTCAATCAACATTTAAAAAATAAAATGTAGGGAATTTAGCGCTCGTGAGCCAGGCACAGTACAGTGCTGTATCCATTTCTCCACAGAGTTTTGCCAGCTGAAATTAATCTGGGGCTGCAGCTATTCCCGCTATTCCCATCCTGGACCTGGTTTAACAGCAACTGCCTGTTGTCGGAACTGTGAAGTGGTTTGGTGATGTACACGATCTGGGATGAAATCAACGCTTGTTTTTCAATTCTGACCTAACTCAGAATTTGAACCCAGATCTCTGAAGGTGCAAAGCAGTGTCTATCAAGGAGTATCTCCTGGTCTCTTACAAACCCTTGTGTTTCAGCAGAGTTGCAGCATTAAAAAAAATGAGCACGTCCATTGTCTCAGAGGTAGCGTCAAGAAAAATTGGTTGTAAGATGAATTAGAGAGCTGTTAAAGTAGCACTAAGACACTCCAGGGCTCTTTAAGCTGTCTGTTAACAAATGTTTCAATTGTTCTAAAAGCCCAGTGGCTCACAGTGCATCATAAGCATGCTACAGCCAGACCCAAACAAATTCCTTAAACATAGGAACACAAAGGAGCAGACATGCAAACGGAAAGCCCTGATTCTGCAATCACTTGTGCACATGCTAAACTTTAGTCACTTGAGTAGCCCCACTGATGTCAATGAGACTACTCAGTAAGTTTAGCACGTTAAGTGTTTGCAGGCTAAGACCCAAAGCCTCTCCTTAAGCCTCAAATCTCAATCCTGCAAACACTTAAGCACATGAATAAATTTATTCACAGGAGCAGGCTTACTTAAATTATTGCTCCCATTTACTTCAATGAGAATGAAAGGT
Organism: Emys orbicularis; assembly: GCF_028017835.1. Taxonomy (NCBI): domain Eukaryota; kingdom Metazoa; phylum Chordata; order Testudines; family Emydidae; genus Emys; species Emys orbicularis. The sequence continues at coordinate 71,816,045 of NC_088685.1, read as the reverse complement.
GCCCAACACCTCCTAAAATCAGGCTACTTCCTTGTTGCTATTATTTGTATTACAATAGTGCCCATGGACCCCAACTGGGCTCAGTGCCCAGTTGTGCTAAGAACATTTATGTCAACATGGCCCCAGATGGGTTAGGTGCCTGAATGTGGATTATGCATCCAAGTTTGAAAATTCTGTCCAGAGATATAGACATCTAGGGGCAGGTCTACACTACTGCTTAGGTTGATCTAACTTACGTCGCTCAGGGGTGTGAAAAAGACCCCCCCCTGAGCGACGCAAGTTACAGTGACCTAAGCGCTGTCAACACCGGTGCTATGTCAGCAGGAGACGCTCTCCCGCCGACATAGCTTCTGCCTCTCTTGGAGATGGAGTAATTATGCCGACGGGAGAGCGCTCTCCCATCAGCATAGAGCATCTTCACCAGACGTGGTGCAGCCAATGTAGTGCTTCTAGTGTAGACCTGCCCTAGGTATTTACAGTATTAAGCTACAGGTGTAGTTGATATGTTTGAATAATGTAGCGCTCTTGTATTAAATGAAGATCACATTATACAATAACAACAGGACAAGCCCTCTTCCTTCCTTGCATTACCACTGATCCCATTAGAGAGGGAGGGAGAGGTGGGAGGGCTCATCCCCTCCCAGCTCTGTACCTCCTCCAGCTCCCTTTCAATAGAGAGATTTTCTTTGTTTGCTCCTCATTAGTGGCAGTTGGTGGGGAATTTGGCTAAGCATCTGGAGCCCTGGTGGTTGAACAGTTTAGTTTGCAGAGAGACAGGATTAAAAATGTAGCAGTTTCCTAATGATCACAAGGATTAGTGAGACCAAAAATCTCTTGACATCTTTCTATGACTGATCAACAGCTGTTTAATTCAACAGTATGTTCTGTAGCCACACTGACCTTTAAGAATACCCAGGGTTTGTTGCAGTTTGAAGAGAGTATTTGTTGCTGGATTTCTGTTTTGCTTTAAATATTGTAAGTAATTAATATGCAATTCTTCACCAAGTGTGAAAAATGTATGTTGATCTAAATTTTGAAGAGCCATAAGCAAAAATCCTACAGTCAGAAAGTCTTGAGACGTTGCTATATGTTAGTTTTGCCTTACAGCTTCACATGCAGAATTCTTGAATTTTTGGCCATTGTAAACCAGCATAAAGAAAATTGGGATTTGGTTAAAATCAGCCTGTAGGAAGTTCACATGGCTTTACGTATTGGAGTGTCATCTACTATGGAGGGACTCTGAGAACTGGTTATTAAGTAACATAAATCTATGTGGGTAATTCAAGGAACACAGTTAATGTAACAACCAGAGCTGATTTCCAAACTAGTGTATGGAGTTTGGCAGCTTTGCTATGCAGTTTCCTAGACTCTCACTACTCTACTATAAATTGATGTGCATATGCATTTTGTTTGAGTTTTTTTCAAGCCCTGAAGTAGGGAAGAGATAATGGCAAAGAATTGGACAAGAATACGACATATACTTTTTGCATATTATGTTGCCATGATAATCAGAAACATACTGATTCTGTGATCAGGCAGGGAAATGGGTAGATTCATCCAAAGGAAGTGGCTCTAGATTGTTGCACACTTGTTACATGCTGGAATTTAGTGAGAAGAGTTGAGCGGTATCACGTGCTTGTTCATAACACAGAGACCAGAGGATTGAGTGTTGTAAGCTGACGATCGCTAACATAATTGCCTGAATAAACAATCCCCTCTGCTGAAGAAATCAGTGTGTTTTGCAGGATGTTTGTTCTAATTTCCTGTTAATGAGATCTCTTTATATAGAGAGCTTTTAATCAAGAAATGCAATGGATTGTTTTCTTAGCTCTGCCTCAGACTTTCTGTGGTCTTGGACAAATCATCTAATCTCTCTGTGCATTGGTTTCCCAATTTATAAACATGGTGATAATGTGTTCAGACTAATCAAAGAAATGTTTGCCTGGCATGTGTGTATACATAGGTAATAAATATACATCTATTGTTAAAATTTCATAGTATTGTGCAGTGAGACTTCATTTTCCAGAGCACAAATATTGTGTAATTTTTAGTCATACAATCGCTGTAGCGTATCGATTTACATAGTGATGTGGAGAGACAGGGAATTTAAATGAAAATTACAAAGTATATGCAAAATAAATGTGTGGACAGCACCACAGTCTTGCCTGTCTGTGTCTAAATCTTGCTGATTCTTTCTGCATAACATCTCCAAGATATGGCCTTTCTCATCCATCTACACAGCTAAAACTCTCGTCCAGGGTGGTGTTATCTCACGTTTCAATTACTGCAACATCCTTCTCTCTGGCCTTGACAAACACAATCTCGCCCCACTTGTCTTCATTCAGAATGCTGCTGCAAAGATAATTTCCTAGCCCATCACTTTGACCATATCAATCCCACCCCACTGAATCTCTCCATTGGCTCCCCCTTCTCTGTCACATCAGACATAAACTACTTGCCTTCACTTTCAAGGCCCCTTATGGCCTATTCCCAATCTACCTATCATCTCTTATTTGTTACTGAGGTGGCGACTCCGACCTCCAATCAGCCCATGATGCCTTCCTCCATCACCCACTTGTTAAATTTTCAGAAAGTACCTTCATGGTTTCTCCCAAACTCCCTTCATGTTTGGGAGGAGCTCCCCATAAACATCTACAAAGCTACCTCATTATCCTCCTTCAAATCCCACCCTTAAAACTCTCCTTGGCCATGATGCCTACAAAACACTTGACAAAGGTTAAGCCACTGGTCTGCTGAGAGCACCACCTGTCTTGATGAACAGTAATGTCTCGTTGTTTCCTGGTGCTCTCCCACCTGACTGTCTGTATCCATCTGGGGTCTTTTGTTTTATACTTAGATTGTAAGCTCTTTTGGGGCAAGGACTATCCTTTGCTCTGTGTTTGTACAGTGCTTAGCACAAAGGGGTCTGGGTCCATGGTAAGGGCTTCTAGGGGCTATGGTAATACAATTAACTAATAATAATTCCTGTTTCTCTCTTATAAATTGGAGTGCAGGCTACATGGAAATTCATACCCATTTGATTAATTTCACTAGTTCCCTGCTGCTAAATCAAACTAACCATGCCATCTGCATTTCTGTACTATTCTTCGCCTCTTTGCTACCCCACCTCCAGCTTCCCCTTATCTGTATCTTCACTCCCCTTCTGCATCACCTCCTTTCACTCACTCCATATGCTTGTGCTCTCCTGCAGGCTCCCATCTCCTTCATCTTCTCATAACCTCAGCTCTGCACACGTGCTGAAGAGAGGGAAAAGAAGAAAAACAATGATAATTGCCATTGACTTCGGTAGGAATCTGCCTGAGAAAAGCAGAGTAAACATTTCTACTTAAGTCAATAGAAGTAATTGAAGTCAATTTTACTCAGACTTTCCCTCAGTAATATTTGAGTTAAGGACCTCAGGATTTGGGCTTGCAGGTTTAATTATTTTTCTTCTTCTCCCTCTCTATCTATTCCATTCACTCTTTTTTCGTTACCTCAGGATCTTGCTCTTACTTAACTATGGGGGCGGAAGGAAGCAAAAAGAGAGTCATCAATGTAAGAATATGATAAAAACCAGTCTAAATCCTCCCCTCCTCATGACTCCTGAATGTGTCCATCTTTAAACTGAACACCCGGAGAGGGGATGTCTTTATTTTGGGTTTTGTAATGTATCAAAAACATGACAGATTGAACTGTTACGGGTTGCCCTTGCACTTGGATAACTGCCATTTATCTCAGTGCAAAACTGAGCCCTGGATGCACAAAAGTGAAAAAGATGATACAAAATTAGAGTGCAGCACTATCATTTCATTTTCAAGGGAGGTGTAGAGAGTGGGGGGGGGGGGGGGGTAAATGTAAATTTACGTTCCCTTTCCTCCCAGCTGCTGTTCTTTTTTTGTATCTGTATTCTATGTTCAGGCACCCATGGGAACTGCAGCAGTAAACAGACTTTGGATGTGATTTGATTTAAATCATCATAGCTTGAATTAAGCCTTTGTATGCAGAGTATGGAATCTACTGTGAGGATTTTGTTTGGCATTTACATGAATTTTATGTGAAGCTTCTCACACACTGGTGGGATCCAATGTGAAGTACTGTGAACCATCAGCTTCTTTTTCTTTTCACGCAAGATTACACTGGCAAGCCTTTCATGATGGGTTCTCTCTTTTCTGTTAGTATAGAGCCTGGCACAACAGGTCACCCACTTAGTGCCCAGTCCTACCATAATATACGTATTTAGTAACAATAAATAATAAGTGCTTTCTACAGCAAAAGCCAGATTGCACCTCTGCCCTAAGGACAATCTAGTTTGCTGTTGGCACTAGACATTTCAAAGGGCTTGGGGACATGGTCCTGCCCCCTTCCACAGTAACCAGCAAAGCTGAGCATGCGGAAGTCGGACATAGGGACAGTTGTCACCATGCCTGCTTTGTGTCCCTGGAGTCTTTCTGGCTGAGTTGTCTACAATGCCTCCGGGGAATCCTGCTGCTGCAGGATCCCAGTGAAGGAAGCAGCTTTGCCACAGTATAACCCCGAATATACAAAGACCTTGAGGGATGGATGTATAAACAACCAAATATATTTGCATGGTCATAAAATAACTTGATCCTTGAGATATTTAATTAAAGTCATTTCACTGCTGTCTGGATTAAGGCTTTCTGAAAGTCAGACACCAACAGTTTAATATTTTATAATCCCTCCTTCTGCTATGTCATCTAATGTAATATTATTGTGCCTGCTTCTGTGTCAGGTCTAAATCCCTATGGCACTTAGTTATTCTGCTCACATAAGGTTCAGCATAAAGCTGTGTATAAGAAAATGAATTAATTTAAAAGACTTCCCTTACTGTCATACTCAGAGCAGTGATCTTTTCTAACGAACAGGCTGGAGAGACATATCACTGGGTCGACTAAATTAATATTGTTATAGTGAATGCATGCTGTCTATCCAACGACATCAAGGGAATTAATAAAAAGACTATTATTATTCATTCATACCGTGGCCCACAGTATGGCATCCCTACATGTTTGAGCAAAGAAGAGATATTAATGAACGTTAATTTTATATAATGGCTAATACCACAATTGTGTTTCTACCCCACTGATTTTACTGCAAGTCAAAATGACCTTGTTAAAAATAGAAATATGATGTTGTTAACTACTTGAAAGTCTACCTTATTAAAGAGATCTGGAATTAACTGAGGAGCATTCCTTTACGATGTTATAAAGATGTTTTTGTCTTAATATTCGACATTTTTTTATAGTAATGTGTTTAATAATTTTAGGTCACTTGATAGTCTAAATAATCACAGAGTTGAATAAGGTGTGGATGTGTCCAAGGTTTAAACCAGTATAAACAACTTCAAATGGGAAATCAACGTATTAAAATGCCACATGTATGATACAAATTAATTGACTGATTTCACCTTATTAGACTCCACAGCTGGTCAATTGAAGATGCTGAATAAACAGTAAAATACTAAAACCTGCTGATTTATAAAGTACTTGCACTTAAAAAAAAAATTAAGTCCCCATTACAGTTTACCAAAAACAGAACTTTTACAAAATTTCACTATGGCAGTATATGTGAAATGAGTTGATGGTTAATGAGACTAACTAGTTTCTAGTGGACACATGTTCCTATCGCATGTAGTGAACTATTAATTTAACAGCCTCAAAGAGTGTGAAGGAAACCAAAGGAAAATACATGACAAGAAGTAGAGCTTAAAAAAGGAAAACAGTGAAAATAGATCTGAAAAGAAAATGGTGTGATTGTGCCACATTTGTTCCCACTAATGAATTCCTTCCCAGCCCACAGTAAATGTAGTGGTTGGTGTGTGGGCAAATGCTACAGTTGGATCAGAAAAGATGTAGGGCTCTTCTTAGCTAGCATGCACTTATTTGATTTGCTACTCGCCAGCTAGTCCTGTTTTTTCAGGGGTGAACCATGCCCACACTAATTAAACAGGTAGACCTAGAGAAAGGGTTCTTAAACAATTTCTCAAGCCTTGTCTACATTAGGAAAATTCATTTTTCAGCTCCATCAATGGTAGCAACAATGGAAATATTACCTGCCACTCACTTATTCTACAGCTTCCACTATCACTACCACCAGTGGACCTACTCTGGGGCAGAAAAACATACACTGGGAAAACCTATACATGTGCACTCATAGTGTGGACAACTCCACACTCACTTTAAATTTTGTGGGCTGCCTCACCTCCCATTCCCCTTAACATCCCAGTAGCCACTAAAGAAATCTCTCAATTGGGAAAGTAATATTAAGAAAGAATTGTATATGTTCTTATCTGTCTTCTATAAAATGCAGCAGCTGGAAACAAGGAGAGCCAGCTCTGCATGGACCACCAAGTATCTACAGACCCCAGCTTGGGCGTAACTGACCTAGAGAACAGTCTATTCACTAATCTTCTCACGTCTGTCTTCTTTTAAAGTCTAATGTAGGCAGATTTATAATCTGGGAAGTTTTTCCCATTTGTTTTCAAAGAAAATGAGCTACTCACCACACGTTGTGCTAGACAGGGATTTGTCAGCTATTAAAGTTATACTGTGTCTAAGTGCATTTTGAATTCTGGGGTGATTCTGATACAAAAATCAATGCTTGAGTTGCACAGTCACTGTCTCTGTTTCCAATACAGGGATGGGTTCTCCTTCACATATGCCGAGATTTCATCCAAGGTATTTTCTCACTAAGCGGCAGGTGAGCTTGCCTGAACAGTGCTGCCACTACAGCTGTGCAGGAACTGGAATTTCCCTCCCGTGGAAAATGTCTCATTCAGAAAAAAAAAAAAAAAAGAAATTAATTGCAAATCAGTGTCAAAAACCAGATCTGCAAAATTTCCCATGGGAGGGACATTTTCAAAAAATGTCATGTTGGAAGAACCAAAACAGAATTTAAAAAGTTTCCTGTCCCCCCTTCCCAGGCTTCCTGGCTCTGTGGCAGCCTGTCAGGTGAGCTAGGGAGACTGGGAGCTTGGGAACTGGGGCTCACAGGGCTTCTTGACTCCTCACCACCATACCCTGACTGAACTGGGCTTGCATAGTTGCTTAATTCCAATGACATTAGGCACTTATGTTGTTTCTATTCATTTGTATGCACATTTTAACCTTCAAGTATGAATAAAATCTGTGCCATGCTCTTCCACCTTTAATGACTCCCTCTTCATAAAACCCAAATCCTCCCTGGCCCCATCACCAGGGCCCATAAGACAACAAAAGTAGGTGGTGATAAGTAACAGTCACCATGGATTTGTCAAGAACAAATCGTGTCAAACCAACCTGATAGCTTTCTTTGACAGGGTAATAAGCCTTGTGGATGGGGGGGGAAGCGGTTTAGTAAGGCTTTTGATACTGTCTTGCATGACCTTCTCATAAACAAACTAGGGAAATACAACCTAGATGCAAACATCATTCTGGGATGTATTAGCAGGAGTTTTGTAGGCAAGACACGAGAAACAATTCTTCTGTTCTACTCCACCCTGATTAGGCCTCAACTGGAGTATTGTGTCCAGTTCTGGGTGCCACATTTCAGGAAAGATGTGGACAAATTGGAGAAAGTCCAGCGAAGAACAAAAAAAATGATTAAAGGTCTAGAAAACATGACCTATAAGGGAAGATTGAAAAAATTAGGTTAGTTTAGTCTGGAGAAGAGAAGACTGAGGGGGGACATGATAACAATTTTCAAGTACACAAAGGGTTGTTACAAGGAGAAGGGAGAAAAATAGTTCTCGTTAACCTCTGAGGACAGGACAAAAAGCAATGGGCTTAAATTGCAGCAAAGGGGGTTTAGGTTGGACATTAGGAAAAACGTCCTAACTGTCAGGGTAGTTAAGCACTGGAATAAGGTATCTAGGGAGGCTGTGGAATCTCCATCATTGGAGATATTTAAGAGCAGATCAGACAAACACCTGTCAGGGATGGTCTAGATAATACTTAGTCCTGCCATATGTGAAGGGGACTGGACTAGATGACCTCTTGAGATCCCTTCTAGCTCTATGATTCTATGAAAACCAGTATAGTTGCAAGCTGGGATTCTGTGGGGAGCTTGTGCTGTGCATTCCTCACCCCATGCAGCTGTCATCTGTAGGGGCTCCTCTATGGCATCATGAAAAGTGTTTGAGGAAGGCAAGTTGTGGGGAGGGGGAATGAGTGGCATGTGTGGCTAGTGGATCCACAACTACATGGATCCACCTGCAACCCCTCAACACAGTAGGCAGGGCAGAGTACCTTCTGCTTCAATGGGCCCACTCTAATGCTTAGAGGTAAGCACATGTTGAAGTAAGTTGCTGGTTGTGGTCAGACTGCTCAGCACCTTTCAGGATCAAGCCCAAAATACATACTTGAAATTCCACCTCACGTGTTTTTGTCCAAAGGTGGAATCCTTGTTAGCACATTCAGTAACTCAGTCAGGCTAATATTTCTCAGACTGTTGCTATACTTCTCCAGAACACCACGGCTACTGAAACACTGCATGAATGCAGAAGACTGTAGCAGGCTGCAGCAATATAAATGGAACAGGTGAGCTATGTCACTTGCAGTGCTCCTTTAACCCTGCCCTTGCACTGTATTGTACCACAGTGGGATGTGTCAAAGAACTGGCAATATCATTGCAGGTGGTCCAGTCGTGGTAATCAGCCTGAATTCATGCCCTGCTGATACTGTGCTGACTTATCCTACTGAAGCAACTGCTGCTGTGTGTGAACTCCCCTTTTCTACAACAGAAATGGATATAATGTTTTATCCAACCCCTGCCCCCAAACAGACGTTGGAGTCCGTGTGCCACAGCAGAAATGGCAGTAGGGTAGATGATACCTTGCAAGCTAAAAGCCCTATTGCATTCTCAGAACGGAGGTTTTCTAGTTGTCTTGGTAAATGTATGTTATTTAAAGTGCTTGCTATTGGAATTAGTTTTCATGATGATGTCATTATATTATTATTTAATATTGATATAAAAGTAGCACTTACAGATCAGGATCCAGACCCCCTATTGAGCTAGGTACTATACAAACACGGAGGTGTCGTAGTCCTTGCCTGGAACAGCTTACAAGATATGGCTTTGTAACAACATCAAATTCTCTAAAGCACAACTAAAGCAACTGCATAATGATAGCGACTTCAAATTAGGGACAGGTGAGCACTTTTTACCTAACTTCAAGCACACCTGAATACTGAAAGTTTGATTCAGATTGAATGTCTTTGAATTCAAATTCAGTTTAGGAGAGATTATCCACAATGGACAAAGGAATGAGAGAAGAGGAGAAAGAAAAATCTATTAAAAAATAGGGTTTAAAATGGAATATGAGTAAGATGAGCAGGATTGGCCCTATGAGAGTAATTGTCCACTGTGAAAATGGTATAGTTTCTAGTTGCAAGGGAGTTTGCTTTTATTGTAGAATGATTTCATGCTTATTTATCCTTTGTGCAGTATCTGGCTGTTTATTTTGGAATGACTGAAAACTTTTTAAAAGTAGTCTCCAACAAGTGACTATTGTTTAATAATCAAAGAAACACATGGCAATTTGAGAACAGAAAATGACAGAGCTCTCAAAAATTCACACAAGATGAATGGAGCTTGTCACATTGTGAGGGTTTTTTTTTTCATTCCTTTTGTTATCAGCAAAGTGAAATCTCAAGGATTGTGGTTTCTTCCTCTTATTTTCCTGTATCTTCGTTGGGATTTCTTTATAAAGAACTAAGATTTATAATGGGCTGGCTCTGCATTAGGAACCTTTCCAAAATGCTTCACCCCTGCTATGGATGAGCCATACACAGGTAGAGTCAGTGTTGGAGACATGCAAAGGGGAAAAAAAGATATTGGGATTATTATTCTGGCTGTCTCATCAAGGAACCACAGGTACAAGAAATTACAACATCGGACCAAAAATGTTTTGAACACTACTGTATTTTATAAAGGTAACTAAAGTCAGATGATGTAAAGGGATAGTATTTAAATGTCTAAATCTCATTCTACCACAGGTCCTGCCATTCCTGTTGGGGTAGATGTACAGGTTGAAAGTTTGGACAGTATTTCTGAGGTCGATATGGTATGTAACACTCTTTTAAACCTTGATTATTCCTAGTCAGGATAAGTCCCATATCTGGGTTTCAGTTTATCTGTCAGATGCAGGCAAATGCAGTAAAAACAACTTCTAGCAATTTTGAAAGGCCCATAATCAGAATTAAAGTCTTAATAAAGATAGACACTGTTCAAAGAGTCATCATGAGGACTCGAGATAAAGATGATTAAAATTGCAAGGGAACAAAGACCTTGAAAAGTAAATGAGCATGATCTTGGTTGATATGCAGGAGTCAGGAATATGAACAATTGCCTGCTGTGCTCATTTCATTGTACCGCATAGTGAAATTCATGTCACTTGGGTTCAGGTAGCTATAATAACTCTTGTGAGGATCATGAAAGCCTTACTTATTTTTAAATTTATTATAGAACCAGAAAATCTATTATTAAATGTATGGATCTGTGAGGAACATTAGAAGAACTAATTAGTATCATAAATCAAAACAAGCTGCTTCCTACCTTCTCATCTCTCAAGGCAGTCCTTCCAATTCAGAATGGACTCTGCCTCTATTTATGCTGAATTTGTGATGGACAACCAGATTTCAGTCACCAGTGATGTCACTCCAGAGCTTAGCAACAGCACTAAATTCAGTTGTAATTTATTCTTATTGTGTTTTTTTAAAAGGAAAGAAATGTGGATCCAATTATCAACTAATAAGTGTTACTGGCAGTAAAAAGTGTATGTGAGAGAGCTATCCTCTGAGTCTCCTGCTTTAGCTTCCATGTGCGGGAGAAAGATGGATCAAAAAGACTGGAGAGAAAAAGAAATGGGGAAAGGAGGAGGAAAAAAGAGGGAATCTTCTCTTTTCCACTCTCCCTTCATCCCCTTCCTCACTGTTCCTCTTATCATGGAGTGTGGAATCTAGGCATAATCTGCAGGGCTAAGGACAGGGTTTTAGCTTAACATCTAAACTCCACAGTATTTGTCTCTTTAATACAAACTGTTAATATTACTGTCCTGTAGTCCTTTTGTGCCACCATCGTTCTGGCTTTGCTGTACAAGGGGGCATATCACAAAATGAGAAAACAAGCCATTTTCCCTATTGAAAAACTGAGGATCACACCTAAAGCTAGAATTTTTCCCTTTAGGTTGTAGTTACAGTGTTAAAGATACTGCTGAGGACAGCTTGCTTCGTATCCTATCTGATACAAAACAATTTATAATTTCCTCCAGCAATAAGAATTGAAAGATTGATTGGATTTTATCAAGCCACAGTTGGATCCTCATTATAAGAACTTGGCTTGTGAGCATTGATATTGAAAGCAGGGATTTTCTATGGGATGTGGGTGACGATGTGGTGGGAAACCCACAGAAAGCAACCAGTGCAGAGGAACCAGATCTCTGATGTTTCAAGATAATATAGCAAAACTATGCCCTAGGTAGCTCATTAAATAACACGCTAGTCTTTACCCAGGAAGACTTTCACCTAGATCAGAGGTCCCCAAACTGTGGGATGTGCCCCCCTAGGGGGGATGCAGAGGAACATTCATGGGGGCATGGCTGGGGCCCGGGCCAGGGAGGGAGCACAACCCAGCTCTGCTCCTGGCCCTGGCCCCAGCTGCCGGCCTTAGCCCCTGGCCTAGGCTCCGGCCCCAGCTGTGGCCCCCTTACCCCGTCCGTGTCTCCCCCTCCCAGAGCAGGGTCCCCACTCCCAGCCCCAGCTCTAGGGAGGGGAGTGTGAGATAAAAAGTTTGGGGACCTAGGTCCTTGCCCCTCAGAAAGCTGTGAATTCTGCTCCCTTTTCCCTCGAGCTACATCTCTCTGACTGCCTGGGGCTTTGTTCCTCAACCATAGGATGAGAGTTATTCCCACTGAAATTGTATCCTTGTATCCTGTAGCAGGAGAATAGGGCCCCTGGCCAGCATGGGTTTAGCCTTTTAATAAGAACCTTTCTTAGCATGCTATCCTGGTAGCCCACCCTTTTAAATTTGGGAAAGATAACCAACTGCAGCCCTAAATTGATCATTTTGCCTCTGACAGTTACAGATGGCACCTTCTTTCCTCCCAGCTAGTAAGTAAGAAGCTGCAATAGATTAGACTGGCTCTAGTAGTGCCGTGGGACCATAGGGATTGCTCAACCAGATTAGATCTCGGTCCGTTAAATCAGATACCTTTAATCCATCAACTGTTAGCTACTACTGCGTCTATGATAATCTGACTGTTTTGTGGGAAAAGAGACTAAGATGACATCAGCCAGTGACCACACCATCTCAACATTGTGTGTGTAAAAATGAGTCCTTTCAAACATGCTCTTAGTAAGTTTTTTTAACAACTACTGCATCATTGGGAAAAAAACTGTGTGGGCTGCTCTTACTCCAGACCAGGCAGGCAGGGCTTTTGAAACTACTTTTGTAGCAAATTGCTTAATGGGGACTATAAAAATAATTACATGTTAATCTCTAAGCATGAAGGGGTTTTTTAGTTTAAGAAGATGCAGCTGCCAGGTTGGGGTCAATGGCAGAAACAGATGTTTTTCTTCATGCTGCTGCAGGTGTTTTCCAGTATGGCAATAATATGATTATTTCTCTAGGATACGTTGCTCAGTGTTCAGACTCATACCTTAGCTAATTTGAACAAGATTTTGTTTTTTCAAGCAGACTAGGTATATGATTATCTTTTAGCTAACATCATGCTGTCAGGATTCAAAAAGCCTGTACTGATATAGTGATATGTATTTTCCTTTGAAGGTTGAATTTCAATGTGTCCTATAGACTAATAGCTTCTAGGGAATACCTGCTACAAATTGTATTAGCATTGTTGTACTTGGCGGGAATGCATTGATATCTGCATGTTACTCTGTTAGGGTGTTTGTATTGTAGCATACAAAAACGTATGGGCTGTGGAACTTTCCCAGAATGCTTCATGTCTACGGGAAACTGTTCTGTGGAATTAGTTTGAGGAAGAAAACCATGATTAGCAGAGAAGAGATTCAATCTGTATGAGACATATTAGTATAACAATAGATGATTCCCTTTCTAATGTTTGGAAGGCAGCATTGTGATGCATTCTTTCATGGTTCTCTTTTTTTCTGGTGCAGGACTTTACTATGACACTGTACTTAAGGCACTACTGGAAGGATGAACGCCTCTCATTTCCTAGCATCACTAACAAGAGCATGACCTTTGATGGCAGGCTGGTGAAGAAGATTTGGGTTCCAGATGTCTTCTTTGTGCACTCCAAAAGATCATTCATTCATGACACAACCACTGACAACATCATGTTGCGAGTGTTCCCAGATGGTCATGTGCTATATAGTATGAGGTAACCACACAATCTAACTCACTGTCTGTGAACAGCCATTTATTGTTTGCCCAACTCTGTTCTGAGTCAGATTTGCTGAAGATAGGAATTGCCCTTGCGACATTCCCCAGGGTATAATCTGGACTGTTGGACAGCTGTGTCCCTTCAAATCTCCAACCTGGGGTGCCTTTTATACTGCTTTGCTGTGAGAGCAACCACTCCTGGTCCTGCTCTCACATAGTCTCTAGCATGCAAAATAATTCCCAGCTGAATTACATGAATGCTCTGACCAGCCATTCATGAATTACATTACAGGGTGACACCAGCAACTTCCCAGTCCCAGACCTTTCCCCAGAAATGTGCGTCTTGTACTGCCCAGCTCTTCTACTGGACAATGGAAGCTCATATAAAGTCCGTCATTTCATCAATGGAAAATGATAAGCAGAAACCTTGTTATCTGAAGTGGAGGTTCCCCAACACGTCAATCCAAACACAGACAGGTTTAGATAAAACAATAAGCAAGTTTATTACCACAGAAAGATAGATTTTAAGTGATTGCAAGTAATGAGGCATAAAGTCAGAATGGGTTACAAAGAAAATAAAAGATAATATGCAAACTAATACCTAACTTAGCAAGCTAAATGGCTTGAAAACCAAGGTTTTGTCTTACCATAGGTTTACAGCAGTCTGTAGTGGCTGAAAGGCCAGGACCCCCTCCCCCCCCCCCAGTACAATGATGCTTCCTTTGTCTTTCAAGTGGTGTAGCTGCTGTGAGTAGAGATGGGGGAAGCGAGGTGATTTGGAGGCCACTGTTTCTCATTCTTATACCCTTCTCCCCTCTTTGAGGATTATCTCCAGTTAGGGGTCATGTGACAGCCAGTCTGTTTACATGTAAACCCCCAGCTGTGCCATTGTCAATATATAAAGTGTTTGCTCACACCCTTCTTCCTGCCAAAGAATGGCCTCTTACCTAGATGATAGTCCATAATAGTCCATCTGATTATGCTGATACTTGGCTGGGGTGCCAGTGTCTTTTGTCCATGAAAAACTGGTTTGGGCCTGCCTTTCTAACTCTGGAATATATTACAGCAATGTTATACAGCAGAATCTTATAACTTTATATATAATGTTGATACACATATTTTACCAGGACAATAATGTTTAGTACTGTAGATTATGAGCTTTCAAATGATATCTCACAAGGCATACTTTGTACAAAATTTATCATAGTCTTTTAAAAATGGTGAACATGGGGTATAGTCTGTCACACTTCTGAGTCAGATTTGCTGAAGATAGGAATTGCCATACAGGATCAAGCAAGTGGTCTATCTGGTCCAGTGTCCTGTTTCCAACACTGATCAGTACCGTGTTTCAAAAGAAGATGCAAGAATCCACATAGTAAGAGATTATAGGATGATCTGCTCCCAAGGAAAGTAGCCTCCTAACCCTCAATGGTCAGAGAATAGCTTAGTGCATCAGGAGTGTTTGTCCTTCAGTCAATATGTGCTTTAAATTAGGCTCTGCAGTACACCAGATGGTGACGTCCAGAACTGTCAATTTTTGCTTCATATTTGCTAGAAAAACAGCCATTCTCTTTGTTTTCTGGGATAAGTTGCACATCCCTACCAAGCTTTAACCAAAGTTAATTGAGGCTGAAGTGGCTGCTAAAAGATGTACCTTAGTAGCTGATTCTCAGGCAGATTACTGGCTGAAAGAATTCTGAGGCAACACCCCAGTAGTGCATCAGGGACTTCGGTTCCTCCAGATGGATAAGATAAGAAGTATGTGTTGGAAAATACGACACAGATAGGTAGGAGAACCCAAGGGCTACAGGGCTTTTCAGAGTTCCTTTAGACCAGGGTCGATAAAAATCATTGATTTTTTTTTAATTAAAAATTGGATTTTTTAAATTTAAATTGGATTTTGATTTAAATGGGATTTTTTTTTAATGTAAATTAAATACAGGGTTTTTTTTAAATACACCTATTTAAAATTAAATTCAAAATTAGGACAATTTATGTTAAGGCCGAAAATTAAAATAATCTATTGAAATAATTTAAATTAAATAAAAATAATAATATTAAGCAGTATATATTTGCTTGCAAGATTTAAAGAAAGTCAACCCACTTCACCTGTTGGAAGGCACTGGTGAAGCACCTGAAACCAGAATTTGTTGAAGTGCTAATCCAACTTTTGACAGCAAGTAGCCTTTTCTGCAGTTGCAGGGAGAATTTTTTTTTTTCATTTCCATTTATTCAACAGTTCACTGACTAGCTAATTCAAAGTTAAAAAAACAATGGAAATTGAAAAAACAGGAAAGCTTGTTTTGCCTCTTCAAATCTATTAATAAGAACTTGATGGGAAAGAATGAGATCTACTAGCTCTAAAATCTCGCCAGACTTGATGACCAGAAACAATCAGTTCAATTCACTAACTACAGGTAATACTTCCTTTGTTTAATAAATTAGTTGGTTTTAAATAGAAAAACATGTTTTAGTAAACTTACTGTATTTTTCTTATGGATCCAGGATAGTTAACATAGTTTTATTTAACGAATAAAAAAAATTTGAAAATGCTATTTTGGGGCATTTTAAATTTAATTTGAATTTCCATCCAAAGAGCTTGACACAAATCACACACAAAAATGAATCGTCATCTAATATACAGGAACTGCACTGTTGACCATTTTCTAACACAAAAAATGTAAAAGTTAAGAATCTGAATAAATGTAAGTTAAGCGATATCATAGCTTAAATAAATGTATATAGATACAGTGTATCCTGGCTAGCAAGAAGAAGCACCAAATTTACAGATTCATAGATTCCAAGGCCAGAAGGTACCGTTGTGATCATCTAGTCTGACCTCCTGTATAACACAGGCCATAGAACTTTCCCCAAATAATTCCTAGAGCAGAGCTTTTAGAAAAACATCCAATCTTGATTTAAAAATTGTCATTGATGGAGAATCCGCCACAACCAAGGTAAATTATTCTAATGGTTAATTACTCTCAGGGTTAAAAATGTACACCTTATTTCTAGTCTGAATTAGTCTAGCTTCCACTTGCAGCCATAGGATAGTGTTAGACCTTTTTCTGCTGGATGGAAGAGCTCATTACTAAATATTTCCCCCCCATGTAAATATTTATAGACTGTAATCAAATCAACCCTTAACCTTCTCTTCATTAAGCTAAATAGATTGAGCTCCTTGAATTTATCACTACAGAGCATGTTTTCTAATGCTTTAATCATTCTCATGGCTCTTCTATGAGCCATCTCTAATTTATTATCATCCTTCTTGAATTGTGGGCACCAGAACTGAACACAATATTCCAGCAGCCAATACAGAGGTAAAATAAGCTCTCTCCTCCTACTCGAGATTCCCCTGTTTATGAATCATCCCCAGGATCATATTAGCTCTTGGGCCATAGTGTCACACTGAGAAATCACGTTCAGCTGTTTATCTGCCATACCCCCAAATCTTTTTCAGAGTCACTGCTTCCCAGGATAGAGTCTCCCATTGTGTGACTATGGCCTATATTCTTTGTTTCTAGATATATATGTTTATATTTAGCCATATTAAAATGCATATTGTTTGCTTGCTCCCAATTTACCAAGTGATCCAGATTGTTCTGAATCAGTGTCCTGTCCTCTTCATCATTTACCAGTCACCCAGTTTTTGCATCATCTGCAAACTTTATCAGTGATGATTTTAAGTTTTCTTCTAGGTCATTGATATAAATGTTAAATAGCACAGAGCCCAGAATGGATCCCACAGGACCCACCTGGAAACAAACATGCTCGATTATGCTGTTTATAGTTAGATTTTGAGACCTATCAGTTAGCCAGTTTTTAATCCGCTTTATGTGTGCTGATTTAATTTTATATCATTCTAGTTTTTTAATCAAGATGTCATGTGGTACCAAGTCAAATGCCTTACAGAAGTCTAAATACACCGGACCCTTGCTAGAACGCAGGATTTGGGATCCATGCATGGTACCGCGTTAACGCGGGGACAACGTTAAAAGGAATTGCATTTAAAGTAATTAAATTTGGGATCCATGGCTGCGACCGCATTATATGTGAATTCGCGCTATATAGACACGCGTTCTAGCGAGGGTCCGGTGTATATTACACCAACACTATTAACTTCATCAACCAAGCTTGTAATCTCACTGTTCTCACTACCATGAGGATTTTGAATGGGACCCAATCCAGCAAGCAGCTTCAGAGCAGACCTACTGAATCAGTCCCTATGGGTGGGTTAGGTAATCCTCCACCTACCTTCCCCTGGTTTGTGGATCGCTCTAGGGCTTAGAGGGGAGATAGGCATCTGGGTAGCTAGAGTGAAGCAGCAATGTGCATGCCCAGAGGCAGAAACTGGGGAATTTTTATAATGAAACTTTAGGCACTGAGTGAATTTAGGCACCTACAGGGTTAGGTGGCAGCCAGGAAGGAGTTTTGTGGATTATAGTGAACCCTACAAATGGGAGTTAGGCACCCAAATCTGGTTTAGGCTCCTAAGTACCTTTGTGAATCTGGGCCTTAGTTTCTCTATTCCTGATCTGTAAAATGAACGTAATAGCACTTCCCTACTTCACAAGGGTGTTGGGGAAGATAAATACAATAAAGCTCATGAGATGCTCAGATGCTCGGGCAACGGGGGCCATATAAGTACCTAAGTGAGAGAGAGAGAGAGAGAGAGAGAGAGAGAGTAGCCCAGGATAAGGGAATGACATGTGCAATGCACATTTGTTTTAATAAAATAATTATTTTTCTTAGGACCTATTGCTCATCAGTTTCAACATACAGCAGATAAAAATACTGGACACATTGTTTTAATTTGCTTCACAATATCATCACAAGGTTAAGATCAAGTAAACGTGCACCTTGGCAGCATGAATATACTCTCCTTGTGGTCTTTTGGCAGTATGCATAGAAGCAGGGTTCACAAAATCACATTAGGGACTTATAAATTCAAGACCATTTGGTCTATACTGCACATTAATCGAGGGGATCTCTTACTGACAGGTTGAGTTTCTGTGTTCTCTGACTAATGAATTGTTAATAACTACATGTATTAGGAAAGAAAATGTCATATTGTAATGACACAAAGTTATACAGTATTTAACTATGATGGACAACACTGTAGAGAACTATGAGAAATTGTTACCATGATAGCAGCACTGTCTGAGCTCCAAAAATCTGCTTTGGCTAAGTTCTGCTCTGGTTTATAAACAGTACAACTCCAGTTACTTCATTGGGGTGATCGGTGTGTTGGTCGGGGCAGAATTTGGCCCATAGCCCTTTGATCAGCAGAAAGGTTCTTTGTCACCATCTGAAATGAACCAGGGAAGCAGTCAGAGGCAGCATAAACAGGACTATAAACTTTAAAGTGATGACTCACATCTGGACTGTCCCTACTGAATTTAGAGCCTCACTTCAAATCAGTTCATGAGAAAAAACCTCCTGGTTCCCTGGTAAAGTAACATTAGGGCTGATTAGATTCAGATTTATAAACTCAAGCCGGGATTGTTTCAGATCCCGAGGTCAGATGTGAATTTAACAGAGGCAAATCTTACTACTGGAAAAATAGCTGCCCCCCATTCCACCAATAATAATCAGCCCTCACAGTTTAAACAAGATTGATCCAGCACTAAGAAAATCAGCTTTCCCCTAATAGTAAATAGATCGAGGGGCCTTTCATGCTATTGTTAATGATTTATGCATGTGGAACTCAGGCGGGTTTGTTGTAGTGACTGAGGTGGAGTGAAGGCAAAATAAGGAAAGAACAGGAAGCTGGACATAAAGGAAGCATCATACTCTGGAACCCAGTGAAATATTTTTTTTATAAGAAATCAATTTAATATAAGGCAGACATCCAATAAAACACACTCAAATACACTAAAAATATTATTATTGTTTGCTGTTTAAGTTGCAGTAGTGTTCAGAGGCCCCAACCTATTACAACAGTCCCTGGAAGCTACTCTAACTGGACTAGGAGCCAAACTGCTCCACACCAACCATGGAAATCATGAGCGTACAGATGCGGTGTAAACCTTCACATGGCCTGTGCACATCCAACCATGTCTATATCTGAAGGGCAGGGCCTCTGTACCTGACTAGGAAGTTTCTTAGTTCTTTTATGTCAACACAGTATGCATAGTTTCTGTTTTTAAATCTGGGAAATGATTTTTATATATTTAAAATTTATATTTTCTGTGCCCCGTGACACATGTCCTCTACCTTCTCTGGAATATAGCGTCTCTTTTAGGAAGTGACCTTTCCTCTTTGGATTTCTAGGATCACTGTGACAGCAATGTGCAACATGGACTTCAGTCGATTTCCCCTGGACTCACAGACTTGTTCTCTGGAACTGGAAAGCTGTAAGTTGTATAGACGTTCTTAGCTGCAAGTCCCCCTTAGCTGACTGTACGCATTGGTTGGTTATACATACTTCAGAATAAAGAAAAATAATATTTTGGGGCCTGAGTCAAGGCCTGTTGAAGTCAATGAGCGTCTTTCCACTGAGTCAATGGGCTTTGGATCGGGTCCTTATTTGTGGAGGGAGTGAGTGAGTGTGAGTGTGTGTGTGTGAGAGAAAGAGTTTGTAGTAGATGACAAAGATAAAACAACAAAAGTCAAACTAGGGTCCCACTCCATGGGCTGATGACTATTACAACACATTGGCTTGGAGGGAAAACTCAGAATTTCTGCTGTGTTGGTTGGCTCTGTTTGGGAGATGATGTTTGAAACCATCATGGAGGTTTCTACTCTTTTCCATTTATGTACCTTTCATCCCCAAAGACTCTAACGTGCTTTACAAACGATAGGCCTGATCTTGCAAGTACTAAAGTACATGAGCAGTCCCACTGAGTCCAACTTGGGTAATTCAGTTCAACTTAATGGGACTCACCAGCGGCATGAAGTTGCTTTCATGCTTACGTGCTAGATTCACAAAAAAACTTTTAGGTACCTAGAAAATCACTGGGATTTACAAAGCCTGGGTTAGGCATGTAGGCTCCTTATTCACTGAAAATGACTCTATCCTGGTGGATAGAGCACTCATCTGTGAGGTGGGAGACACAAGATCCAGTCCCTGTATTCCAATTAATTTTTAAAAATTATTTATCCAGAGAGCAACAGGTGAGACTGAGGGTATGTCTACACTACGAGAGTAGTTCGATTTTACTTAAATCGAATATGTGGAATCGATATTACAAAGTCGAACGTGTGTATCCACACTACGGGCAGTAATTCGACATTGTGAGTCCACACTAACGGGGCAAGCGTCGACATTGGAAGCGGTGCACTGTGGGCAGCTATCCCACAGTTCCCGCAGTCCCCGCTGCCCATTGGAGTTCTGGGTCGAGCCCCCAATGCCTGCTGGGGAAAAAAATGTGTCGAGGGTGGTTTTGGGTAACTGTCGTCATCCAACTGTCACTCTCGCCCTCCCTCCCTGAAAGCGCCGGCGGGCAATCATTTCATTTCGCGCGCTTTTCTGGTGAGTGACAGCGCGGACGCCACAGCACTGCGAGCATGGAGCCCGCTGCGACCATCACTGCAGTTATGGCCATTGTCAACACCTCGCACCTCATCGTCCACCTTTTCCAGAGGCAGATGCTGAGAAATCGGGCGAGGAGGTTACGGCATCACGGTGAGGAGATGAAGTCTGAGAGTGGCACAGACCTCTCGCAAAGCACGGGACCCCGCACCGTGAACATCATGGTGGCAATGGGTCATGTTGATGCTGTGGAACGGCGATTCTGGGCCCGGGAAACAAGCACGGACTGGTGGGACCGCATAGTGCTGCAGGTCTGGGATGAATCACAGTGGCTGCGAAACTTTCGGATGCGGAAGGGAACTTTCCTGGAACTTTGTGAGCTGCTGTCCCCTGCCCTGAAGCGCAAGGACACCCGGATGCGAGCAGCCCTGACTGTCCAGAAGCGAGTGGCCATAGCCCTCTGGAAGCTTGCAACGCCAGACAGCTACCGGTCAGTCGCGAACCACTTTGGCGTGGGCAAATCTACCGTGGGGGTTGCTGTGATGCAAGTAGCCAACGCAGTTGTTGAGCTACTGCTGTCAAAGGTAGTGACCCTTGGAAACGTGCAGGTCATCATAGATGGCTTCGCCGCGATGGGATTCCCAAACTGCGGTGGGGCTATAGATGGAACTCACATCCCTATCCTGGGACCGGACCACCAGGCCAGCCAGTACATTAACCGAAAGGGCTACTTTTCAATGGTGCTCCAAGCACTGGTGGACCATAGGGGACGTTTTACAAACATCAACGTTGGATGGCCGGGCAAGGTTCATGACGCTCGTGTTTTCAGGAACTCTGGTCTGTTTAGACGGCTGCAGGAAGGTATTTACTTCCTGGACCAAAAATGTGGAGATGTCTATAGTGATCCTCGGGGACCCAGCCTACCCGCTAATGCCCTGGGTCATGAAGCCCTATACAGGCGCCCTGGACACTGAAAAAGAACTCTTCAACTACCGTCTCAGCAAGTGCAGAATGGTGGTCGAGTGTGCTTTTGGACGTCTCAAGGGGAGATGGAGAAGCTTACTGACTCGCTCTGATCTCAGCGAAACCAATATCCCCATTGTTATTGCAGCTTGCTGTGTGCTCCACAATCTCTGTGAGAGCAAGGGGGAGACCTTTATGGCGGGGTGGGAGGTTGAGGCAAATAGCCTGACTGCTGATTACGCCCAGCCAGACAGCCGTGCGATTAGAAGAGCCCAGCGGGACGCGCTGTGCATCCGGGAGGCTTTGAAAGCTAGGTTCCTCAGTGAGCAGGGTAACCTTTAACTTTGTTTAAAGAGAAGCTGAACCTGCCCCCGTTTCTTTACCCAGTTTATGTTGACTATCCTCTGCAGCTACATACCCCGTTCACCCCGTCACCCCCCTTCCAACACACGTTTAAAAATAAAATACATGGAACTTTGTTAATGAACACCGTTGTCTTTATTACGGGTTTCGCGGTAAAGGGTTGAAACTGGGACGCAGACTGTGGTGGGGAGCGGGCGTAGTGATGGAAAGAATGCTTATAAACTCGAGGAATGACAGGCTCCTGCTCCTAGAGCGGTCTGCAGTGCTGGACTGGTTGTTTCAACGGAGCCTGCCACCCCTCCTTTTCGGGACACTGTGTGTGGGAGCTATGTCACTTTGTGGCGGGGGAGGACGCTGCTGCGTGGCTCTGTGATCCAGGATAAGGACCGCTGCATTAGATCTCTAACCGCCCTCCCCCGCCACAAACTCACATAGCCCCCCCACACACAGAACATAAAAACCACCTCCCAGACTGACCAGGGTGCCTAGTGACTGCAATGTGTGTGTGACCTGCTGCTGAACATGCCCCCCTGTCTGTACCCTGGTAAAGGTGACTGTCCTGTCCAATTACCAATCCCCTTCCCCCCCTTCAAACACACTGTCCTCTAAAAGAACATGATGGAAACAGTAATTAAAAGAAATGTATTTTTTATTAGCAACTAAACAGTTAGGGGATGAAACTGGGCCGGGGGCTTGGGTGAGGTGGGAAGGAAAGGACTTATCAAATTTTGGGGAATGAGAGCCTTCTGTTACTTGAGCAGTCTGCAGGGGTGGAGTGACAGTGTTCACGGACCCTGCCGCCCCTCCTTCTTGGGACTTTGGGTGAGGGGGGTATGGGACTTTGTGGCGGGGGAGGGCGGTTAGAGATAGACTGCAGCGGGGCTCTGTCCTCCTGCCTCCGGTCCTGCAGAACATCCACAAGGCGCCGGAGCGTGTCCGTTTGCTCCCTCATTAGTCCAAGCAGCGTTTGAGTCGCCTGCTGGTCTTCCTGACGCCACCTCTCCTCCCGTTCAATGTGTGATCGATGGATTTGGGACATGTTCTCCCTCCACTGGGTCTGCTGGGCCGCCTCGGCTCGGGAGCAGCCCATAAGTTCTGAAAACATGTCGTCCCGTGTCCTTTTCTTTCTCCGCCTAATCTGCGCCAGCCTCTGGGAGGGGGATGCCAAGGTAGGTCGGGAGACAGTCGCAGCTGTGGGATGTGAAAAAGGGAGTGAATTCCTCACAAAGATAATTTTTTGTGAACAATGAACATAGTCTTTCTCTGTGAAGAAGACCATACACAGCACCTATCACATGCGCACTCAGGACAAGGTCGAATTTTCGGCTTTCGCATTCAGTGCCTGGGGTCTTGCACTGGAGATCAGAGAAGCGGGGCAGGACAGCGGAATTCGGGTAGCAGGCTGACATGGTAAGCCGTAGACTTTTGGCTGCTTAAAACTTAAATTATAGCAGTGCCCTCCTTTCACGTTCAAAGCAATGCTCCTAGCGTTGGCCAGTTCCTGCTGCCGGCAATCCGGCAAGCATGAACTCTGCCCCTGTCCCACCCCCTCGCGGCTGTCCCCGGGAAAGATCCCTGTATGCTGCCCCTCTCCCGCCTCCACCGCGTGGCTGTAAACCGCCGGTTACAGTTCTGTAAAAGAACAGGCAAGCAGTCCCAACAGTAACATTCCCCTAATTCAAAGCAGGTCACCATGAGCGACATCACTCTGCTGAGGATTTCTGGGACAGAGAAAGACCGCATGCTGCGTGAAAGCCAGCAAAAACCAGGGCCGTATGCCACCATGCTCTGCAAGGCAATGATCCCGGAGTACTTGATGATAGCCTGGCGTGGAAAAGTTTCCTACCACGGAGGACCCAATAAGGCAACTCTCCCCAGGAACCTGATGCAAAGGCTTTCCAATTACCTCCAGGAGAGCTTCGTGGAGATGTCCCATGAGGATTTTAGCTCTATCCCCGGACATATAGACCTTCTTTTCCAGTAGCTGCACTGGCAAGGACTAAAAAGTAGAGCGCCTAGGGCAAACTAATCATCATAAACCGGACATTGTTTGATTCTTTTGCAGTAGTTGCACTGCCAAGGACTAAAACGTTAAGCACCTAGGGCAAACTAATCATGAAAAACCCATTGTTAATATTGTTAATATTCCTGTTCTGTTCAAAATAAATGTTTACATGTTTTAAACACTTACCGACTGATCCTTCCCTGATTCTGGCTCCGGGTTAACGCCTGGGGACGGTTGGTAGGGGATCTCTGTGAGGGTGATGAACAGATCCTGGCTGTCGGGGAAATCAGCGTTGTAAGCACTGTCGACTGCCTCGTCCTCCTCATCTCCTTCCTCATCTTCCCCGTCCGCTAACATCTCCGAGGAAGCGGCCCTCAACAATATCCCATCCTCAGAGTCCACGGTCAGTGGTGGGGTAGTGGTGGCGGCCGCACCTAAAATGGAATGCAGTGCCTCGTAGAAATGGCATGTCTGGGGCTGGGATCCGGAGTGTCCATTTGCCTCTTTGGTCTTCTGGTAGCCTTGTCTCAGCTCCTTGATTTTCACGCAGCACTGCGTTGCATCCTGGCTGTATCCTCTCTCTGTCATGGCTTTTGAGATCTTCTCGTAGATCTTTGCGTTCCGTCTTTTCGAGCACAGCTCCGAAAGCACGGACTCATCGCCCCACACAGCGATCAGATCCAAGACTTCCCGATCAGTCCACGCTGGGGCCCTCTTTCTATTCTGGGATTGCATGGTCACCTCTGCTGGAGAGCTCTGCATCGTTGCCAGTGCTGCTGAGCTCGCCACAATGCCCAGACAGGAAAAGGAATTCAAATTTTCCCGGGGCTTTTCCTGTGTGGCTGGTCAGAGCATCCGAGCTCGGACTGCTGTCCAGAGCGTTAACAGAGTGGTGCACTGTGGGATAGCTCCCGGAGCTATTAGCGTCGATTTCCATCCACACCTACCCTAATTCGACATGGCCATGTCGAATTAGGCGCTACTCCCCTCGTTGGGGAGGAGTACAGAAATCGAATTTAAGAGACCTCTATGTCGAACTAAATAGCTTTGTTGTGTGGATGGGTGCAGGGTTAATTCGATTTAACGCTGCTAAATTCGACATAACCTCCTAGTGTAGACCAGGCCTGAGGGAACCCCACATCAGAATATCCCATAGCCCAGTGGTTAGAGCACTCACCTGAGAGGTGACGACAGATCCCTGTTCAAATCCTGTCTCCCACTCAGGTGGAGGGGGGATTTAAACCAGGGGACTTCCACATTCCAGGTGAGTGTCCTATCCCCTGGATAGGGTGACCATATTTCCCTATGCTGAATACGGGACACTTGGTAAAATTACTCGTATTCAAGCGAGTTCAACGGCAATCTATCAGAACTATGCAGTACAAACGTTCAAATTAACATCGAGTTGACTGAGCACCCGTTAAGAAATACTGCGTAGTTGGATTCTTTTTATTTACATTCTTATCTTTAAGGCTTTAGGGTTCACACGGGAGAGGTGACACACACACACTCCCGTACACCTCTCTCACACGGGGGGTAACTGACCAACCCACCCGACCCTCCCTGCCTGGCACGCTCTGCCCTCCATGCCTGGCTGAGCCCCCGGGACGGACCCGCCTCTCCTGGTACCTGGTGCCGCATCTTCCTGAGGCAACAAGTGTGGGGGGGTGCGGCATGCAGGGTCACATACCCTCTTCCCCCCCCCCCCCCCGATTTCTGCCAGGGTTCACACCAGAATGTGGCCAGCAACAGCCTTTCGGCCCTGTGCGGGAGGGAAGGGACGGAAGCGGCTTCCAGCCGCAGGGGGAAGGGATGACCTGGCTCCTGTCTTTGCAGAGCTCGTCTCTTCTTCTCCCACCCTCCCATGGCTGGAAGCAGCTTGTCCCTTCCTTCCTGCACAGTGTTGAGAGGCAGCTAACACTGGCTGCTGCTGGCCAACAACATAACCCAGCTGCCTCCTGTCCCCGCCAGCTACAGCGTGGGCAGGAAGGGGTTAAGCCCTACGGATGCATTGTGCACCAGGGCCCAGAGAACCTGACTGCAGGGGCTTCAGCGAACTGGCCAGAGAGATGGCTCAGCAGTGCAGGGTGCCTAGGGGATGGGACGGAACAGCCCCATGCTCCGTGGGGGCATGACCCAGGGCGGGAGGGTCGGGGGTCAAGAGGATGCTAAGCCCCTGCCCTGGGGGCTGCTGTGGAACCTGCAGGTTTGGGGCATGAACAGCAAATCGCTTTTCCCCACCCTCGCCACTCCAGAGCTTAGCTGAGGGGCGGAGAGGCTTCCCTGTACAAGCGTTGTGTGGGGCTTTGGCACATGCAGGGCTCGCCTCCTCCTGGCCAGCACCCCAAGCTGGAGGGTCTTGGGCTACCCCGGGACCCCAGCCCAGCCAGAGGAAGTGGGGGAAGGAAGGAGCCTGCTGGCCAGGCTGCTGGTGAGCTCAGTGCTCTGACCAGGGGCTGGTTCTCCACACAGCGCTGGGAGCAGGACGTGCCCACCGATGGGGATATGGAGGAGCAGTGGGGTTGGGGGGGGGAGCGAAGGGACAAAGCAGGGAGAGGATAGTGAGAGGGGGAGCACATAAAGGGCTGATGGATGGGTAACAGAGGTGACATGTAACTGGCCATTGCCTGGCACCTGCCACCGCAGCTCGCAGCATGCAGCCAGTGCCATCTGGAAACGGGACGGGGAGGCAGGGCCATGTTTGCCAAAAACCAGCATGCAGCAGGGGCTGTGCTGACGGACCAGCAGGGGATCGGCTGGCCCTGTGTGCTGCTTTGCCCCACCACCAGCCTTGCACCCCCACCCCCATCGTTGGCCACTGGACACCACCCCCGACTCACCACTGGTGGGAGGACGGCTGGCAAGCAGGGATCTGTCCAGCAGCAGGACCCATCAGTACTGATGGGGGTGGGGGAGAGACAGAATATACAGGACAATTTGCCTGTTTTTAAGAAAAAGTGAGGACACCTGCAGGAGGGCTTAAATATGGGACTGTTCCTTTAAAAAAGGGATGTCTGGTCACCCTACCCCTGGACTAAAAAGTTATGAGGGAAATCCTCTTTCTCCTCCTTTGGTGTTTTGTGTAAGCCTGTCTATATGGGCCTCATTGGGTAGGTCTGAGCAAGTTAGGCAAAGGAAAGCTTATCTTCTCTAGGTTCATGCGTCACTCTAGGGCTGATGTCTGGATGCCTGGCATGGGGCTGCAGTGCACAGGTGCAAAGGCAGAAACGTAAGTGTTGAGGGAACTTTTACTGGAAAAATTTAGGCACTGAGCAATTTTAGGCGAATTTGTTTCCACTGCTATCCTTGGGAGACTATTCATCAGTCTCTCAAGACCAATTACCTAATTGTTCTGATGTTTCGCCAGACATTTAGCCAAAATTTTCCTTTGCTAAATTTCCTCCCTTTTCTCCCTCATTATGCTCACATAGCATACTAAATAATTCCTCTCTCTTTTGTGTTTATACCCTTCAAATACTTGTTGATTTGTTACCTACAGTGATACCTCTCACCTTCAATTACATCTTTCAAATAACATTTTAGATGGCTGTCTCTCACTTTCTCCCTAAATTTGGCCAGATTAACCATAATTACTTCCTATAATCTTTCCTGATAAACCCATCTTTCCAGCCCCTTATTCAATTCTGGTATTCATCTCTGAATCTCCACCAATTTGTCTAAATTTTTCTGGTAGTGTGGTGATCAGAAATGTACAATTCTAGTTATACTACAGTGCTGTATAAAGGCGGACCTGGAACATGACGTGATGTCTTTGGTTTGGCTTTTTGTGCTGCTACATTACATCGTATGGCAAGATCCTTATTTAATCTACTGTCCATTAAAAACTCTATTTATTTGGCATTATTGCATTCCAAAGATGTATCTGTGTTTCAGGTTATTTTCTGCAGATAAATTCATCTGCATTTTTTCCAAACAGAATTCAATGTTATTTTCCACAAATACTTCCAACCTCTCTAGTACCCTTTGCATTATTAGTCTGTCCTCCCTAGTATTTGTGATGTTCCCCAATTGAGAGCCTGATCATGCACTAGAGTCCATGAAACATGGACCCCTGCACCAAGCAGATCACAATGCAGGACTGGGGCCTTAGAATCATCTGTGAATCTCACTAATATGTTCCTTATCCACACATAGTTACTTTTTATACTGACTGTTTACATGAAATATCCTAAAACCAAGTCACATTGTGTCTTTTTTTCTTTTCTTTTTTTCTGAAGATGCTTACACTGATGAAGATCTGATGCTTTACTGGAAAAATGGGAACGAATCCCTGAAAACTGATGAAAAGATTTCCTTGTCTCAGTTTTTGATACAAAAGTTTCATACTACTTCCAGACTCGCTTTCTACAGTAGCACTGGTATCATTCTTCTTAAAATGGTTTTATTATTCTTTTGAGTCATTGCCATATATTTATAGTTCAGTGTTAAACATTTGCCAGGTGAAATTTAAATGAAATTTCTATAAGAAGTGCTTGAGTAATAGTCTCTTTCCCTTTGTCCTTGTCATCTTTGGGATTATAGATCATTACAGTCTATGTGCTGTGAACAATGCAAAGAATATAGAATTCCCCCTCCCCCCCGTATATATTCACAATTATAGATTGTCTACTCTTATAAAGTAAATATGATTTCCTGAAAGATGTAGCAGCTCTGTATGTGTCATTAAAATGCTCTTCATGACACTTTTTCCCCCTCCCAACAGGATGGTACAATAGACTGTACATAAATTTCACTTTACACCGCCACATCTTCTTCTTCTTGCTCCAAACCTATTTCCCTGCCACTCTAATGGTCATGCTATCGTGGGTGTCCTTCTGGATTGATCGCAGAGCTGTACCTGCTAGAGTGTCATTAGGTGAGGGCAATTAACATCAACCATGAATGTGACAAAACCTTTGAATTTGGAGGAGTAGGGGGAGGGGGAATTCTCTGTTTCATTTGTTAAATACGCTAGGAAAATACATATGTATTTTATCTGATAGTTAAAGTACTTTAAGGTCTGTAGTTTGTCTTATGTTCTTCATTGTTGAATTGCTTCTTCATGATTGATAAATCTTCTTGATCTGTATTTAAATCAGGGCAGAAGATGGAACTGTATTTTAAAAAGAGAAGGAAGCAGAGAAAAGAGATTCCAGTGTTTGTGAACTAGTGAATCAAGATTTCTAATTATAGGGCCAACCTAACAGTCCTGAAATGGGCATTAAAATAAATGAGAGTTTTGTCTAATTCAGGACTGTTTGAATTTCTTTTGTTTAAAAAACAAAAAAAGAAACAGATGTGCTCAGTTATTAATGCCTAAGTCAGAGAGAGACAGAGATGTAATAAAAAGTCCAGTGTATCTCTCTGAATATGAGTGCATACGACTTCCTATAAATACAGAGTAAAAACAGCAGGTTAGTCCCATAGTTTGCGATACTGTAACAAGCATCTGAAAAAAGCAGCAGAGTCTGCTCAAGTGAAAGGACTTCCGCTAGTTTGGAATGACCCGATTAAAGTCACACAAATGCTCTTTGGCTCTGGCACTCAATTGTTAAGTGGCTATTGCAAACTGGTGAAAATTAGGGAAAGTATTTTACTTTTATCACCACAGAGTACCTGCTTAACTGTAAAATTTATACTATGGATACAGTGGATGCCATTAAAAACTTTTCAAGCACCTTAGCTAAGGTGAGCATGAGGGCTTTTCTGTCACATCATGTCATGCAAGACGTTTCCGCACACACACACACACACACACACACACACACACACACACACACACACACACACACACACACACAGAGGATTTAACATACATGGGTTTCAGCTTTTGAGACAATGATTCCAGTCACGTCCACTTCAGCAGTGACCGAAAGTCATTGGTCATTGACTGCTGTTTGGTGAACTGTGTAAAACAAATTGGTGCTCTCAGTGAACCAAGAGTCCTTATCACCACTGGCACCCTGGATGATAGCTAAAGCAGGAAAAAAATGACTAAATGGCATTCTAGGCTGAACAACTTCCTCAATCTAATGAGCGGTCCCTATAGGTTAGGGCTGAAGCATCACTTCCTAATTAAACACTAGAGAGTTAAAGAGACTCACAAGGGAAGTGGTGGCTGCTCCATCACATTTAAAAATGTGACTAGACAGAGTGCTCAAGAACGCACTGTAGGGAAAAATCCTGCATTGTGAGGCAGCTAGACAAGATGACCCAATAAATCATTTCTATAGGCTATGAGTGGTGCTGAGGACAGTACTGTATTTTGAGACAAAACTAATTAATAGTAGATGCCTTCTGAACTATATTTGGCATATGAAATACATTTTTGTGGGGATTTTTCCAGGGATAACCACAGTGCTGACCATGTCAACAATCATCACTGGTGTAAACGCCTCCATGCCTAGAGTTTCCTACATCAAAGCTGTGGACATTTACCTCTGGGTCAGTTTTGTGTTCGTCTTTCTCTCAGTGTTGGAATACGCAGCAGTGAATTACCTGACCACAGTGCAAGAACGGAAGGAAAGGAAGTTGCGAGAGAAGGTGAGAGACAATCTTTTTACACCTGACGTGCTTTATATTGGATGTTTTGGGACAAGGAATGGGAAAACTCTGACATTCGTGGTGTGTGATTAATTTGTCTACAATGCTGAAGCTGACACGGAAGTGCTGACACCACAAAAACAGGAGTTGGTCTCTTTTGATCATTGTACAAAAGGAAGAGAGAACGAAACAAAGATCAGAACTGGGGATGTTTGCAACCTGGGACTTTGGCAGAGACCATATGTGGAGGGTAAGAAAGGGGAAATCCAGACTGATATTTCCCTGTGGTCACCACAATTTATTTTTAAAGTTACAGCTAATGAATTAGTCTGAATGAATTAAAGACTTCTAACTCACAATCCGGTACATTTAAAAAATTGGGTTCAATAAAGGTAATAGTAGAATTGTTCCTTGGCACAAAACACACTTGAGCAACAAACAATCTTTATATTTATTCTTTTAATGTGCCATGAAAGGCCATGGTGCTAAGTGGATCATTTTTATGGTTTTCACTCATGCTGTTGGGTAATTTAAAAGAATCTTTTAAAAAAATGTACCTGTTTCACTGAAAGCCCATTTAATGGATGAATACCTTTTCTGTACTTCCTTTCCCATGGTTGGTATCACAAAGAGTTTGTGTGTAAATATTAGCTGTCTCTTCTCTAGTCAGTCTGTTCCTCAGTCCTGAATCTTCAAGATCTGTCATGAGCCTCTTTCACCTCATGCTATTCTGCCACAGTCCATTGGCCATCAATAAGCTTTCCTCCTTTGGCCCAGTTATGAAGTCTGAGGTCTCACTTACTCTCTATTTTCCATCCCTCCAGCTGTACCTTTGATTCCATCATTTCCCAGTTACACAAACATGCTAATAATAGTATCCCTCAACTGTCTCTCCATTTACCATTCCACCTCCCTGACACTGCTAAGGTCATTGAAGAAGCTGCTCACAACTACTGCCTTTTCTCTCTTTTACCTCAATCTCGGATTCACTCCAATCTGGTTTCCATCCTCTCCATTGAAACTGCTGTCACCAAGGCCTCCCATGATCTCTTCTTGGCCAAGTCTAATGTATTCTGCTCCATTCTTCTTCTCCATAAGCCCTCTCCAACCTTCAATACTACAGTCTATCTAATACCTCTCTGTACCCCACAATACACTGCCTCCTCCTTAATATCCTGTCCACCCTTGGCTTTTGAGAACCTATACTTTCTTGGTGGCTCTCCTGCTCTTTACAGGAGTTCCACAGGACTCTAATTGTGGTGCGCTTCTCTTCTCCTTCTACATCTTGTCACTGCGTGGCTTCATCCACTCATACAACTTCCGCTATCATCTCTATGCTGATAATTCACAAATCTGCCTTTCAGCCTGCCCTGTTTCCTGATGTCCAGGCCTGCATATCTTAGTGTTTCTGCAACATACCTTGGACAGTTCACTGCCAGATCTCACAAAACATTGCTGAAATTGAACTTTTTATTTGTTCTCCTAAACCTCCTTTCCTTCGCCATTGCCATTCACCAAATCACCATCCTTCCGAACAATGATTGAGGCTTTGAACCTCTGGGTCATTTTTGACTCCCTCCTCTCCCTAAATTATGCCACTTCTTCCTTCCCATTTAAAAAATACGACCTTTCTTTTTGTCTGTGCCCTGGTTATCTCCCACCTTGATTACTGAGGCAATCCTCTCTCTGATATATCTTCAATCTGTCCAAAATGCAGCTGCAAAAGTTATCTTGCTTGCCTGACGATTGGACAATGATGTTACTTTTGAATCCCTCCACCAGTTCCCTTTATATCAAGTTTAAACATCATCACTTTTTATTTATTTTTTTTTTTATATTTTATTTTTTTTTTTTTTTAATTTTTTTTTTTTTATTTTTAATTTTTTATTTTTTTTTTTTTTTTTTTTTTTTTTTTTTTTTTTTTTTAATTTTTTTTTAATTTTTTTTTTTTTTATTTTTTTCTTTTTTTTTTTATTTTTTTTTTTTTTTTTTTTTTTTTTTAAATTTTTTATTTTTTTTTTTTTTTTGCCAACTCCTCTGGGTATTTCAATGCATCTTGTTGTATCTGTGCCTCTCTATTAGACTATAAGATCTGCAGAGCATAGACTCTTTCTGTCCTGTCTAAACTCTGACCCCATCATAAGTGCTTAGCAAATAATAAATAATAATTCAGCCTTGCTAAATTCTACTGACCCAGAGCAGGTCATTTTTATGGCAAGTAAAATATCATTAGCTTTTTCATTATCTGTCACCATGGTAAAAAGAGGACAGTTCAGTGATGGCACAATTTATCATTTATGTCACAAATTTTCTTTCAATTGTTGATATCCCTGCACTGAATTGTATCATCATGCAATAAAGGAAGCAGGCTGAAAAGGCTGATTATACACATCAAAAGTTTTTTTTTTTTACCCTCAGATACAAGGCAATAATAATAATTAAGGATGGTCAAGGAAATTGTGTTTGTTATCTCTAATGGGCTTGTAGGGAAGTGTGGCTTAGTGTCTGAGTGGAATGAGGGCTCTTTAAGAGACTCGAGAGACTATTGTCTCTCACTGGAATAAATGTTGATCTCGTTAGCCAATGCCATTCAGCTGTGAAAGTCCCAGGGGAATCCAAATTTGGATTTTTGCACTCCCCAGAAATGGACTGTGGCAGTATGGTGGCCTGAAATCATTCAGCACATCTCTTCTCTGTATGTGTGTGTGCACATGTGCACATGGGAATACATCAGGGATGGATTAAGACTACGTTGGGACCAGAACCATCTAAACTTTGGGCTTGCTTTCTCCTCCCGCTATCTTCCTAAACACCTGGCAGTGTATACAACACCTATTAAACAAATCAGAGTCATTCAGCTCCTAGTGACTGTCTGTGGCCTTCCCTCAGGCCAAATCATAATCTGACCTGGGGGTTAAGAGTTACCTGGGTCAACAGTATTTCTCTTCCTCTTGGGTCCTGCAGCAATTGGCCTGTAGCAACCTGGTGCTTACTATTGCGTCCTGGATTGGTCAACCCGAGGGGCCTGATGCTAAGGATCCTGATTTAATCCTCCCCTATAATATTGGGGGGGGGGGGAGGATAGGGGGTTTGAGATTAAGGAATATAATGTGGCTGCTTAAAGAGAGACAAAAATAAAATTACATTTAAAAGATCATGGGTTCCACCTGTACTTACACTTGCCTTCAAGCTAAGTATAAAATGTGTTATAAACACAGTTTAAATTGGTTTGTAGTCATACAGAGTTCTAAAAAAATCCCATCACTGATGGGAACAAACTATTTAGAACAACTCTGATGTAGCCTCGGTCTGAAGTTCTTATGACAGTACTTGAACCCATGTGCATTGACCAGCCACATCATTTTGCTACAACTGGAACAGAGACAATAGTCTCTTTTTCCAGTTTATGAATTGTCTGTGAGCAGTTTGATTTGTTGTCCACAATTATTTGCCAAATTATTCTTGGTCAGTTCATGAGCAGTGTGCTTATGAGTATTTGCTATTTAGAATTCCAGATGCATTAGCTGTTTTGATTAGACAAGTGGGATGAGTTTCACCCCAGATATTTTTCCTGTTCTCTGGCTGGATATGTGTAAGCTTTAGAATCAGGTTTCCAGAGGGAATACTTACATTTAGGACATCAAAACTTACTTTCTGTCAATATTTTTCTCATCTTTGCTTAAAATGCTGTTTCCACAAACATTACTGCCTCTTGTGCTATAGTATCCATAGAAACTGAACATGAAAAGGAATGCAAAAGCAGCCAGCGGGAATTGAATTTACTGGGAAAAACTTCTGCTCAGGTTTAATTTCAATCAAACCAATTTCCCATCCCTAATTACCACATAGGATTTCAGCAACAAAGCCAGACACAATATAAAGTTGCAACCAGTATGGCTAGTCAGCAACTTTTCATTTCAGAAAACTTAAGCTTTAATAGAGAAACATATCACAGTTGAACTATAATGTGCAGCCAGCGCAGCAAGCAGGTGTCTGGGGCGGCCAATGAAGAGGGGCAGCATGTTCGGCTCTTCGGCGGCAATTCGGTGGCGGGTCCCTCTCGGACGGAAGGACCTGCCGCCGAATTGCCCCGAAGAATGGAGCGGCGTGGTGGAGCTGCCACCGAAGTGCCGCCGATCGCGGCTTCTCTCCCCTCCCCCCCCCCCCGCCACTTGGGGCAGCAAAAACCCTGGAGCCGGCCCTGTGTGCAGCTCCAGTTTTTACAAGCTGTCCATAAAAAGAAAGGTATCGTCTTTGCCTCTAGTATTTTTGTTCAGTGTTTGACTATTGTTTGTTTCTGTTCTCAGTTTCCATGTACATGTGGAATACCTAATACAAAAACCATGATGCTGGATGGAACCTACAGTGAATCTGATGCCAACAGCCTAGCAGGATACACAAGAAGCCAGATAGTGATTGAGGAAGAAAAACAAGACAAGATGGTGGTTCATTTGGCCATGAACAATGAATCTAATTCATCAAGAAAGAGAGGGCTGAAAGGCCATGTTGGCCTGCGCATCATCCAGAACACTCATGCGATTGATAAATACTCAAGAATAATATTCCCAGGCACCTATATATTTTTTAACTTGATATACTGGTCTGTCTTTTGCTAGACATACCGAGGCAGAAGCCCTTTACAGGACTAAGTGGGTGGTTTTTTTTTTTTTTAAAGTTGAGTTTGGCTGTTAAGCTAGAAAACCAATTCTCCTATTGTACCTGTGGAGCAAAAAGCACTGGATATATCCTGCAACAGGCACGTTCATCCAAAGGCTTCCCGGAGAATTTGGTGTGTCAATTACTCTGTATGCCAAACCCCCATCTCCCCTCTGCTCTCTTGGTTTGTGCAACAGCTACTGTATATATATACTGGGCAATGCTGATAGTGCCTGATGTGCACTGGGGCCCAGCTCCTCAAAGGGATTTAGGTACCAATTCCCATTGATTTCAATAGGAGTTAGGTTCCTAAATGCCTTTGGAAATCTAGGCCAGGGCAACTACCACAAAAGAATCACCCAGCCTCCGCTGCTGGATTAAAGTGTGAGTTCCT
Organism: Emys orbicularis; assembly: GCF_028017835.1. Taxonomy (NCBI): domain Eukaryota; kingdom Metazoa; phylum Chordata; order Testudines; family Emydidae; genus Emys; species Emys orbicularis. The sequence continues at coordinate 71,780,288 of NC_088685.1, read as the reverse complement.
ATGGCTGTGCTGAGGTGCCTAAAATAGACAACGGTTAGGCTCCTTAATAGCTCAGCTTTAAAAGTTCTACATGAAAACAGAGCTCACTTTAGACCATTGTTTTTCTTTTTCCTTTGCTTATAAACAAATGGCATCTTTTTAGGATATACTTTCATCAAGCCATCAGGCAAAATTCTGCAGTCCTTACTCAAACCTCCTATTACGTAAGTGGGATTGCTGCCTGGGTGCAGAATTCACTCTACCAAGTCTAGGCAATTAGTTTGTTTTTAATTAAAAATTAGGAGAAATGGTAAAGAAAAGCGAAGAAACCTCCTGAACTTGGGCAGCATGAACTCTGGAGCTAGTTTATAATGACAGCTTGGAAGTTTAAATAAGCCTGTTCACTCCTTACAAGCTGGCCTTGGTGTACAGTAAATCGACCGTGAGTGCTTTCCCCTCTAACGGAGGTGGAAAAGGTAACCAACTGGAGCCTTTGATTAGTGTACAGGAATGGGGAGTTTATCCAGGAGTGGCTAGTCTTTTTGCTTCCTTTCTTCATAGCTAGGGCCCTACCAAATCCACGACCATGAAAAACGCGTCACGGACCATGAAATCTGGTCGGTCTCCATGAAATCTTGTCTTTTGTTTGCTTCTACCCTATACTATCCCGATTTCACAGGGGAGACCAGAGTTTCTCAAATTGGGGGTCCTGACCCAAAAGGGAGTTGCAGGGGGTTTGCAGGGTTATTTTAGGGGGTTGCACTATTGCCACTCTTACTGCTGCGCTGCCTTCAGAGCTGGGCGGCCAGAGAGCAGCGGCTGTTGGCCGGGTGCCCAGCTCTGAAGGCTGTGCCCCACCAGCAGCAACGCAGAAGAAAGGGTGGCAATACCATACCATGCCACCCTTACTTCTGCACTGCTGCCTTCAGAGCTGGGTGGCTGGAGAGTGGCAGCTGTTGACTGAAGGCCCAGCTGTGCAGGCAGCAGTGCAGCAGTAAGGGTGGAAATACCATATCATGCCATCCTTCCTTCTGTGCTGCGGCTGGCAGCGGCTCTGCCTTCAGAGCTAGGCTCCCAGCCAGCAGCTGCCACTCTCCAGGTGCCCAGCTCTGAGGGCAGCGCCGCCATCAGCAGCAGCACAGAAGTAAGAGTAGCAGTATCACAACCCCCCCTCCAATAACCTTGCAACCGTCCCCGTCCCCTCCCAGACACACACCTTTTTGGGTCAGGACCCCTACAATTACAACATCATGAAATTTCAGATTTAAGTAGCTGAAATCATGAAATTTATGATTTTTAAAATCCTATGACCGTGAAATTGACCAAAATGGACCTTGAATTTAGTAGGGCCCTATTCATAGCTCAAAGCAGAGAACAGTGTAGGGGGAAGTCTGGCACCTCTCCAGGAACTCAAGGGCTGCCTTTATTTCTAACAGAAAAGTGCAGCCCACAGAGAAAATACTTCCCAGCATGCAGTGCAGTCTCTCTCCAACAGAGCAGCTATACTCTATACTTGCCCTATTGTTTAGGCCTTTTGGAGCAAGAGGGAAGTTGCATGCTGGAACTCGTTGTCTCTATAGGTGCACCTCCATTTTAAAGATAAATGTGGCCATAAGTAGCACTGTCATACTTCCTGAGCTGGACTCTGGTAACTGGCATAAAAGTCTAAATTATTCTTTAGTAGCTGCTCAAGAGACCAGTCGCGTGCTTCTGTAAATGGCATTCCATGCTTCACACAGTGTTGTCTCCTCTTCCTTTGCTAGTAATGCTGAGAGGAAGATATAGAATTTTGTACAAAATTGCAACAGGTCACATTTAATCTTTCCTTATTTCTTAAGGAAAATGCCCAAGCATGCTGAGCTGTGGAAGTGATGTCATTAATCAGAGCATCTGGGTGGCAAGTTGGTGCATACCAGGGTGGTCAGACCTGAACTCAGATGATTCTGTGCTGAAGTTGGAAGATCACTCAACAATATGATTAAACTATACAGCTGACTAGAATGTAGACAGAGAGGATGTAAATAGTACAGATAATGTACAGAGCATTAAGTCTCTTGCAATACCCTACACATACCAAATGAAACAGCAATCCCACTTACAGAAAAAACTCCCTACATACTTATTGGGCTTTTACATTTTCGGTTTACAATAGCAGTTTTGACTTTTCTGCAGGGATTTAGTGATTGGCTGGAGTAAACTTTTCCTAGCCTATCATCAATCCCTAGGATTTATCCTGTGCCTCAATTATTGTTGCTTAAATTGCAACACATTTCAATGTTAGATTTAATCTAAATGAAAGTGATTAAAGAAACAAACTAAGAAATATATTTCCCCTTCATTGCATGTGTATGTCAGTAATGAGAGATTTGTGTTGTCATAAAGGAGGAAATATATCCCTAAGATCCCTAGCTAAAACCAAACAGAAGTCAAGAAATGCACCAATATCTCAAAGAAGGCATATTCCTATATCCCAGTCTCCCACCTCTTTCCTATTCTACAGATCAGGGTGTCGTTCCACTGATGTAAAGAATACATTTCACAATAGCAGTTTGAGATGAAAACCAACCATCATTATTATACAAGAAGAACTATAGAAATATTCCACAGAGTCTTAATAGAGGTGTAATTCCTTATTTAATCAAATGCATTTCCGAGTATTAGCATTTTAAAATAAAATTTTAGCCAATCAGAAACCAGTTTTATATTTTAAAATTCTTTCATGGATAAGTTCTTCTTTGATTGGCTGATGTAAGACCAGAGGAGGAAGGAAAGTCGTGTGATTAAATCAGAGAAATGGGAAGCAACGGACCTGGATTTTATTCCAAACATAGTCACAGGATTCTTGTGTAACTATGGGCACTTCATTTAGCCTCTCTGTGCCTCAGTTTCCCCATCTGTCAAATGGGGAATAATAATACCTACCTCACAGGGGGGTGATGAGACGTTTAATTCATTAATATTTGTGACGCACCTTAAGATCTTTGGCTGGGAGGCCCTATGAAAGTGTGAGGTATTATTATTAATGCACACTACAGATCTGTTCTCAGAGTGCAATTGATCAATAATGGCAAATTGAACACCAATTTCCTTCAGACAAAATGATTTAATCTACATGAGTCATTTGGGAGTACAGAGATAATGGGCCACTTTTATTATGGGTGCAATGCCATTGGTTTCAGTGGAGTTACACCAAGGATAAATTTTGCCCAAGGTATTTAAGCAAATTCTGTCACTGGATAATGTCTGCTGCTATAAAAAATATATATCTTGATTTTACTTTGCCATTTATTTTTATTAAATGTCTTATCTTCACCTCAGAACTTATCGGGTGGTAGGAAACAGTTATTCAGATGCTACATTCTTCTGCACTGAGATTCTCTTACTTATATGCTACCTAATAAACTTCCTCTGAGGAGGCTAAGTTTAGCTTATTTAGTATGTATGCATACATGTGTAATGGAGATATGTGCCTGCTGTGACATATCTACATTTGTTTCTAGCCGCTGCAACTATCCAGCCCAGATAATTGCTAAGGAGAGAGTTTGATCATTACGGAAAGTTAATTTGAACACTGCCGTGTTCTTGTTTGAGATTTTAATTATTATATTAACCAATAGATGCAAATAAAGAACAAGCCATCAGTGATTCACACACATTTGTAATAACTGTGTTGTATTTGCCTGCCAACAAGGAGGAAATGAACAGGACAGGGCGCAAGAGCAAATCCTAAAAGGAGGGGTGAAATTAATAATACAGTTGACCATCCGTTTCTCTTAGGTAAAAGATTTCACTGACCAGTGAGATGATAGTGTCATTTAAACCTCTATCTGCAAGAACCTATGGCCAAAATTTTTAAAAATGGGCGTCTATACTTAGACTCAAGTCCATAGTTAGACACCTAAATAAATAGTCTGATTTTTAAGAGTGCTGAGCACCTGCTGCCTGTGGCACCTTTTACAATTAGGCCAGTTATTTAAGTGCCTACTTAAGGGTGATATTTTCAAAAGTATCTAAGGGATTTAGCTGCATAAGTCCAACTGACTTGAGGCACCATTTCTGAAAATCTTGGCCCAAGTGCAAAAAAAAAAGAAAAGAAAAAGGAAACCTTATTCCACTCCATCCTTCCCTCACAGTATCAAACCTATACAGACAATGATACCCTTATAACAAAGGCAAAGATGGTAGTTGGGATATGTACGTATGTTAGACAAATATACATATTTTTAGTAGTTATATACTGTATATTAAACTACCAAAAATTAGACTCAAAAGAACATACAGACACTGTCAGATTGATGAAAAGCTTTTACTGTACTGCCTAAGGGTTAAGAAACATTCCCCTGTGGGCAGCTTATTCCATAATTGTCCCTTATGGGTTTTCTTGCACTTTACTCTGCAGCAGCTGGTATTGATCAATGTGGATGACAGATACCAGACTAGATGGACAATTGGTGTGACCCAGTTAATTCCTATATTCAAACTTGGTGCTAAAACCACAAGTGGGTGGGACAGGCTGAAATCATCATTCCACTCTGTTTCATGAGATATTTTATGAACTTTTCACATTATTTTCATTTTACCTGCAAGCTCTGATAAATAAGAGTTAATGCCCATCTTTCAGTAGTGCAAAAAAAAAAAAAAAAAAGACTACATGCCCCATTTGTAATTGGTTTTAAATATAAAACAGTCTTTAGCTATTGAAGAAATTCAGGTAAAAGGGCGTCTTCCAGCAGATTATAAGCATTCAAGACTCCCATGTAAAATTAAGCCATTAATCATGATTATAATTGCAAGCTACACAGATCTCTGGAGACACTACAACCCATAGCTGAAGAAAATGCTAACAATTACTCTGTATTTACGGGCCGCTATTCAAAGGCACAAATGGCAGCTAGGCCCCCTGTTCCCAGTTGGATGCCTAGTGCCCCTTTGTGCCTTTGACTAAATCTCCACCTTAATTACTAATGGAAAGATGAATCTGCTCTCAGGACCCAGCTGCCCCATTTTAGCCATTGTGCCTAACAAAGACAATATGACTGCATGAAAATGCACATATAGACCACTACTAGACCTAGTGCATAATGACAATGCTCTGTCAGGTTGCCACAATAAAAAAGTTACATTCAGACAGTCTGACTGAAAAAGACTCTGACCTGCTAAAATTAAGAGACTGCAAAATGTACCTAAAGACGTTAGCACTATTAAAATTAAAATGTAATCCCGTCTCACGCTAAGCTGATTAATTCCTTTTTATTTTTTAAACGGACATTAATGCATCAGGGTCAGTACTTCCATGGGTAAAGGGATTAAAATTTCAAACAAAGTAAGAACAGTGGGGATGAGGAAAGCAAAGAGAGAACAATGCATCCGTGTAAGGAAACACCACTACAGCCAGCTCTGTTTCTTCACCATCTTTTTCTTGCAGCACTATAAGGTTACCAGACAGCAAGTGTGAAAAATAGGGACAGGGGCTGGGGGGTAATAGGTGCCTATATAAGACAAAGCCCCAAATATCAGGACTGTCCCTATAAAATTGGGACATCCGGTCACCCTAAGCACTACATAAGTGATCAACAGAAGAAGCAGGGAGTAGTACAGGAGTACTGTAATCAGAGGACATAGCCATTAAATGACCCCAGCTTTGTACTGTAACTTGCCCTCTGTGCAAGGGACTAAGGGGATGGAAGGTCCCTTGTATTCCGCAGTGTGGGCTAGCTCGATGGCCAGTCTGTGAGCTGGGGTAGAGTGTAGGTTCAGAGGGGCCTGGAGAGCTCAGCAGGTGCAGAGGAGCCATAATTCATGAAGGTCTGGCACAGATTATGCCCACCCCCAGCAGCTGGCTGCTCCTGGCCTGGCATAGCTATGCAGTACCACTTACTCACAGCATGATGTAAAGCCTTTCATGGTGAGCTGAAGCCCAATTTTTAAAATTTCACTCTTTTGTGAAAATATGCAAGATATGTCGTTGCCGGTTTTCCAAACTGCTTTTCTACCACGAGTCTCCTAGGTCTCTTCTAGTGTTGATATGTGCACTTGGAACCAACAAAATTAGCCTAGCAAAAGGGCCTAGGAACGTAGTCTACGGAAAATGCAAAGCAATGATATAAAGATAGATTTTACTGCTCTACTTGTCACACAGAGTTATAGAAGAGAACTGCATGTTTAGCTTAGAGGGAATGTTCATTTCAGAAAAATGAAAAGAGAAGTTAATTGCTATGACAGTTTGAAATTACTTTAACAAATACATTTTGGGAACTGGGACATAACATTGAAGCAGTAAAACTCTCCAGCCTCCAAGCTGTTTCCAGTTTATCTGGATCTGTTAGTGTGGTCCAAGCTCACTTCACCCAGGAAATATTAGACCTTCTCTATTAAGCTGTATATTGCTAGTGTACACGAAGGAGGACTCCTTAGGGACAGTGGGCATTTGTAGCTACAAAACCCTTCAGGTCTCTGTCACATTCTCATAACAACTGCCATTTTTCACAACGTGAGGCAGTCATCATTTGGATGACACTAAATCGGAGGAACTGTCATGGATGCTTCAATCCGTGTTCAAACAGATTGCAGATTTGTTACACATTTTGCCCAAAGATGCGGGGGGAGGGGGAGGATCTTAAAACCAAGGACTCTATTCTCAATAAAAGATGCAAAAGTCCAGAACAATCTTATAATGGGCCCCATTAAGTGTTCGCATTTAAATGCAGCGAAAGAAATGGTAATTCACCTGAGTTAGGTGTACACAGTGCCATAAACATACACATAAGAGAATCCCAGAGTCATGCACCAATCATCATGACATCTAGATGCCAAATTCAAGGACTTCAAACTTCTGCCTCATCACGGTATGACTCTGTTCGCCATCGTCCAACTTGTGGGAAAGATGCTAGAGGATTTTTTTTAATGCCCATGAAAAGTCAGCGTCTGGATGTGCTGCCTCAGTCGAAAGATGGCAGCTTCAGCAGCATAGTGCCTCCTAGCACCATGCTGCAGCAGTAGTAGAAGTAGAGGTACAGAGGATACAGAGCCTTTTCCTGGGTGACCAACACCATTGGCTGTAGCATAGCTCTCCCTACACTGCGTTAGGGCAGTGGTGTGCAGTGCGGGAGCCAATGTAGTGACCACAGCGCTGGAAGGCATATTAATCCTTTAACTTCCTGTAAAGCAGGGCATTACAGGATGCGCGCTCCCCTTTTTTATCAGAGATTGTGACTCCATGGGCCACCCTATACGAGAATTCCTAGTAAGCCACCCTCTATTGCAGGGTACAGTTCGGAGCAAGCCACCACCAGGGTAGGCAATGTGGCCACCCCAGCCCCATTTTCCCCTCTGACTCCAGTCAACTCACATACACCAGAAGTTTTTATTAACATACCCGGTACAGGAGTCTGCTTTATTATGCCATTTTGTTGCCTAATGGAAACAATCCCTTTGGCCTCGCCAGGCCCAGGCAGCTCTTCACAAGTTCCTTTTAAAATTCAGTTCCTGACTGTTTTGCAGCATCAGGTTCAGCAGAACAAGGCTTCAAATTGCTCCCTTGTTCCTGTTACTATTTGCAGTATTGCCAACTCCACATGTTCAAAAAATCATGTGTTGGGCCTCAAAAATCACAAGATTTGGTTAAAAATCATGTTATTTAAAAAAATTAATCAATCTGGGGCTCATTTTATTTTATTTTCTGAGCTTTCAGGAGGTAGTTGGATCATGATTTCAAGCTTCTCTGCAACCATGAGAGCTAGCTATTTATTTTTGATTTTGTATTATTTAAATGAAAGCTGAGATTCTCACCTAATCACATGACTCCAAGAGCTGGGGCTTTAAGCAAAACCACCAAATATCACTGGTCTTATGATAAAAAAAATGTCACTAGAGTTAACAACACTACCATGACGCTCTCCTCAGAGAGCCCAGAATCGTAAGCCAGTATGTTACCCCTCTGCCTCAGCAAGAGAGAGCTTTACTGGAACTTAAACTAAGGGTAAGCTCCCTTCTACTCCGATCTGACTGCCTCACCAGCAAACGCCTTGGGGCTCTGCCAATCTAAACCTTGTCTTGCAGGTAACATTCAATGAACCCCAGTTCACGAGTTCCCCAGAGATGTTTCTCTGTTGTGTTCAGTCCCTCTCACTGGACGCACAGAAATGATTAAGTCCGCTGTCTCCAAAGAGACAGTACACACATGCTAGCCAGTTAGCCCTGCTGAGGACACTTTTTACCTTAATACACAGCACTGAGATGGTCTACAGTAAAACTATAAATACATTTATTACTAAAGAACACTGATACTGAGTAAGAGAAAAAGAGATGGGCATGGTTACAAACAAAGCAAAAACCAACACCCTTTCTAGTGTCTAAAACTTAATATTAGCAAGCTACAATTTTTGCCTAAGCAGATTTCTCACCTACATCAAACTATCTGCATCTCTGGCCCATAGCAGAAGGAGCTACCATTCACAGAATACACCAGACAGAGTTCTTTCCCCCACTGGTATGCAGATGCCATGCGGTCTTCCTCGTCCTCTCTGGTCAATTTGCTTTTTTGACTGGCTTAAGCACTTTGTTTACCTGAGCTGTAAATGTACTTTCATTGTCCTTTGCTTGTAATCATGCCATGCAGGCAGATAAATCCACATTTCTTTGTCAAGGGCAGGCTTGTTTATCAATTCACTCCAAAATGTAGTTTAAGAACATATTTCCAGCCCTCATACATAATTGTTTATACACAGCCTGTACATACAGCACACAGTGAAATTCAAGACTACTGTGTCACTAGATTTTATAGGATACCTTACGAGACACTGTTTGGCTAAATATTCTGACAAGAGTGGGTTGGGTGTGCCCTTTGCCAGTTGGCAACTCTTAGGAACACAACTACATTTGGTTCATCCCTGAGCCCAACATGGTCTCTTTTAGTCTTTCCCTGTATTCACACAGTCCTTCTGGCCCCGTATCACAGCTCTAGTTGGGGACATCCTGGTTCTCTTAGACTTTTCTCCCTAACGTACTGTAGAGAGCCATCCCATATGTCCTGCTCCTGTGATCCCAGTTCCTTCTCCACAGGGGACTGCTTGAACCCTGGCAAGCTTTCCCAGCTGACCACTATCCTGGCGCTACAGTAAGAGTGCCTTCTGCCTCCCTGCAACTCTTCCTTCACTGTGTAAACAGGCAGCCCATCATATACAGTCACCTCCATGCTGCTGTCATGTGACCCTTGGTCACCTCACCTGGTCGTGAAGCCATAAGACCTTCAAAAACACCAACTAGGAAACTCCAGCCAGAATGGTGCAGCAAGTCTCCTCGCTAAAATGGGATACTATGAGCAATCACACCCAATCTGCACTCTCTACACTGGCTTCCCATAGAATACAGTTTCTCAGATTCAAGGTTTTGATCCTTAATGTCAAGGCACTCAATGGTCTGGGCCCAGACTATGTAAAAGAATGGCTAAATCTCCACGATGAAGACCATGGTTGACAATTCCACTTTTCATGCACAATGGAATGTTCTACAATAAGGTTAAAACTCATCTGTGCAGGATACAAACCTTTCTTGGGGACTGGTCTGAGACTGCAGAACAAATTGCCATGGGAGTGAAGGACCATTACAAGGGAGAGAGTGTTAGTGTTGGCCACCTCCCAAATATATTGGGTAAGGTGATTTTGGTCCCCAGTTAAGAACGTAAGAATTACCATAAAGCCCAAACCAAACCAATCATCCATTTAGCCAGTATCCTGTCTCTGACAGTGGCTGGTACCAGATGGTTAAGATGGAATGAACAGAACACGGCAATTTATTAAGTGAGCCATCCCCTGTCATCTAGTCCCAGGTTCTAGCAGTCAGAGGTTTAGGGACACACAGAGCATGGGTTGCGTCCCAGACCATCTTCACCAATGGTCATTAATGGCTCTATCCTCCATGAACATACCTAATTCTTTTTTGAACCCGGTTATACTTTTGGCCTTCACAACATCCCCTGGTAATGAGTGCATTGTGTTAAGAAGTATTTCCTTAGTCTTGTTTTAAACTTGCTGCCTATTAATTTTGTTGGATGATCACTGGTTCTAGTATTAGGCAAATGTGTATTCTTTATTCATTTTCTCTATACCTCTATCACATCCCCCCTTTAGTCACCTGTTTTCTAAGATGAACAGACCCAGCCTTTTTAATCTCTCCTCAGATGGCAGCTGTTCCATATCCCTAATCATTTTTGTTGCCCTTCTCTGTACTTTTTCCAATTCTAATATATCTTTTTTGAGATGGGGGTGACCAGAAATGCACACAGTATTCAAGGTATGGCCATACTTTGGATTAATATAGTGGCATTATGATATTTTCTGTTTTATTATTTCTTAATGGTTCCTAACACTGTTAGCTTTTTGTTGTTATTTTTAACTGCCACTGCACATTGAGTGGATGTTTTCACAGAACTATGCACTATGACTCCAAGATCTCTTTCTTGAGTGGTAACAGCTAATTTAGATTCCATCATTTTAGATGTATAGTTGGGATTATGGTTTCCAATGTGCATTACAAAGCATTTATCAGCATTGAATTTCATCTGCCATTTTGTTGCTGTTACCCAGATTTGTGAGATCCCTTTGTAATTCTTTCCAGTCAGCTTTGGATTGAAGGAGCTCTCACCTTCACAACTTTGTTCTAACAACAGTAGAAATGAAGAATGTGTAGCTCAATTTTTTAACTGAAATATCCTTATAACTGCAAAGCTCCATGATGCCTTTCCTGAAATTAATGAATAAATACAAACAGTGGAACATATTCTGTGGATGTTATTTCTCTCCCCCACCCCTATACGGCCTTCACAGAAATTACTTACACATGGAATAGGCGCAGCATAGACAATGTCTCAACAAAACTGTTCACTTTACAAGCTTTCCAAGGCTAAGATTTACCTGGCCCTGAGCTGGCCATTGCAGCTGAGAGACATGGGGTTCTTGCTGTATCCTATGCAGATGCTAACGAGGCTTGTAAAGGTCATGGAAACTGGCATCACTGAGAGTTTAATAATTCAGTCAGTTAATCACTGAAAGCAGGCTTTTCTACAGGGTAAAAAAGTGAATTGTTTGGTCCAGGAGCAGGCAGGTAGGTAGCCAGAGGCGGATTAGAGGTTTGTTGGGCCCTGGGCCAGAGCAAGTCGGGGTCCCCTCCCCACCCCTTCCACCTGCAATCCCCCAGAGTTCTTGCTGGGGAAATGAGGTCAGGGCACAAGAGCTTTCCCCATCCCGCCCAGTGCTCCTGCCAGGGAGCAGGATCAGGGCACAGGGCAAGGCAGAGTGGGTCAGGGCACAGGGGTGCTCATTTTTCTAGGAGCCCGCCAATTGGGCATGGGTCCCACTGGCCCAGTGGCTAATCCGCCATTGTAGATAGCAGTCCTACTCAATAGCTTGCCATTTCCCATGCTAATCCCTTACATTTCTTCTCCCTTATTCTCTTCCATCCTGTGCAGAGCAGAAGATATCTGAGCAAAGAGGGCCTACTCCATACACAGTCCTAGGGAGAATGATCTGACACTGGTATTTGTCCACTTGTGGGTTGTTTTTTTTACCAATACTTAATTAAACTTTATTGTTCTGACTAAAGTTTGGAACTCAACTACTCCTATAATCCGCTTTTTTTAATTTAAACTCTTTGGTGCATTCTGACATTACAAGTCCCAGCACATTTTGGTCAATACCCTAATGATAAATGTAATCCCCTACATATGGCTGCATCCTTTTCCCTTTTCTTCTCAGGGGCATGGGTTGTGGTTTTACCGAGAATGGTGCCTGGTGCCTTCACTCAAGGAAACCCCTCCTAGTGCAGAGAACATGGTGTTCCTGTCCCTTGGGACAATGTTTAACAGTGAGTCTCATACAGAGGCGTGTTAGTCAGAGTAAACAAAATAAAATAGCTACCACAATTCCCAGCATAATAAAACAGTAACTGGGGCTTTATTAGGTATGGGGAACTCAGGATAGAGTACAATAGGAAAAGGGATTAGGATAATAAAAGACAGTTAACAATACATAAAGTCTACCCCCACCCCAACATTTAAAGCTGTACAAACCACCCTGCTCCCTCCCAGCACCTGTAGAGTCAAATAGTGAGTTTAGGCTCTGCCTTTGATGGGTGGTTCAGCACTGAAATCGGTGGCTGGCTTAAAACACAGCAGCAAAATAAACAAGGATGATTTTACAAAGTCTCCACAGCAAGGAGGGTAAGATTGTCCTTGTGGCTCTCTGGTCTGGATTCAAATGCGCAGTTAGGGCTCGCTTTTGGTAACCTGACATTGACTCTCTCCTCAGCCTCCTGGGTTCCTGGTCTCTGCTGAGATGATACTGCTTAATGTCCCAGAAATCTCAAAAGGACTCAAAGTCTTCCCTTGGGTAGGAATGTGGAGAGAAGAAGGGTGCACCCTGGCTGCGTAGCTTTTCTCCTTGCTATACACCAAAAACAGGCAAGACCAAAAGTACCACTAATCCCCTTGTCTCTGGGCTCTGGCTTATGGTTGCTTCCTGAGTATCTTCCAGCTTGTTCTATCTCTGCCCTGGACTCAAGGCTATCTGGGAAATGGAATCATAAGCCTCTGTCACCATTACTGCTGTAGTCCAGGGGTGAGTTCCCTAGATGGTCAGTGTAGTATTTCAGAAGACTCCCCTCCAAAGGGGCACCCCTCCATAAATAATGACATCAAATAGAACTTTTAAACTTAAGATCTTTTACAAAACCCCTTTGCAGAGAAAGAGAAGCTTTATCAGCTCTGTTTTTCAGATGAGGTAAGTGAGGCAAAGATCAATTAAGTCATTTGCCCAACACACACAGCTAGACAGTAGAGAAGCCAGCTCTAGCTGGGCAGGCATATATCCTGCAGACATGCAGATGGGGGAATGCATGCTCGTGCAGTGGTGCATGATGGACTTCGGGGCTGAAAATCAGGCCCTGTGTATATCTGTGTAGACATATATGTGCATTTTCTTACTATGTGTAATATAATAAATAAGCAAAATGGCCCAAGTTCAGTGAGGGCAGCATGTTAATAAACTGTCATTACCAACAGATGACAGTTGGTTAATACAGATTAATTCCTAATGAAGAAAAAAACTCTTTATGTAATGTAATGCTTTTGGCTGTGGCTCAAAGGTTGTGATCATCCACCCACGGCAAACCTTTAAATCCGGCTTTGTTCCACAAGGAAAAAAACCCTCCAAATCTACCAGTTTTTCAAGTTACAATTCAACCAGCCTAAATCAATTCCAGGAGCATCAGATTTGTTTCCTAAATAGTACAATATGTTAAATTATAGATAGAGTTCTCCTGTATGTATTCTCAGCTTCACTTCAAGCTACTAGGGGTAGTCAATGGGATAGTGGTATAGAGAATTATATATAGACCACGTACAGAAAATAGCCACTTTGAGTTCCTTAAAAGGATTGCACCTGTAAGGCATAGCCCCATATTGGAGGGATGCACAGGGGCGTCTACTGCAGTGGGAGACCCAGGAGGAATTGTATCCGACTCAGCAAGATTTCCACTTGGATTATTGGGCAGTGCACCCGGAAGCATCAGTTCTGCTGTCCTTTCTAAGGGTGTGGTGTGCACCCCATTTCTGGGGAGGCTAGTGCTGCCAGCAATCTCAAGCCACCGAGCAAAGACACAATGGTATGGCTTCTTGTGCACTCAAGCAGGGCAAGGGCCTTAGTCTGGCCCTTAATTTTTGTTACACACAAGAAAACAGATAGCAAAAAGCAAGAGGTCAAAACAGTTTAGGAAAACAATATTTTTCATAGACTAGAATAATAGAATAGAATCATAGAATATCAGGGTTGGAAGGGACCTCAGGAGGTCATCTAGTCCAACCCCCTGCTCAAAGCAGGACCAATCCCCAACTAAATCATCCCAGCCAGGGCTTTGTCAAGCCTGACTTTAAAAACCTCTAAGGAAGGAGATTTCGGCAATAGTTCTCCAGACTTCTCAGCTGTAGGGGGCCACATCCTCAGCTGGTGTAAATCAGCATAGTTCCACTGATTTCTGGCCCATAGTCCATTGGCAACATGCCTGCCTACAATAGACAAGTGAAAACCCTGAAATTTTCCTGTTGCGTGACCACCCCCTACTCCACCTCCAATTAATCACAGATGGATTTTGCCCTGCCACTTCAAAAAGAATTATTTATGATAATATATTTTATGTAAGAAAATAGTGTCACTGTCTTTAAAGGAATTCAAATGTCAGTGGGAGTTGGCTCCTTTGGGCACCTCTGGACAACATCCTGTTCTCTAGTGCTCCTCCAATCTGTTTCAGTGCTGCATTCACAGATGCACATTTGCAGATCCACCAACCACAGAACCATGAAGCACCCTATGATTCTGAAAACAGTCCTGAGAGTTTGAGAACCCGCCCCCCAAAAGCCTGAGGCTTAGGCCAAAACCAGAAGTGATCTGAAATTACATCCCACTCAAACATCAATAGAAATTGAAGGCTACAAGTAGGTTTGCCTGTGACTCTGTAAAGGAAACATAAAATAGTTGATTCTAATATTGGAAAGAGAAGTTGTTTCTGCGTTTTATACAATATAGCACAGCACAGAAATGGATAACTTAAAAGGGCCAGTCTATACAAGTCACGCTGTTACCTAAAACACATAGGGCCTGGTTCTCAGTTCTCCATTCCTGCAGTTGGGACAGAAACAAAGGCAAGGAGAGAGGTAAGGCAGCTTTAAGCCTACCTTTACACTATCTGTATTCTGGGGATGTGCAAGGCCCTGCCCAGCCCCAGCAACCTCTTTCTGCTGCTGTAAAGCATTGCACAGCCAGCTCTTATACCAAATGCCCCCAGTGAGATGGGAGCAGGGCAGAGCACAGCTCTACTCAGCCTGTTCATAGCGGGCATATAACTCCAATCAATTAGAGCAGCCCTTAGGCTGCTCTTACTTCAGAGCTGAGGCAGCATAGGGAGCATAGCCAGCTGCTTGACGGCTCCTCCCCAAACGCTCCCATACCAGTCAGATCTCAGAGCAGGAGAGAAATCGGCCCAATATTTTCCTTGGTAGATGTCAGCCAGTGAAAACTATTCTAAGGAGCTTTGATTTAGTTTGTCGTCATCATTCTCATGATACGTGACTGTTGTTTCTCCCTCTGTGGCAGGCACAATGTTGCAATAGACGTCTCAAATGATAATGCTGTGGGGGGAAGATGTTGTTGAAAGAGATTATGCTGCTGATAAACAGCATGACTAGTTGCAACCTGAAACAACTAGACTCAACTTAACATAGACAGTGTGAACAGTAATGGCATGTGGTTGATATCTGATCTACCAATGCCCAAGGGAAAATCCCCTAAAAGTGCCGGTCCATAAAAGGAAAGACTGTCAATGGTACCAGAAGCTTTAAGAATGTGTAACCCAGGTGGCTTCCCCAGCTGGTCATCCACTCCCATGACGATCATGCAAGAAAGAGGGTTGAGTGTACTGATATTAGCAAAAGGCTTGTCGTCATCACGCCTCGCTACAAGCTGTTCTCACATGCATTGTTGGTTTGGGGAGCTGATTGGTGAATGATTCCCAAAGCTACTGAAGGAGAAGAGCACATTCCGTGATGGACGTATTTGTTGATGAAAGGGGCAACTTTCTTCTCCCATTTTAAAACTAGGTACTAAATACTCTGGGATGTTGGAGCTTTAGCTGGGGGTGATCAATTGCCAGTGGAAGAATACAGACCCTAGTCCATGTAGTCTAAACCAACATTTCTCAGTTGTGTGGGCCACATTCCTCCCGCCATTTCCGGGAAGGGAAGTTACGAGTTTGAAATTTCATTACAATTTAAAGGAAAGAAAATCACAGTTCGCCACTCCCTACGTAACCTGACCCTTCAAGGGCAGGCATTCTGTCAACCTCTCAAAACACAAAGGTATAGTGGGTGATTAGTGTCATTGATTCATTTTTTATGCGTATAGTAAATGTAAAGGGGTTTGTAACAGGGCCAGCTGCTACCTGAGTACCCCCACCTGCCAGCGGTTGCTCCACACTGCCCTGCCTCTTTTCGATTCTTCAGGGCCTCTTAAGAACACCACATAGTCTCTCTTGCCCAATCACAACCCTTTCTAGAGTGTTTTTTTAATCAACACAAAGTTTTAAAAAAAAACTAAACAAAAAAATCTGCCACTTAAGCTGGGCACAACCCCTCCTCCTAGAGGTACTGGCCCTGTCTCCTCTCTGACTATCTGGAGTAGACGCAAGACCTGGCCAGTGTGTCCCAAAAAACAAAACTTTCGGCTGGATGTTCTTACCCAGCGGCGTCGGGGTGTGGGGGCTTCCTCTGCTCCCCGGCAGGTGCGCCGGGTGGGTGGAGCGGGGCAAGCCCCTGCGTCCTGACCCTGCTCCCCAACAGGAGCACTAGGCAGGCGGAGTGGGTCAGGGTGCACCCATTTTTCCAGGGGGCCCCCAATTAGTGGGGGCCCCATTAGCCAAGTGGCTAATCCGCCACTGCATATAAGGAAGGGGGCAGGAATCACCCCTCTTTCCCCAGGCTGCAGAGTAGTTATAGTGATGCTTCATTACCTCGTATCCTGCTCCTCCATGAAGTGGGACCCACAGGGTCCATATGTCAGCAAGCCCTCTTGAGATCCACTCCTAGCCCCTTATCTAGCATGGCCCCGTCCTACCTGTCCCATCCACTTCCCTAGTAGAACTACACCTTTCTGCTACCTGGGACATTCTTGTCTTGGGAAGTATGGAGTACTAATACCCAACAGGGATCGTGTCATCCCTTCCCCTCCCCCCACACCTACAAGGGGCAGAATGTCTTGGTAGGTTAGCATTCTCTCTCAAAAAGTTGAAAACACAAACACACCAAATCTCTGCCACAGGAAACAGCTGAATCTAAAGCATAGTCTGGGCTACACATGCCGTTTTTTTGGAAGGAGTTTAAGAGGCAGATGGCAGTAGAGGAGCTTATATAAAATGATTTCCACATCATGAGTACGGTATGTAGCCAGGGTATAAATCTGTGAATCAAGACAGTTAAAATCTGGAAGCAAAGAACTATTTGTGCATTTAAAGAAAAACAACAAAAGCACAAAGTCATGTCATTCTATTTCCTACAATCTACTCTATATATAATTTTCTAAAAATGCAGTCGTTTCCATATTTGATAATGGAAAGTCAACTCTTTTCTTGTAAGAAACAATGCTCAAGTTTGATCTTTGATACCTCTTGATTTTCTTATACTTTGTGGCAAAGGCCATGTACTTTCTGCAGACATGTGACACCTCACCTATTCAGCATGAGACTAGGCCAATCACATTCTCACCCATCCAGGGCTGAATTTCATGAAGAGACTTTTCCTGCCTCTGGGCTGAAGTCATGCTGTTGTGCTACAATCAGCAACCTCAAGTCACAGCACTTTACTCCCCAGGCATCTTGGCTACTGAGTGTCAAGCCACTGCCCCACTTCAACTGGACAATTCCGTTCTTTAGGTATTGGGATTTTCCCCTGAAATAAATAATTCTTTTTCTTTAAAAACAAAAAAGTTGCCAGCAGCTCAGCATTTAAGGCAATCCTAAAGTTGTGGAGTTGGGGGCGGTGCCTTTAAGGGCTCTGCTTCCCAGACAAAGTCTAGGCAGGGTACTGTGAAGCTCTTGCTGTTGCGTACAGCCAGTTGGAACTGGACACAGACTAAATCAGATCTGTTGCAAGCTCCTTAAAACAACGAGTGTTCACGAAACACTACAACAGTAACAAATAGGTCATGTGGAAGAGGAAAGATTTTGCCCCAAACCAGATCTCATTTTCAAGTCTCTATTTGACTTAACCCTTTCGTCTAAAAAAAATTAATCAAATAATACATTTATGTATCAGAGTGGTAGCCGTGTTAGTCTGTATCAGCAAAACAACGAGGAGTCCTTTAATTTGTTAGTCTCTAAGGTGCCACAAGGACTCCTCGTTGTTTTTACATTTATCTATGATTTTACTGTGGAAAATTCCTCAAAAATGTCTCTTGTAGAATATTTTTTAAATGTCATTTAATTTTATTTTTTACAGTTTAAAAAATGATTTTAGCACTAGTGAAAGCTGTTGGCCTGACTGTCCTGAAGCTCAAAACTTCTGTTTATCCACATAACAGGAAAATGATGGGCAGCGGTAAGAAGCTTTCCCAATACTGCCCCTCCCCTCAGACCTGCACAGCACTTCCATTCCTGGCCCTCTGCTGAGACTGCCAACAAGGGGTCAGTTAATACCAACTGTGTATTTTGAGAGCCATCCCCCTTACGTCAGACCCTCCTTGACCGCTTCTCACATCAATGGAGGTGTCTTCTTTTCATGGTTGTGTTGATTATTTACCCTGAAGCAGATAGAATCCAGAAAGTGTCATTTATGCTAAAGGAAGGAATCCCACTCCATTTTAGGGTCTTTGCATGAATAATTTCACTGTTCCCTTTAATTTTGGACTCTGTCCTCCACCTGTACCTCATTTGGGTCTCATCTGTTTCAGAGTACAGTATAAAATGGAGCCAGACCTGCTCCCGTTGAAGTCATTGGAAAAACTCCAATTGACTTCTGACAGGTCTGAACTAGCCCCGCATGTATTCAAAGAAGAGTATGGCAATGCGTACAAACTGAGCCATTCTTTTGGAAGTCATAATGCATAATTCTGTCAGAATGGGTTGGGGTTTTTTTTTGAAGACTTTTGGAAAAGAAATTGCAGTTTTACTCTGCCTCAAGTAGGGGGAGACAGCTCTGTACCAGTTTTCCCCATGGAGAGAATGAAGTAGGTTTTTACTGTGATCAAAAGGACACATTCCATACTTTTATTAGTGACATTTTTAGGTTGTTTTTGTTTTTCCAGATAGGAAAGTTTTTTACTCTGTACAGTAACTGGAGTTCTTCAAGACATGTTGTCCATATGCATATTCGACTGATAGTGTGCATGTGCCTCATGCACTGGAAATCAGAGGTTTTTTAGTCAGATGTACCAGTGAGGTCCACATGCAGTCTTCAATCCTTGTGCTCCTCTGCAAGGGCATATCAGGGCAAGGTGCACCCACTGCCATTTAGTTCCACAGAATCTCTTCTTATGAGAGGACTCTAAGGTAGATGGGATGGAAGGGCAGGTTGTGTAATCTGCATAAGGATGACTCACCATGATGAACTCAAGTTACTTTACACAGTAAGTAACTTTCCTTTCTTCTTTGAGTGATTGTCTATCTGCACATTCCACTGATGGTGTCTCCCAAGGAGTAATCACATTAAGGAGGTGGGAGCTCAGAGTAGTTCGTGAAATAATGACTGAAGGACATTTTTGCCAAATGCAACATTGGATCTAGAGGCATAGTGTCATGTGAATGTGTGGACTGATGCCCAAGTAGCTGAGTTCCAAATGTCTGATATTAATAAGTTTTGCAGTGATGCTGCCGATGCGGCTTATGCTCTGGTGGAGTGTGTCCTGACTGTGGCTAGTGGGTCTACCTTGGCCCCTCATCACATGTTCTAATGCAATCAGAAATCCAGTTATGTAGTCTCTGGGATGAAATTGTAGAGCCCTTCATCCTTTCTGCAATAGATACAGTCATGGAGATGTTTGAAACTGTTTTGTTATATTCAGGTAGTAGGCAAAGGCTATTTTCACATCCAGTGTATGCAACAATGCCTCTGATTTGGATGTGTGAGGTTTTGGAAAGAATACTGGTAGATGTATTGGTTGACTGAGATGGAATTCTGTGACTACCTTGGGAAGGAATTTAGGATGAGTCCTCATCAATCCTTTATCTGGGTGGAATAGTGATAGGGTGGGTCAGCCGTTAGTGCTTGAATCTCATCTACTTTTCTGGCTTCTTCTTTCGTATGTATCACAAATTGATATCTAGATTGTTCAGCCATCTAACTGCTGCATCATCGAGCATAGCAGGGTGTTGCAGTCCACCATCCAATCTTCTAATTGTGCACTTCTCCATCACATATTTGACCATCTGCTCCGCTGCACTGCAGTTACACTGTGAAGATTGGACTAATCCAAATTTCTGTGTTGTGACAGTCACTCTGGCTGTTCCAGTCAGCAGCCTGTTAAACCTAGTCCAGATCTGCGTCCCAGGTTGCAAACATGTGAATCTAAGTTAGGGTTCTGAAATCCATCAGCATGCCTGTCTCTGTATCCCAAAATTGCTGCCATACTGTGAAGACACAGCTGTTGGCCCTGATATACTGTTGTTCATCCGAGACTGGCACTGGGCCAGTAGCACTGCCAAGAGTGCCTGAACAGCTACTGCAAAAGGATTTCATGAAGTCATTTGTGGCAAGTCAACAGGGATGGGAGGTGTAGGTATTTTCTTCTGGAGGTGGGTAGCTCTTCTCAGAGGGAGTGTGCATTGCTTATTTGCACCTATTGGAACCATTGTCAGCCTTGTGCGCAGCAGATTGTTTTAATCCGTCATAGGCCTCCATGCAGTTTTAAGGGCGATGGCATCTCGTCAAAGTTTTGGAGGAGCTATATGAGCCAACACATATAAATTGGATGTTAATGTGTGGCTAAGGCAATCAGCAGCAATGTGGGTAGCTCTGTTTAGCGCTGAATCAAAGAGGTGTGTATACCCACTTTTGCCTCAAACTGCTGCACATTATTCCACTGGAGCAAATACCAGCACCAGGACTGAGGTTCATAAAACATTTGCCTTTGCTCCCCAGGAGGGTCCTGCAGGCCTCTGGATCAAGGCAGTTCATAAGGTGATCTTTTTATTTGCGTTCTAGATAGGACTAGTATGTTAGACTACAGTCCAGTTTGACTCCTAAGTAAGTGACAACTGGCTGCAAAGGGAGTGGGCAATCCTCAGTACATACTGTGAGGGGTTGAGTGGCCTGGCAATTGATTAGATGGAAAGCAGTGGCCACAGTCTTAGGCTAGGTCTACATTACGGGTGGGGGGGTCGACCTAAGATACGCAACTTCAGCTACGTGAATAGCGTAGCTGAAGTTGCATATTTTAGGTCGACTTACCTGGCTGTGAGGACGGCGGCGAGTCGACCGCGGCTGCGCCGCCGTCGACTCCGCTTCCACCTCTTGCCGTGGTGGATTTCTGGAGTCGACGGCAGAGCCATCAGGGATCGATTTTATCGCGTCTTCACTAGACGCGATAAGTCGATCCCCAATAGATCGATTGCTACCCGCCGATCCGGCGGGTAGTGAAGACGTGCCCTTAGACTCACTTAAGGCAAGTTTCCTCTGATGAAGGTAAGTGGCCAGAGCATTCCCTGTCCTGGCTGAGGGACCCTTTGCAATCATTACCCACATTGGCAAGACAGATGTCATCCACATATACATACTTATCGGCCTTAGTTATTGATAGGTCATAAGTATACAGGTTGAAAAGGAGAGGCGCTAGAACAGATCTTTACAGAAATCCTTTACGATATGCCTAAAGACAGCTGACTGTTCTCCAGGGTGCAAGATGAAGCTCCAATTTATCAGTTTCATGATGAACCACTTTTAATTCCCTCAAGTTTAGTATGAATTGAAATTCTCTTCCAAATGAGTCCAAACACTATTTCCAATATAAAAATCTTTCCTCTCTCAAATTATCTTTTTAAACTTAAATTATCATTAAAGAAGGTATTGCCTTTTCTTCTTAATAATCTTGGAGAGGTTCTTGTCTTCCGGAGTTTGGTAATGAGTTGCTTAAGAACTGCCACAGAACTAATTAATCCCCAATTAATATAAATATTTGTATCCTCACATGACTCTTTATATTAGTAATGTATTATAGCATCAAATTTGACTCCTGATTTGTAATAAAACAGCTCACTATTTACATAATGGTATCAGGCCATTATTATATGAAGGACTTGCATCTAGATACAAGACATTTCCAAACAAATATCTCAAAGGAAGCTTATCCCATGTTAAGAATTTGAGGGACAAAAAGGTTTCCACCTTTCTGAGAAAAAATGAATTAGAAGTAACCAATATCTTCTGTAAGACATATAATTGCCCAACTAAAATTTCCTTAAAGTTTAAAGAATTAATATTTAGAGTATTGATAAAAAAATCCGTTTCAATAGGAATATTTCTGGAATTCTTTGTGTGGATTTCAAACTAAATTTTCTCTTTGTAAAGAGGAGGGGGCCCATTTTAATTATCCTAACATCACTCCTCTTTTGACTATTTTGAATAAAGAACAGCTTCACATTCTTTTACACAATCAGGTCTCTTTCTAAAACATTAGTATCCTAAGAAGTTTTCTTGAGATAAAGATCATGTCTATACCAAATTGGTGACTTGTACAAGGGGGAGTTGTTCTCTTCTTTAAGACACTCTTGTTGGTGGTTTGACTTTTGACCTCGATTTGGTTCCTTGATTTACAGTCTGCCATTTATAGCATATTTACAATTAAAGACTCCTATTAAATATTTTATGCAAGTCACAAATCACAACATTTATGTACAACTTTCAAAACACAATATAAAATAAAATATAGAAAGTTAAAGCAAAATAGAAGTTATAAAGTTACACTTCAGAGTCAGCATAAACACACCAAAACATGGCTTTATGGCTAAGGAGGGCTCATCCTCTTTGACATTTTTGACGCTTATCACGCATTGACAGAAAGCAGAGATTACTCAGGAATTTCCTTAATTAGCTTGAACATTTCATTAAAGTAAGAAACCAAAAACATAATCATGTAAGCTACCATTCTCCAAGCATCTATGAAAATACTTGCAAGCATCTCCTTAAATTCAATAAAGATAAAGGCAATCTTGTAATAATCTAAAGTTTTAATAATACATTATAATAGTTTTAATAACCATTTTTATCAATATTGAGGTCTATACCCATGAATTTTCTGAGTTTCTAGACTGTTTTAAGTGACACCATTCTATTAATGTTTTTGTGAAGCACAATATGTTGAGTTTTCCTCTCTGTCTTAATGCAGTGTTTGGTCTGGAGATCAGCCAGCATAAAGTCTGCTTCTTCTTGCAGCCATTCTCCTAATGGGTCCCTGACTATCTCACAGAACTTTTCTGCCCTTAATTACTGATGATTCTAAGCCCTCTGTGGCCATCTTTCTCTAATACAGCAAAGCTCTTTTGAATGGTCTCAGTGAGTGCAGTCTGATCATTACAGGGAGATGCATTCAGATTCGTACAGCTGAGCTTGACCTGGTTTGGAAGGGAAAAAAGGACGAGTTGATGAAATCATGTGGGTTATGAAGGCTGGCCGTTCTATAGCTCAGCTCATCTTCCATATTACAATCCCAAGGCAGCAATCCCTCTTGTCAACATCTGGCACTTGAATTCTCCTTTCTGATCTTTCATTTTTTTAATATAATCCCTGTTTGTGACAGCTCAAGGCTTCTCTTGTCATTGCTGAGCTCCCTGTCCTCTGCTGAATCATCACTTCAGGAAGCAGTGCTTTATCAGCTAGTAATAATAAATAATAATGGGGATTATTTCTCTTGAGCTGTCACTGACTCCAGTCACGATCTGCCAGCTTTGCTTTATTCCCTATGATCCAATCCTTGCCTAGGATCTTGGGGTTGTAACGGCAAAGAGTTGGAGCTTTAACTTTGATCTTTTGACTAAAGATATCTGGGTCTCTCCTTAATAGCTTTTGCTTTCTCCCCCAAACTCAGCATGATAAATTCCTGTCTGAGAATAAGAGAGTCCATTGGTCCCACCCCATGGACAGGTGTTTAACGACTCCTGGCTATCGCAGAACGAGAGCTCTTTTTCAGTTTAACCCAGGAATGGAAGCTCAAGCAGCAAAGGAGGAACCTTTAATTTGATACTTCATTAAGAATGTCTATATGGCTCCACTGAGACAGCTGTGCCCTGGCTGCATTTTGCCAAAGGAGAGTGCTACAAGGTGCGAAAAATCCAGGCCATGAAAAAGGAAAAAGCTGCAAGACTAAAAATATCTTCATTTCTTACAGACAAGTAGCTTAAAAGCATCAGAGCAGATTAAAAATAAAAACTCCCCGGCTCTGGCAGGTTTAAATGAGGAGACAGTTGAAGACAGTAGGAATGTGTGCTGATTGTAGTAGTATTTCTTGAATGCTAGCAGTGTGCTCAGCCTTGTAATAATATTTGCCACCTATGAGCATTTTCAAATACTTATACAAATATATGGGGCCAAATCTTCAGCAGCTATAGAGCAGCAAAGCTCCATTGAAGTCACCAGCCAGTTAACACCAACTGTGGATCTAGCCCTCTGTCCCTTAGCAAAGAGCTTACAATCCATGTAAGGCAAACCACGGTGCAGTCATATAGACTACAGCAAAGTACGGTACAAGCTTGATGGAGATGTCTTGCAGCAGCCATCCCTGAAAGGGTTCTGGAAAGCAGCCTGATTTCAGAGGGGATCTGAAGAAGGAGAGGAGGATGGTATGGCCCAAGAGAATTGGAAGAGAGAAGCAGCTACAGAGACAAGAGTGTAAGAAGGATACAAAGGGAGCCTTGGCAGAAGCCACGAGAGTTCTAAAGACGTCCATGAGCAGCAGATAATGGATACAATTACTGTAAGTAACACACATCTGGGAAGCCAAGACTAGAACTCTGGGTCCTAAAGCTCCTAAGCACATATATTTATGAGTTGAGCTAAAAATCAGTCTGCAATAGTCAGTAATATTAGGTCTCATTACTCTTTGGGCCACCCACGAGAAGACAACATCACACATATAAGGACTGTACATTACGGGGGAAGTAGGAAGGATGGGGAATAGAGGTGTAGGCCAAGATGGAGATTATATTAACAGATTCTCTTAAACCCACATGAAGTTTAATCGCTACCTGATATTGGCCCCAAGGAATGAACAGCCCATTATTGCTATTCCTCTTGGAGGTTGGTAGTGGGACAGTTCGTATTGGCCTTTGTCTGTCCTGCTGATGCTTTGGGAGTCTCTCTCATGACCCAGCTGCCAAAAAAATAAAAAAATAGCCAAGTTGTCTACTGCCAGGTTTCACCCTGACTAGCACTACTGTCCATCTTAAAACAATTCTCTCTCCTAGCTCTTGCAAACTTTCCTTACCAGAAAAGGGTCAGTACATCTAACCAAACACAGCAAAGCCTAAACTCAATTCACACCTTCACTCATTTGCATAATAATTAAATGGTTTTAAAATAAAAACAAAGATTCTCACACTTCCACTATCATACAATATGGAAGGCATTACTGAAAGTCTGTGGCAGAAATGGGAAAAGAACCCAGAATGCCTGACTCCAGGTCACTGCTGCTCTAGCCACTAGACAATAGTCCACAACTACCCAAAAGCATAATGATTAAAAATAAAATCAATCCTCACCACTAAGACATTGCATGAGTAATGTTACATGGCAGTTTCCTGCCAGAGTTTCACCAGGGTGTTGAACTTGGGCTTTCCAGTTCGTGGTACAGGCATTGCATGCATGAACGTGCTTCACTGCGTGGCTTAGTTAGTGTGGAGTGTATGTAGCTGTCTTACTTGATTATAGAGTAGGCCAAATTCCCAGATAAATTTGTATTAATGAAACAAAAGCATTTCTAGGGAAAAGTTGGTAAACTTTTTTCTTCCACATTTTGAATGTGCTGAATCTGAAAATGTTGTTTACCAAGCTGAATTTTGAACTTGAAGGCGAGTAAAAACAAAAACAGCTACCATATGTAACTTAAAAAAACAAATAGAAAATAAAGGATAAGTACTAAATATGGAATATGTTCCTAATTTCCTATCAGAAAATGCAGGAAGCTGTTTCTGTTGAAGAGCATACTCTCTGCTTCCTCTGGTCATGCGATGGCATGCACTTGAATTTTGTTGGCTTTGCAGTAAGGATGATGTTTAAGATTAAGTAAACTAAATACTTTTCAGGTATTTTTGATATGTGAAGACATTAAATGTACTGCTGTGCATTATACAAAATATCATACACAACATAGTATATCACATCACTTATTTTTGTAGGTTCTCTTTCAAAAATATAAGTTATTATTAGCACTACCCACTAACCTAACCTAAAGCTGACTTTTGCTTACAGTGTAAGTGAGTTGGGTATTGATTTAGATACCTATGCCACAGCACAAGCTACATAATGGTAATTTATTTATTCATTCAATATTCATGTTGTAGTTATTAATTATATTTATATAATCAAGTATTCCATAGATGAAACTTTGAGGCAGTCTTGAACCTGAATATTGCCTCAACAGTATCTTATGAACAATGCCAACAAGTAAACAGGGATTGGCTACAATAGAAGAGGCAACAAATGCAAGACAAACTCAGGGACTACCAAAACAGGGATGCAACTGACAGAATTCTAAGAACTCTTCAATCGGATTGCAGGCAATTGTTACTTTGGCCACAAAAAAACAAACAAACAAAAAAACCAACAAACTTGTTATGCAATGTACATATATAAAGGTAAAATTGGAAGACTTCATCAACAAGCAAAAGTGAGCTGCAACCCCAATCTTGTATTACAATCACCAAAAGCTTTACAGTGCTTCAGAGCAAGATTCCCCGCAGTGAACTGTAGTCTGCATTTTCTGCCAGGTAGGAAGTTCCAAAAAACTTTCTTCTGTAACAAGATTCAAAATAAACAAACAAATACTTACGGCAGCAGAGTTTGAACATGAGCTCAGTGGATGTTTAGATGGTGTAGGTGACCTTATAGCCTCAGAAGGGAAATACCACCCTAAGCATTTATTGAGAAAAGTAACAAAAACTAAGTATGAAACCACTCATTGTGGTACAGACTTGGCAATGATTGGGCTTACTAATGAGTTAAAACATGGTGCAGAAAAAGGCCACATTTTGGAACTCTCACAGGTATGGACTCATTACTGTTTTCTCTCAAATGGACTCATTACTGTTTTCTCTCATTTTTCTGGCAGAGAGGTCCCATGTTCATTTGTAAGTCATATGACAACTTTCAGAGAAAAACATTCTACATCTTGATGGTGCTTATGAGTTCATTATCTTACCTGACCAATCTGCTCAGTGCCTGTCAAATTCCATCACATCTCTTCCTCTAAATTGTTTGACAGTGCAGGAAAAGAAAATGTATCAGCCATTCCAGTTTACAAGACTGAGCTAGAAGATGATTTTCTCTCAATTTAGCACTGAAATTATTCTCAGATATGCTTGCTAATCCTGGGCTAAACATCAGTGAGAAGAGGCACTGCCTGTGTGCCAAAGAGTGTATACATGTTTTTGCGACTCCTCTTGGGTAACCAGTCTATTCCTGAAGTCAGGTTATTTGAAGGTAGTGGTGAGGAGGAGGAGGAGAAGAAAGCATATGAAGATGAGAACCAGGAATCATATAAATGGTCCATGATGTTAAGTATTGCACAAGATTTCATCTACAGTGTAAGTGGAGGTAAGAAGTGGATACCCAAACGTGTTGGGCTTGGAAGCACCCTTCAATAGACCACAAGATCAAAAAAATGTGTCTAGATGTTTCACAGTGCTGGGCACGATCAGCTACAAGAACATACTTTGAGTTGACACAGCACTGGCCAAGAGCATACTGATGACAATGAATGGGGATGGAACAGTGATCCCATCAAACTTGGTTAAAGGAAGATTTACAGATTTCACTGCAGCTAATTCTGATATAAAATGAGTGTACACTTGATGAGCAAAACACTTTTCATATCACATAGTATGCCACCTGGCAGAAGACCCGCATTTGATCTGATACTGCAGGACACTGAGCCAACAAATCATGTTACTCTGAATGTCCCAGATGCAATGAACACCATCTTTTCTGCTAATATCACAGAAGGTACAGCAGAACCAAAATTCAATGAAGATGTCCTGGCATAGTGGTTTAATGGACACATAAATGATTGCCAGTCAGCTTTGAAAGCACAAACACAGGATATGGCATTTTTCCTCAAACATCAAGTTTAAAATCCAAAATCTGGATGGACAAGTTTTAATGAAAAGTACAGCAACAATTACTCTCCACTAACAA
Source organism: Emys orbicularis (assembly GCF_028017835.1). Lineage (NCBI taxonomy): Eukaryota > Metazoa > Chordata > Testudines > Emydidae > Emys > Emys orbicularis. The sequence continues at coordinate 71,752,375 of NC_088685.1, read as the reverse complement.
CATACAGCTTCATGTCTATCATTCAGTCCCCAGCTCATGAATTGATGCACTGAATACCGTTGTGCAAAGATTTGCACAAGTCACACATTATCTTTAACAGAAACATGTAGTCTTGACAGTTGATCAAGCACTCTTCCCTGCTTTGAGGAAGCGAAAATGGATGTACCAGAATATAAAAATCTAGATTCCATGCTTAGGAGGTTTACACATAACAATGAACTTCCTAAAAATGCTGGGGCAGCATACTCCGGATTCTGGATTGTCGAGTGTGTGGACTGGAATTTTAGGTAGACAAACAATAGAGCATGTAATTGCTGGTAAAAATTGTGCAAAAGCCACTCATGCTCACATGAACACTCTACAGGCAATGTGGCAACTGTCATTACCACAGCTTCTGAGCTATCTACAGAAACATGACAAGAAACTCAACGAAATTTTTTTGGATTTTGCAAAATCTGATGCTGCAGAAGACTACAATAACCTAGTGCGTATTCTGTCATCAGCAAGTTTCTATGACCAGATGTCATCGTTTGTGCTAAGCAACATGGATAACTCAGTTGTGAAAGGTTCCAACCACAGCGTCTATCACAGGGGTGGCAAATTTTTTGGCCCGATGGCCACATCTGGGTATGGAAATTGTATGGCTAGCCATGAATGCTCACAAAATTGGGGGTTGGAGGGCAGGAGGGCTCCGGCTGGGGGTCCAGGCTCTGGGGTGGGGCTGGCGATGAGGGGTTGGGGGTGCAGGAGAGTGCTCCAGGCTGGGACCAAGGGGTTTGGAGGGCAGGAGGGGGATCAGAGCTGGGGCAGGGGGTTGAGGCGCAGGAGAGGTTCGGGGGGGGGGCAGACTCTCGGTGCCACTTACCTCAAGCAGCTCCCAGAAACAGCGGCATGTTCCCACTCTGGCTCCTACGTGGAGGTGCAGCCAGGCAGCTCTGCACGCTGCCCTGGCCCCTGTCCACAGGTGCCACCCCTGCAGCTTCTATTGATTGCGGTTCCCAGCCAATGGGAGCTGAGGGGGCAGCGCTTGGGGCGAGGGTAGCATGTGGAGCCCTCTGGCTGCCCCTACGCATAGGAGCCGGAGGGAGGACATGCCGCTGCTTCCGGGAGCCATGCGGAGTGGGGCAAGACCCCGACCCCGCTCCCTGGCTGAAGCGCCAGAGTGGGGCAAGCCCCGGACCCTGCTTCCTAGTGGGAGCTCGAGGGCCGGATTAAAATGTATGGAGGGCCGGATGTGGCCCCCGGGCTGTAGTTTGCCCACCACTGGTCTATCAGGTAGATCCAGCCTATTCCCAAGACTGACTCAATGCCACTAGTAAAAGAGGAGGAATTATAGGTACCAATCTACAGCTGAACACCAGAAAAGTGTTCAGTGTTGGACTTGATGACCAAATGATTTGCAGCGAATCCACACTAGCATGATCTTGTTGATGAAAACAAAGTGTTAATGACACTTAATAGATTCAAATTATTCATTAGTGAGCCAGCCTCCAACACACTGCAAAACATTGCAAGAAAGGATTTGGCTACAGAAGCAATTCAGGAAGCTCTGCCGAATGCAGAAATATTTGGCCAGGAGCAATTGAATACCTTTGTTCAGGAAAAGCTCATGACGCCAAAGAAGGGAAGTGCCCATAACAAATTCTGTGATCCACTGAAAAAGACAAGGGCTTTGATATTTTCCTCTCTGTGCAGTTGGAAAAGAAAAGAAAAGGTAGTCACAGTAAAGTCTGATCGTTTCATACTACAGCACATCATTACTGCCTATAATGCAGAAGGTAGAATAAAAATCATTGAAATTTACTAATTTTTCAAATTGACTTCAGATTTGAACTACAATTTAGATGGTGAAATATTCAAAATTCAATTTGGTGAACATTTTTTTTTCAGATTCAGCACATTCAAATTATGAAAGGTAACATGTTTGCCTACTTTTCCCCCAAAATGCCTCCTACATCTTATTTTATAGAAAATGTGGCCAGTCTATCGCAGACTCAGTTGGCTCCATCTTTTCTTTTTCTCCTCTAGATGTTTTACAATCTTTACCTTTTAAACAGTTACTAAGTTATCAATGGAATATAAACCACAATTCTTAAGCACTGAATAACAGTACAGGATCATATACTAAAGTTACCTCAATTATTTAAAAATAGTGAACTAGCAGTTTTTCTTTACACAATATTTCTTAACATAAAGAATATGTTCCTTCAGTGGTGTTAGCCATTAGCCAATATTCATGGATGTCTGACCATTAGCAATAAAGAGACAGTGATTTGCAGGTGGAGTTCAGAAAGTGGAGTTGAACATGGCAAATCTGGAACCTCCGATGCCTGACCGGGAAGCCATCCTGGGTGCTTTAGTGAATTATGATCATAGTAAACATACCAAAGGATAGGTACTGTAGAAAACATGCGTTCATCTATTTTAATATACAGAAATTGCACAAAATTAAACCTCAAATGAATACCTGCAGCCATGTATAGACATCTTGCCGGATATCATGAATTAAGCAGAGGCAGCATTTGAATTGTAGACCCCTAAAGAAAAGCATGGGGTGTTGCACAAAATGGGTTGGTAATTCAGTAGGTGGCACTTTGTCCTCCAAATTTTTACTGAATTAATGTCACAAAATTGTGTTAAGGCATAATATGGGGTGAGAAGTATTACCTTCTGTCTTGATCTGAGTGAGGCAAGTGGGATGCACTGGTGTACTGTTGATCACTTACTATACGTGCTCATTTGGAAAATTCAGTAATTCCAGTGCTTCAAAAAGTTACCTGTTGATCCCCTCACACCTGCAGTCTCTGGTCTACCTTAAGAGAATTTGTTAGCAACATGTTATTTCTTTAAATTAAATCCCAGTCAGCACAACACTATTAATAAAGTATTAGTCTTATAGCTTCCCATATTCCAGCTTCTGGTATCCCAGACAAAGAATAAAAAGACAATACTAACAACATGGAGCCAGATCCTCAACGGATATAAACTAGCATATACTGATTTACACCTTCTGAGGATCAGGCCCATAACATTTTATAAAGACATGCTAATATTAAAAAAACAATAACACAAACAGGGCAAATGGATGTTTTGAGAGTTGAGATTTAGGGAGACAAAGAAGGGAATTACAGCAGCCAAAGTAAGAAGAGATGAAGGTTAATCCAGGATGCATCCAGTATAAGAATGTTGACAGAAAATTGGTTGAGATAGTGGGCTAAAATCTGCCCTTCAATTTATCAGTTTAAATCTGGAGGGCAGAATAAATTCATGCTAGTGAAGTCACTTTGGGTTTACAGCACTATAACGGCAAGCAGAATTTGGAATTCTGTTGCAGGTGATGTTCATTGTAATCACGTATATAGATCTGGGAGGGCACAGAGTTCAGGGCCATGTGGAATGCCTACTATAAATTCCTTATAGCAGGAGCAAATGTGAAATTTGACTTGCGAAGGGAGAGAGAAGAAGTAGAGTTCTGAGTGAGGGTTTTTTATTTTGTTTCTTTTTTTGCTTTTCCAATCAGGATACCAGTTTTAGATACTTTGTGTGGAAGGATATGGCAAATCGAGGAGCTAATAATACTGAAGTAGCCCAAAAGGACCGAAACAGGAAGAGGGATAAGCTCTAGGTATTGTCTACATATTATTGGTTGAATTCAGAAAGGAGGTAGCCAAAAAGGATGAGACCAAGAAAAGAAGGGGAATCCTGCAGTGCTCCATAATGGAAATTTCTAGGTACGAGATGTGTCCATTGCCGGTCACAGAGAAGAAGTGGCATTAGCAGGATAGCATAGGTAAGGAACAGAAACCAGGAAATCAGAGCAGATCTAGTCCATGTCCAGAATTTACAGAGTATTGTTTCAGTCCATTTTGAGTGCCTTAGATTCCCAGGTGTGTTGGAGAGTCCGGCACTAAAAGGGGCTATCTGTTAAAGAAGAGATTTTCCTCATCAGTGGTAAATAAAGCCATGTGCACACAACACCCTAGGGACATCCTGGGGCCCCATCATAAAACATATGCTGAACCCCTCCTCCCCCCCGACACACACACTATATGCCACTAATACCAAACAAGGTATCTCTGATAGTCTGTAAAAAACACCAAAATCATGCATATTTCAACATTTTAAAATATCTTTTAAAAATGTTAAACATCATTATAAAAGCTTATTCCAATTTTAGCAGCAAAACCTCAATACAAGAGGTCAAATATCCTGCCACACAGGATAATCCAGCAAACAGAATGCAAATAACACTGCAGAATGATCAGAGACAAAAGGAAGCAATTCTATAAAACAGCACATTCATAATTTGGAAAACTTCAAACATGGAATTTGGTCTGCATGAAAGAACTGCGATGAAGAAACGGAACCATGCAACAGATAAAGAAGACAGAGTAAAGAACGCTAACAAAAACTAAATATTAAACATTTGTCTCTTATTGCTTTGGTGCTTCAGCTCCTCTCCAAAACAAAATATAAACATAGTTGATTTTTAATGTTCTAGTGCAGTAAAGTTGTTATTAATTTGAACAGAGCAGTGAGGAGCAGCATCCAAAAGCATTCGTTTCAAAACACTGCAGTTCACTAAGCGACATTTGTCAGCTGTAGAAATTCAGATTTCTGCTTCCTGGCCAACCACTGCAGGGTTGGCATATTTCCTCTCTTTATAAAATCATAGAAATGTAGGGCTGGAAAGGACTTTGAGAAATCAAGTCCAGTCCCCTGCACTGAGGCAGGACTAAGTAACCCTAGACCAGCCCTGACAAGGGTTTGTCCAACCAGTTCTTAAACACTTCCAGTGACAGGGATTCCAGGAACTCCCTTGGAAGCCTAGTCCAGAGCTTAACTACCTTTATAGTTGGAAAATTTTTCCTAATATCTAACCTAAATCTCCCCTGCTGCAGATTAAGCCCATTACTTCTTGTCCTGCCTTCAATGGACATGGAGAGCAATTGATCACCACCGTCGTCATAACAGCCTTTAACATATTTGAAGATTTATTAGGTCCCCCCCTCAGTCTTCTTTTCTGAAGATTAACATGCCCAGTTTTTTTTAACCTTTCCTCAGAGGACGGGTTTTCGAAACCTTTTGTCATTTGTGTTGCTCTCCTCTGGACTTTCTCCAGTTTATCCACATATTTCCTAAAGTGTGGCACTCAGAATTGGATACAGTACTACAGCTAAGGCTTCACCAAATGCCAAGTAGACTAGGACAGTTCCCTCTCATGTCTTACATATGACACTCCTGTTAATACACCCCAGAATGATGATAACCTTTTTTGCAATTGCATCACATTGTTGATTCTCATTCAATTTGTGATCCACTATAACCCCCAGATCCTTTTCAGTAGTACTATCACATAGTCAGTTATTCCCCATTTTGCAGTTGTGGATTTGATTTTTTCTTCTTAAGTGAAGTACATTGCACATGTCTTTATTTCATTTCATCTTGTTGAATTCAGACCAATTCTCCAATTTGTCAAGATTGTTTTGAATTATAATCCTGTCCTGCAAAGTGCTTGCAGACATCTGCAAATTTTATAAGCATACTCTCCATTCCAGTATCCAAGTTATTAATGAAAATATTGACTAGTACCACACCCAGACTGACCGCTGTGGAACCCCACTAGTTACGCCCTCCCAGTTTGACTGCAAACTATTAATAACTACTCTTTGAGTAGTTATTCAACCAGTTATGCACTCACCCTTTGTAATTTTATCTAGACCACATTTCCCTAGTGTGCTTAGTAGAATGTCATGTGGGACTGTGTCAAAAGCCTTACTAAAAATCAAGTTATATCATGTCTACTGCTTCCCCTCATGCACTAAGCCAGTGACCCTGTCAAAGAGGGAAATAAGGTTGATGTTGGCATGATTTGTTCTTGGCAAATCTATGCTGGCTATTCCTTATAACTAAAGTTAAGATTCTGTCACAGGCATTCTTAGTAAAAGTCAGGGACAGGTCACAGGCAATAAACAAAAATTCATGGAAGCCCATGACCTGTCCCTGACTTTTACTAAAAATACCCTGAGCATGGGGGACCACAAACAGAGCACTGCTGGGACTTGCATCTGCTCCAGCCCCACCACTGCTCCTGTGGCAGAGGCTGACTGCTGCTGCTCCAGTTCTAGGGGGACTGACCCAACTTCAGCCGCTACTCTGGCGGCGGGCCGCCAGTCAGCTGTTCTGGCACACACATACACCCCCATCCGCTGCTCCGGCGCCGGCCCGGGGTTGGTCACTGGCGAGCTGTTCCAATGGCCGCTGCTCCAGCAGCCCTGGGGCTTACAGCTGCTCTAGCCCTGCCTCAGAAGAAGTTACGGAGGTCCCAGAAAGTCACGGAATCCATGTCCTCCGTGACAGAACCGTATCCTTACTTATAATCCTATTATCCTCTAGGTGCTTACAAATTGATTATTTAATAATTTGTTCTAGTATCTTTCCAGGTATTGAAGTTAGGCTGAATGGTTTATAATTCCTGGGGTCCTCTTTGTTCCCCTTTTTAAAGACAGGTACTATGTTTGCCCTTCTCCAGTCATGTGGGACCTCATCCATCCTCCATGGAGTTCTCAAAGATAATCACTAATGGTTCCCAGATTGCTTTTGCTAGTTCCTTAAGTACCCGAGGATGAATTTTATCAGGCCCTGCCAACTTGAATCTAACAACATCTAACTTACCTAAATATTCTTTAACTTGTTCTTTCCCTATTTTGGCTTGCACTCCTTTCAACTTGTTAATATTAATTGTGTTGATTATCTGGTTACCTTTAACCCTTTTAATGGAAACTGAAGCAAAATAGCCATTAAACACCTCAGCCTACTTGATGTTATCAGTTATTAGCTCTTTTTCCCTACCAAGTAGAGGATCTACACTTTCCTTTGTTTTTCTCTTGCTCCTAATGTATTTAAAGAACATCTTCTTATTGCCTTTTATGGCCCTTGCTATGTATAACTCATTTTGTGCCTTAGCCTTTCTGATTTTGTCCCTATATGCTTGTGCTATTCTTTTGTACTCCTCCTCAGCAATTTGTCCACATGTCCACTTTTTGTAGGATTTCTTACTGATTTTCAGGTCATTAAAGAGCTCCTGATGGAGCCATATCGGCCTCTTACTATTCTTCCTATCTTTCCTTCTCATTGGAATAATTTGCTGTTATGCCTTTAATACTTTTTCCTTGAGAAACTGCCAGCTCTCCTGAACTCCTTTTTTGCTTCAATTTATATAGCATACAATCCATTTAGGGATTTACACTGGCTTAGAGACACATGTACTATATTTTGCCTCTATTTTATTTTTATTCTTTGATAAGCAGGCTTGGATCAAATATGTTTTGGCACTTTTCTTCCCTCTGATTTGAGGTTGTTGCTCTGCCAGATTTCATAAAGATTTTATTATTTGTTATTATTAGTGATTTCTTAAGTGCCCCAAAATGTCCTAGGCACTCACAAAACAAGTAAAGACCAAAGCTTTGCTTAGAAAAGCATGCAAGCCTGATTTGATATGACACGACAAGTGGGGGGCACAAAGAGACAAGATTGAGGGAGAAGGATGACAATAATAGATATCACACAGTTACTTAGGGCCAGCTGATGTTCATTGGTATAGCTCCAACATTGATGCAGATGTATGCCAGCTCAGGAGTTGTCCTTAGTATTTCAAAGTGACATCCTCCTGTTAGGGAGTGTGACGGGGCGCACTCGCTCCTCACTGGACAGGGAAGTGTTAACCTTACATTGTGGGTTGAGGTAGCCACACCCCCTTTACTCTACTGGGCATGCTCCATTTGCACTGGTATAAAAGGGAGCAGCTCAGCTCAGCTCAGCTGGGGCTGACTGCTGGGGAGGAAAGATATGCTCTATTGGCTCCAGCCAAGGATCAGCCAAGGCCTGAGATGCTGTAACCCAAGCAGATGCTTAGGTACCTACTGAGACCCTGCTGTGTCAGGAGTCACAGGGGACAACACAGACTGGGGAACCCGGAGACAGCAGAGATGCCCAGACTGTAGCCATGGGAACTATGGTAGGAAGCGGCCCAGGGAAATAAGATAGAGGCCTGGTTGGTGAACTGGAGTTGTGAGTGAGCATGTTTCAGTTGGATACCTCCCCCCACCCTGCTGACTCAATGGCACATGCCCCTGGCACTACCAGGGCTCTGGGCTGGGGTCCAGTGGAGAGGGAGGGCCTGGACACCCCCCCACACCACCCCTAGGGCCACCACCCTCTTCCTTGTGTGTGGTGCCCCCTTCTGGACTGACTTTGGCCACTAGGCCTTACTGCCCTGCTGAGAAGGTCAAACCTATGGACTTTGGCTGCTAGGCCTTACAGCCCTGCTGACTATTGATGTTGGCCAGTGGGCCATAATAATAATAATAATAATAATTAATGGAGATATCCCATCTCCTAGAACTGGAAGGGACCTTGAAAGGTCATCGAGTCCAGCCCCCTGCCTTCACTAGCAGGACCAAGTACTGATTTTTGCCCCAGATCCCTAAGTGGCCCCCTCAAGGATTGAACTCACAACCCTGGGTTTAGCAGGCCAATGCTCAAACCACTGAGCTATCCCTCCCCCCCAATAATAATAATAATAAATTATTATAAATAATAATTTATTATTATTATTATTATTGATTGGGGTTACTAGGCCTTACTATCCTACTAAGAGGGGTGAATCTATTAATGCTGGCCATTGGGCTGCATTTCCCCATCTCATTAGAGTAAACTTACTGACTGTAGCCCATGGGTCTAACCACTCTGCCAACTGGGGCCAATTTATTAACTCTGGCGATTGGGCTGCACTCCCCTGCTAAGAAGGACTAATATATAGACAGGGGTTAGGCGTGTGATGGGATGCACTGGCCCCGCACAGAACAGGGTTTTCCCCAACCCTGTCACAGGGAGGTTCCCACCTCTCCCCCTCTCTCTGCACGTCTGCTGATCTTTGCAACACATGAAGACAGCAGACCTAATTACAAAACCTGCCACTGGGATATGAGTATTAGCTTCTTTGTACCTTCTAAGGAAATATTTTCTTTCCCTTTTACCCTGCATTAAAAATAATCTCCTCAGTACAAACATGGCAGCTATATTTTCCCCATCTTTCTGCTTCCTAACATCCATGGAAAAGTCTATTTCAAATACAAAGGACAAAGTTGTGGCTGTCCAAAACAACAACTGTGCCATGATGGAGGCCAACAGTGAACTTTACTAGTTGCTATATGTTCCAAAATATCATGAGATATCTGGGCTAAATCCTTCATTGGTGAATGTTTTGTATCATCAACAACTGTGAACTATTTATTCAAGGTACTTTTATAGCCTCGTCTCCTCCCTCACCCACCCCCCCGGTACAGGGCAGATAGAGAGAATACCACCACAAAGCGAATGCAGCAGAACAATTCCCCGAAGTTCACAAGTATAGGCATCAAAGGGTGATAGATGGACCATAACCCTTCATTGAGTCTAATTTTAAAAAAAATAATAATGCATTCAAGGGATAAACTAAAACATACAGGCACACTCCTGGCAGTCTGCAACCCACCTGCACAATGCTGCTTCATAAAGAAGCAGAACTTGAGAGAGCCAATAAGTCTTCCAACAACATCATTTCAATTAGTTGGGTCCACTTGCTGTTCCTCCAGCTATAACAAATAGCTGTTCAAATTCATGTTGAATTTACTAAATTGTTTTGGTCAGAAACCCAAAAGTTTTAAAAATTGAAACATTTCATTTTTAAAATGCTTAAATGAAATGTTTTAACTTTTTAATTTGAAATGGCATTTCCTGTCAAAATTTCATTCAAATTTTATTTAAGGATTTAACCTAAAAAAAGCCCCAAATTTAGGTTAAATTTTTCTTCAGTTTTTCAGAACTGCCAGTGAACTGAAAGATCATTATAATTCTTACAGTTCTAGTCAAAGTCACATGGAGATGAAGTGACATGTGCATCAAGGTTTGCAGAACAAGCTCTAATATTCCAAGGGGTGACACCCATTAAAAATATCTCCATTAATGGGCTCTTTTAAGAGTGACTGGTACAATCTAGATATTGTGATAGTTCCTGTGCCTAAAATAACAGTACCAAGTTCTCCATGTTAGCCAACTGAAATCTAGTGTCATGCACTTCACTGCAGTGTGTTTGTCCCTTTGCCCATATGTGATCCTCAGGGCATTAGAGATGCACTCTACATAACACTGCAACATCTTCATCACCATGAGATTTGTGAACCATCAGATAATTTAATCACACAGGAGAAGGCCAAGATCATGGAAGGTTCATAACTGTGGGTAGAAACATCATTGTGGTGAACGGTCTTATATGGACCACCTGCTTTCCCATCTAGGACAATGCAACTGTTTTTGGTTTGGTACAGTACCTAGTTGCTGACATGACTTTTACCCTGACCTTACCTCTATTTCAGACAAGGTTGTGGTTATAGGATTCCGAATAAAGGTGCCTTAAGGCAAAACGCACTTTTTGTTCCAGCTGTGCTGTCATTTTGGAGATAGACTGGTTCTAACACAAATGTGGTGCTCAGTAATCTTACAATCTGTTTATAGCACAAAAGCGTATGCACAGAAGGACTAGTTCAGTCCTGAAACCAAGATACATCTTTTAGGTTGTGGGACTCAGAATTTCAAAGGTGGATTTTATGGACAGCTATTACATGACTCGTGGATTTTATTCCTGGCTCTGCCACTGACTTTCTATGTGGACCTGGGCAAATCATTTAATGTCTTTGTAGCTCTCTGTCTCCCCCCCATCCATGGAACAGGCATAATAGTCACCAAACTCAGGGATATTGTGATATTTAATTAAATATTTGTAAAACATTTTGAGATTTTTGGATGAATGGTGTTAGATATGTACAATTATACGTACCCATATTATTGTTTATATTACCTCTAGGGGCTCAAACTGTTCAAGTTGTTGGAATACAGGTGGCAAGTTTAGTTCAGGACTAGAGCTGGGTAAATAATGCAAAAAATTTCAGTATTTACAAAGGCTCATCCTATGAGATAACAAACAACTCCATGCTATAATCTGACCAGGCACAACTAAGCAACAATTCAAATGTACAGTATTTGCAATCAATCCCTAGAGTAAACAATGGAAGATATTCATTGATCAAATTTGAATGATAAATCCATATGAGGAAATCAGTCTCTTCACAGCTATTCCATAAGCTGTACAAGAAGAAAAATGTGTTAAGTATCTTGTTCAATGAAAATTATTCACTCAAGTCTGTTCAGTACCCACAGGGCCTTCTATCCACTGAATAAAAAATGCTGTCTGTTTTAGTCTTCAGCATCATGCAAAAATCCCACTTATGGAAAGCAGGCAAAATTAACCCTCAGCCTGCTAGTAAGTTTGATAGAATAAATATTTAAAGCCAACAGATTTATTCCTTTAAAAAAAAATGGTGACCTCTTCATCTTAATTTTCAAATGCCTTTCCCTCTCCCCTCCATCCTTGTTTTACTTCTCAAAGGCCTGCTTTGCTCCTTCTCTTAAGAAAATTATGATCTAAGATGAACCTTATTTCTTCATCTTAAACAGCCAATTTTCTACCCAGATTCTGGAAGCCTGGTCACTCAGAAGTAAGTTGATGCTGATTAAAGAGCACATAATATTTTAGGGCCCAATCCTACTCCCAACGTATTCATTGGAGATTTATTATTAATGTATATTGCAAACTGTAGCACCTGGAAACCACAGTCCTATGCAAACATAAAAAACAGTTTTGCCATTAACTTCCATGGGGTCCCAAATTTATGGCTTTTTATTGTCGTGTTGATCCTGGGGCATAGCTGATCAACTCTTCTAACCAAGGATGCAGCCAGCTCACCAAAAACTGTTATCAGTTACAGGCTTGCTGATTTCCTAGCTCCTTGTGGTTCTCTGATTTCTTGTGGTTGGAGGCTACGAGGGTTGAATGGTGGTCACTGGGAGCTGAAGCTGGGCAACAATCTGGAGAAGTGATGGCTAGGACCTTGACCTGATCACCTTCTGTGTAAGGATTTTATGTAGACACACAGAAGAGCTCTGAGTGTGAGACTAAGTGATGTTATTTTTCCTTAGCCAGAGACACTGAAGAACTATCCAGCTAAGCTCTCAGGCAGAGGAAAGTCTGAGTAATTTAGACTGATTTGCTCCTTTGTTAATTTCTGCAATTGATTATTGTGATCTTGTCAGACAAGATAGGAAAATAGGAATTTCAATACTGGATCTGTGCAGGGTTCATCTAATACAGTATAATCTAATGGAAAGAGTACTGGACTGAGACTCAGGAGACCTAGATTCTATTCCTGGCTTTGTTGCTGACTTACTGTGTAACCTTAGGCAAGTCACTTTGCCTCTCTGTGCCTCAGTTTCCCCTCCTACCCTGACTTTTGTGTGTCTTTTCTATTTAGGTTATAAGCTCCTTGGAGCAGGGATGGTCTTTGACTTTGTTTGTACAGTGCCTAGCACACCTAATAATAATACTCCTATCTCTGACCACGGCCAGTACCACCTGCAATAATCCTCATAACAGACAGTTATGGAATAGATTGCCCATAGGGGAAGCTTCTTCCTAACCCCCATCAGAGGTTTGCTTATGCCCTGGAGCATGGAAGTTTATATCCCCTGTATTTTATCATCATATCCAATGTAACTGTGGATGGTCTCATTATTCATGTAAGGGATGGTACTTGGTGCTGCTGTGAAGGCAGGGGACTGGACTCGATGACCTTTCAAGGTCCCTTCCAGTTCTACATTTCTATGATTCTATGATTCTATGATTCATAGGAGGACACGTTTACACTAGCAAGGATCAGACTCATCAAGTTTCTTCTGTATGCCAATGATACACCTCTACATCTCTAGCCCCACGGACCCTGCGTATTCCATGTCTGCCCTGGAATAATGTTTGAGTGATATTATCATCAGCTACCTCATCCTGAGCCCTGGTAAAGCAGAGGTTATGACTCACTTTCCCTTCATGTGCCAAATTGAGGTGATTTGCTCAGGAAGAGCAAGTCAGGTTAAGAATCTTTGCATCACTTTCAACCACTCTCTTTCCAGGGAAAACCTTTTGTTGGATGTGGCACAATTTACATAGTCTACACCCTTATTTATTCAGTGACAACTTTACAAAAGCCGCACATGCCCTCATGATTATGAGATTCAATTATTATTGTATTCCCTCTTGGTGGAGCTGATAGCAGGGCTTCTCCATCACTTGCAGCTTGTTCAGAATGCTGCAGCACATTTGCTCCCATTCCCTGGTGCCCATCATAGCAAAGACAATCCCCTACTCCCCACCTAAGACTTGATGGTGGGGTATCTAAAAAGTGGCTGACATATGAGCACAGCTAACTATCATGATGAGATTTAAGGAGGAAACCTGTTAGCCACCCAAGGCCTACGCCATTAGGCTTTGAAACCTACCAGGGCCTGTCCAACAATTTACAGAAAGCCAAGGCAAATCTCACAGGATGAGCACATGAAGTAAGTATTTTTTATCTCATTATGATGGATAAAGATAAATTAATCAGTGGACTAGAAACTGGTGGTTGCCTTGGGACCAAAGATTATGACCTGGTTACATTCAATGTGGACAAACAGAGAACTTCCCAGCCAGTTACATACATACTGGATGTGATATCAGTTGTGAATGTTTAGAGCTGCCACTAGGGTGCACACTGCTAAGAGACAAGAATGTGTAACAGGAAATAGTCAGTCAGGCTTGCATCCACCCTAGCCATGGGCTGCTGGGTCTCTAATCCAGATGGTTATGTCTGACCCAGCCTTTTTCCAAATACCACCCTAGCAGAATTTGATTTCCAGCACCCTCAGGGTAAGCAGATTCCTGAGGTTCTATCAATCTTCCAGCTTGGATGAGCAATCAGAAGAGAAACAAGTTAATACCTTGCTCCATACAATGGTACCTGCAGCAGAGGACATTACACTTTCCAGAAGCCTCACAGCTGCTCAAATGAAACAGAGCAATACAGTTAAACAACTAAATACACATTTCATGCCATGCTTCAATACAATTTCTTGAGCAGGCACAATTTCACTTATGCAAACAAGAGAAGCATGAATCAGCAAATGACTTCATAACAGTCCTGTACAACCTAATCCAACACTGTGACTATAGGGAGATGAATGAAGAACTTAATCAGAGACAGGATTGTTGCAGAGCAGAGGGACAGCCAGCTATCAGAAAGTTTTCAGAATGATCCTAACCTCACACTAGAAGCAGCGAAGAACATAGTCCTCCAAAGCCAATACATAAAGCAACAGACTCTCCTCAGGAATAACTAAGGAGCAGGCCACAGAGACATGGGAAGGAAAATACCTCAGGATGCAGAAGCGATACACACCCAAACCAGTACAAGCACAAAAGGATCCAGAGCAGCTATACTAACATGGAGTAAGAGAAAAGGAATACAACAAGAGCATGAAAGAATTCCCATGGTGTGGCAAGCCACCTCACAGCAAACTGCTCTGTCCAGCAAGGGACACCACATGCAGGAAGCGTCTAAAAAGAGGACATTATGCAGCAGTCAGATGGCCTAAACATATGGTAGCTGCTGATTTTCAAGAAGAGGATCCAAAAGAGACAGATTGCACACCTTGTAGCCAGAGATGACCAAAGAGAACCACCATGGATTACCACAATCTTCTTGGGAAAGTATAGAATAGACTTCAAAATAGATTCCATGGATTTCAAGGCCAAAAGGGACCATTGTGATAATCTAGTCTGCCCTCCTATATAACTCAGTCCGTAGAACTTCCCCCAAAATAATTGCGACAGCATACCTTTTAGGAAAACATCCAATCTTTATTTAAAAATGGTTTGTTATAGAAAATCCACGACCCTTGGTAAATTGTTCCAAAGGTCATCCAGATATTTTTGCATGATATTCTGGTCCTCCACCGTGTTGGCAATACCTACCAACTTTGGGTAATCCACAAATTTTATTAGCACACTCCCACTTTTTGTGCCAACATCATTAATGAAAACGTTAAATAAGATTTGTCCCAAGACTTATCCTTGAACTCCACTAGTAAGCTCCCTCCAGCCTAACAGTTCACCTTTCGGCATGACCCATTGTAGTCTCCCTTTTAATCAATCCCTTACCCACCTTTCAATTCTTGTATTAATCCTCATCTTCTCCAATTTAACTAATTTCCTATCTGGAACTGTATCAAATGTTTTATTGAAATCCAGGTAGATTAGATCTACTGCATTTCTTTTATCTAGAAAATCAGTTACCTTATTAAAAAAAATATCTGGCTGATCTGGCATGATCTACCTTTTGTAAAATCATGTTGTATTTTATCCCGTTTACCTCTGTCTTTAATTACTCTTTCAAAATGTGTTTTAATACCTTGCATACAACTGAAGTCAAACTAACAGGCCTGTAGTTTCCCAGGTCACTTTTTTCACCTTTCTTAAATATAGGTACTATATTTACAATTCTCCACTCATAGCATACGTCCCCCCATGTCTCTCTTGTGGCCTGTGACATACAGGTCAGACTAGATGATCTAATGGTCCCTTCTAGCCATAAACTCTGTATACCAGCTGAGGTGTTCAATAGAGCTATGACCACTTAAGTCAACGGAGCGATGACAATTTATACCAGGCAAGAATCTGCCCCAATGTCTTTAAGAGGAATCAGCCTGAAGAGAAGGTGGTGACTAGTTGTCCTGGTATAGGGTGCAAATTGTATGCATAGCGGGCATGTAAAGAAAAAGTATTGGTGACAGCTGTGGAAGAAATGGAGGACTAAGGTAAATTTGGCATCAATGGTAGAATGCAAGGGATAGTAGCAATGTGATAAGAGAGAAGGTGTAGATCGACGCAGAGCTGCATAGGGTCATGAAGCCAGGAGTTTAAACTTGAAGCTGTTGATAATGGGGAGCCATTATAGTGCTTCAAAGAGAAGGATCAGGATATTGGCAGTAAGTACAGAAATGCAAGCAACAGCTATTTCTAATTTTAATTAACATCAGAGACAATTTCTTTACACGCTAAAGATGTAGAACATTTTTTTCCTCTAGTCCTTTGAAATCCTCTGTTGCTCTCTTCACCCTGTCATTCTCTAGTCTGCAAGTGACAATCAACCATGATCTTCTAAAATATCCAGCTGCAGAGAGGATAAATGACTCGCCCTATGCTCATCTTTACCTCCCTAACTAGAGATTTTCCATAGATCCTGTGTATGTCCAAACAGCTTGGCAGTGAAGTGCGTGACACAGGTTCTGTAAGCACATCAACAATGGCATCACCACACGCTGCAAGCATGAAGCAAAACCAGGGAAAATAAGATCAAATATGTTCCTTAAAAACTAGATACAATCATCATAATTTCTATCTGCTTCCAGCAGCTAAACAGATGTTTAATAAAGACTATCATATTAGGCATTAACAGGTACACTTAAATCAGCAATTAAAGAAATCTTTGATCAGCTAGAATATCCTGGTTCACCAGAAATATGCCATTTTCCAAAATACCTGAAAGGTTTTGTTTTAAATCAATTTATACAATAGCCTGTTTGAACAAAAAAAACCATTCTGTAGGAATACGTGAATTCTACACTGTTCGAAAATCCCTACCATCTGACGTAGAGGGATTTATAGGTTTAGTGGAAATTGCTTTCCCCACTGTCCAGATTAAATACTGCAGGATGATTTTTTGTATGAGTAAACATCCTTCCAATAACGAAGGGACTGATAATGTCTTAAAAAGAGAAACAGAATCTACATTTTGTTTTTCTTCTTGTGTGGACTATTTCTGGATATAGGACCCCAAAGTATCATGTTGACTGTCCATAAAATGCAGTTTAGCATCTTCTTGCTGTTGTGGGGATGGGTTTTGTCTACTGAATGCAGAGCTCACCGGCAAGGAAAAGAAATACATGAGGTATATAAGAAGGGCAGGTGAGTCTCCTTGTAAATTCAGATGTATACAATTTGGGCAAATGCAACATTGCAGATAACTATATCATTCCTAATGCAGACCTCTGAAGTTTGTATTGCAGCATATTCAGGGTTATCTGACCAACAAATATTGTGCTTAGCTTTTTCTTTTTCCTCCAATGACTAGTAGTTTTACATTTTTTACATCCAAAACCACTAGTATCAACAATCTGGTTTA
Source organism: Emys orbicularis (assembly GCF_028017835.1). Taxonomy (NCBI): domain Eukaryota; kingdom Metazoa; phylum Chordata; order Testudines; family Emydidae; genus Emys; species Emys orbicularis. The sequence goes on along the minus strand of NC_088685.1, from coordinate 71,735,228 downwards.
ACGTGGCAACAATCTGGTTTGCTTGTTCTTGATTATAGCAGCTTTGGGGAAGGAAAGGAGGAGTTGATTGTTTATTGTGGTAGAATGCTGGGGTATTTACAAGAGTGGATACAAAAGTTTTATTAGTTCCAACATTTCTGCAGACTACAAGGATACAATCAGTTATGCCTGTGAACAAGAAAGGACGTTGAATAACCTGCAGATCAATTGCCCAGTTGTTTCCAAAAGGGCTACATGCTAATTTTTTTCCAGTGCTGCCATATGCGGTCATTTAGGAGTTTGACTGGAGGGAAATTTTCCTGATATTAGAGCAGTTTCGTGTTGTGTGTTGGAGTACTCCTGTTCTGTTTTGTAAAAAATGTTGAGGTCTAGTAAGAATAATTACATAACATGACCTGTACATGCAAGTAGACAAACACCAGGGGATATTGCTGGAGAAAAAAAATTCTGTGCACTTGTCTGGAGGGTATCACTGGCTTATGCCTTCTAAGAAGTCAGTGTTTAAAATGATGTCTGCTGAAGCTGTCCAACACAAATTAAGATTTTCCCTTCACTGCAATCATTGTTTTTGCTCATTAGCAACTATGAATTGTCACCAATGCTATCTTAATTAACATGAGAAAAGTAGTTTTAAGGGAGATGAACTATTAATAGAGATGCAGTAGTGTCAGGCAGGAAGAATTCAAGCCATTTCTATAAACATCAGTGTTAGGGGAAAAATCATCAGAGAATGAAGTATGGTTCCTGTCTGTCTTCAAATACTCCCCTTCTCTGCTTTCTTGAAAATGGGCCAGACTACCCTATTACAGAACTATTGCAGTGTTAATATCTGTGAATCCAAGATCCATCTTGTAAAGTATGAAATAGGTTCAATGGTGATGCCACATAGCCAGAAATAAAACTGGGAAGATGGATGCAGTGGCCCCTGTTCACAAACAGACCCCAATGGATACATGGCAAGAGATATTAAAACAATGCCACCCTTCGTTGTTTTCATTCAAGTTCACAAAAATGGCAGTGATGTTCTACCATACTGTAGTTGACACTAGCAAAGTAGATGGCAAGGTGTAAACTGGCAGCTTTAACAGGTTGAACAAAAACACAGTGTACAAGTTGTACAAACCTGTGTACGCCCATAATGCAGCTGTAATTAGCATCTTTATTAGAGAGAGAGCCCCAAGCACTTCATGTAAAATACAGTTAAGGGAAAGAATAAATCCTAGTGAGGGGAGACGTTAAGAGGTACATGCCAAAGGAAGAATGGCATATTCAGGTAGCACTTGAAAATAAATAGACTGTTCTTTGTGCCTTGTGTGGTTTCATTGTCCCACCAGGACCTCTGAAGCACTGAGAATCCAACTGAGGTGACACTGCTGCTGGCTGGTGTGGAGGGGAGCACACCCTGGACCCCACCTCCTCCATACACAATTTGGGATGGTTACCTCTGCTAGTGGCCAGGGCTGGCATTAGACTTGTTGGGGCCCAGGGCAGAACCTAAGGAGTCGGCCTCCTATCCTGCCTCCCTGGCCTGCTCACAGGTTGGATTTCTGCAATGCCTGAGGCGTGGGGCCCTGAGCATTTGCCCTGCTTGCTACCCCTTAACACCAGCCCTGCTAGTAGCAATAGCCTCGAGCAGTCCATGCAATTAGAGAAGTGTGAGGCCTGGAGCTGTGCCCAGTCCTTCCCTAGTGGTACAAAATGGAGGTGGAGGGGAAAGGTGCCTGGCACTCTTCTCTCCTGTGCACTGCCTGTTCTGACCTAAGGTGTCAAAGACGTGGGGGAACAAGGAAATTGCTCTCTGTGGCTGTTGCTATGTTGAAAGCTCTCAAGGAACACATGCATAGTTCACTGTTCTGATCTATAGACACAAGGGTATGTCAATTTGTTTAATAAACAGAAGCAGCATCTGGTAGTGTTGCAATAGTTAAGTGGCTTTAAGTATCTCTTTATTTTTACAAAAAAGGGAGAAACATGATGAGACAGAACATAGGAATGTAATAGTAATGGAGAGGGCTAGAAGTAGAAAAAAAGAATAAAGAACTTTATCCACAGGATGAAATAGGATATTAAGATAGTTCCAACAGAATCACTTAATAAGTAGGCACACCCAGGGCCGGCTCCAGGCACCAGCTGGTCAAGCAGGTGCTTGGGGCAGCCACTCCGGAGAGAGGCAGCACGTCCAGCTGTTCGGCGGCAATTTGGCGGACGGTCCCTCACTCCGGCTCGGAGCGAAGGACCTCCCGCCGAATTGCCGCCGCAGATCGCGATCGCGGCTTTTTTTTTTTTTTTTTTTGTGGCTGCTTGGGGTGGCCAAAACCCTGGAGCCGGCCCTGGGCACACCCCAACTGCCCAGAGTGATGGGGTTGTTCAGCAAAGCAGGATGTTAGACCAATCAAGCCGATCTATTTGAGGACCCAATCACACAGGGCCAGATCCCAAGCTGCAGTCCAGCAACACTCCACTCAGCACATCATGGGAGACCACCTTAAGCAACTTTTGTGCTCCCTGATCCTGGATCACTCTGTAGGGCTGATCCTCCTGGGGCAATTTGGAATAGCCGGAAGGCTGCAAGGGGCTGTTCCAGCAGCCAAGGATCACCAGGGTATAGGAACACACCATCCATGCCCCCTCTACCAGCCACAAGGAGGGGGGAAGGTGAGTACCCCATAGAGCAATGCTACTTCACTTGAAAATCCTTACTTTGAAGTGATTCTCCACTGGCCAAGTAAGGAAGTTTTCAGATAGCTTTGCAGCAATGATCAATCTGGACCTGGCCCAAAATCTCTCAGAGGTTTGTCGATTTTAAGGTTAGAGGTGACAATTATCATCTGGTTTGACCTCTGGTATAACACAGGCTATAAATCCTCATACAGTAATTTCCACTTCAAGCCCATAAACTTCTGTTTGAGCTGTAGCATCTCTTTTAGAAATACATCCAGGCTTGATTTAAAGACTTAAAGTGATGGAGAACCCACCACAGTCCTAGGGAAGTTGTTGCAGTGGTTTTCATTGCTCTACAGCCAAAATGCTTCTGAAATAAATGTAGTCAAACTTTACTAATTCTGGGTCACTGAGAACGAAAATGTTGCTTAAAATTGTTGATTGGCTCTAGTTTTCAAGATATGCTATTGGGTCAGTATATATGACCCTTGACTTGGGAATGGCGGAGGATAAGTGAGTTATAAAGGGAAGGGATCTCAATTTAAACCAGAAATGACTAAAATACATCTTTGACTGGATCTATGAATAAATCTGACTGGGTTTGGACAGTACTTGCTTTTTAGGCAAAACAATGAATGATGCAATCTGAAGCTGGTATTGCGTCATACAAGATATGAATTGCACCATGTTATTCCTAGAAGTCATGGATGATGCAATCATAACGAAGCTTACATCACTCTGCTGAACAAATTGCCCTATATCAGCTCTAGAAATCATACAGTGTCGTGCTCTCTTATTTGTCAGTGTTTGATTTTGCAAAGGGACACATTTCTGTTTAGCCAAAGTGAGCAGAGATGCCTCGTACTTGTGTGAACAGTGCAGATAACTTCTGCTATGTTTGTGGTGAAGTGACTTTTGCATCACAAAAGCGCAGTATAACCACTATGGTTAAGAAAGCCTATCACCTTTATTTTGGCTGCAAAATTGGAGATCAGGACAAGAGGTGGCTCCCACACATATGCTGCAACACTTGTGCAACAAATCTTCGCCAGTGATTGAACAGGAAAAGGAAATCTCTATGCCTTTTGCAGTGCCAATGATTTGGAGAGAGCCAACAGATCATACCAGCAATTGTTACTTCTGCATGGTGCCTCCAGTTGGGAAAGGTGTGTCAAAGAAGAAAAAGTGGACTCTGCATTATCCAAACATTCCATCAGCTATACGCCCAGTGCCCCACGGAGAAGGACTGCCGGTTCCTGATGCACCAGAATCATTCTCACTTGAGTCAGACGAGGAAGAGGATGAAACTTCTGGTCCTGAACCATCAATGACACAGGACCCACATTTTCTCCCATCCTCCTCCTCTGAACCACACCTCATAACACAAGGTGAACTGAATGACCTTGTCAGGGATTTGGAACTACCCAAGAGTAAGGCAGAGCTGTTGGGCTCCAGACTACAGCAGTGGAATCTCCTGGCAGGTGATGTTAGGGTTTCCATGTTCCGTGACCGTCAAAAGGATCTTGTCCCATTCTTCTTCATGGAAGGTGATCTTGTAGCCTGCAACAACATCGATGGTGTGATGGCAGCCCTCAACATCGTTCACGATCCAGATGAGTGGAGACTGTTCATTGATTCATCGAAGACGAGTCTTAAAGCTGTTTTACTGCATAATGGCAATGTTTTGCCATCAATTCCAGTTGGTCATGCAGTCCATATGAAGGAAACCTATGACAACATGAAACAACTCTTGAGGTGCATAAACTATGACCAACATCAGTGGCAGCTTTGTGGTGATTTGAAGGTTGTTGCTCTCTTGCTTGGTCTGCAGACTGGATACACAAAGTACTGCTGTTTTCTCTGTGAATGGGATAGTCGTGCAAGAGATTCCCACTACATCAAGAAAGATTGGCCACTCCGACAGTCATTGGAGCCTGGGAGGAAAAGTGTTCAGCATCCACCACTTGTTGAATCAAGGAAGATTTTGTTACCACCCTTACATATCAAGCTGGGTCTGATGAAGAACTTTGTCAAGGCCATTGACAAAACACAAGCAGCTTTCAAGTACCTCCGTGGAAAATTTCCAAGGTTAAGTGAAGCTAAGATAAAGGAAGGTGTCTTTGTTGGTCCTCAGATTCGTGAACTTCTTTGAGATGATGCATTTGACCATGCACTGCGTGGCAAGGAAAAGACGGCATGGAAAGCCTTCCAGTTAGTGGCAATAAATTTTCTCGGAAACAACAAGGCAGACAACTACAGGTTGTTGGTGGAAAACCTCCTCAAGGCATACAAAAGCCTTGGTTGCAACATGTCACTAAAGATACATTTTTTGCACTCTCATCTAGATTTTTTTTCCACCGAACTGCGGAGCAGTGAGCGACGAGCACGGCGAGCGATTTCACCAGGACATTGCAACAATGGAGAAACGCTATCAGGGCAAATGGAGCCCATCAATGCTTGCAGACTATTGCTGGACAGTGACAAGAGATGCTCCATTTAATGAATACAAGAGACAAGCCAAGAAGCGCCGAGTAGACACTGAATAGGACTAAACTATGTACAGAATAGTTTTTTGCCTTTTGTTTCATAATAAATTGTATTTATATAATCCTTTTGCTGATTTTTAAAGTGTTACATAAACAGGACAGGTGAAATATTATCATGTAAAGCAACCATAAACACATGAAAAGACCTAGGTTTACAATTTATGATTAAAACTCTACTATCTACACAATATACATAGACATAAAATGTAAAAACTTAAATATCTTAGAAACAGTAGCCAATCAGTTGTTTTAATTGTCATATTTGAATTCAGCACATCAAAATACATAATAAATAGCACATTTTATCTCTGAAGCAGATGACTTCTCAAAAATTGTAGACCAGTGATTATCCTCACTTTTAAAAAGAATTGCATCTTATTTCTAGTTCAAATTTGGAAACGGAAGCTAGGCAACCATTAGATCTTGTTTTGCCTTTTTCTGATACGTTAAAGACCCTCTACAATCAGATATCTCTTCCCCATCTAGGTACTTGTAGAGTACTTGTAGACTGTAATCAAGTCACCTCTTAACCTTTTCTCAGCTAAACTATGTAGACTGAGCTTCTTTAGTCTCTTGCTATAAGGAATGTTTTCCAGACTTCTAATCATTATTCTAGGACTTATTTGAACCCTTTCAATTTTCAACATCCTTTTTCAGCCGTTGACATTGGAAATGGACACAGTATTCCAGTAATGGTTTCGTTAATACCACGTTCCTATCGCTATTTGCTATTTCTCTGCTTATACATCCAAGGACCGTGTGTCCTTAAAATCCTTTCAGTGTCACTACACCCTAGGACAATCTTCCATTGTCTGTGGCCTGCATGCTCTGTTCTGAGATGTACTGACCTCACATTTGGCTGTATTAAAACATCTTCACATGAGGCAATCTTGATGCAGATAAGATTCCCTTTGATTTTACCAAAAGTGCTGCCTGCACTGAGAATGCAGAATTGGACTCTGGGAGGCAAAACAATTCAGGAGAACCCCCACCCACACAATTTCAGAATTAGTAGATCATGGTGAAGGCTGTAATTCAGCATTTCTATTACAAGCTCTACTTCCTCATGCTTCATAAGCCAGCCCTTAAAATTCATTTTGTACAAGAACTTAGAGCAATTTCGCTTTTTTTTCAGTTTAAGGTTGGCTTACTCCCTAAATTAGTTAAATGCAGGAAATGGCAAAATTCAAGTTCTTCTGATTTCAGGCTCTCTGCACATGGAACAGTATCATTTCCAGCAAAATATTGTAATCTGAATCTGAGCCATGCTCAGGCTAAGAGGCTGCGTTAATCATAGAATATCAGAGCCTCAGGAGGTGTTCTAGTCCAACCCCCTGCTCAAAGCAGGACCAATCCCCAACTAAATCATCCCAGCCAGGGCTTTGTCAAGCCTGACCTTAAACCTCTAAAGAAGGAGATTCCACCACCTCTTTACGTAACCCATTCCAGAGTTTCACCACCCTCCTAGTGAGAGAGTTTTTCCTAATATCCAGCCTAAACCTCCCCCACTGCAACTTGAGACCATTACTCCTTGTTCTGTCATCAGGAACCACTGAGAACAGTCTAGATCCATCCTCCTTGGAACCCCCTTTCAGGTAGTTGAAAGCAGCTTCAAATCCCCCCTCATTCTTCTCTTCTGCAGACTAAATAATCCCAGTTCCCTCAGCCTCTCCTCATAAGACATGTGCTCCAGCCCCCTAATCATTTTTGTTGCCCTCCGCTGGACTCTTTCCAGTTTTTCCACATCCTTCTTGTAGTGTGGGACCCAAAACTGGACACAGTACTCCAGATGAGGCCTCACCAATGCCGAATAGAGGGGAATGATCACGTTCCTTGATCTGCTGGCAATGCTCCTACTTATACATCCCCAAATGCCGTTAGTCTTCTTGGCAACAAGGGCACACTGACTCATGTCCAGCTTCTTGTCCACTGTAATCCCTGGATCCTTTTCTGCAGAACTACTGCCTAGCCACTCAGTCCCTAGTCTGTAGCAGTGCATGGGATTCTTCTGTCCTAAGTGCAGGAGTCTGCACTTGTCCTTGTTGAACCTCATCAGCTTTCTTTTGGCCCAATCCTCTAATTTGTCTAGGTCCCTCTATATCCTATCCCTACCCTCCAGCGTATCTACCACTCCTCCCAGTTTAGTGTCATCTGCATCTGGAGTTTCAACCTTCACTCTGAAAGTGCTTGGGGTTTTCTGTCTAAGACTTTGAGACTAGACAGGATATTCTAAAGTAAGAACTGAAATGAAAAACAGTACAGAACCTACATAATGAGGTGGTGGTATAGCAGCAGACCAGGTGCCAGCTTACGCCAAGGCCCCTAGGCCTCTCTGAACACAGACCAATGCATAGCTGGAAGCCATTCTGGCTCACCTGTGTTAGTATTGGTAAAATAGATGTTAAGAATGTGTTTAGACTTTATGCAATGCTTGTGAGTTGCTGCCTGCATTCATCTCACTTATAATATCTGTATCCCATGTTATAGGGTAACTACTTGCTTTGAAACTATAAAAATGTTTGCTATGCAACTGGAAACCCCCCAGTCAGGAGAGAAGCATTACCAAGTGTGAAGTACTAGTTTACGACAAGAAGTGTCATCTCCTGTCCAACAAAAGAAGGCCCATAGACATCAAATGAACCATTGTGGAATATCGGTGGACAAAATACTTTAATTGTTCCCTATTTGGAGAGGGCAATATTTCTAAACATAAGCAAGGGATCCCCAAGCTGCTTAGCATGGGTTAGCCCTAAAGGACATATATACAGCAGCTTCTAGTACTTTTTGAAACCCAAGACTAACTCATTTTTGTGTGTCTGTGTGTATTTGTTTGCCTACTTTAAACTTGTAAACTTATTTTGTTTTCCTAGTTAATAAACCTTTAGTTAGTTTAATATAGGATTGGATAAAAGCATGGTCTTTTGGTGAGCCAATGCTGCTAAGAGAGGAAGCAGAGAATTTGAGTATCAAACAGAATGGTTTACTAAGTTCCAGTCAGTTACACCTGTTGAAACCCTTTGAAGGCCAGCAGCCTGCACAAGTGTCACTGAGGAGATAATCTCAAGGACACTAGAACTACACGGGTGGTGTTGATGGCCTAATTAGACCTGCAGAATTATTACTGGTGAAGATGAGCATATGAAAAGAAGCCTAGGCTCTCTGAACCCAGCTGACCATTAGGTAAAATATCTTTTAACATTAAAATCCTGAAGCCATTGTTACTGTCACATTTCAGACATGTGCCACCCTACTAGGTAGGTTTTGTTAAACATACGCATACTGTCTTTTTAAAAAGGGGGTGGGAGAGAGTATCTACAACACTTGCCTCTTCACCATCTCATTGCATGACCCTATCCATATTATTTCAGCTCATTATATTCTCCACATAGGAACTCTATTTCTGCTACTGTGGTGCAAGTGGTCCCACATTTCCTTCAATGGAGAGCAGTTATAACAACTGAAATATGTGCTTGCACCATAAACCATTTGGATCACCCTGGTGTTGGACGTTGGACTAAACCTATGGACTAATTCTATGAACTCTGTGCAACTCCTAAGCTCACCATCTCTACTATGAAATTGATCCCAGAACTGTACTCATGTCTCTATGTATAATGATCTTTTAACAAATACACACACTCTCTCCTTTTTTGTAATAAATTTTAGTTTAGTTAATAGGAATCGGCTATAAGCATGTATTTGGGTAAAATCTGAAATATTTATTAATCTGAGAGGTAACGTGTCCTATCTTTTGGGATTGGTAGAACTTTCATATTTGACTTGGCTGTCTGGGAGGGAGCCCAAAGGCTGGGTTGCTTTTAAGGGAACTGTGTTTTGGCTTCTGTGTAACCAATAAGGTATTGTAGAAGCTGTTCTGTTACTAGCTGGGTGGATTTAAGTATTGGAATAACTACCAGCTTTGGGGATTGTCTGCCCCGTTCTTTGCAGTTTGCCCTAATTGAGCAACCTCCGTGTGCCCCCCGGGGACCCTGGTCACACCCTCAGACTCCAAGGTCTCAGGAGTGGCCCATGATTCTCACAATTCCTTCCTGGAGTTAGCCAACAAATCCCAAGCCAGAAATTCAAACTTAAACCACTCACACCTTTCCTAGGCTTGAGCTTTAGTCCCTCATAAATCTTCTCTGATTCTCTGTTCCTCAGCTGAGCACCAAAACCCCATGGCTGCCTCCCAGGAGTCTTAACTCCTCTGGCAGGTCTCAAAATGGGGGCAACTCCCCTCTTATATCTTTTCCCAATTCTCCTCATTCCTGACTTTTATCAAACCATTCTCAGAAAACAGGAAAAAACTCTCTTTTCCCCCCTCTCCTCTCACCTTAAGGATACCTCACTGCTTTCCAGTGGACCTGCTAATTGACATACTGAACACCTTTCCCGGTGCCAGCAGACATGGTAATTGAGCTCCCAGGCTCCTGTTAACCCACTCAGTATCACTGTGAGGTTTACATCCCATCATAGTTGCCTTCTCTTTTCTTGTTTTTCCTTTTAATTTAGGACTCAGTTACGTAAAGCAACATTTGCTAAACATGCAAACAGGAAAAGCAGAGGAAAATTATGGCTAGAACAATTAAGAAATGTGTATATTACACCTAGCACACAGTTTACTAGCCCATGTTCTCAAGCTGACAGTACAAACTAGTATGTGTGAATCATCATCGTAAATGCACTTTTGTTTAATTGTTACTTTTACCTCTGTAACTGCTCATTTTTTATTGCTAATATGGAATGTTAATGCTTGTAAGAGGCTGCCAGTCCTGAAGACTTCAGCATTCTATTCACTAAACTGGTACCACTTGGGTAGCAGCAGCACAAGCTTCTTAGCACTGCTCTGCCAGCTCGGGTCTGTGGAACCAGCTCAAGGGGTGAAAGGGTACATAAAGGGCTCCACTCACTGCACATGCACCTCTTTGTGGCTAGGTCTAGGAATTAGCTTTTGCCCCACAGAGCAAGTGTCATTGGTTGCTCACCCTGTGCTTTCTCTCTCTTCACAACCCAAGGTGCTCCCTCTTTGTGGTGTGCCCCTCCAGCCAAGTCACAGCATACTATCCAGGATACCAAAGTCCCATTGGACAAGCTATCCAGGTGCCACCTCAGGCAGTCTTTCATTCCACTTCTAAGTCAGGTGCTGTTTCCCAGTGGCTGGTAGGAGAACCCCAGCCCATCTGCAACTCCAGGTTCCAGCCCATGGGCCTTACGACTAGCAACCCAGTTCTGCACTCAGTCTCACTCCCTGTTGCTATTTCTCCAATTCCTTCCTATCCCACTTCTCTATCCCCTGCTCTATCTCTGGGTTTGCCACCACAGCTTCCTCTACTCCCCATGGCTACTTCATCCCTCTTAGCCCCTTGCCTATACCAGGTCAGGATCCCAGGAATATTCTGCTCCCCCGTACAACTGCAGGCCCCTTCCCAGCAGTCTCCTGCTGACTTCACTTAGAATCATAGAATATCAGCGTTGGAAGGGACCTCAGGAGGTCATCTAGTCCAACCCCCTGCTCAAAGCAGGACCAATTCCCAACTAAATCATCCTAGCCAGGGCTTTGTCAAGCCTGACCTTAAAAACCTCTAAGGAAGGAGATTCCACCACCTCCCTAGGTAACCCATTCCAGTGCTCCACCACCCTCCTAGTGAAAAAGTTTTTCCTAATATCCAACCTAAACTTCCCCAACTGCAACTTGAGACCATTACTCCTTGTTCTGTCATCAGGAACCACTGAGAACAGTCTAGATCCATCCTCTTTGGAACCCCCTTTCAGGTAGTTGAAAGCAGCTATCAAATCCCCCTTCATTCTTCTCTTCTGCAGACTAAACAATCCCAGTTCCCTCAGCCTCTCCTCATAAGTCATGTGCTCCAGCCCCCTAATCACTTCTTGTCTTGATAATTCTAACCCAACTCCTTCCCCTCCCCCCCGGCTTCATTTTTGAATTAGGCTTTATCAATCCCTGGCTGCCCTCCAGGTGCAGCATATATGATTAATTGGCTCTTTCTGGCCCATATTAACCTGCTCAGGAGTTGTGGGGAGTGAACACCCGATCACAGGGGAGTTCATTCAGTCATTGGTGTTCTCATTCAGTGTTCAGCCTGGCTACCTAGATTGCCAATTAGGATAATTTATAACTGTGTTTTGAGATGTTTATACCTCTCTGTGATGTTCTGTACCTCGGGGGAACATCCAGCAACCCCATGTTCATCCTTATAAAATGATTGTGTGGGGTACCCAATGCAAAGTTTGTCATGTGTGTCTTCGGAAGGCTTGTGATGCACTGAGCATTGTTGTTATAGTGATGTTATAGGTTATAATTTCATGTATATAGTTATGAGGCTGAAAATGTGTCTTTTGCTTAAAATAAGCCCAGGCAAAAACTCTTGAAGAGCAGAGAGGTAGTTCACATCTCATCAGGGCATGTATGGGACAAACCCAGCCCAGCCTTACCGGAACAAAGGACACTGGCCTAAGCAGCAACAAAAGAATCTGTTGGACTCTTGAGTGAGTCACCCCCCTTCCCTTGGTCAGTTTGGAACTGTGATGAAGGGGGCGGGGCAAAGCCAAAAGGGAAGAAAGGACATGATAAAAGGGAGAGAGGTTTGCCATGCTCTCTCTCTCTTCCACCTCCATCTACAGACGCGACTGAAGCGCTGATCAAAGGGGAGAACCTGGCTGAAGGGCAACCAGCCAGCCTGTGGTGAGAAGCATCTAAGTTTGTAAGGACATTGAAAGTGTTAAGATCAGCTTAGAATGTGTTTTGCTTTTATTTCATTTGACCAAATCCAACTTATGTTTTGACTTACAATCACTTAAAATCTATCTTTCACAGATAATACATTTGTTTGTTTATTCTACCTGAAGCAGTGCATTTGGTTTGAAGTGCATCAGAGACTCCCCTTGGGATAACAAGCCTGGTACATATCACTTTCTTTGTTAAATTGATGAACTTATATAAGCTTGCAGTGTCCAGTGGGCATAACTGGACACTGCAAGACGGAGGTTCCTAGGGTTGTGTCTGGGACCGGAGGTATTGGCTAGTGTCATTCGGTTGTACAATCCAAGGAGTAGCTTACATGCCAGAGGCTGTGCATGAACAGCCCAGGAGTGGGAGCTCTCACAGCAGAGCATGGTAAGGCTGGCTCTTAGAGTCAAGGACTGAAGTGACCTAGCAGATCACCAGTCCAGATAACATGAGAGGGGAATGCCACACTCTCCATCAAGAACTAGGACAGTGACCGCCTGCTTGTACCATACAGGCTATTAGATGATAATTTTAAGTCATTACCAACCTGAACTGGAGATGGGTTGGTGACCTAGAGAAGCAATGCTCTGCACCTCAATATTAATCCCTGGAAACATAGTGCCCCCCTTTAATTTTTCATTTATATTTATCAAATTAAAGAGGGAAGATTGGGGTGTAAAATAATCATTTGTGCATCCAACAGCATGGAATACAAATGGAATGTTTTAATGCCAAATGAATTTTGAAATTTTAATGAAGTTTTGAATTTTTTTAAAAATGAGAAATTTTGAAGAGAGTCTCTACATTGTCTTTTTTTTTTTTTTTAAAGTGCTGTATGTTATGAAGGTTATAGTTTCCATACATATTTAGCTTTGGTTACATTGTGAAGAAACACTCATTTTCAAGTACATTAGCAATAAGCTATAGCTATGTGCAATACGAATGGGTGAAGAGAGTGCAAACAAAGGAATGCAAAAAGCTATTCTATATTTATAACTCATTTCAAGGTGCATGTACATCATTGGTACATGTTTCGTACTTGAAGCTAGGGACAGCTTAAGTAGAACAAAAGTTTGAATCACCATTGTGATATTGTGGTAAGATCTGATGATGTTGTTGCATCATGACATTGTGCTGAAATGTCATACCTTAGTATAGTATTACAATGCCACAACAAATACTTTTTACTAGTAGTAAAGGAGTATACAAGTCAGGGAGGAATATATGGTGGCAGCACAGAAGATCGTGTAATTCACCCACTATGAATAAAAGTGCCCATTTTACTACTAGATCTGTAAATGAATACTAATATGTGCAAAATGCTTGTCTCTTGTTCCTCCAGTAATTACCTTATCAAGCTTTTCAAGTCCTTGATTATATCATTTGGTATTGAGCAGTCTTGCTTTCATCTTACATTTTTAATAAGGTGTTATGCGATTAGACTATAATAGAATACCATTTATTTGAATATTTTTGGATGTTTTCTACATTTTCCAAATATATTGATTTCAATTACAACACAGTATACAAAAAGTACAGTGCTAACTTTTTATTTATTTTTGATTACAAGTATTTGCATTGTATAAAGACAAAAGAAATAGTATTTTTCAATTCACCTAATAAAAGTACTGTAATGCAATCTCTATCATGAAAGTTGAACTTACAAACGTAGAATTATGTATAAAAAACTGCATTAAAAATAAAAAATGTTAGAGCCCACAAGTCCACTCAGTCCTACTTCTTGTTCAGTCAATCACTCAGACAAACAAGTTTGTTTACATTTGCAGGAGATAATGCTGCCCTCTTCTTATTTACAATGTCACCAGAACGTGAGAACAGGTGTTTGCATGGCACTGTTGTAGCCAGCGTTCCAAGATATTTACATGCCAGATTCACTGAAGATTCATGTCCCTTCATGCTTCAGCCACCATTCCAGGGGACATGCTTCCATACGGATGACAGATTCTGCTCGATAACAATCCAAAGTAGTGCAGACTGATCTATGTTCATTTTCATTATCTGAGTCAGATGCCACCAACAGAAGGTTGATTTTCTTTTTTGGTGGTTCGGGTTCTGTAGTTTCTGCATCAAAGTGTTGCTCTTTTAAGACTTCTGAAAGCATGCTCCACACCTCACCCTCTCAGATTTTGGAAGGCACTTCACATTCTTAAACCTTGGGTCAAGTGCTATTGCTGTTTTTAGAAATCTCACATTGATACCTTCTTAGTGTTTTGTCAAATCTGCAGTGAAAGTGTTCTTAAAATATACAACATGTGGTGGGTCATCATCTGAGACTGCTATAACATAAAAGATATGGCAGAATGCAGGTAAAACAGCAGGGAACATAAAATTCTACCCCAAGGAGTTCAGTCACAAATTTAATTAATGCTTTTTTTTTTTTTTTTTTTTTTTTTTTAAATGAGCGTCATCAGCATGGAAGTATGTCCTCTGGAATGGTGGCTGAAGCATGAAGGGTCATACAAATGTTGAGCATAACTGGCACGTAAATACCTTGCAATGCTGGCTACAAAAGCGCCATGCAAATGCCTGTTCTCACTTTCTGGTGACATTGTAAATAAGAAGAGGGCAGCATTATCCCCTGTAAATGTAAACAAACTTGTTTCTCTTAGCAGTTGGCTGAACAAGTAGGACTGAGTGGACTTGTAGGCTCTGAAGTTTTACATTGTTTAACGTTTGAGTGCAGTTATGTAACAAACAAAAAAAATCTACATTTGTAAAGTTACACTTTCACAAAGATTGCACTACAGTACTTGTATGAGGTGAATTGAAAAGTACTATTTATTTTGTTTATCATTTTTACAGTGCAAATATTTGTAATTGAACTAATGTACGCTGATTTCAGTTACAACACAGAATACAATATACGAAAATGTAGAAAAACATCAAAATATTTAATAAATTTCAATTGGTATTCTATTGTTTAACAGTATGATTAAAACTGCGATTAATTGCAGTTATTTTTGAGTCAATCATGTGAGTTAACTGCGATTAATCAGCAGCCCTAATTTTTAAGCTTTCATACAGACAGCAGCCTACCTATCGTACTCTTCATTCAGCTACTCGCTTTTATCAGGACAGAATGCATCTCGCTCTGCATGTAATTAGAGATAAACACACCTCTCAGGCTATTTTTGATTCACCAAAATTATTTCAAGGCAGCAAACCTTTTATTAATGTAATTTAAATCCAGGGTTTTTCCCTCCAAAGATGATTCGATTTACAAACAAACATGTTTCTCAAACTATAAGAAAGCCTGTGCTTTGTTTAGGGGAAAAAGAAGAATTTCCAAAGTTAAGTTGGCACTCGTATACTGTGTATATATTGTATTCTTTTATTATATTTTCCCTACTCTCCTTGTATTTGTTTCTCATTCTAATTGCTCTCTTCATTTTTCACCCCATCAGATATTTGTTCCTGTCTGATTTTTAGCCTCTTATAAGAGGGATAACAACCTCAATGTTTGAGTTCTAGTTAAACTCTACAAGCCATAATGATTGAGTGTGTTCCGAAGTGGGCAAAACTGGTTTATCAGCCTGTCTTTATTTACATTATCGCATAGTGTCGGGGAGATGCTCACCAACACATTTAAAAGTATATTTTCTAAAATGCTGGAACATAACATATAACTGGTGGATGGAAAACACCAGGGGATAAGAAATACATTTACAAACTTCATCTCTTTGCCACTACCACCCCCTGTTTACTCTGATAATTTGCCAGAAATACATAGCAACACTATTTCAGCAACTACACTGTCCAAGCAGCTCTTCTGTGCCTTTAACCCTTTTCATCTTAGTTACTGAATTTACTTTTTAATGTTTCCTTCAAGTCCCAAACTTCACTTTGTCCAAAATGCAGAAATCACTTCCAGTTTTCACTTAGTAGTTTCCAAAATAAACAACAACAAAAAACCAGGAGCGCCGCCAGCTTTTCTGCTGCCCTAGGCGGTGGAAGGTCCCGCCCTGAAATGCCACCCCCCACAGAGGCGGCGGAAGGTCCCGCCGCCGAAATACCGCCGCAGTCGCTGCCCCCCAAATTGTAGCACCCTAGGCGACGTGTAGGTCGCCTAATGGGTTGCGCCTAATGGCCTGCTCTGCCACATAAATCTTTGAGATTGTCCATAGACTTACTGATGCCCCACCTTATCTCATCACTCAGCATATTGCCCTTGGGTAGTCAAATACCAAACTAGTCTGTCTTCGCTCTTTGCCATCTAAGATATGCCATGAAGCTTTGGACGCAATGCTGACCATGAGATGCAGATTACATCCTTATAGATCTGTTATCACTGGTAAATTGAGTTAGTATAAACGTTGATATTTTAAAGTGAGAAATTTAGATACTTCCAGTTCTTTAGTCATGAAACAATTTGTTTAATTGTTGATTTTTTTGGCTGCCCATATAAAGTGTGAAAAGGCTTTATCTGGCTTTTTCCCCCCAAAGTACTTCTTTGCATCTCAGTGCTATCATAATATAACTAAATCAAGTTACTTGACATTTTTATTTCAATCAATCCATCCCAGAAATTCCAAGGTCATCTGTCATATGTTGCATTGTCCAACATTGGACTCAGTGTCATCTCTCTTCTAAAAACACCCTAACATCCCATTTCCCTCCATCTCTTTAATTTTAAACTCATCAAGCAAATTAACTGTTCACACCCCTTGAATTTTTTCTCCTCCATTTTTCAGTTTAACCCCTTATAATCTATCTTTTGCTCACTTCACTGAAACTCCTCTCACAAAAAGAATAATGGTCTCATTCACCTTGAATTACTTCCTTTTGACATAGTCAATCACATGACTCCAGGAGTTGGGATCACAAAGGGTCTATATAGCCTATGGCTTAATCCAGTCCTGCCTACACCTCATCTCACTCCCACTGCTCTACTTTATTTTGTTTCTCTCCTGTCTATTTCTTTTGTATACTTTGTGCACGCCTGCCTTTGTGCCTTCTGGCCCTTCCTACCACTCATTTTGCCTAGAATAGATCCCAACAGTATGTTCCTAGTGGTCCCTCAATCCTTTCCATCTTCAAAACTGGCATTGTACTGTCTCTCAAGATTGCTCCATATTCAGATAATATGGGGATGGCAGTGGGATTTCATATAGAATTTTCTGAATCACTTCAAGTAATACAGTAGAACCTTTTCAGCTCATCCCCACTGATCCTCACACATCATTTGTATGCCGAAAAGGGCTCTCTCTCCCCCCACTTTCCAGCAGAGATTTAATAGATCACTGTACTGAGGTGAAATATTAAGACTTCATACTACAGATTACAAAGTATGACCAGAAGTAATGACAACTAAACTGTTTGCCAAATATCTAGATAAAGTACCATTACATTTTGTGTTACGTTCTCCTTGCTTTAAGTTTGTTTACAATTCAGAAATTTACAGTATCCTTGCTCATAAATGCAAATCAATGAGGTTTTATGCCACATCTTCAAAGAGTAATATTTTTTATATTGTATCTTCTGTTTCAGTCTGTGTGTGAGTGGATAAAACTAAGGGGTATAATGGCTTGTGGTCCCATGACTGCCAGTTTCCTATGCTGTACGTTTGCCCTTTCTTCCTTCCTTCAGCAACTGTATGCTTTTCTCCTTCTTAAACCATCTTACTCTGCTTTCCCTTCTCCATTCCCCAGCAACTCTAGTCCACTTTGAATCTCTGCTCAAACTTGCTGCACCAACTCCCCCTCTCCTACTAGTCTGGACAGTTTATTGACACATCAAATGGAGACTCGCAAGAGCTCACTGTCATCCTGTCCTCATAGCCCCTCCCTATTTTACCACAGTCTCTGACTCTAACATCTCCGGTCTTCTATCCACTTCAAAAATCTTTGACGTGTCCCCTCAACCTCATTCCCTCCAGCCCTACCTAGTGGCCTCTCCCCCTCCCTTATTATTGGCTTCTCTCCATTCACTGGCTCTTTTCCTCCATGTTCAAGCACTCTTTTTTTACCTCTATCCTGCAGTACTCCACCCTTCAGCTCTACATCTCTCTCCAATTGTTGCCCCAGCTCCTACTTCCCATTTACCTCCAAACTCCTTAGCCTGATGTCAACTCATACTCCCTCTTCAGCTCCCTCTTTGGCAGTCTGGCTTCTGCCCTCAGCATGTCATTGATGCTATACCCACCAAAGTCATTAACTGATGCTGAGATAACCAGAGAGGGACAGATTAGAGATTAGACAAAGAACTAGGCCCATCACCCTATCTTTAGACAGCTATGTGCTTTCCAAGCAAATTAAATCTGTGTGATGAGGGACTTTAAGGAGTTTTTAGATCTTCACCTATCTCTGGATAAGGAGGCTCTCCTCAAAGAATAATACATATTTTAATGACTTGAATATGCAAAGTATTCAGCCATTATTTATTTAGGCACCTCTTTCCCTGCTTCTCAGTCTTTTGGCTGCCTTTGGCACTATGGACCACTATCTTCTCCTCAAAAGCCAAGCCTATGCTATACCAGCAAATCCTCCTAGTATAGATGCTGCTTTACCAGCAAAGGAGTTATGTATACAGTTTGTATCAGTTCCCCAAATGATATATTGGCAAAAGGCCTTTGTTGGTGTAATGGTGTCTACACTAGGGCTTTATACTACACTTCCTACATCTACACTAGTATATTGGAAAAGCCTCCCAACTGTATACCCGACTGAGGTGATCTGGCCAAAAAGTCTGTGGTGGAGAGAATTGAATTATGGTTGCCCAAGTCAACACCCTGACCACTGGACCATCCTTGCTATTAGGAGCCAAGATTTGGGTTTAGGTGCATCATCATTCATACCAAATAACTAGAAACTAAGGTGCAAGTCTTCAAACCTGTGCCCAGCACAAGTAGCCGGGGAGATTAGCAGGCATATCCTTGACATCATCTCTCCAGGAAGTGGGGAGGCAAGTGTAAGAGGTCCCAAACAACAGGATACTCTGCCCTTCCTCAGCACTGGCATCTGAGTGCTGACACACAAGGTGGCACTGCTGGACTGAGCTCCACACTGCACAGGGGTGCTCACCCTCTTCACAACTCCTGCTAAGCCAGTCTCCTTTGCACAATGGTTCAGCTTCCCAAATGGGGTCAGGGTTTATCCTATAAAGAATGATTAGAGATACTTTCCCATTCAAAAGCAGACAAATAATCAGAGCTGGGGCATGATGAGTGGTGCTGGGACTGTACTAGAGAGCGGAGACATTGTGAGGGACAGCAGGGCTGTAGGTTGCATGCACTGTTTGGACTATGCTGAGGAATTCTGGACTATGGTTGTGGACTCTTATGTGCATGGAACTTTTGTAATAAATGAATCCCACAAGGGTTGCATTTATACTTGGAAGATGCTTTGGACTATTTCTGGGAGCTCAGAGAGAGGGAAACTGAGGCAGCTGCACAAGTTGTACTATGACCTGCCAAAGGAGGGCATTCTGGGAGTTCTGGCCTTCTTACAGGCACTTTATAGACTAGTATAATCTGGTCTCCACCAAGAGGTGCTTACATTGTAAGTATATTTAATTATTTCCTGCTGTCTGGGTAACTAGAACAGAATAATAATGAGAGCCATCATCCTTAGTACAAACCTGCAAGCCAGAAGATCCCAATTTCTAATCCTGACCCTAATCCCTCCTATGGTTTTAGGCAAATTAATCTCTGCTTCAGTCTCCTAATCTGTGAAATGGGATAACGATCCTAACTTCCCTGCCTCTCAGGCATGTTGTCTCTCTAATGAGCAAGCTAACAAACAATGAATAGTAACAAAGAACTCTAAAGGTGAAAAATGTTATGTCTTATCTTCTGTATTATATGAAAGTGTCATAAGTGGTGGTGTGAACAGTAACAGATTGGGGGAGAGGATAGGGTGAGAGATGGGGCAGTGCACTCCTCTCCTCTGACATTTTTATCAAGCTATTTTTCCTCTTTCTGAGAGTCAGTTGCTCACTACAACTCTTCTGGTACTCTGTTAGGGCTTAGCTACACTTGCAAGTTAGAGCACATTAGATCAGCCCCGGGCACCCTAACTCCTGAGGTGTCCACACTGGCAAGGTACTTAGAGTGCCTGGACTCCACAGCTGGAGCACCCCTGGTAATCCACCTCCACAAGCAGCATAGAGCTTGCTGCGCCCTGGCTGAAATGCCCCGGTGTCAGTGTGGATGACGTGTTGCATTACTGCGCTGTGATTGGCCTCTGGAAACATCCCATAATCCCTTGAAGTCAAGTGGCCACTCGGGTCGTTGTTTTGAACTCAGCTGCAGGCATGCAGATATCCCCTTTCAAATGCTCTGTTTCTGACAGCCGGCATGCTTATCTGCTCCGGGACACAAAGCAAACCATTACTGTGGAATGCTGCTGCCAAGGCAGGTGTGCGTGTGAGAGAGAGGGGTGGGAGCTGATATCAGGGTTTCCCTCTGCTGCTGTCTGAACTTACAAGACAGCATGCTGACACTCTGCCCCCCAAAACACATTGTCTCTCCCCCAACACACAAACACACTCCCTGTCATGCTCCACCCCTCCCACCCACCCCCCCATTTGAAAAGCACACTGCAGCCACTTGCACACTGGGATAGCTACCATAATGCACGGCTCTCTGTGGAATTGCAAGAGCTGCTAATGTGGCCACGCCACTGCGCTTGCAGCTGACAGTGTAAACAGACTTCTGCGCTTTCCCTGCTGCTGTCTCCGAGGGCTGGTTTAACTCCCAGCGCTCTACATCTGTAAGTGTAGCCATAGCCTTAGCATTAGGATTATGCAGCTGTAGCTGCTGGGGAGGGAGATGCATAATGTGCTGTGAAGAGAAGACCTGCAGTGCAGGCTGTCTGCTAAGGGACACTCATTAAAGCAGGGTCCAAATTGGGATAAGTGAAGAGGACATAGTTGCCTCAGTAGCTGCTGGAGTGGGGGAGGAACCCATAAAGCAAGGTCCTCCTGGGGAAGAGAGACACATACTGCAAAACCAGGTGTCAGTGAATATTGAGAGGCAGAGCAGACAGGCCATCACAAGTCAGATTGGAGTAAAATCCCATGTCTACCACTCTTTGAAAGACCTCAGGTAAGTCACTGACCCCTCTGTGCACTAGTTTTCCCTATGTAAATAGGGATGAGATTTACCCACTTCAGAAAGTGATGTATACAGGTAATGTGGTAGAACACTATGAATTACCAACTTAAAAGAATGAGTCTTTTCTTATGTTCACCTCTTGTGCTTGTGTTCCATGAATATTTGTGCTAGTCTTAGCAGGAAAAGAACTCTGAAGTTGCATTTGGCAGTACTGATTAAGAGAATTTTAAATCTACACATACAACTATTAATGGCAGAAATGTTTGTGAAATTATCCCATCAGGGAACAGGAAAAATCCCATGTGACATAACTGCCCCACCAAAAATAGCTCAGTAAACATTGGTTGCCAGTACTTGTAGAGAACTGTCTGATCAGGCCAGAGTTTTAAAAAGTCACTTTGTAACAAGCAGAGGCTAAATCTGTCAAATTGTTTGTTGCAAGTTTCATTGTCTAGTTCCACCTCACTAAACTAACTTGTTCAGATCATCAGAGAGAGATTGAGTGAGGATAGGAATTCTAACGCTACCCAACACACTAGTACTTTAGGATTTTCACTTTACACTACAGTATTTCCCTTGGGCCAAATCCTGTAATCCAGGGGTGGCCAACCTGAGCCTGAGAAGGAGCCAGAATTTATCAATGTACATTACCAAAGAGCCACAGTAATATGTCAGCAGCCTCCCATCCGCTCACCCCTCCCCCCGCTCCCAGTGCCTCCTGCTCGCCGGTAGCCCTGCCGATCAGCACCTCCCCGTGCCTCCTGCCCGCCACAATCAACTGTTTCGCAGTATACAGGAGGCTCTGGGATGGGGAGGATCAACAGTGCAGCAGGCTCAGGGGAGGGGGTGGGAAGGGGCATGAGCCTTGGGGTAAGGGGTTGAGTGGGGGCAGGGCCTGGGGTTTAGCAGTGGAAAGTTGGCACCTGTAGCTCCAGCCCCAGAGTCAGCACCTATGCAAGGAGCTGCATATTAACTTCTGAAGAGCCACATGCAGCTCCGGAGCCACAGGTTGGCCATCCCTGCTGTAATCCAAGTTACTAGACACTTAATTATCTACGCAAACATAGTGGATATGCTGGAAGTTGGAACACCTGGGTCTTATTCTTGGCTGTGCCACTGACTTTCTGCATGATGCTGCAAATAATTTAACTTCTCTGTAAGATGGAGGAAATAAGGGAAGATAACCCAGTGGGCATTTACCTTTGAAAATTACTTAGTGCCTTTCTTCCACAGATCTCAAAGTGGGAAAAATGTTATGAACCAGGTGTTAGTGGCCTACCAGTAGAGAACCTTTGCTTCTGAGATCCCACTGACCACCTTTGAGTAAATAGGTGCATTAAGTGCTCAGACATTGCTTTGTGCAGTAAAAGCAGCTTCAAAAGAGAGATCTGAGTCTCACTCCTAGAGCCACCAAAGAAAACTATATGGCCCAGAAGAGTGTGGAGTTAACAGGGTTTCACAAGTTTCAAGCTTAGGAGCTCTGAGGGTGGGCTGTCAACAGGGATAACCTGCATTTTGCTGTACATGTGGGTCCCTGGAGAGAAATACTAGCTTCTTGGGATAAGGTAGGAGGCGCCCAGTCCAAGAACTTGGAAAGAATTGTGTGGGGGCAGTTTTGATCCTACTGCTGTTCAGGGAAACAGAATGTGTATGTTGTACATACCCAGATTTAGTGCTATCAATTTCTCATCCAAATGGAAACCCATATGGTAAGGCTCTGAATGTGGGTTACTACTTGGCCAATGGGACAATACTACCACTATTATAATGGGAGTTTTGACAGTAATTCTCAAGGAAGAACTGGAGGATTTGAATGTCTCTACTTATAGAATACATTCAGTAGACAAATGCCATAGGAGAGATGGCTGAAGATTTTCACTGAAATAAGTTTCTTTGGTTTTTAAAAAAAACTTTGAAATCAGGATTTTTTTTGGGTGGGGTGGGAAGGAAGGTTGGTTTAAAGAAAACACTTCTCATTTTGAAGCTGTGGGGAAAAGCCCACATTCTTTCCGTTCCACTTCCCCCCCTCCCGAAAAAGGGGGGGAAAATGTTACTCGTGTTACTTAATTTTTAAATTAAGTGTATACTGTGTTAACACTCAGTTACAAAGATGATTTAAAAAGTGAAAGATTCTCTCAAATGAACATTATCAACATTTAACATTAAAATGTTGATAGTAAGGGGGGAGGAATAGCTCAGTGGTTTGAGCATTGGCCTGCTAAACCCAGGGTTGAGAGTTCAATCCTTGAGGGGGCCACTTGGGGATCTGGGGCAAAATCAGTACTTGGTCCTACTAGTGAAGGCAGGGGGCTGGACTCAATGACCTTTCAAGGTCCCTTCCAGTTCTAGGAGATGGGATATCTCCTATTATTATTATTATTATTATAACTCTTACTTTGAGAGCAAGTGATACAAAATAAAACTGACTTTTGCGGTCGAAAATTTTTAAACAGTGAGGGGGGCTTGGTTGTTCATCTAGAAAAAGTTGGAAAACAGCATGAAAGTGGGAGGGAGGGAAAGTAGATGTTTCCACTTTTTTTTTTTTTTTTAAACTTTCACCACGAGAACTCATTTCTGAGGGGAAATTCTTGAATGGAGATTTTTCCTGACAATTCTCTCAGAAAAGTTCCCATTTCCCACACAGTTCTAATCAGATATATAGTGCCATAAGAAACTCAAGGCAGCCCAAACTTGCTGTTTGCTATTTTCCAATGCTTTTTTGAAGCTAGATAGTGTAAAGACAGTATGTAACATACCCTATTTTGATAATGTATTGCCTTGGTTGGCATACAAGTACACTTACATAAACTGTACCTGCACTGGCAGAAACAAAAGGAGGGATTATCAAATGAAGCTGCTCAAGTGATGCATCATTTCGTTGTTCATGAAACCTGGATTTATGTGCTTAAAGGCCTGGTTGCTTGTTTTGTCTCACTAAGTATGCTAATTTAGAAGATCCTCTTTCAAAGCATGGTATTGCATAACCTGCAAAGAAGAATGAAATTGTCAAATGTTACGTACACCAGAGCATCTCCATGTCAAGCTCCCCAGAATTCATTGTGTCTTTGACTCCAGGGAATCCCTGAAATGCATAAGATTTGAAGAGAGCAGCTGGCTCAGCAGAGATAGCCACATCTGCTGAGCTACCACAGTGGGCTTGATAGGATATTAGCAAGGGTCAGAGAGCCTGCTTTAGTCAGAATAGATCTTTTTTGAGTTGGAGGGAAGGATATTGTACAAGTCTAAGTAGGACTGGCTTTCTAATTCTGATCACTCTCCAAATAGACACTTAATTCTAAACTCTTGGCTGAAAGAACAGTATTAAATATGTCATGTCTGCCTGGAAGTAACATCCACCATGAAGGCTTTGAGAGCTTGGTTCTAATACACTTCTCTTAACACCTCTAGATGGCACTGCAGGGTAGCCATGCTTTGATTTAGTAACAATATTACCCATAGTGACAGACAAGTAATAGCTTAGCAGCCTTAAAGGTAACACATTCTGTAAGGATGCATTACGCTAAAAATGGGTTGACTTTATTTTTCTCTATGCAATGTCAGGGTCAAACTCCACAGGAGGCTAATGTTAGGCAAAGACTGACCCTCTTTTGAGGGCTTAAGGGAAAACAAAGCAAGTTAGTATAGACTCAGGTCACATCCCCTTCCTGACATACAGGATGTCAGACTAGATGATCCGGTGGTCCCTTCTGACCTTAAATGCTAGGACTCTAATAAAGCTTTAAACATAAAAAACCTAACCAATATCTCCAGAGTTCTGATGCCCGGGTCTTAGAAACCCAAGGGCTCGGAGAGAAGCTTAACTCTTTTTAAGGGGAAGGAGCAAAACTAGGTGCATCTTCACCTGATGAAAATTTGGTCTGACATAATCCCAAAATCTTCTTGGTCACCATCTGTCTCAGTCAGGCCTTCGCCAGAAGCACCACTGAGATGCAGAGTGGTAACTTTAGAGCCACTGCAGGGAATACAGAGGACCTGCACACACCACGTGGTCTGTTTAGAAGATCATATATCTTAAGTACCACACAGAGCACTTTCTGTCCATGTTGAGTTCAAGAAACACCTTAGGATCTTGCAAGTGGACAGAAAGAGAACACTGTGTGACTAAACAGCCACCGAGGCTTGCCAGGTGTATTCACTCATGTTCAGAGGATGTTAAATTATAGATTTGGGTTGGTGGAGAACTGAAGGATCCTGGAAGTGGTAGAAGAGCCTGAAAGCTTTTAGGCACACAGGCCCAAATTCAGAGATGAGTCTAAGGGCTTGTCTACACACAAACTGCACCAGTTTAACTCATGGCTGGTCTAGACACAGATGTACCTGTAAATTACAAGTTCAAAAAACCCAATACAAGATTGCTCACACAGAAATACTAAATAATTTTAACATTACATCACTAGCTAAACCAGTGCAACTTCTAGGTTTAGTCCAAGCCCAAATTACTGTACTTCATAATTTACTCCAGCCTAGCAATGTCCACTTATTGAGCAACCCTCATGGCCAGGGGGTCACATTACCGGCACCCAGCCTCTATTATCCCCCTCTTGTTGGCCCCTTAAGCACTCCAGACAGTCTCTGTTGTGGCTTACAGCACCCCTTTCTGGGGCTGGTTCAACATCAAAGTTCACACAAACCTCAGAGTCCTCAATCACAAAATGAGCCAAACAATCCAATGAGCCCCCAACATAAAGTCCAAAATCTTGTTAAAAATAGTTTAAAAAAACCCTCATTCAAACTTAGCTCTGATTTTTCAGCCACACCCAGAGCTCTTTCTCTGTCACTCTGCTCCACACGAAGCAGCTAGTCCCCAGCCATCTGGTTGGAGCTTAACCCTCTAGCCATACTTCCATACTGTCTCTCAACTAGACACATGCCTGCAGCTGCCTGCTATCTTTAATTTAAGAGCACCTGATTCCCCTCAGGTGAGGCTCATCTTGTAATCAAGGCTAGCTTAGCCCCAGGCTCACTAGCTCATGGGCTACCATCCTGTTACCCAACCCCATCAGTGTGTACTGAACATGCCGAGCTGGAAATCCTGTTGACTCACACCAGCCTAACAAGGTGTAATTTACACCACTTTACACATCAATTCTTATGTTGGCCCACTGAGTGTAATGGAGTCTAACAAAGTAACTTACACACTGTGGTCTGTAAGACAAGAGTGTTTCAGGCAAATCACCTAATGCAAAGGTTACATTAGGCCATCTGAGTCTTTAGTTTCCTCCTTTTTGTGACTTCTGGCACCTCAACATGTAAATTACAGCCTAAGTCTCCCTTAGGCTCAGACTCCCCTAACACATTTACCAACATGTAACTTACACCACTTGATATCTCACTTATGAATTTGGCCCAGAAACTATCAGGCCTCTAAAGGGAAGTGAGGAAATTCTTCAGAAGCTTGGAAATAGAAAAAAGTAGTGTTGTAACCTGGTATGGCTGCCGGGAATTCAGTGAGCCTCTCCTAATCAAAAATGAGTAGGTAAGGAGACAAAAGCTTTGGATTTGGGACTGCCAGCTTGTGAAGACATGGGGAGCAAAGGGAGGGTGGAAGAGGAGAGAGAGGCATAAATGTAGACAGGGTTGGTGAAAGGGAGAAGAGCTTGTGCTTGCTATGGAAGAACAGCAGGAACCAATGCAGAGATTCAAGGAAACAGAGCAGCAAGAAAAGATGATTTTTTTAAAAAAATGTCAGGCTTTGGGAGTAGGAGGGGATTTCCATTATCATCCACTAATGTGATATGTATTAATCTTGGGCCAAGTCCTGAAAACTTTTACTCAGACAGGATGTCTGCATCTGAGCCTGCTAAACGTGGTACATAATGTGGGACAGAGACCCAAAATGAGGAATACGAAAAGCATATTCATGCAGGTAATGTAACATACTATGGGATTAATTCCTTTGGTGTAACTATCTTTCTGTAACCGTGGTTCTTTATTTCTAATGTAAATAATTTTCAACAATAACAGTGAGCAGGAAATTATGTGGAATTTGGGGACTAAAACGGGTGGTGGCCCTCAAAATGAGGTATACTTGAGTAATCTGAGTTCCACTGACATCAGTGGGAATGTTTCATGTGTATTTACAAGATCAGACCCTTAAATAACAACCAGAAAGCAGGTTGGGGTTTATAGGGATTGGGGTTTCTTCTAAACACAAATATCATTGTCATACATACCTGCTGTTTCATCTATGTACCTTACAGAGTATCTCAAGACACTGAGCAAACGTAGCATAGCACAACAAAAATGGGACATTTTAGATATAAAAAATGTCGTCCTTGTAAGGAGCATGCCACTATGAGCTGAGAGGATGTGTAACTAAACTGGCTGCCAGGTAGCTTTGCAGAGTTTCTGAACTAGGTGCAAATGAAATGCAATTCTCATTTGTCAGGAGTGGCTGAACAAGTTTACCCTAGTAGGTTGCAGTATTTTTATAATTCACTTTAGGCTGCCTGCATTCTTCCAAGACTAATTTTTTGTCTGAATAAAACTGAATGACTGCTGTATGTCCTGCTACCCTCTTTTGAATACCTAGTACTGAATGCTTTGGCACAGAAATCTCTTATTTCTCTTCCGTTAGGTGTCCTCCTGTACAGGATGACAAAATCCAGGCCAGTACAGTGGCACCCAAAGGTGCAGAAGAGAGAAAGCTGGGTAGAGGACAAAGACCCATTACACCAAATTAAGACTAACTCTACCATCCTCTCCCAAGAAAAATTCAGGGTTTTAAATAAGTTACCCTGAAATCATATAACTTCTGAGTACTGCATTATTCATAGACAATCACTGGCCAGGGTCAATAACCTCCCTATAGCCAAAGGCTGACCATGCTTCTAATTAAAGCAGAAAGGACCAGACTGCCCTATAGTAAACATAGGTCCAGAAATTATTATAGATTTCTTCTCGCAGAGCCAATGAAACCAAGTAAATTATTACAAAGGACAGTCTTGGACCCTGTGTAAAGAATGTGATCTATCCTGTCTCAATCCTCTGTCAAGCAACCTAGAAGCAATACTGACAGTAGTTTAGGAGTACTCTGCAGGTCCTCATCTCCTATGGCTATGTTGGCACTCAAGAGGAGACCAGAAGGATGGATTAAAAAAAATGCAGGTGGAAACATTTACATACTTTGTAAAGGTGGGCAAAGCAAGGACACATAGGTGCTGTAGTTCCCACCTACCCCTTGCCACTACCGCCTCCAACGCCACCTTTTTTCCTGGTATTACTCAAAGGTTAGATTTATAATGTGACAAGCTTTTTGTGATATTCTGAATGTTTAAATTCTTCCTTGTCTCTGTCCTTTTCTTACAGTCAACCGCAAAGACAGAGACGGGAAACACATGAAGAAACACACAAGCAAGGCAGGTATGCTACTAAAAACGTATTGTCCCGGTAGCCATTACATCTTGCTAGCTCTTTATATTATTGGTTGTCAGCAGCAAAATCACAATGCCTTCCTCCCAATCTGAAAGGGTCAGATTTAAGAAAAAAAATCCCAGTTAGCAAATGAACATGGGAACTCCAATGGTAAGTTCTGGTTTGATGCTCAGAGTGGTGAGGTGTTAGTCTGTTCTCTCTGCTTCTAGGGCAGGTAACCCACTGGTCAGGAGGTGGTGGTATCCTCCTTTGTGCCTAATCCACTGAAGAGGAGTCTTTTACAGCCTTCATCTACAGCAGGGGTCGGCAACCTTTCAGAAGTGGTGTGCCGAGTCTTCATTTATTCACTCTAATTTAAGGTTTCGCGTGCCGGTAACACATTTTAATGTTTTTAGAAGGTCTCTTTCTATAAGTCTATATTATATAACTAAACTATTGTATGTAAAGTAAACAAGGTTTTCAAAATGTTTAAGAAGCGTCATTTAAAATTAAATTAAAATGCTGATCTTACGCCACCAGCCTGCTCAGCTCGCTGCCAGCCTGGGGTTCTGTTCACCTAGGCCGGCAGAGGGCTGATCAGGGTCTGCGGCCGGGACCCCAGACCTGGGGGAGGGGTGTTTTAGGGGTCAGGGCAGAGGGCTGGGGGAGGGGGTTCAGGGCAGAAGGCTGGGGTGTGTGTGGCGGGGGTTCAGAGATCAGGGCAGAGGGCTGGGGGCTGTGGGGGGTGCAGGGCAGAAGGCTGGGTGGGTGTGGGGGTTTCAGGGCAGAGGGCTGGGGGGTGTGGGGGGTGCAGGGCAGAAGGCTGAGTGTGTGTGTGGGGTTCAGGGCAGAGGGATGGGGCTGTGGGGGTTCAGGGCAGAAGGCTGGGTGTGTGTTGGGGTGGGGGGGGTTCAGGGCAGAGGGGTGGGGGGTGCAGGGCAGAAGGCTGGGGTGCTCGGCTCGTGGGGGTGCTCCCAGCCCCCTGCCCTGAGCAGCTCACGGCAGGGGGCTGGAAGGGATATGCCCTGTTCCACCCCCTTCCCCCAGGCTCCGTCCCTACCTCTCTCTGCGTCCTCTACAGAGCTGTGTGCACGCTGCCGCTCTTCCCCCTCCCCCTCGCTAGGGCCATCAGCTGATTGGCGCAGGGAAGGAGAGGGGGAGGGGCAGGAAAGCACCACGCTGGGGGAAGAAGCGGGGGAGGGGGGAAGCTTGGCTGCCGCAGAACCAAGCTTCTGCCTCCTGCCCCCGCAGGGGAGAGCGGTGGGCGGTGGGGCTGAGTGGGGCTGGGGGCTGGGACCATGGCAGGGAGCTGCGTGCCATTCAGAATCGGCTCACGTGCCGTGTTTGGCATGCGTGCCGTAGGTTGCCGACCCCTGATCTACAGAATCATAGAAGATTAGGGTTGGAAGAGACCTCAGGAGGTTGTCTAA
Source organism: Emys orbicularis (assembly GCF_028017835.1). Lineage (NCBI taxonomy): Eukaryota > Metazoa > Chordata > Testudines > Emydidae > Emys > Emys orbicularis. Next base: position 71,705,399 of record NC_088685.1, on the reverse strand, counting down.
TCCAACCCCCTGCTCAAAGCAGGACCAACATCAACTAAATCATCCCAGCCAGGGCTTTGTCAAGTCGGGCCTTAAACACCTCTAAGGATGGAGATTCCACCACCTCCCTAGGTAACCCATTCCAGTGCTTCACCACCCTCCTAGTGAAATAGTGTTTCCTAATATCCAACCTAGACCTCCCCCACTGCAACTTGAGATCATTGCTCCTTGTTCTGTCATCTGCCACCACTGAGAACAGCTGAACTTCATCCTCTTTGGAATCCCCCTTCAGGTAGTTGAAGGCAGCTATCAAATCACCCCCTCACTCTTCTCTTCTGCAGACTAAACAAGCCCAGTTTCCTCAGCCTCTCCTCGTAAGTCATGTGCCCCAGCCCCCTGATCATTTTTGTTACCCTCCGCTAGACTTTCTCCAATTTGTTCACAACTTTTCTGTAGTGGGGGGCCCAAAACTGGACGCAGTACTCCAGATGTTGTCTCACCAGTGCCGAATAATCACTTCCCTCGATCTGCTGGCAATGCTACTACTAATGCAGCCCAATATTCCGTTAGCCTTCTTGGCAACAAGGCACACTGCTGACTCATATCCAGCTTCTCATCCACTGTAATCCCCATGTCCTTTTCTGCAGAACTGCCGCTTAGCCAGTCGGTCCCCATCCTGTAGCGGTGCATGGGATTCTTTCATCCTAAGTGCAGGACTCTGCACTTGTCCTTGTTGAACCTCATCAGATTTCTTTTGGCCCAATCCTCCAATTTGTCTAGGTCACTCTGGACCCTATCCCTACCCTCCAGTGTATCTATCTCTCCCCACAGCTTAGTGTCATCTGCGAACTTGCTGAGGGTGCAATCCATCCCATCATCCAGATCATTAATAAAGATGCTGAACAAAACCGGCCCCAGGACTGATCCCTGGGGTACTCTGCTTGGTACCGGCTGCCAACTAGAATTCAAGCCGTTGATCACTACCCACTGAGCCCGATGAGCTAGCCAGCTTTCTATCCACCTTATAGTCCATTCATCCAGTCCATACTTTTTTAACTTGCTGACAAGAATACTGTGGGAGACCGTATCAAAAGCTTTGCTAAAATCAAGATATATCATGTCCACTGCTTTCCCCATATCCACAGAGCCAGTTATCTCATCATAGAAGGCAATCAGGTTAGTCAGGCATGACTTGCCCTTGGTGAATCCATGTTGACTGTTCCCGATCACCTTCCTCTCCTCCAAGTGCTTCAAAATGGTTTCCTTGAGGACCTGCTTCATGATTTTTCCAGGGACTGGAATGCATCTTTCTGTACCTGATCCACAGAGGATGTGAGCCTATTACATCCTCCCATTACAGAGCCTGGCTCTCTAGCTTAAGCTGGAGAGACCTGTGCTTTTTCCTCAAGAGGTCTCCTGTTCAATCCTGGGCATGTGGCTGCTTATGTGTCATGTGCCATCTTGGCAAGCACACTAGGGATTGACTAAGGACCTCCAGAGCTGAATGCATTAATCTCTACAGCTCAAGCTAAAGAGCCAGCTTCTGTATTGGGAGGATGTAACAGGCTCACATCCTCTGTGGCCCAGGTACAGAAAGATGCATAACAATCACCATCAGTGTGTTACAAACACATCTGTCCATCTCGCCCTTAACTGAGATACTGGGGAAATTCCACACCCTTACTCACCCTAGCAGCTGGGGGTCCCCATCCCTTCTAGTAACAGAATAGTATCTACAGAAGACGACTTCTGATAGTAGAAGGATCTTTAGTCCAGCAGACAAAGGCATAAAAAAGGTCCTATGGCAGGAAGCTGAAGCTAGACAAATTAAAAACTACCTAGTATTTCCATTTGGAACAGTGAGGGTAGTGAGCCATTGGAACAACTTAGCTAGGCCTGCAGTGGATTCTCCCCCACTGAACATCTTTAAATCAATAGTGATGTATTTCTAAAATATGTAGTTGAATTGGAGCACCTGTTATTGGGCTTTATGCAGAAATTAGTCAGTAAAATCTATGGCCTGTGTTATGCAGGAGATGGATGATCATAAAGTCCTTTCTGGCCTTAAAGTCAATGAATATAAAAGATGTCCAACCATCCCTTATGTCTAGCTAGGAATCCCACTCCTCGAGCCTCAGGGGAGTCTGTAGCAGTTCAGATGCCAGAACGCCCTTTGAGTTCTGCCTCGTGCTGACTTTTCTGTCCCTTATGGAAAGCTTCTCTCCTTGATCAGGACCATTACAAATATATGACTGAGATCAGTGACATGTACAGATTCAGTAGGTGGCACTAGCTTTTTTATAATGGCTGTGGTGTAGCCCTAGCTAATCAGGAAAAGGGAGCATTGTCAAGAGAACAGGGGAGAAGCTGTACCTTGAACAGAACCACATGAATCCCAGAGGGGGACCGTGAGTTCGGGAAACAAATTGGCTTCCAAGGCATCTTTTAGAAATCCAGTACGTGCACCCCCCCCCACACATACTAGCATTCTCCTCTGGGGTCTACAACTGCGCTCTCGGGTGCTGCAATATATGTGCACAGAATATATGTGGCTGGAAAATACAGTGTCTGTGTGTCCGTTATAATCTTCCACCTCAGCCTAACCTATACAGAGCCCACAGCAGCAGTCTCTGTAACAGAAGTATTGTGCAATGTCAGTCCTAGCCACTAATGCAGCAGTTGGCAAACTTGGCATCAGGAAATGTCACTCATTTCCCTCTCTTCAGTTCTGTCCTTCTGATCGTTAAGGCAATCTCCTTAGCATGGGTATTAAGCAGAGCCAGATTTAGGGTATGTCTACACTACGGGATTAATCCGAATGTAAAGAATTCAAATTTTGGAAACAGATTGTTTAAAGTCGAATGTATGCGGCCACACTAAGCACATTAATTCGGCGGTGTGCGTCCATGTACCGGGGCTAGTGTCAATTTCCGGAGCGTTGCACTGTGGGTAGTTATCCCATAGCTATCCCATAGTTCCCGCAGTCTCCCCCGCCCATTGGAATTCTGGGTTGAGATCCTAGTGCCTGATGGGGCAAAAAACATTGTCGCAGGTGGTTCTGGGTACAGCCTCACCCCTCCCTCCATGAAAGCAATGGCAGACAACCGTTTCACGCCTTTTTTCCTGGGTGAACACAGCAGACGCCATACCATGGCAAGCATGGAGCCCGCTCAGCTCAAGACAGCAGTCATGAACATTGTAAACACCTCGCGCATTATCGTGCAGTTTATGCTGAACCAGGACCAGAAAAACGAGGAAAGGAGGAGGCGGCGACGGCAGCGTGGCGACGAGAGTGATGGGGACATGGACATGGACACAGAATTCTCTCAAACCGCAGGTCCCGGCGCTTTGAAGATCATGTTGTTGATGGGGCAGGTTCTATCCGAGGAACGCCGATTCTGGGCCCGGGAAACAAGCACAGACTGGTGGGACCGCATAGTGTTGCAGGTGTGCGACGATTCCCAGTGGCTGAGAAACTTTCACATGCGTAAGGGCACTTTCATGGTACTTTGTGACTTGCTTTCCCCTGCCCTGAAGCGCCAGAATACCAGGATGAGAGCAGCCCTCACAGTTGAGAAGCGAGTGGCGATAACCCTGTGGAAGCTTGCAACGCCAGACAGCTACCGGTCAGTCGGGAATCAATTTGGAGTGGGCAAATCTACTGTGGGGGCTGCTGTCATGCAAGCAGCCAAAGCAATCATTGAGCTGCTGCTACGAAAGGTAGTGACTCTGGGAAATGTGCAGGTCATAGTGGATGGCTTTGCTGCAATGGGATTCCCTAACTGAGGTGGGGCGATAGATGGAACCCATATCCCTATCTTGGCACTGGAGCACCAGGGTACCCAGTACATAAACCTCAAGGGTTACTTTTCAATGGTGCTGCAAGCACTGGTGGATCAGAGGGGACGTTTCACCAACATCAACGTGGGCTGGCCGGGAAGGGTTCATGACGCTCGCGTCTTCAGGAACACTACTCTGTTTAAATGGCTGCAGCAAGGGACTTACTTCCCGGGCCAGAAAATAACCGTTGGGGATGTTGAAATGCCTATAGTTATCCTTGGGGACCCAGCCTACCCCTTAATGCCATGGCTCATGAAGCCATACACAGGCAGCCTGGACAGGAGTCAGGAGCTGTTCAACTACAGGCTGAGCAAGTGCAGAATGGTGGTAGAATGTGCATTTGGACATTTAAAAGATTGCTGGCGCACGTTACTGACTCGCTCATACCTCAGCCAAACCAATATCCCCATTGTTATTGCTGCTTGCTGTGTGCTCCACAATCTCTGTGAGAGTAAGGGGGAGACCTTTATGGCGGGGTGGGAGGCTGAGGCAAATCGTTTGGCTGCTGATTACGCGCAGCCAGACACCAGGGCGATTAGACAAGCACACCAGGAAGCGCTGTGCATCAGAGAAGCTTTGAAAACCAGTTTCATGACTGGCCAGGCTACCGTGTGAAAGTTCTGTTTGTTTCTCCTTCATGAAAACCCGCCCCCTTTATTGACTCATTCTCTGTAAGGAACCCACCCTCCCCCTTCCCCCAGCTTGCTTTCAAAGGAAATAAAGTCACTATCATTTAAAAATCATTTATTCTTTATTAATTGATTATAAACATAGGGAGAGAACCGACAAGGTAATCTGGGTGAGGTTTGGGAAGAGGATAGGAGGGAAGTAAAAGGCCACTGAAAAAATTCAATATAATGACAGCCTTTTGGTTGGGCTGTCCACTGGGGTGGAGTGGGAGGGTGCACGGAGCCTCCCCCCCCCCCCCCCCGTTCTTACACTTTTGGGTGAGGAGGCTATGGAACATGGTGAGGGGGGAGGGGGGTTATACAGGGGCTGTAGCGCCAGTCTGTGATCCTGCTGCCGTTCCTGAAGCTCCACCAGACGCCGGAGCATGTCTGTTTGCTCACGCAGCAGCCCCAGCGTTGCATCCTGCCTCCTCTGATCTTCCTGCCGCCACCTCTGATCTTCCTGCCACCACCTCTCATCTCGAGCGTCTCTCCTCTCCTCACGTTGGTCCCTCATGTCCTTACGTTGGTCCCTCCTGTCCTCACGTTCACTGGCATCTTTCCTGTACTTTGAAACCGTGTCCTTCCACTCATTCAGATGAGCTCTTTCATTGCGGGTGGAATTCCATGATTTCCGCGAACATCTCGTCTCGCGTCCTCTTTTTCCGATGCCTTATCTGAGATAGCCTTCGGGACGGAGGAGGGAGGCTTGAAAAATTTGCAGCTGCTGGAGGGAGGGAAAAAGGAGAGATTTTTTTAAAAGATACATTTTACAGAACAATGCTTATACTCTTTCACGGTGAACAACACTATTCACATTACATAGCACATGTGATTTCTGTGCAAGGTCGCATTTTGCCTCTTAATATTGAGTGCCTGTTGCTTTGCTGCTAGAGGTCACAGACGCAGGTCCGGGCAACAGAATTCGGCTTGCATGCGGCCATGGTAAGCCATTGTCTTTCGGCTTCTGCGCCCTCCTTTCCCACATACCAAGCAAAGCCGGTTGAGTGCTGTGGTTTTCCTGTTAACCTTCAGCAGCAGAAAACAAACTAACCCCCACCCCATCCAATTCTCTGGGATGATCGCTTTATCCCTCCCCCCACCGCGTGGCTGGTATCAGGGAAGATCCCTGCAGGAACCAAACTAACCCCCCCCCCGCCATGAATTCTCTGGGATGATCGCTTTACCCCTCCCCCCACCGCGTGGCTGGTTTCAGGGAAGATCCCTGCTAGCCAAACGCGAAAAGCTCAGGGCCAATTCCTCCCCCCCCTGCACTTGACTAACTGCAGGGAAGGATTTCTTTTCAGCCACAGGCAAACAGTCCAGTAGGAACGGCCACCTCTGTCCCCTTAATTAAATTCCCGTATTTCAACCAGGTTACCATGAGCGATATCACTCTCCTGAGGATTACACAGCGAGATAAAGAATGGATGTTGCTTGAATGCCAGCAAACACCAGGACCATACGCTGCCAGGCTTTGTCATGCAATGATACCAGATTACTTGCTACTAGCATGGCATGGTCAAGTGTCCTACCATGGAGGACGGAATAAGGCTGCACTGCCCAGAAACCTTGTGGAAAGGCTTTTGGAGTACCTCCAGGAGAGCTTCATGGAGATGTCCCTGGAGGATTTCCGCTCCATCCCCAGACACATTAACAGACTTTTCCAGTAGCTGTACTGGCCGCGAATGCATCCCAAGTCCGCAGGGCAAAGTAATCATTAAAAAACGCTTGCTTTTAAAACAAGTTTTATATTTTAAAAGGTAAACTCACCTGAGGTCCCTTCCATGGGGTCATGGTCTTGGATACTGGCTTGGGAGGCTTGGGAGGGTACTTCAGTCAGGCTGAGAAAAAGTTCCTGGCTGTTGGGGAGAACGGAGTGCTGGGTACTCTCTGCAAGCTCGTCGTCCTCCTCCTCCTCTTCCCCGTCCGCAGAATCCTCCGGTGTGGCTGATGACATTACCCCCGCCTCGGAATCCACGGTCAGAGGTGGGGTAGTGGGGGCGGCCCCCCCTAGAATTGCATGCAGCTCAGCGTAAAAGCGGCATGTCTGTGGCTCTGACCCGGAGTGACCGTTTGCCTCCTTTGTTTTCTGATAGGCTTGTCTGAGCTCCTTGACTTTCACGCGACACTGATCTGAGTCCCTATCATGGCCTCTCTCCATCATGCCCTTGGAGATTTTTTCAAAAGTTTTGGCATTTCGTCTTTTTGAACGAAGTTCTGCTAGCACTGAATCCTCTCCCCATATAGCGATCAGATCCAGTACCTCCAGTACGGTCCAGGCTGATGCTCTTTTTCGATTATCGGCCTGCATGGTTACCTGTGCTGATGAGCTCTCTGTGGTCACCTGTGCTCTCCTCTGCTGGGCAAACAGGAAATAAAATTCAAATGTTCGCAGGGCTTTTCCTGTCTACCTGGCCAGTGCATCCGAGTTCAGATTGCTGTCCAGAGCGGTCACAATGGTGCACTGTGGGATAGCTCCCGGAGGTCAATGCCATCGAATTGCGGCCACACTAACCCTAATTCGAAATGGCAATATCGATTTCGGCGCTACTCTGCTCGTCAGGGAGGAGTACAGAAATCGATTTTAAGAGCCCTTTATTTTGAAATAAATGGCTTCGTTGTGTGGACGGGTGCAGGGTTAATTCGATTTAACGCTGCTAAATTCGAATTAAACCCTTAGTGTAGACCAGGCCTTAGATATCCACAAAACTCAGGGCTGCTCAGTGGAGGCCAGTACATCAGAAAGTGAGGAGGGAAAACTGAGTCTCAGTGCCTTATTCTGAATCAGTTCATTGCAGCATAGATAGAGGAGGCTGTTCCTCCATCAAATCAGAACAAGGTAGGGTTTCTACCTTGCTTACCCTGAGGAGTGTCTGCTGTAGATTTTGGGGACCATTTTCCTCTTCCAGTGCTCCAAAAGGGAAGAAGAAAGCGGCAAATCACATTGGATTAGTCAAAATGTTTTTCAACATTTTTTCAATGGAAAGTCATTTTGAATGAACCTAAAATTCTCACAAACTATTGCTTTGTTTGAAGGGTTGATATTTTGATGAAAAAATTGAAAACATTCTTTCTGTTTTTGTTTTGATGTTTCAGCTAGAAAATGTTTTTGTTTCTGTTTCAAAAACCAAAAAACGTTGGGGTTTGATTTTGGGGTTTGGAGGAGGGGGGGTTATCTTCATTTCTCTCTCTATTGTATTTTCCCCTTGCCCCAAAGGGGAAAATATTGTTTCAGAAGGGAAGAGGAACAAAAACTGAATCAACCCCCAAAATGTTTTCAGTTTTCAAAAGTTACAATGAAAATTTTCAAATTTTGAACAGTCAAAGCAACAATCTTCATTTCATCTTTTTTACTGAAAATACTAAAAAATAAAACATTAAAATTTCAAATAAATAAAATAGTTTTTATTTGAACATGTTCATGGAAATAGATTTATATATTTTTGACCAGCTCCACACTTATTGGCCAAAATCTTCCGAAGTGGCCTCTGATTTTGCGTGACTCATTTCTGACTAAATAGCATTTTTGATGGGAAAACCTTTCTCAAACATTTTGACCAGCTTTAGTCAACAGCACTGCAGGGCAAGTCCAAACAGCTTCTTAGCCCTTTGTTTTCCCAGATCCTCAACTAGTATAAACTGACATAGCTGCACCTGAGTCAATAAACTGTGCCACCTGAGGATATGAGCCTTAAACTCTTAATCATTTTCTTCTTCAAATGAAATCATACTTTTCACCCTTTCTGTGTCAAAGGAGCTGCTATAAGTATATGTTCTGGTTGGATATGGCATTGGGGATTAGCTCCCATGAGCTCCTACTCAACCTGAATTCTGACCTAGTCTTTCCCTCCCCAGGCAGACAGTGATGCATTGTAAAAAATGTGAAGGCATTAGGATGTGAGACCATGATCTAGCTGTCAAGTCTGCAGACCACCTTTGAAGTCTGGATTAGATCATGTGTGCAAATGAGTTTAGTGGCTTCCATTCAGCTACATAACCATACAAATCAGGCCAGTTACTAGTCATAATGTCAGTTTTTGCAACATCTTCCTAATGAAAAACACAGGAATAGCTTCAAGCATTACATTCTACTGTAGAGGTGTTCCAGGGCTAAATGTTTCTTGGAGGTCTGTCATCCAGGTCAAAACCTACACAGTTTGAGATTATTATTGTAGTGCCCTGGAGATTATGGTTAGGGATCAAGATGCTTCTGTGCTAAGAACTGTATACACATAATAAAACAGTCTCCGCCCCACAGCGCTTACAATCTGCATAAAATGAGGGAACAGGTATATAAAATAAATGTGAAGGAGGACAAGGACACATGAGATCCCAGCAGGAGATGGGATAGTTCAAAGTACAAAGCATATCCATCGTTAGCTTTCTAAAATAGTTGTGGATCCTCTGCTTGACGATTTAGTGGTTGCCTAGATAAGTGATCACAGCTTAATTACATTTGTTATGTGCAATATAGTGCTGACAAGTAATATGTAAAGCCACTTGGCACTCTAAAAGGCACAATTTCCCAAGGCTGAAACAATTATAAGGAAAATTGATGGGAGGAAACATTTAAACAAAAAAGTGTGAGTGAAAATTGGGAGTTAAGAGAACTTCTCCAGATGCCCACAGCCTACAATTCAACAATCATCGAAGAAGGCTTCCGCAGTTAAGACATCCTGATTAAGCAGAAATGAAATAATATATAATATACATCAAATCAACTTCAAATTGTTTATTGATGATATTACAACTTTGCTTGACAAAGGTAACTGTATTGACATCATAGACCTATAGAAGGCATTTTTACTTAGTTCCATGTGACTTTCTGATTTAAAATATAGCACAATTCAAGAATCAATGTAATCCATATTAAATAGTTTAAAAAGTGGTTAATTGTTAGATCTCAAAAGTTCATTGTAAATGGGGAATTAATATCGCATGGGCGTGTTCCCAGTCCTGCTGGAATCTGTTCTCAGCCCTGTGCTATTCAATATCTCTTATCACTGATCTAAGACAAAACATAAAATCATAACTCGAAAGTCTGTAGATAACAAATTGGCGTAGTGGTAGATGAATAGAGCTTAGTGACATTTTTTGACAACCTTTTTGCAGGGAAAAATGCAGATTTGGCAGCACTAAAACATTTTGCAAATTTGTGCTGATTTTTGTCAAATTGTTTTGGTTGAGGAAAAAAAAACCCTTCAAAAATTCCAAAAAAATCAAAACATTGGGTTTTTTTCTATTCCAAGCAACTTTGTTTCTAAATGTCCTTTCATTTTGTTTAAAAAAATGCTTAAAATGGAAATATGTTGTTCTGGGGTCAAAATATTTTCATTCAACCTGAAACAATTGTTTTTTCAATTGTCAACCAACAGAAAAACTGTTGTTGAGCCAGTTCTATAAATGACAGGTCAGGTCTACAGAATGTTCTGGATTGTATGGTAAACTGGATGCACTTGAACATGTGTTTAATATAGTTAAATACAAGTCTATACATCTATGAACAAATAATGTAGATCAGGGGTTGGCAACGTTTGGCACGCGGCTCGCCGGGGTAAGCACCCTAGCGGGCCGGGCCAGTTTATTTACCTGGTGACGTGGCAGGTTCAGCCGATCGCGGCCCCCACTGGCCGCGGTTCGCCATCCCAGGCCAATGGGGGCGGCGGGAAGCCGCGGCCAGCACATCCCTTGCCCGCGCCGCTTCCCGCCACCCCCATTGGCCCGGGACGGTGAACCGCGGTGAGTGGGGGCCGCGATCGGCTGAACCTGCCGCGTCAGCAGGAAAATAAACTGGCCCAGCCCGCTAGGGTGCTTACCCTGGCGAGCCGCGTGCCAAACGTTGCCGACCCCTGATGTAGATTATACAGGCTGGGGGACAGTAACACAGAAAAGGATGTAGGGATCATGGTGAATAACCAACTGAAGATGAGTTTGGGGCTAAGAGAACAAGTCCATGCAATCCTTCCATGTATAAGCAGAAGAATATTGAGTAGAAGTAAGGTGGTGGTATTACCCGTGTATATGTCATTAGAGAGACCATTACTGGAATTTTATGTTCTGTTCTGGTATGAACAATTCAAAAAGGATGTTGACGAACTGGAAAGGGTTCAGAAAAGAGCTACAAGAATGATCTGAGGTCTGGAAAGCCTGCCTTACAGTGAGAGGCTAAAGAAGCTCAATCTAGTTAGCTTAATAAAGAAGGTTGAGAAGTAACTTGGTCATCGTCTATAAGTACCTACATAGTAAGGGCTTTTTAATCTAGCAGAAAAGGGTATAACAAGAAGTTAAATCTAGACAAATTCAGATTATAAATAAGGCACAAATTTTTATCTGTGAGGGTAAGGAAACATTGGAACAACTCACCTAGGGATGTGATGGATCCTCCATCACATAAAACCCTTAAATCAGGACTGGTTATCTTTCTAAAAGGTATATTCTTGCTCAACCAGAAGTTAAAGGCTTGATGAAGAAATCACTAGTGAAATGTTATGGCCTGTGTTATGCAGGAAGGCAGAGTAAATTATATTAATGGTCCTTCTGGACTTCATGTTTATGATCTATGAGAATTCAGCATGATAAAGCAAGCCCCCACATTCACTAGAAATATTTTTCTCTCTCGAAGATACTTCTTTTATATTCAGAAAGCATGCCACAGTCAAGGATTTTTGGTTTTTTGTTTTGGTTGGTCTATTACTGACTTACCTTTTTAATTAATTGTGAAAAGGGGTGTCTGAGTGCAAGCTGTTGACATCCAGTATATTTTTTGATCAGAGACAGAAAACCTTCCTGAATCCTTCTTTTTCTTGGGCTCCTCAAGCAGCCTAGCCCATAAAAGAGAGCCACCTACTCTATAGCCAGCTCTGACTCCCACATAAGTATAACTACATCAGAGAAATAAAAGGGATGCTGCACTTGAAATCTGTCTTTAGACTGAAACACTTTACTCTGTTTTCAGAGGTAAACTTGGCACACACCCAAAGCAAAGTATCGACTACAAGATATGTTGCAACTGTATACACTTCTGGTATGACCTCATATATTCCTATCTCTAGCGCTCCCTGTTCTCTTTAGAAATCTGGGGCAGGAGTTAATCATTTTATTCCAAGCTGCAAGTCAGCTTGCCTCCTGGCTGGGTTCCCAGTCCATCTCCATTTTGTTCCTGGGCTGCAGCCAGCAGGCTTTTATTTGAGATATTGTTTCCCTAATTCCTATCCTCGTGTCGTATCATAAATCTACGTCAGAAATGCTGCCCTCCTCCCCCAAAACGCTTATTCTTTTATTCACTTCTAATAGCATCTAGTGTAAACAAATATTTGAATTTTTGTATCTAAAATATATTACAAACACAGATAATCTTTATACAGAAACAAGAGTTTGAAATGAATATTTTGCTATTCAGCCAGTATTAGAATGAGAACCATTCAGAATACCCTGTCTCACCATGTAAAATCCATGAGTTCTTTTTAAATGACATGTTATCAAACATCAGATATGAACATAGGGATATAGTTTAATTGGTAGATGAACAAGACTGGTCTCTAGTTGAAGGATTAGAGTCAAATAATTGCATGTCTCTTAAACACGGTTAATTCTAATAATGCTGTATATCTTTCCCACATAGCCCAATACTAAAACGAAGCCCTGATATCACCAAATCACCACTGACGAAGTCAGAACAACTTCTGAGAATAGATGACCATGATTTCAGCATGAGACCGGGTTTTGGAGGTATGAAACCCATGCATCTGATTCTTATTTTTTGGAGTATCTTTTCTGTAAGAAATACTGTACAGAACAGTGTCTCACTGGTGAGTGGATTGACGAGAGAGATTGAAAAGAACTGTTCGTTGAGAAAGACCATCCTTGTTTCTGTTCTGAATTTACAGCTAGGGTGACCAGATGTCCTGATTTTATAGGGACAGTCCTGATTTTTGGGTCTTTTTCTTATATAGGCTCCTATTACCCCCCACCCCCGTCCCGATTTTTCACACTCGCTATATGGTCACCCTATTTACAGCACAGCACATTCTCATGACTGAGGTGGCTTACAATAACATGGCCTTCCTCCTAGAATCACCAAATAACTTTCAGCAAAACCATGAGAATGTAAATAAAGGCATCATTTATGGATTTTGAACTCCTCGTATTGAGCTGAACCTGTGACTGGTAAAAATATATCCAGGTTCAGTTAACATTTATTTCTAGATTACTGTGAAATCCTAAAGTTATATCTCACTATGACAATGTTTGTGTGTAATCAATTAATGTACAATACTTGCTGACCTTGTCTCTTATTATAAACTAAGAGAATATTTAGACTACTTTGTGTTAATGTTTTGCTCACAGTCTTGCAGTCGTATGCGACAGCAAACCAAGCTTTTAGAGCAAAGGATTAAGAAGAATGTGCTTTCTTATGACCCGCTGGATTAAAGAATGTTGTAATTTATCTACCCTTCCTGGCTGACAGATGGTCATTCAAATCCAGGATACCATTATACATCCTGATGGGAGAAGCTTTTATTACCAAATGCTTGATATACACAATACCAGTATGTTCAGTTCATTTTAAAATGTCTGCAGTTTCAGGACAGTCCATTAATATTGCCATTATTTATTATAATAAATATCTTGTACTGTAATTGCCAAAGGTATACAGTGGCTGGTCAAAGTCTGGAGGAGGAAGAGGAAGTACAGCAGTAAATCTATAGAAGAGTCTGTGTATGCATTTAACACATCCTTATTAAATGCTAGACATCTAAAAAACAGAAGTGTTTGGTACTAGCTGGCATGTCCGTTAGCAGTCTGAGATGAGAAGGCAAGTAATGACATATGGAAAAATCCACTCACTCGTAGAGATAGCCCATCCCTAAATTTGCCACTACCCATACAATACCTATTCTGTGTATTAACAGAATGCTCTCCAGGGCTGTCAGACTGGCAGCACGTAGCACAAAGAAATTAAAAAAAAAAAAAAAAAAAAAACCCTTCAAACATACAGAATAAGCACACCATCCCCCTGCATGTGGGCAGATGTGCACTGCACAGAGCCCCATTGAAGTCAGTGGAGCGCCACATGGGTGCAGGGGGTCCACTCACTTGGTTCTGACTGCATGATTAGATCCTAAAGAGAGCACAATCAACTAGATCCACAAAGAGAAATAGCTTAACTGTTTCTTACTATCTTCATGGAGGATTCATTTTACCCAGGCCTCCTGCCTGTGGAACTCCCATTGACTGGAGCGGGAGTTGTGCGTGCAGCTATATTGCCGGATAAAACTCTGCCTGGTTTTATCTTGTACCTGAAGGATGCCATTTTCAGTTTATCAAAGGCCATAAATATTTGGTATGTTGAAGCAGTTCCAATGGTCAGTACTACATGTATTTACTCTTTGAATAAGTGGCAATCTTTAAAGGCAGTATTGTCCTAAGCATCAGCAGCTAAAAGGATCTTAAGGGGAGGCCTGTGGGCACTCATTGCCCTTTCAAAAAAGGGTATAAGTGACCACAAAGGATTGGGAATGGGCTGTGGTTAAGGGCATAAGTGTCAACCAGGCATTTTCAGCGGTGTCCCATGCATGCAGCTAAGGGCTGTTGCTCTAGTGCCCAGGGCCGGCTCTACTGTTTTTGCCGCCCCAAGCAGCGCGCCGAATTGCCGCCGCGGACGGCGGGGGCGGTCCGTGTGCCATTAGGGCGGCACATGCGTTTCCACCGTGGCGGCAATTCAGCCGCAGCTTCTGTCTTCAGCTAGAAGACAGAAGCCGCCAAATTGCTGCCACGGGTAGCTGAACATAGAAGCTGCCGCCAAATTGCTGCCGCCGTGGAAATGTGCGTGCCGCCCTAACGGCACACGGGCTGCCCCCGCCGTCCGCAGCAGCAATTTGGCGTGCTGCTTGGGGTGGCAAAAATACACGGACTGCCACCCCAAGCACCTGCTTGGAATGCTGGTGCCTGGAACCGGCCCTGCTAGTGCCTTCCTGAACCATAACAAGTTCACCCAGTCACCTCACATCTATACACTGGCTCACACAAATACAAATACCCTCAGCCTCTATTACACACTGACTAAAGGATCACCAAGCACACAGGACAGCCTGGGCTGGAGTGAGACATGTTGCAGGGCTGGGAGGGAGACAGGCAGCTAATTGTGGTAGCTGGGCAAGAGGAGGGTATGGGACAGGCTTCTGGGAGCATGGAAGGAAAGCAGGGATGTGGTTTTGGTTTGAAGGGGGGTCTCAGCCAATGAAGGGCTGCTGCACAGCCTACCTGTTGCACTGTTTCCAGGCCCAACTCCTTTTTAGGTGGTGAGGGAGAGGAGGAGTATGGCACTGCAGTAAAATATATCAGCCCTGTGGAACCTTCCTCAGCTGCATGGAGGTGTAATTGATACAGAGGTACAGGCTCACTCCTGAAGCCATTGTACACCCATATGATGAGCTAAGGAGGACCCGGAGAAGGTGGCACTACGGATACACTCTTTGTCTGTCTGTAGTGGTCACTTCTGCCACGGCACTTCCAGCCACTAGGCCTTCCAAAATACCGTAGAACAGTGGCTTTCAACCAGGGGTCCGGGGCTCTCTGCGGGTCTGCGAGCAGGTTTCAGGGGGTCTGCCAAACAGGACCAGTGTTAGACTCACTGGGGCCCAGGACAGAAAGCCTAAGCCCGGCCGCCACCCAGAGCTGAAGCAGAACCTGGAGCCATGGGGCCCTGGTCAACTGCCTGCTTGCTACCCTTAACACCAGCTCTGGCTTTCATATGCAGAAAAACAGTAGTTGTAGCACAGGTGGACTGTGGAGTTTTTATAGCATGTTGGGGGGGCCTCTGAAAGAAAAAGGTTGAGAACCCCTGTCGTAGTAGACACCAAGCATATCCGTGACTGCAGTCTTTACCTGTGTAAGATTTCCAGCGATCAGGACGGGATCTGATTACATTGTAACCTGGAACTCTGCTGCAGGCTTTCGCTCAGTTCTAGGAATTGCTCCATGGGTGAACAATGCAGCCTTTAGAAGCAGGACATTGTTCTACACTGAACATGCTGGGTGTGCTGCCAGCCAGGTGCTTGTGAAAGGTTTCCAAGTGCCTGTCTCAGCTCTTTTGTCCTCAACAACTCTGATGTCCCAGCATGGTTTGAGCGATAGGAGGTAGTTTCCCCTCTGTGTGAATGCCTAGCAATGGTGAAGAGCAAGCCTTTTAGATACACAGAGAGCAATATTGGTTTACATTACACTTTTATAAAGTGTCACAGCCAGAGCACAGAAACAATGCTGCTCTGAGACACTCAGCGAGCCTTCACCAGGTTAACAGGGTATTGCTGGTGTATTAGGATACACTGTGACAATGTTGTGTATGGCCAAAGTGATGGAGGAGGCGAGGGACAAGGAAACCTAGGATCAGGGATCCCAGAGTGATTTGCCAGAAGGAGGTGGCTTGCAAGGAGAGTTTCCAGCATGTTTGAGCTCTCCTCTTAGAATCATTATAGACAGCATTATAGCCAACAGGTTTGTAGGAAAGGAGCCTGGAGGAACAGATTACAGACTACAGGGCTGTAAAATTGCATGCTTCAGAGTCAGTTTAAATGGCTATGGTTATCACAACCCTCTGGCCATTCAGAAATAGGCAGTAGGCCCAAGAGTGTATTAACATGACTGTCCTGTGACTCCTTGCAATGTGTTATACACTCTCCTGTCACTATCCTGGGCTCTTTAGCTGTTTATCTCTTCTGCCATATTTGTATTACACAACTGATTAGCACCTGTACTCCACTCCTCAGGGCTTTCAGTGGGGATGTTACACACGGTGACTCTAATTTTGTTCAGGTCAGACTATGAGGGTAACACACAACAGGTTGTGGTGTTTTCTCAGAGCATAGCCCCCATATTTCCCCCAGAGCTCTGAGAGCCATAGCCTTCAGAGAAGGCAGCTGGGACTCACCAGGATACCTCCTGCTGGCTGGCTAGCCTCTGGATTGGTTGCTTGGCCTCCCCTTCCTGATTCTTCAGTGTATGGCAGATCGCTCATTCTACCCGTTTGATTATTCAGATGGTTTGCAGAGTGGGAGCAGCAGAGAGGCCTAATCCTCCCTGCCCTCCATTACTGAATAGGATTTTTTTCAGGACACCAGCTGTGGGATCCACAGAGGGACTTAGGCGTTGCAATGCTGAGCATCGCAGCACCTAACTTTTGCACCTAGAAAATCACAGGAACACCACTACGATTCACAATGAATGAGGAGAGACAGGCACTAAGCATGCAATCCACAAAATGCCCACTTTTGTCAAAAAAACGTGGGGTGCAGTGTGGAGGGGGTGAGCAGAGATGTCAGCCCCCCAGAGGGAGGAGGCAGGGCTGGGGGTGGAAGCAGTGTTCCAGCATGCGGGGGGCATCCCTGCAGGGTTCCAGCGACTGGACAACAGCCTCCTGTGGGGCCCTGCAGGGTTCCAGTAACCCGGCAACATCCTCGCGCAGGGGTGGTGTGGAGGGCAAGGTTTCAGCGACGGGAAACAGCATGGGGCAGGGCCTCGGGCGAGCGGCTGGGGGTGTCCCATTTTCTCTTTGGGAAATATGGTCACCCTAACAAAAGCCAGCACACTGGGCGGGGAGCCATCTAAGCCAGCCAATGGGAGGTGCTGACGACAGAGTGCTGTGCTAAGCCACGCCTCTCTCATGAAGATGAGTGCCTAAGTCCAGGCTGCAGAGAGGTGCCTAGCTCTGCTTAGCGACCCACAAACAGGAACCTGCAGCCTGGAGTCAGGTGCCTTAGGAGATTCTTGAGGGAGTGAGTTAGGTGCCTGCAGGGCCCCCCAGAGGATTCAGGGGGCCTGGGGCAAAGCGGGGGAGCTGCGGCGCTTGTACTCACCCAGCGGCGGTCCAGGTCTTCGGCGGCGGGGGGCCCTTCAGTCGCTCTGCGTCTTCGGCAGCACTGAAGGGCCCCCTGCCGCCGAAGACCCGGACCCACCGCTGGGCCAGGGCTTGCAGGGCCCCTGCGGGGCCCGGGGCAAATTGCCCCACTTGCCCCCCACCCCCCGGGCGGCCCTGGGTGCCTGCATTGTTCCACACAAAATGGACAGAGGATAAGGTGGTGCCATCACTGATCCGCCTTATAATGTTTAGCCCAGTGGCTGGAGCACGTGCCTGGGATATGGGTGACCAAGTTGCAGTCCCCGTTCCTCTGCCAGAGGGGAAGAAAGGATTTGGACAGGGGTCTCCCACCTCATGGAAGAATGTGCCAACCACTGAGCTATGGGATATTGTATGTCGAGCTCCCTCAGTCTCTCTTGCTGAAGCTGTTCCACTGGATAAAATAATGATAGTGATTGTAACAGGGGGACTGGAGGACCCCAGGTCTCCCACCTCCCAGATGGGTGCCCTAACCACTGGCCGGCAGAGTCATTCTTATGTGCTCTCTTTCTCTCATGTCCAATGATTATTTAAGTTTTTATCCACAGTGGAACAGTCATTGGGCTGGAGAGAGAAAGTGTGTGGGAATGTCTCTGTAGTCCAGTGTTTAGGGAACCCACCTGTAGCTGAGAGACCCTAGGTCCAGCCCCTCTGCTACAATCACTCCTTCATTATCATGATGCAAGGCCCTAAAAGGAGACCTACTGGATCGGAACCTGCATGTGATAAGTGTTCAGCTGCCTATCTTCCTCTGGCTCGTGAATCCCTCTGGGTTTAGGCAGGAGATAGGCATCCAAATGCCAAGAGGGAGGCAGCAGGGTGCATACCCAGAGGCTGAAACATAGGTGCCTGTGAAACTTTTAGGTAGGCGCCAAGTGAATTTAGGTGCTTACAGTGTTCAGCAGTTTTGTTATTACAATGGGATCCCCAAACTGGGATTTAGGTGCCTAAAACAGGAAGTTAGGTGGTGCCTAACTCCTTCTGTGCATCCATATCTATGTTCCTCTGTGTTATCTAATTGACCTGTGAAAACTTGGATCCTGAGCCCTGTAAAACTATTCCTTCTGTTAAGACGCTATAAGGGGTCAGATTAAAAATTAATAGGAGTGAGTTAGTTCACCCTTCTGTACAACATTATATTTTAGGCATCCTAATTTTTCTTAAGGCTTGTCTACATGCAGTTTTTGTACCACTTCAGCTACAGCAGTTTAGAAACTACTATAATTAAATCACTGCAACCCCTTATTATTGACACAGTTATATGAGTAGAAAGGTGCTTATATTGGTGTAGTTTATTTAGGTAAATATATGACAAAAGTTATACCACTGTAAGCGCCATTATACTGGTATAACTGCATCCACACTAGGGAGTTGGAATTATTTTAACGATGTGTTTTTGAACCAATACTGTTAAATCTGTAAAACAACTGTGTATGGACCAGCCCTTAGGTGCAAGTTTCAGTCACCTAGAGAAGTCTGGCTAGAGTGGCATTTAATTGCCACGTACGTTTCCTCTGAAGACTTTAATGCCATTCAATTAAATTTAGAATTTAAGTTCCACCCATTCTCAAACTACCTGTGTGGGATACTGCTGTGATTGTATGCAGTGGTGTTCTCAGTGCTTCCTGAGGTGGTACAATCATGTGGACTGGTATTACGGCTATTGTGACTAAAATGGCTTTTGGCCATCTGACATTTTGTATCATCGTTTGGGCCTTAATGGCATAGCACTGTCCCAGTTTTGCCTCAGGACCAGCTCTGTTGTCCAGTGGGATAATGGTCCAAATATAGCCTTCTGCTGCCCTAAAATCCTTCAAAAGAAATGACAGAAATTGGCCCAATAAAAGGTATTACCTGAGCCACCTTGTCTCGCTCAGATCCTGGCACCCACACGGCTACTACAACACTGCAAACAAAGTCTGGCAATGCAGTTTGTTTTTCACTGTTTGAAAGAAGACGCTTTTCCTTTGCAGGTCAGGGACAAGTTGTAAAGGGATAATTAGTTTTTCCTTCACAGTTTAACTGTCTAGTTTATTGTCTAGTTCATATTTCAACCAGTATTAATTACATTATGAAACAGCTCTATCATCAACATAGCTCCGTATTAACCACTGGGTGAGATTACAAATAATTTTCTGTCAGTTACAGTTTGATTATGGAGCCTAGACGTAATGTAACAGGAAAGGTTCCACAGCATTTGTGTGGGAAGTTAATAAAACATAATTCAATACTACCCAGACATTTAATTGTCTCATGATAAATTAACTCTGCTTTCTGGAGAGGACTAGGCTCTGGACTAAAAGAGAAGAACACCAAGTGCTAGGGCGAGGGCAGGCAAACATTTTGGCCTGAGGGCCACATCGGGTTTCTGAAATTGTATGGAGGGCTGGTTAGGGGAGGCTGTGCCTCCCCAAACAGCCAGGCATGGCCCGGCCCCCATTCCCTATCTGACCCCCCCGGCTTCTCGCCCCCTGACTGCCCCCCCCGGGACCCCTGCCCCATCCAACCACCCCTTCTCCCTGACCGCCCCCAGAACCTCTGCCCCTGACTGCCCCCCCGCTACCCCATCCAACTTCCCCTCTCCTTCCTGACTGCTCCCCGGGACCCCTGCTCCCATTCAACCCCCCTGTTACCGCCCCCTATCCACACCCCGCCCCCTATCCACACCCCGCCCCCTGACCACCACCCCGAACTCCCCTGCCCTCTATCCAACCCCCCCGCTCCCTGCCCCCTTACCGCGCTGCCTGAATCACCGGTGGCTGGCGGCGCTACAGCCGCGCAGCCCAGAGCACCAGGACAGGCAGCCGCACCGCCTGGCTGGAGCCAGCCACGCCACCGCGCAGCACAGAGCACCGGGTCAGGCTGCGGCTCTGCAGCTGTACTGCCCGGCAAGAGCTTGCAGCCCCACCGCCCAGAGCACCGCGCTGGCTGCGCAGTGAACTGAGGCTGTGGGGGAAGGGGAACAGCAGGGGAGGGGCCAGGGGCTAGCCTCCCAGGCCAGGAGCTCAGGGGCCAGGCAGGAGGGTCCCACGGGCCGGATGTGGCCCGCGGGCCGTAGTTTGCCCACCTCTGTGCTAGGGCAATGAGTGAAATAGATACAAAAAAGAAGGTGATGTTTACACAATAATAGGACACATTATAATAATAATATTTTGCATTACTGTAGCATTTGCCATTTGAGTATCTCAACTGCTTTATAAACATTAATGTTCAAGGGCCTGGTCTAAAACCCAGTAAAGTCATTGAGAGTCTTTCCACTGACTTTAATGGGCTTTGGATCAAGCCCAAAGTCCCCCAACATGCCTGTGAGGAGGGTAGATACCATCATCATTTTGAACTAGCAGTGATGAAGTAGGGGAACAAATTTCATCACTTCCACTCCTGGGCTTCACCTTCTCAACCATCCTTCATCTTCTAATCATGCCATAGAATTATCTGATAGCAACACAAGATTCTGAGAGGGTGAAATAGATAACATTTTTGAGAGAGTGATGAAAAGTAAGAGTCTAGCTTCTGACTTTCATTGGCAGTTAAGAAAAAGAAGCAGCATCTTGCAGTAGGTCTGTTTTTACTGCTTCACTTTTAAATGCACTCAGTTTCCTAGTGAGTGTCACAGGACTGAATCTCAGCTCCTGATGGGCTCCTAAACTATGGCAGACTCTTGTCAGATGGTTTGGAGGAGGTGACATCCATTCACAAACGGAGATCACGCAGTCTTGACCCCTGTCTTTCCACAGCCAGGCATCAAGCAACACCAGCGCTTCTCAATAAAGCAGGAGTAGGAGAGGAATGATTTAAAGCATACTTAAGATATGTCTTCTACATCAGAGGTTCTCAAACTATGGTCCATGGACCACCAGTGGTCCGCGAGCTCGATTCAGGTGTCCGCGGATAGTTCCCTCTAAGGTGCGTGCCTGGGTGGCCGCACACAAGAGAATGAAGGGCCACCCACCTAATTGGTGGATCCGCACAGGCATGGCTCCACTAATTAGGTGCCTGGAGCCTTGAGAAGATGCACATGTAAGGTGAGGTGGTGGCCTTGGGGGGAATAGGGGGTAGGTGGGAGGGGGCAGTGGGGATGAGAAGAGGGGTAGGGGGCATTTGGGATGTGCAGGGCTGTGGTGGCCAGAGAAAGAAGCGACTTTCCCCAGCTCCAGGGCTGCGGCTGCTAGGGAGAGACCCCACTCCTTCCCAGCCTCAGCTCTGTGGCTGCTGTGGTGAGAGAGACCCCCCCACACACACTCCTTCCCAGCCCCAGCTCGGGGAGAGAGGGCACATCCATCGCATTAGAAAGGTAAGACTACTGATATTAAAATATGAGTTGTGTGCTTTTATTTGTAGAACAAAAAAACATTAATTATTAAAGGTTTTTTTTAATATAGCGCTTTTATCCAAAGCGCTTTGCAATAGTTAATTAATGGTACAAACAACATTTGGAAAGATCATTAAGTGGTCCGCCGAGACTCTCAGCAATTTTCAAGTGGTCCACGAAAAAAGAAGTTTGAGAACCACTGTTCTACACTTTAACCACTACAGCAGCATAGCTGCAGCTTGTAGCCCTAAGGATTAATCTGCTTGTCTGTATAAATATATCTTTCTTATAAAATAAGTATTTGATGTATTGGATTTATAGATTTATATTAAAAGTAAGTTTAGCTGTAATGCAAGAGACCTACCTACAGGTTAAACTCTGTATGTTAAAGCTAATGCGTAAACACCTTTTGAGACCCTTCCCAGGAAAAAGTGAAATTAGGCCAAACACCCACGCAGATGTCTAGAGACCTTTACCTAGACCAATAGTAAAATGGGGTGGAAAATGAGGGGTTTTGCCCACATTCTAACGTATTTACCACAAGTGCGTACATACCTGTCATTCATACGCACATGCATACTAGCCTATGGGTAAGTTTACCCTAACATTTCCGTGGGGGAATAATGAAATATGGGCATAGGAGGGAGGATTTCCAATTAAATACCTTATAAAAAGGCAGGCAGTTTGCCATTAGACAGGCAATCTAGCCATCTACCTACTCCTGTCTACTCTTCATTGCCTCCACCTTTCAACTACATATCAATACTACTCATCTTCCACACGACTATTAACTATTGATAGGTCATTCTTCATTCTTTTCAAGACTGTAAATTAAAAGGGGATTTAATCTCATTTACATTTTATTTAGATAAGGCATATAGAGTTAATTTAGAAAGCAAGTCACTTTGCAGTAGCTTTCTTTACTAGAAGTGTGAAAAACGCCCAAGGTGTTGCCAGCACCAGATTATTATCAAGAACAGGGTGTGAGTATTAATCCATTTTGCAGTGTATAGCCTTATATTCTCTTAAAGAATTGTGATACAAGTGTAACTCTGTAATTCTAATTGTTTTACCATTGACTTACTATCTTCATTGATTTTAATAAAAAGTCTTTATGACTACATCTGTTTCTGTGTAAACTTCCTGTCACAACCCCAAATTTCCTTTTTAAACTCTGTGAAGCCTGATTCAGGACGAACTCTATCTTCTGACTAAACAAATTGGCGAGCCAAATACCCATACTAATTAATATTCTCAATAATTAGTAAACTATTAAAATTAATAAAATTATTATTAATTAATTAATTAATGAAAATAAAATTAAGTGGATAAATTAAATCAACACAACTAACCTACCCCAAATCAGGCTACAAGCTGCACCGCTGTAGCACTTCAGTGTAGACACTCATTACAGCAACAGGTTTTTATCCCATCGCTGTAGTTAATCCACTTCCCTGAGAGCTGGTAGCTAGGGAAACGGAAGAATTCTTCCATCAACCTAGCACTGTCTATTCTGGGGGTTAGGTTTGCTTAACAACATCACTCAGGAGTGTGGATTTTTCACACCCCTGAGCGATGTAGCTGGGCAGACCTAGCTTTTTAAGTATAGACCTGGCTTTAGTGGGGGTCAAAGATCTGGCTCTGTGTTCTGTATCTTATAGTTTGCAATACATCAGCAATTAAATGATGTTTGCAAATCTGAGGCGTTTTGCTGTTCAAAGGGCCTATACACTGTACACAGTTAACATATCCAAATGTTTAAAATAAAAAAAACTATAGTTCATTGGGGGTGGGGGAAACCTCATAGGAATTACCATACTAATCAGACCAAGGTTCCATCTGGTCCTATGTTCCGTCTCTGACAGTGCTCAGTATCAGATGCTTCAGAAACCCCATTGTGGACAATTATGGAACAATATGCATGTGTGTTTAATAAAGGCTAGTGGACTAGTTCCATTTTTCACTTATATAAATATTCTCATGCATTTACCGAAAATCATCCTATCATATTGAATTTTCTCCTGTGCAGTACATAGGATAGACCTTACCAGGTGGCATGTATTTTAGAATTACTTATGGTTGTGGTGTCTTTTTGTTTGTTTGATTTTTGTTATCTTGGGTTTTTTTCCAGGAGGGGGGGAATTGTTTGTTTGGTTGTTTTTTTGCATATTTTAAATAAATTGTAAACTGCTCTGTTGCAATATAAAATATTAATGATTGTTTTAAGGAGTCACTAATCTAAAATAATCTGCTAGAGGATGACTGAGTAATGGATCAGTCTAAATACTGTTACAATGAGCATTTTGGTATGAATTCCAATCTCTTACAGTGGTTTACTGTGATTTCTATTCCAGAGGAAAACAGACATTTTCCTCTGTCCTTTTGAGTGCATTTTAGCCTCAGGGGTTATTTTTTTTAAATTCTTTTCTTTTTTGCAGGTCCTGCAATTCCTGTGGGAGTAGATGTACAAGTTGAGAGTCTGGATAGTATTTCAGAGGTGGATATGGTACGTGTCTGTCTGACAACTTATGTAAATGATCTCAAACTACTGTTCCACCACTGTAATGTCAGGCAGAACAGAAGAAGAAGGAATGACTGCTAAGATTATATGCTCTTTTCTGTAGAACATTTGTTATTCTCGAGAACAATACTGTGCTCCCACAAAACCAAGGATTTTGGTTGCTATCTGAAAGTGCTTCTTAATAAGTGATGGAGGTTGGTGATTAGAAACTGTTAACAAAAACCACAAGTATGTCAGCTTTATAGCACAGCTCTTTATCATGAGGTAGAACCGTAGCGAGAACTGAAACACCTGCAATTTCAATGCTACCACATGAGGCAGGTCATCCATTAGGAAAGGGATCTGAATAGAAAGAGCATGTGTGAAGATGCAGCTTATCTAGAATCTGCCTTCTGTGGAGGTGAAATTCACTTGAGCCGAGGGTCAACAGGAGACCTGTGCCCCGTTTGGGTCCCTCTTAATTCTTTAAAATAAACCTTAAGTAGGAGGTACGTGACACACAGGACCTGTGCTGTCTGGCTGCATAGGGTTTAATTTTACTCTAGTCTCTATACCTTTGAATTCCTACCCACTGCCCACAGGGAGTTAAGTTAATTCTGCACATTTTAAAGCTTTACAAAATTCTGTGGAGTTATGTATAATTTGCCCCAGTTGCTCACTTTTCATCACAAAATACCCTTGGAAATTAGGGGATTTTCTGAGGAGTTATTTTAAATAAATTATACATAATGATACACCCTATGGACAGTTCAAGACAAGAGGAGATAAAAATCAGAGCTAGAGATTAGCTCAAAGTGCAACATTAGCATTTGGATCAAGATTTTGATTCTTTCCAAAATTCAGGGCTTTTCAGGCCCATCTAGTTAGATCTTTGCAGGTTCTGGAACAGAAAAGCTTTTCAACCCTGTTAAGCTTTTTTTCATTTCTTAGAAAATAATTCATTTGACTAAAGGAAAAAAACAGTTCCAAAATGTTTCAATATTCTGAAAGGTGGAGTTTCAGTCAAGGGGGACGCTTCATCCATCTCTTGGGTTGACAGACAGAAAAAAGAAACATCCAACTTCTTAATAGAATTTCTTATGCTTCAGGATTTCTGATAATCATGAAGGGTTTCTATGTTTTTTTTTGTTTTTTTTTTAACAAGTCATTTAGCTTTCTCCCCACCTGGGCCCTTGCAGCATTGCCAGTTCTCACTATATTTGGTTGTGTTGGTGTTAAAGCCCCAGCTCCTGGAGTCAAGTGATTACATAATAATCTCAGCTTTCATTTTTCTAAAAAGGTACGTTTCTAGCCCTCATAGTTGATGAGAAATCTTGAATATCTGACCAGAGTGCACCCTAAAGTCTCAAAATCGAGAAGGCAAACAAAAACAATGCTGCATTTATTCATGTTGTTTGCAGTGTTAGTGTAGCCAAATTGGTCCCAGGATATTTGAAAGACAAATTGGGTGAAGTAATATCTTTTATTGGACCAACTTCTGTTGGTGAGAGAGACAAGCTTTCAAGCTTACACAGAACTCTTCTTTGACCTGACTTTTATATATAAAAACAGAACATTGCAAGAACATTGTTTTTGAATTAGACATCAATTTGAGTTTGCACTAGATTTATGCCATGGGAGACAAGTACATTAAGTTTTATTTCTCTCCTGAATTCAGATTTTTTTTTTTTTACTATAAAGTGGGGGGAAAAGAAGACATTTTGAAACTCTTTAGGATGTCACAATTCAGAAGCTTTGTCCAATTCACTCCAAATTGTGCAGGAAAATACCCTACATCGGGCCCTGATTTGGAGACTAATTTGGCTTTGTTGTGAGTTTGTTTCATTTGGGAGGGTTCGGGGCAGGGGGAGGGTGTCAGTCAAAATCAGGCTGTAATAAAACTTAGAAACTCAGTTGAATCCATAACTGCAGAGCATCACTCCATAACAATTAATACATGATATTTTGCAGCATCTACAAATGTATCCATTTATGCAAAAAAACTTTGAGAATTAGCTCCTGTCTGAAAAATGAACATCTGTTAATACATTATTGCTAAAATGAGATCTGAGCCTTATTAAGGGTTAAAGAAAAAAGGTTTTCTTAGATCCATTTTCTTAAAGCATATATAGGAAAAAGACCTGAACTATAGCTTCTTAGATGAGAATGGATCAAAAGATGAAGGAAGAGCTACAGGGTTACGAGGGACCGGAATGTCAAATTGATGTATTGTGTGTAAAACATTTCATAAGTTATAGTGGTCCTCAGTATAACTTAATAGCATAAGAAATAATTAATAATCTCTATTGGAGTTACTAAAAGAAAACAGATTAAAAACAGGTTTTGATGTTACCAAAGAACCCAAATAATCCAAACAATTAAAAAAAAATCAGCTTTTTTGACTTTGTGTCTCAGCTGTCAATTCACTTTTATCAGATGTCCACAAGCCAGCAGAGTTTCCCTCAAAACAATAGGGTACTATATATTCCCTCATAAAATGGTGCTGGCTTGTTCTTAACCCACAAAGGACCTACTGCCACATCCGGAGTCGCTTTTCAGGCACACTTTTATTTTGCAAACATAAGCAAAGCACAAAACCAGCGCCACCCTAGGCTAGAGCTCCCAGGGGATTTTCCCTTTTGCATCTTTCAGTCCCACCCGCCTCAGGTGCTACTGCAGGATTCTTCTGTGTTTGGTTAACCTTTCTCCTCAGCAGGTTCCCACTGCCTCCGCACCCAGGGGACTCTGGTAGCTTCTTCTGGGGGACCCAGACCCCAACCCCCATTATCCTCCTCTGCCACCATCCCTTCCTTACTGCCTGCCTGCCTCTATACAGACCCAGGTGCTGCCCTGCCCTTTTAATTGGCCAAACTGGGACACCTGTTCTAGCACAGGGGTTCTGGGACCTGCTTCATATAAAGGGGCCAGCCACCCTGCAACATATTTGGTTTCACAGTAAAGCCCTGATCCTGAAAACCTTTATGCACATGCCTAACTTTAGGTAACTGAGTAGTCCAGTGGAGGTCAGTGAGGCTGCTCACTTGCTAAAAATTAAACACAAGCGTAAGCACTTGTGGGCTCAAGGTTGTAAAGGATATAACTGAACCAAAAAAGATGGAACACATCTCAGATCTAGCAGAAGTTCCATCTTTTGAAAAGGTAGCACATGATGCAACAAATAAAATAGAAACCAACTGAAATTCATTAAATATTTTTGGATGTTTTTCTACATTTTCAAACATATTGATTTAAATTACAACACAGAATACAAAGTGTACAGTGCTCACTTTATATTATTATTTTTATTACAAATATTTGCACTGTAAAAATGATAAACAAAAGAGAGTATTTTTCAATTCACCTCATACGAGTACTGTAGTGCAATCACTTTATCGTGAAAGTGCAATTTACAAATGTAGATTTTTTTTATTACATAACTGCACTCAAAAACAAAACAATGTAAAACTTTAGAGCCTACAAATCCACTCAGTCCAACTTATTCAGCCAGTCCCTAAGACAAACAAGTTTGTTACATTTACAGGAGATAATGCTGCCGGCTTCTTATTTACGTCACCTGAAAGTGAGAACAGGTGTTTGAATGGCACTTTTGTAGCCAGCATTGCAAGGTATTTACGTGCCAGATATGCTAAACATTCGTATGCCCCT
Source organism: Emys orbicularis (assembly GCF_028017835.1). Classification (NCBI taxonomy): domain Eukaryota; kingdom Metazoa; phylum Chordata; order Testudines; family Emydidae; genus Emys; species Emys orbicularis. The sequence goes on along the minus strand of NC_088685.1, from coordinate 71,677,536 downwards.
TCATGCTTCGGCCACCATTCCAGAGGACATGCTTCCATGCTGATAACGCTTGTTAAAAAAAAATGCGTTAATTAAATGTTGACTGAAGTCCTTGGGGGTGCATAGTATGTCTCCTGCTCTGTTTTACCCGCATTCTGCCATATATTTCATGTTATAGCAGTCTCGGATGATGACCCAGCACATGTTGTTCGTTTTAAGAACACTTTTACTGCAAATTTGACAAAACACAAAGAAGGTACCAGTGTGAGATTTCTAAAGATAGCTACAGCACTCGACCCAAGGTTTAAGAATCTGAAGTGCCTTCCAAAATCAGAGAGGGACAAGGTGTGGAGCATGCTTTCAGAAGTCTTAAAAGAGCAACACTCTGATGCGGAAACTACAGAACCCAAACCACCAAAAACGAAAATCAACCTTCTGCTGGGGACATCTGACTCAGATGATGAAAGTGAACATGTGTCGGTCTGCACTGCTTTGGATTGTTATCGAGCAGAACCTGTCATCAGCATGGACGCGTGTCCTCTGGAATGGTGGCTGTTTTACATTGTTTTATTTTTGAATGCAGTTATTTTTGTACATAATTCTATATTTGTAAGTTCAACTTTCATGATAAAGAGATTGCACTACAGTACTTGTATGAGGTGGATTGAAAAATACTATTTCCTTTGTTTTTTACAGCACAAATATTTGTAATCAAAAATAAATATAAAGTGAGCACTGTACACTTTGTATTCTGTGTTGTAATTGAAATCAATATATTTGAAAATGTAGAAAACATCCAAAAATATTTAAGTAAATGGTATTCTATTACTGTTTAACTGCGCAATTAATCACGATTAATTTTTTTTCAATCGCTTGACAGCCCTAATAGAAACACTTCCCACACTAGGTTGGAGTCTTTTAAGTCTAGAGAAGTAGAAATGTAACAATAAAAAATAAGACCAACAAATTCCACAATTTTGGCCAGATCCTCATCTGGGGCAAATCAGTGTTGGCAACTTACACTAGCTCAGGGTCTGGCCTCCTGTATATTTTTTTAATCTTAAAATGAAAGCGAGGAAATATGTCCAACAAAATAATTGGAGGCCTTAAAATTGTGGACTCAACAATGTTTTACACACGTGAAAGTTCTCTCATCTTGCAGCTAAGTCATGTTTTGGAGGGTTTCTGCTTTGCATGTTTCAGAAAGACAGTGACAATCTTCCTCATGCATAGGATCCCATCTGCAGCCTGCCTGCACAGGGCTCTGCATCAGACTGCACATTCTCTTTGCACAGCCTTTTGTTTTTAGATTTGCCCCGTCTCTTGACGAAATTTAGAAAAGGCTCCCACATTTCACTGCCCTCTCCCAGTTTATTCTCAGCACAGTACTGTGCATGGGAGCTACTCCACTGGCTGGCTGCATGAAGAGCCATTGCAAGAGCAAGAATGGAAGGCGGGTGGTTTCTAGGAGCCACCTGCTTCTTTTTCTTATTAGCCACAGGAATGTGAGGTGGGGAGAGGGAGGATCTAGAGTCATGTAGCTTTCTCCACCCCACTGCCTTCACCTTCCACAGGGCCGGCTCCAGGCACCAGGCAACCAAGCTGGTGCTTGGGGCGGCACCTGGAGGGGGGCGGCGCGGCGCTCGGGCCGCCGGGGAGAGCGGGGCCACAGCCGGGCTCGCCGCCCTCCCCCCGGCGCTCTGGCCGTCCTCCCCCCCCCCGCGCCCTCCCCCCGGCGCTCTGGCCGCCCTCCCCCCGGGTGCCGGGGGGAGAGCGGCGAGCCCGCCCTGCGCTCTGGCCGCCGGGGGGAGAGCCGAGTCCCAGCCGGGGCTCGCCGCCCTCTCGCCGCCCTGCCCCCGGCGCTCTGGCCGCCGGGGGGAGAGCCGAGCCCCCGCCGGGGCTCGCCGCCCTCCTCCCAGGGCTCCGGCCGCCCTCCCCTCCGGCGCCCTCCCCCCGGCCGCCGGGCGGAGAGCGGAGCCCCCGCCGGGGCTCGCCACCCTCGCCCCGGGGCTCCGGCCGCCCTCCCCACGGCGGGAGAGCGGAGCCCCCGCCGGGGCTCGCCGCCCCCCCCCGGGCTCCGCCCCCCCCCCCCGCGGGGGGGGGGGGGCGGCGGAGGCTTTTTTGCCTGGGGCAGCAAAAAAGCCAGAGCCGGCCCTGACCTTCCATCAGTGGATTAGTGTGTCTACCCTCTAGAGGGCTACCCTACAGACTGAGAAGCACTGTATAAGTTCAAGAGTATATATTTTATAAATGGATTTTCCATTTGGAGGGTCTTTGGACCACAGTTAATCAGTCTTCAGGAGTTAAAGGAGAGCAAGTGACTTCAGTGGGGCAGGATTGGGTGCTGAACTTGTAGTTCATAAAGGAAAATGGAATTCCTGAAAATAAACACAGCTGGAGTACTGTGTCCAGATCTGGGCACCACATTTTAAGAAAGATGTAGACAAATTGGAGAAAGTCCTGAGGAGAGCAACAAAAATGATAAAAGATTTAGAAAACCTGCCCTATGAGGAAAAGTTAAAAAATAGGGCATGTTTAGTCATGAGAAAAGAAGACCGAGCAAGAAACCTGATCACACTCTTCAAATATATTAAGGAGTGTTAATAAAGAGGAGGGTGATCAACTGTTCGTGTCCACTGATGGTAGAATAAGATGTAATGGGCTTAATCTGCAGCAAGGGAGATTTAGGTTAGATGTTGGGAAAAACTTGTCAAACTATTAGGTTAGTTAAGTATTGGAATAGGCTTCCAAGGGAGGTTGTGCACTCCCCATCATTGGAGGCTTTTAAGAATAGGTTAGACAAACACCTGTCAGGGATAATCTCAGTGCCGGGGCTGGCCTAGATAACCTCTCAAGGTCCCTTCCAGCCCTACATTTCTATGATTCTATAATTATTCCCATTTAAATTAGGTTGTATAAATTGATATACTGTTGGTGCTAAATGCAGTGAAATGTTCCTCACAAAGAATAAATCGTAATGTGAAACCTATTTCTTTCGTTGGTTACTTTCAGGACTTCACCATGACCCTTTATCTGAGACACTACTGGAAAGATGAAAGACTGTCCTTCCCAAGCACCAACAACCAAAGCATGACATTTGATGGCAGGCTAGTGAAAAAAATTTGGGTTCCTGACATGTTCTTTGTACATTCCAAGCGCTCCTTTATCCATGACACCACCACTGACAACGTCATGCTACGGGTCCAGCCAGATGGGAAGGTACTTTATAGCCTCAGGTAAAGTTGCATTCACAATGTTAGTTGATTGTGTTAGTTTAAGAACAGCCCTACTGGGTCAGACCAATGGTCAGTATAGCCCAGTACCCTGTCTTCTGACAGTGGCTGGTGCCAGATCTTCAGAGGGAATGAACAAAACAGGCCAGTTTCTCAAGTGATCCGTCTCCTGTCATCCAGTCCCAGCTTCTGGCAGTCAGAGGTTTAGGGACACCCAGACCATAGGGTTGCATCCCTGACCATCCTACCCTCCATGAGCTTATCTAATTCGTTGTTGTTTTTTTTGCCCAGTTATACGTTTGGCCTTTACAGCATCCCCTGGCAATGAGTTCCACAGGCAGACTGTGCACTGTGTGAAGTAGTACTTCCTTATGTTTGTTTTAAACCCGCTGCCTATTAGTTTCATTGGGTGACACCTGTTTTTTGTGTTACGTGAAGGTGTAAATAACACTTTTTTTCCACACCGTTCACAATCTTATAGTCTTGTATCATACACCACTTAGTCACTTCTTTTCCAGACTAAACTGTCCCAGTCTTTTTAATCTCTCCTCATGTAGAAGCTGTTCCATATCCTTAATCATTTTTGTTGCCCTTCTCTGTACTTTTTCCAATTCTAATATATATTTTTTCTGAGATTGGGTGAGCAAACCTGCATAATAATATCATTACAATATTTTGTGTCTTATTATCTAGCCTTTTCTTAATGGCTCTTAGCATTCTGTTAGCTTTCTTGACTGCCACTGCACACTGAGCAGATGTTTTCAGAGAACAATCCACAATGACTTCAAAATCTCTTTCTTGAGTGGTAATGGCTAATTTAGACCCCATCATTTTGTATGTATAGTTGGGATTATGTTTTCCAATGTGCATTACTCTGCATTTATCAACATTGAATTTCACCTGCCATTTTCTTGCCCAGTCACCCAGTTTTGTGAGATCCATTAATAACTCTTCACAGTCAGCTTTGAACTTAACTATCTTGCACAATTTTGTATCCTCTGCAAACTTTGCCACCTGACTGTTTACCCCCTTTTCCAGATCATTCATGAATATGTTGAACAGCACTGGTCCCAGTACAGATCCTTGGAGGACACTGCTTTTACTCTCTCCACTGTGAAAACTGACCATTTATTCCTATCCATTGTTTCCTATCTTTTAACCAGTTACTGATCCACGAGAGGACCTTCCCTCTTATCCCATGACAGCTTGCTTTGCTTAAGAGCCTTTCTTGAGGGACCTTGTCAAAGGCTTTCTGAAAGTCCAAGTATACTATATCCATGGGCTCACCCTTGTCCATATGTTTGTTGACCCCCCCAAAAAATTATAATATTTACTTGTCTGTCTTCATGTGATGTAATTGAATTGGACCCTTTTTTGTTTGACTGTTTCTCTTCAGTTCCTACCTGTACTTTATCAAGTTCCCATTGCAGTGCCACCTGGATTGTGAGCCGATAAGGCAGATTTAAATACTGATGTCCCTCCAGCAGTGCCCCATTTCCTAGTGTGCTTAATCCTCTCCTAAAACAAAGAGCAGTTCCTTTGATAACTCACCAAGAAAAAAAAAAAGCAAGCCATGGTCTCTGAAGGATATTCCTAGGACAGCAAGCCAACTCAGGGGTAAACTAAGGAAACAAGAGAATCTCAGGGCATTATATAATGTCACCTTGATCGATTGGTCCATCAGTCCTCACAGAGAGAGCGCTGATCACAACATGTCATTCATGTTGTTCTATCCAGTCCTTCAGCCACCCGCTGGCCAGGCATCTGATCACTAGGCCATGAACTCTGTAACCAGGGTATATAGCTACAAAAGGGCCTGGCTCCCACTAACTCAAGATTATAGCTGGAGCAACTCAAATATGACACTTACTTAGATATTAATAATAATCGCATCAGAAGAGAATAGAACTTGAATAAAAACTTCTGAAAATAATTATGATAATCTAGCCTTGAAAAGACAAAGATTAGTAGTTCAAAATCTCTTTTTCCCAGCAATGGTCACAGCCTGACAAAGTTTCATACATGAAACAGAAGTCTGAGTAATGGACCTAAGATACCTGACCATCAGTAAATCTGAGGATAGTATTGTGAGGGTTCCCCCTGGAGTGCCAACTGGAACTTGGGTACCGCTGAGCCCTCTGACTCACCAGCCTGGGCTCCCTCTCACACTGTGATGCTGTGACAAACTGTAGACCCGCTCCCGGTCCTACACTTCCACCAGCATTCACATAGGCAGGGACACACCCAGCTGCAGTTACATGCAGGCTCTCTGACTAGCCACTGCATGAACCAACAATAGAGAGGCTACAACCAAGATAACCACCATCTCCCCAGTCACATCCCCCCACTCTGGAATATAAACACAAAATTATATGATCTTGTGCTGTACAGGAAACTGTATAGCGTAAGCTCATAGAGTTCACCTCTCCCTCAATGTGAAAAGGAAATGCAACAGACCCCTGAACTAAGATTCCCAAGCACTTCACTCCAAATTTACTGGTTTAGATTAAAACATAAAATAAAATTATTAACTACAGATTACCTAGTAAACGCAAACTAAGCTTAACATACTCGAAAGATAGGATTTGAATTAACAATCTCTCACCCTCACTGATGATATAAGCAGGTTGCAGATTCTTAAGGCACAAATTACACTTGTTTTGCAGCTTGGAATCCCCAGATTTTTCATACACGGGCTAGAAATCCCTTTAGCCTGGGTCCAGCACTTCTCCCAGTTCAGTCTTTGTTCCTTAGGTGTTTCCAGGAGTCCTCTTGTGTGGGGAGTGAAGAACAACAGATTATGTCACTCCCTGCCTTACATAGCTTTAGCATATGGCGGGAACTCTTAGTCCCAAACTCAGTTTGTGGAAAAACACGGACATCCCAAGATGGAGTCCAGAGTCATGTGGCCTGGTCACATGCCCTTGCATACCTTGCTGAGTCATAGCAACCACTACTTTCGGGCTGTCGGGAACATTCACAGGAAGGTTATGTTCTTCCAGAGTCCATTGTCTTTGCTGATGGGCCATCAGCACTGTCTGGCTTCTTCATTGTTGTACCAGAAAGGCTAATTGTGGGTGTCACCCAGAGTAAGCACATTTGAAATACAGATACATAGTCAATATTCCTAACTTTAGATCCAAAACTGATACATGCATACAAATAGGATAACAATATTCAGCAAATCATAACTTTTCCAATGACACCTCACATGACCCATTTTGTACAAAATGCATCATAATTATGCCATAATCATATCATAATAATATCACTGAAGAATATGGGATGCAGATATAACAGATAGAACTCCTGATTTATTTTATTTTATTTTTTGTACATGGAGATAGAATCAGTGACATAATCAAGCGAATGAGTAGCGTTCAGCAATCTCTGACAGAGCCAATAATCAGTACTTCTGTCTTTCCTGACTTCAGCTTCAGGATGTTATGGGACAGATATTGCCAAATGACCCATAAAGAACTGGTCAGAGATAAAATTACCGTAGGATACTCTGAAGTAAGAATAATGTGAATAGGTGAGTATCATCTATATAGCTATGCAAGTGCAGATTATATCTCTCTGAAGGACATTACATTAAAAAGAAGCAGAATCTGACAAATACTGGTTCTATGAGACTGCCATGAAGTAGCATAATGACAGATGTAATTTAAACCATGACAGGCTTGACATTCTGGGGTGCAGTCCAGACCAGTGAGGGGCTCTGTTACCCCTGCCATGCAACCTTGGGTGCCCCAATGCTTCGCTCTTGTAGCTTCCAACTTGGCTTTTTCACAATCAACCTGCCAGCATGCAGGTCACATCCTGAGAATCTGTGTGTAGCCACAGCCCTGGTCCAGCAACTCTGGCCTCAGCAGCCTGTCAGCAACACACCAGCCACACTCTGGTTTTCACCAGCCTTGTTACTATTTGACAATGGTGCAAGTAGAAATCATTTCTTGCCGGTACACTGCACTCATGGGAGGGACACAAATGGGGGGGCACATGACCTCCCCCACATGACCCCACCATGTGACTCCTCCCCACACCACCCCAGCCTGGGCCCCTGCGCTCTCCCCGTCCCCTTCCCATGATTCACATCCATCCCACGTTACCTTGGGGGGGGGTGCTCTGTCCTCCTCCCGCTGCGCTGGAGACTTCTGCTGTACAGATCCCAGGCAGGAGGACACAGGAGACACAGCTGCATGGAAGGGCTGGGGGCAGGGCTGGGAGCAGTACAGCCATGCTGGAGGAGCTGCCAGCATGGGGCCGCTGGGCGGCCCCACGTTCTGGTCCTTTCCCCACTGCAATTCCTGGGAGATCAAGGCTCTCCAGAACCGCAGCGGCAAAAGGAGCAGAAGAATGTGGGGTTGCCCGGTGGCCCCATGTTCTGCTCCTTTCCCCACTGCAGTTCCCAGGAGAGCAGGACTGGGGGCGGTACAGCCACACCAGAGGAGCTGTCAGCATTATGCTCCTTTCCCCGCTGCGGTTCCCAGTGGGGAAAGGAGCAGAACACCGGCAGCTCCTCTGGTGACTGTACCGCCCCCAGCCCCAGCCCCCCAGCCCTGTCCTCTGAGGGGGCTGCTGTACAGACAAAGGAGATGCAGCTCCGTGTAAGGGCTGGGGGTGGGGCTAGGGGCGGGCTCCTTGTCTGTCTTTCCAGTATGCCGTACCAGCTATAAATATCTTACTGGTATGGGGTACCGGACCATACCACTGTACTTGCACCACTGCTATTTGCAGGGTGAACCCAACACACTCCGAGGCCCAGATTCCCCCCCACACACACACACACAAACATGTGTTTTGCACTGTCCAGCCCTCTCCTGGACATTGCTCCTCTAAGGGGATCAGTACTCAACAGCTTGCCACCTTAAATGGAGTTACCCAAACAATTCACAACACTGGTTAAACTTTGATTAAAGAAAAAACAAGTTTATTTAACCACAAAGAGATTACTTGTACTCACAAGCTATGAGCCATTAAAGTCAGAAATGGTTACAAGAAAAATAAAGACAAAATGCTTCTTAAACTTAACAAACTAGACTTGGTTCAAGATGAAGTTCTTACTACGTGTTTTCAGTACATTGCTGACCAAACTCTTAGGCTAGGATCTGCTTTCCAAAGTCTATAGACTGTGTATTTTATCTTCTTAGGTAGAAAAGAGAAGTGGATAGGGAGAGATAACTTGGAGTTGTTTTGCCCCTCACTTGTATAGTGCAGTCACCCTTTGAAATGCGTTTTCCTGAGAGTGACCCCTAGATAAAGTTCTTTCCAGCTGAGAGCAAGGAGACATGGAATCTGTTGTCGGAAGGAGACTTCATGCTGTTTCTTTTCACCTGTGTATGCTCAAATGCAGATTTTCTTAGTTTTCTTTCTTCCTCCTCTCACTGTCTGAGGATTCTGTTTACTGCTTATATGCAAATTGAGGTAAACACACACCCATTTGTTTAAGACAGACCTGCTTGACCAGTTCAACCATATCAGGGCTATGTCAGTTTGAACATGTGCCTTTAACATCATACAGCGGGATTTCGTAACTTTACACATAATGTTTCTACATAGGTTTCAACATGATATTATTGACCAGTGAGCTATTGGTTTTCAGATGATACCTCACAAGCTATATTTTGTACAAAGATTATTACAGTAGTATGTAGAGTATGAATACAGGCGTGCATTCGGTCACGCCAGGTTATCCAGCTAGTCCAACTATGGATGTTAAGCTAACAAAGGAAATACCAAAAGTCCCGAGAAACCCAAAGAGACTAAAAATTACAATTCTTACATTGGCAGCAATTGGTAAATCAATATCTACCCTCAGTAATGCAGTCTGTATTGTGGTGAGTGCTAGAGTCTAACTGGGATTTTTCAGACATGCCAAAATGTACTAGATACATGTGTAACTGATTATTAATATTTTTTCCAATGCCTTTGGCAGAAAACATAATTTGAAAACTGATGAAAATTTGAAAGCTCCCCTACTGTCAAAAATGCTTGCTCCACTTGCCAGAGCAGGCAAGAATAGGATGTAAAGAACATGTTGTGTTTCTGTACCACTTAGTAATATCTGGCACAGACACTTTAGAAAAAGTCCCATGTCAATGAGAGGTTTGGCTGGCTAAGGAGTACAGAATCTGAGTTTAAGAATATTTGAGACACTCCAATCTCACCACACATAAATTCACACAATTTACAAGGTTTAGTTATAACCACCCTACACAAAAATAGTATTACACTTTTTAAATGGCAAACTAAATAGTAAAATGTATTATTATTATTGTTTCCAGTAGCACCGACAACATGCTGGGCACTTTATAAACACTGAAGAAAGGAGATTAATACTATTAAAATTTAAAGCACTGTAAAACGTTTTGTTTAGCGATTAGTCTGAATTTATACCGCATATTCAAACTCAGGTTCTGAATTCTCTGGATCTGAACATCTTATCTCTATACTGCATCAAAACAAAATCCCAGATCCACACACTCCCAAATTAGGTGGTTTTAAATCCAGACCTCGGTTCAATCAGAACTTTCCCAGATTTCGTAGTGTTTGGATTTGGTCCATTATTATGGAGGTGACTAAGCAACTCCAGAGGTAAGGTTGCATTGAGATTTGCACTTTGAGCAGGACTAGAAGGGGAGAAGGACAAGAGGGCTGAGTTGCGGGGGGAGGGGAATTTGTTTTTAAAGTTAAACACAATAAACAACCATGTAAGTGTTAAGCTGACTGCCTAGCATTACCCTGATCACTTTGTATATTCACCAAATTTTGACTTTGTAAGAATCTTCACTCTTTGGGTCCAGAACTGTGTCTTCAACTGTGTATGGAAAGCACCTGTCACGTTTTAGACAGCACCACAAGCTAAATAAGAAATCTGAGCACACTTGCTTTCAAAGAGTAACAAATACAAATGAGAGTGACATCAATGGAAATACACATGTGACTAGAGATTAATAACATAAGGGTTTACAAGAGCAGGCTCTGTTAGATCCTCAGTAATCTAATTGTTGACTGTCTTTAAACTTGTTATGGTTCATAGATTGTTCGCTCACTATAATCTATAAAATTGTTCCCATTTATTTTTCCACCACCAGTGTTTATATCAGTTGGGTTTATAATTACCTGATGCTTCTTGTACAAAAACACAAAACTAGCCTGTTAAGAAATAAAATAATGAGTTCTTCTTAGCAAGGCCAGAGCTTTTGATTTATAAGGTGGAGCATTTCAATGTATTTTCTTTTCAAACAAACTTAGTAGGACTAGAGGTATTACCTGTGCCCCCTAGTGGATGATATAAATGATAGCTCGTTAGACTGTGATAACATTGATAACATTTCACAGAATACTGATATACTTCATCAGTAACACCAGTGATGTAACTACAATGGTGCAAGTGGAGCAGCCCAGGGCCCATGAGATTATTGAGATCCAACCAGAGGGGCTTCTGGGGAATTGCAGGGCCTGCTAGGGCAAAAGGGGGAAGTGTGCTGGGGGATGCATGGGGGCATGTGGGGTCCCTGGAGACAGAAGACACAGCCCCCCCAGAGACCGAATGCAAGGAAAAGCATCAACCATTTTGCATGGAGCAGGAGAGAGGGACAGCTGGGGTAGCTTGATCAAAGCTGCAGGGAGGGGAGTTGGAACAGAACTGGGTGGAGCTGGGGGCTGGATTGGTGCTGTTGAGGTGGGGGAATGGGGTGGAGCGGAATTCAGGAGGCCTGGATCAGGACTGGGAGGATGGGGGCGGGGAAGGTTGGAGATGAGCAGAAGGGGACCGAGGGGAGGAGCTGGGGGAAGGTTTGCGAGAGCCTGAAATGGGGCTAGGGGGGTAGACCAGGATGGGGGGAAGAAGGGAAGCTAAAAGAGCCTGGAGGGGAGATTGGATTAAGGCTGGGGAGCTGAGGGCTGGACTGGAGGCTGAAGGAAGGTTTGAAGGAGAGCTGGGAGGGATGGATCAGAACTGGAAAGGAGAAAACAGTCTGGAGGGTAGCTAGGAGGGAGCTGGGGGATGAGAGGGCTAGACTGGGGCTATGGGAGAATTGGACAGGAGCTGGGGAGGCAGCGGGGCAGGACTGGGGCTGTGACGGGAACTGGAGTGGAGCTAGGCAGGAGCCAGGGGACAGGGTAGCTGTACTGGGGCTGTGGAGGAGCTGGAGGGGGACAGATTTCAGAATTGGAAAAGGGCCCCATTAACCTATTCTTGTACCAGGGCCCAGTTACACCACTGCATAGTGTGACAGACATGGCATTTCCTGCAATATCTGTGGGAGATCCTACTGAATTACATTTAAATAGCTTTGGAGTCCGTTGTATTAAAAATGCAAAATGTATATATTATTGTGGGATTGTATGTAACTTCTTCGGCAGGGAGACGTGGCCAGTGTAAACCCTGGGAAAGTGTTATGAGCTTCAAAGGACTATTTTAAACAATGTGCCAGACAAGAAGGAACTTTTGAGACAGGCACAGTAGAGTGGGTTTCCTAAGAAATACCTGGGGGGAGGTAAATGCAAATTCCCATCTCCAGACCCAACCCTTTGAAGCTATGCCCTGAGTAGAAAACCATTGTCTGGCTACCTGTTCACAATCTCTATTAAAATCCCCAGCTGTAAAATGGAAAGGCCAATCTATGATTGTGGGTTCTTGTTCTGAGCAAAAGCTGTTATGAACTTATGACCATAGACAAATTCCCTTGGTGTTGTTTGAAGGACAGAATTCTACCAGAGCCATTGTTGGAGTTGGGGTGAACTCTGGTAAATTTATTAGCATGTTTGTAGGTTCTGGTATTGTTTTAAATGTTTTTTCTGTAATTCTTTCACCTTAAGAATAAATATGTTTGCTTAGAAAGGGCTGCATGTTAACTTATAACTGTGGGCAAGTATGCTGTTTTTAGCCACTGAGGAGAAAGCAAAGCAGGCCTGCTTAGGCCATTCTGACTTGCTGCGGAATTCAGAGTATAGGAAGGGACCTGTGTAGCCTTGAAATACCCTGGTCAGGAGGCAGAGAGACATGGGTCTCCACCCAAGAGAGGTGATGACTGAGAAGCTGGAGCCTTGAGTGAGTTTCTTGCTGTACCATGAGGGGGAAATACAGGTGCAGTTGCCCTGAACGGTGACACGTAGGACTGCCAATGCATTGATGGTTATCTGAATATCAATAAACTATTCTTTACAACTGGAAAGCAGATGACAAAGCTGGCATTCTCTGAAAAGAGATACTTGGCATTTCAAGTGGGCAGAAGTTGGGCTAATAGCATTTTTTTCCCCTTTTAATTCAATCCCTGGTAATATGTGGGTTTATTTGAAAATGTAGGGACTATATTTTATTTGATACAAAACTAACTTGCAGTTTTATTTGTTTTTCCTTTACCATTTTTCATTCATAAAGAGAACAAAGTTTTTAAACATGTATTTTTCATTTCTAGGGTCACAGTAACTGCAATGTGCAACATGGATTTCAGTCGCTTCCCCCTGGACACACAGACGTGTTCACTGGAAATTGAAAGTTGTAAGTAAACAGGATACATATGTAGGCCAATATTTTCAAATATGGGAACCTAAAATTAGGCTCCTAAATTTATGTAAGACACCTAAGGAAGTGGCCTGTTTTTCAGAAGTGCAGAGCAACCTGCAAGTCCGACCAAAGTCCACAAACTGAAAACAACTGGGAAAGCTTTTTCTCCACTCTCTTTCAGTTACAATAATCGTAGGTGTGGTTTACCTCAGCTAATCCCACTGCACTGTACTACTCAACAAATAAATGAATGTACCTAATATGCGTCACGAATTTATCCAGAGTATAAACTAAAGATACATCCAAACTAGCATCCCCATGGAGCTCCTTTTTCTAAATCTGACCTATCTTTGAATGTCCTGGCTTTCATACATAGATACACCTCTACCCCGATATAATGTGACCCGATATAACACAAATTCGAATATAACGCGGTAAAGCAGTGCTCGGGGGGGGGGGGCTGCGCACTCTGGCGGATCAAAGCAAGTTCGATATAACACGGTTTCACCTATAACGCGGTAAGATGTTTTAGCTCCCGAGGACAGCGTTATATCGGGGTAGAGGTGTATTTTTAAACAACTATATTCTATTGATGTACTTTTCCCCTTGGATTGTTAAGAAGCATTTACAATCTTAATGCTGCTTTAACAGTTGTTTTTGGGGTTGGGGTGGGGTTTTGTTTGTTTGTCTTTTTTCTGGGAATAACTAACCCTGGTATAAAACCCAAGACTAGACAACTAAATCTAATTGGAACACAAGGAAGGAGGTGATTATTATGTCCCACAGCAGTCACCATAACTCTCTGGAAGATGCAGGGCTAAGGCATCTTGAAATCAAAGTTACCACTTTTTTCACCCAAGCAACTAGTCAAATTTTGGGGCCTTGAGGATGTTCCAGTTGAGAGTAGAAATGGATGGAGGCTGGTATTTTATTTGATGCAGTCTTGTTTATTTACAAGATGTATACAAGTCCTGCTCCTCTGAACACAGGAGGAACCAAAACAAGGGAATAGCTTCTTTGTTTCCAGCCCCAACCCTCTTTAGCCAACCCTAGACCCAAAAGCCCTTTCTAGGGATCCTCTAGGGTCACATCATGTTTGAAGACTCCTGCTTGGCTTTCTTGCTCTGCCTCAGTCTCAGTTTCTTGTCTGCCCCCTCAGCTACCTTTTCACATCCACAGACTCACTCACCTACCTGGTCAGAAGAGGAGGGAACCCTCTGCCCCCTTGTTGCTAGTGTGTGGTCAGACTCTATTAGGCCTTAAGTGTTTCTTACAACCATTTTAAATGACGGGTGCATTCACACAGCAGTTTCCACAAGATTTTAACTCCACTCATAACGAGGCTTAAACCAACTCATAACAATAACCAGAATGATCCGTTATCATAATTAGGGCTCCGTGTTTGCCATGGAGGTTGTGGAAGTCACAGATTCCGTGACTTTCCGCGACCTCCGTGACTTCTGTGGTGGCCAGTGTGGCTGACCCCAGGGCTGCCCAAGCAGTTGGCTCCAGAGCCAGCTGCTCAGGTGGCCCAGCAGCCAGCCACACCAACCGCTGCTGGAACGGCCCCGGGACCAGCCGCACCAGCTACTGCTCCAGCAGCCCCGGGCAGCTGGCCCCCGGGACCACCTGAGTAGCAGCTGGTGCAGCTGGCCCCCGGGACTGCCTGAGCAGCAGTCCCCGGGCGGCTGGAGCAGCTGCTGCTCCGGCGGCCCCCAGCAGCTCGTGCTGCTGGCCCCGCCCACCCAGCAGCAACCCCCCGGGACACCCACCTTCACAACAGTGGACCCCGGCTACCCCTCTTCCCAGATTCCCCCCCCCCAGTAACACCCCCCCAAGATTCAGCCAGGGGTATTTATAGTATAAGTCATGGATAGGTCACCAGCCATGAATTTTTGTTTATAGCCCATGACCTCTCCATGATTTTTACTAAAAATACCCATAATTAAATTGTAGCCCTAACCATAATCACATGCACAATCATCCATGACCATCACTAATACTGGACCAAACTGGCAGAAAATTTGCTGTTTCCCCCAACGCTTTTGTACCTACCTTTGAAGACATATTGACACATTCTGAACTGTAGAGTCAATACTATTTGGTATAATTGCACTGCACCAAAGATTTACTCCTATTTTCCTAGATGCCTACACTGAAGATGATCTAATGCTGTACTGGAAGAATGGGAATGATTCCCTAAAAACAGATGAGAGGATATCGCTATCCCAGTTCCTTATACAGGAGTTTCACACCACCACAAAGCTTGCCTTTTACAGCAGTACAGGTAACTGAATTTTGCTAAAGTTGTGAAATTATGATAGATTTTTGCTTTCTCCCCTCCCTCCCCAATCAGATGAGATCAACTTTACCTCTCCCTTACGAGATGGACTGGTATGTGGCTTCCTCTGGGGCCCATAAAAATTCCCTTCAATTGGCCACAAAGGACTCACTAGCAAATGGTCTAAGGCATTCCCTTTCCTACAAGGGCTGAAGCATAGGCAAAGTTCATGCGGAATTGCAAACTTGGACTTACTTATTTGTTCATCACTGTGACGGGGTGTACCAGGCCCATGGTCCTACCACACCCTGCCCCAGGAAAGGGAGCAGAAGAGGTGAGTTCTGCAGGCTGCCTAAAGAGGCTGCAGGGAACAGCCAATCGGAGACCAGCAGGCTCTGCCTCAGTGACCTGAGTGATTCCCTTCTGTATGCCTACACTCTTCACAGGGTGGATCTGCTGCACTGTGAGGGTATGTCTACACTACAGGATTAATCCGAATTTATATAATTCGAATTTAGGAAACCGATTTTATAAATTCGAATGTATTCGGCCACACTAGGCACCATTAATTCGGTGGTGTGCGTCCAAGCTACCGTAGTAGCATCGATTTCCAGAGCGTTGCATTGTGGGTAGCCAATAACATTGAATTGCCAATAACTTCGAATTGCGGCCACACTAACCTTAATTCGGATTAACAATACCGATTTTGACGCTACTCCTCTCGTCGAGGAGGAGTACAGAAATCGAATTAAAGGGCTCTTTAATTCGAATTAAATGGCTTTGTTGTGTGGACGGGTCAAGCGTTAATTCGAATTAAAGCAGCTAAATCCGAATTAAAGTCGTAGTGTAGACCAGGCCTGATAGTCTTCACTGTTTCTGGTGTCAGCTCTGGTGCCCCTAGCAATAGGGATTTGCACCATCAGACATTCTCTTCTCATCTGGCTAATCCTTGGGGTCCCTGCCTTTCCTCTTGCAGCAAAACCTTTTTATGTGGCCCACCTCTCCACAATCAAAGCAATTAAGCCTTGCCCTTCCTCCCTCATTCACCCCAGGGCAAGCCCCTTCTTAAATGCCCATAACATCTCCACGGCTGGGCTTCAGGCCTCCAGCCTGGTAAACCAACTGGGTGTGATACGGCTCAAGCATCTCTGTATCCACACCTGCTATTTGGAGTGGGTCTCTTGCCATCGATATTGTGCTGCAAACTGAGTGTTCTGCTGGTTCTCCAACAGCTGCATCAGCAGGGCCTGGGTCTGCTTCTTCTGCGGCATAGTGCTACCTGCTGCTGCTATCCTGCCACTAGCAGGCGGATCACCTCTTCCATTGTAGTACCCCTTGTTTTCAGGGGTCAGGCCAAAAGGATCCCACTCTGGTACCACTTGTGATGGGGCCCACTCACCTCACATGAACTCCTACTATCGTGTGTGTGTGCCTGCACTCTCTCTCTAGCTGCACCTGGCAGTTAACTTCTCTGGCAGGTTTCCAGTGACTCAGCCATCCGTCCGAGTCACACACAGTCATGTGTGAAACAAACACACAAAACAGACCCCTTCTGGGGTACGTGATCCAATAGGGCCTACCTCAGTGCCCTCAGTACAGTCTTTGTAGCCCTATCCCTGGGCTCGAGCCTCAATCAGTCCAACAGAGCTTATCACAGTGCCCTCTGCTGGTGTCAGCCTGCAGTCCCGTCCCTGGGTTCAATCCTCTACCAGTCCAACAAGGCCTATTGCAGTACCTTGGTTATAGCCCCGCCTGGGTTAGCCTTCAAACTGTCTCTCACGCCTTCTGGGCTCTCTCTCAAATTGTCCCTGCTCTGGTATGGAGAAGTGCCACCAGGGCTTCCTCCCTGGAGATTCTTCATAAGCCACTTCCCTAGTGGCTGGTGGTGGGGGGGGGAAGACCCAGGCCCGCCCAGTACTCCAGGTCCTGACCCAGGGACTCTATAAGTAGCAGCTGCCTGCTGCATCCCTTTATTAATTGCTGCATTTTCCTGGGCCACTTCCCCACGGCCCCAGTACCTTCATCCTTATCTCAGGGCTGAAGTTTTTCTTGAGTCCATGCAACCAGCCAGGAGCACCTTCCTTGCTCCCTGGTCCCTGCCAGCAACTGCTGTGTCCAGGTACTGCAATTCCTGCACCTAGCCAGGAGCACCATCCTTGGAGCCTGGCTCCAGACAGCACAGATCTGTCCAGCCCTCCAGCAGCCAGCCAGGAGCACCCTCTTTGGTCCGCTGGCTCCAGCCAGCAACTGAACTGCTCTGTCCAGAAGCTCCTTTTTATATGAGGCTTGTGGTCTCTGATTGGCTGCTCCCTGCAGCCTCTCTAGGCAGCCTTGAGGATTCACCTCTTCTGCTCCCTTTCCCGGGGCAAGATGTGGTAGGACCACAGGGCCTGGTACACCCTGCCACAATCACGCTTCTCCCTTTGTGCAGTGCTGTGTAATGGTACATTTGTGGTGTTATATAAAGAATTATAATCCCTGTATGGAAGCATTACAGCTGGACCTCACAGTAATTGGGAATGTCCTTGACTGAAGTGTGGGAAGATTTGCAGATGCAAAGCTAATTGGCAATTTTAAATTTATATCCACATAGTTATCTGGTGCATTTGTTAGAATTATATATACAATGAAGGTTCCGATCCTATAAGCCCTCTCTGCATAGAACTCCCATTATTCCAATCAGAACTGACTGCAACAGGAATTCCTTGCCCAGGGGGCTTTCTAGAACAGGTGTGATATTTGCTCTAAAGGTCCAGTCCTGTGAAGTGATGAGACTTCAAGAATATGAATGGTTTGATTAAGATCCACTCTGCTCTTAAATGGAGATGAACCTGTAGTGGTCACTTGTAGTATTTTTCTTATAAGAAAGTATAGCACTGTTCCACTGTGGATGTTGAAATGATCTCAAAATGTCCTATATTGTATTTGTGGATGGTTTTCCTTTGGTGTTAGTTATCCTTTTTTCCTTTTCTCTGTGGTACAGGGTGGTACAATCGCCTGTACATTAACTTCACTTTACGCCGCCACATCTTCTTCTTCTTGCTGCAAACCTATTTCCCTGCCACTTTGATGGTCATGCTGTCCTGGGTGTCTTTCTGGATTGATCGCAGAGCTGTACCTGCCAGGGTCCCTTTAGGTAAAAATAATCTTGTAATCGGCACACCTGAGTGATCATACACTAGCAAAGACCTACTTATTGAGACAATCTCATCAGCATCAACCCCCGGTCTCTGATATATGCCATACCACATTGTCACATAGCTTAGAAATCAGCCACTGAATTAATCTACTGCTCTTGCTCACACTTACACATGTAGGTTAGGATAGGCTGACCCCATTCATCTCTTCTTTATTACCCTAACAACACTTTAACTGTATTAGTCAGTATCACAAATGACAGATGCACACCAAAAACATAGTGAAGAACAAACACAGCATTCATTTTCTCATTCTGTTATTATATAATTATAATTAGGGCGGTCAAGCGATTAAAAAAATTAATTGTGCTGTTTAACAATAGAATATCATTTATTTAAATATTCTGGATGTTTTCTATATTTTCAAATATCTTGATTTCAATTACAACATAGAATACAAAGATTACAGTGCTCACTTTATATTTATTTTTATTACAAATATTTGCACTGTAAAAAACAAAAGAATTAGTATTTTTCAATTCACTTAATACAAGTACTGTAGTGCAATCTCTTTATCATGAAAGTGGAACTTACAAATGTAGAATTATGTAGCAAAAAACCCTGCATTCAAAAGTAAAACAATGTAAAACTTTAGAGCTTACAAGTCCAATCATTCCTACTTCTTGTTCAGCCAATCGCTCAGAAAAACAAGTTTGTTTACATTTGCAGAAGATAAATGTACCTTGACTTTAGCAAAGTTTTTGATACTGTCTAGTATGGATGAATGGACTATAAGGTGGATATAGGATGGAAGGTGGACTTAGGATGGAAGAATCCCATGCACTGCTACAGGCTGGGGACCGAATGGCTAAGTGGCAGTTCTGCAGAAAAGGACTTGGGGGTTACAGTGGATGAGAAGCTGAATATGAGTCAACAATGTGCCTTTGTTGCCAAGAAGGCTAACGGCATACTGGGCTGCATTAGTAGGAGCATTGCCAGCAGATCGAGGGAAGTGATTATTCCCTTCTATTCGACACTAGTGAGGCCACATCTAGAGTATTGCGTCCAGTTTCAGGCCCACCACTACAGAAAGAATGTGAACGAATTGGAGACAGTCCAACAGAGGGCAACGAAAATGATTAGGAGGCTGGGGCATATGACTTATGAGGAGAGGCTGAGGAAACTGGGCTTATTTCATCTGCAAAAGAGAAGAGTGAGGGGGGATTTGATAGCAGCCTTCAATTACCTGAAGGAGGATTCCAAAGAGGATGGAGCTTGGGTGTTCTCAGTGGTGGCAGATGACAGAACAAGGAGCAATGGTCTCAAGTTGCAGTGGGGGAGGTCTAGGTTGGATATTAGGAAAAACTATTTCACTAGGAGGGTGGTGAAGCACTGGAATGGGTTACCTAGGGAGGTGGTGGAATTTCCATCCTTAGAGGTTTTTAAGGCCTGGCTTGACAAAGCCCTGGCTGGGATGATTTAGTTGGGGTTGGTCCTGCTTTGAGCAGGGGGTTAGACTAGATCACCTCCTGAAGTCTCTTCCAACCCTAATCTTCTATGATTCTATGAAGATAATGCTGCCTGATTCTTGTTTACAATGTCACCTGAAAGTGAAAACAGGTGTTTGCATGGCACTGTTGTAGCCAGCATCGCAAGATATTTACATGCCAGATGTGCTAAAGATTCATATGTCCCTTAATGCTTCAACCACCATTCCAGAGGACATGTGTCCATGTTGATGACAGGTTCTACTCGATAACAATCCAAAGCAGTGCAGACCAACGCATGTTCATTTTCATCCTCTGAGTCAGATGCCACCAGCAGAAGGTTGTTTTTCTTTTTTGGTGGTTTGGGTTCTGTAGTTTCCACACCAGAGTGTTGCTCTTTTAAGACTTCTGAAAGTGTGCTCCACACCTCAACCCTCTCAGATTTTAGAAGGCACTTCAGATTCTTAAATCTTGGCCCTGTGCTGTAGCTATCTGTAGAAATTTCACTTTGGTTTCTTCTTTGCATTTTGTCAAATTTGCAGTGAAACTGCTTTTAAAACGAACAACATGTGCTGGATCATCATCTGAGACTGCTATAACATGAAATCTATGGCAGAATGAGGGTAAAACAGAGCAGGAGACATACAATTCTCCCCCAAGGAGTTCAGTTACAAATGTAATTAACGCATTATTTTTTTAACAAGTGTCATCAGCATGGAAGCATGTCCTTTGGAATGATGGCCAAAGCATGAAGAGGCATATGAATCTTTAGCGCATCTGACACGTAAATACCTTGTGACACTCTGTATCTCAGGGGAACACTCCCGGCACCCCCATGTTCATCCTTATAATATGATTGTGTGGTATCCAATGCAAAGTTTGTTATGTTGAGTGTCTTTGGAAGGCTCATGATGCACTGAGCATTGTTATAGTAATGTTATAGGTTGTAATTTCATGTATATAGTTATGAGACTGAAAATGTGTCTTCATGGCTTAAAACAAGCCCAGGCAAAACTCTCCAAAAACAGAGGGGCAGTTCATCAAGGCATGTATGGGACAAACCCAACCCAGCCTTACAGGAACCAAGGACACCGGACTAGGCAGCAACAAAGGATCTGTTGGACTCTCGAGTGAGTCATCTACCCTCCATTGGACAGTTTGGGACTATGATGAGGTAATGCTCACCTGACCCTTAAGTGGGGGGGCAAAGCCAAGAGGGACGAAAGAACATGATAAAAGGGAGAGACGTTTGCCATGCTCTTCTTCTCTCTTCCACCTCCATCTACAGACATCACCACCAAATGACCGAAGAGCCGATCAAAGGGGAGAGCCTGGTTGAAGGGCAACCATCCATCCTGTGGTGAGAAGCATCTAAGTTTGTAAGGGCACTGAAAGTGTTAAGATCAGCTTAGAATGCGTTTTGCTTTTATTTCATTTGACGAAATCTGACTTGTTATGCTTTGACTTATAATCACTTAAAATCTCTCTTTTGTAGTTAATAAATTTGTTTGTTTATTCTACCTGAAGCAGTGCATTTGGTTTGAAATGTGTCAGAGGCTCCCCTTGGGATAACAAGCCTGGTACATATCAATTTCTTTGCTAAATTGATGAATTCATATAAGCTTGCAGTGTCCTGTGGGCATAATTGGACACTGCAAGACGGAGGTTCCTAGGGTTGTGTCTGGGACCGGAGGTATTGGCTAGTGTCATTCGGTTGCATAATCCAAGGAGCAGCTTACATGCCAGAAGCTGTGGCGTGAACAGCCCGGGAGTGGGGGTTCTCACAGCAGAGCAGGGTAAGGCTGGCTCCCACAGTCAAGGATTGGAGTGACCTAGCCGATCACGGGTCCAGATAACACCAGGGGAACGTCACAACCAGTTACAACAGTGCCATGTGAATGCCTGTTCTCCCTTTCAGGTGATATTGTAATTAAGAAGTGGGCAGCATTATCTGCCAAAATGTAAACAAACTTGTTTCTCTTAGCGATTGACTGAACAAGAAATAGGTCTGAGTAGACTTGTAGGCTCTAAAGTTTTACATTGTTTTGTTTTTGAGTGCACTTATGTAACAAAAAAAACTACATTTGTAAGTTGCATTTTCATTATAAAGAGATTGCACTACAGTACTTGTATGAGGTGAATTGAAAAATACTATTTCTTTATCATTTTTACAGTGCAAATATTTGTAATAAAAAATAATACAAAGTGAGCACTGTACACTTTGTATTCTGTGTTGTAATTGAAATTGATATATTTGAAAATGTAGAAAAAAGTCCTAAAATATTTAATAAATTTCAATTGGTATTCTATTGTTTAAAAGTGCAATTAATCATGATTAATTTTTTTAATTGCGATTAATTTTTTTTAGTTTACTGCGATTAATTGACAGCCCTAATTATAATACATAGCAAGTACAGAGCATTTTCCATCCATAGGTCTCAAATCACTTTACAAATTCTAGCAGAAAAAGAGTTGAAAACCAGCATCAGCAACTCTCTGTTCAATCTTACAACATTTTTCTTTACAATAAAATTAACTATTGTTGGAATTAAAATATTAGGTGATATTTTCAAAGAAGTCTATGGGATTTAGCTCTCAGTTCTGTAATGAACTACATGCAGGCAGACCCCTTGGCTTACTTTGTAAGATTGGGATCTTAGACACATCCCTTCCTTTAAAATTAATGTTCTAAATATCTTATCCTTAATTAATCATTATTAACATTTCTCACAGACTTTGAGTCCAATCCCACTCCCACTGATTTCAACTTGAACCAGGATCAGGGCCTTATTTATTGCAAATTAACCTGCTTAATGGAGAGAATATGTATAGACATAGAACAGATATGAATGGAACATATGTATTCATGTTTTTATTACAAAATGGTTCACATTTATAACAAGGCAGTGATATCAAAAGCTTAGAAACCTAGTTGAGAGTTACAGCAATAGAAAGTAAAAACATAGTGCTTATGTAGAGCTTTTCATTTTCAAAGCGGTTTACTAACATTAAGTAATTAATCCTGCTAACAGCCCTGCCTGTGAGGGAGGTATATAGGATTATCCCTATTTTACAAATGGCAAACAATAGCAGGAGGCAACTTAATTACAGCCAGATTCTCATGCTCTGGCATATTGAATAGTACCTTCATCCATGAGACATCCTGCTAGAATCAGTGGGATTTCTCACAGAATAATGTACTATTCAGCCTGAATAAAGCTATCAGACTCTGGCCCTTAACCTCTCTGCCTCCAAGGGAGCTCACTTTTGGCACATTCTTGGGGAGTTGCTGAGCTGGGTACTATGACATTTGGTCTTCTGCTACTCATTCTTGAGGGATTTAATTTTCTCTTGACACTGAGGTCCTTTTTGGTAGATCCCTTCCTCAGCTAGCTTCTTGGAGATGACATCATAGAACTGTAGATTTTGTGTCCTGCCCCCCAAATCATGGCTTGCTGTCCTCACACCAGAGATCCACCAAAACCCTGGTGTCAGTCTCTGGTCAGCTGGCAGGATGGTGGGAATATGATCTCCCTGGCACCAGCTCTTCTGTTCATATGCTGTAGAAGCATAATAGAAATGCTGCAGGTATAGCAAGCCATGTGCAATATGAGGCTCAAATGTATACCAACGTATATGAGCTGGTAGGTGACTCCCAGTGCAGAAGCAGGGAGTAGGCAGATGGCACAAAAACCCAGGCTAGGGGGAATTGTGCAAAGGCACTGGAAAATTAACAGTGCCCGAGTTGCTTCGCCTGCATCCACACTGCAGAGTGCTCATGTTAGAAGCTTGAGGGTTGGCAGCAGTCAAACGGGAGGCAGTTTATTCCCGTTAACTGCCTCCTGTGTAAAGCACCCCAGCATCTGGACAAGAGGTTTTTGTGTGGATGGAAGTTCGGGTTAGGGACAGCACTCGAGTAAGAACACACAGTTAACTTTGTCCTGAAGACAACCCCTTAGTATGAGAATCAGAGTTAGAAATCAGGGATTTCTGGATACCACTAAGCCACCTCTGAAACTGAAAAAAGACATTTTAAAGATAAACTAGAACTTCAGAAATAGGGCCTCATGTTTGCTGTAAAGAACACAGTTTGAATTGTCTTCACTGTTTATGTCTGAATGGATGATGGTGTGTTCCCAGGAATAACTACGGTACTGACCATGTCTACAATCATTACTGGTGTAAACGCCTCCATGCCTCGAGTTTCCTACATCAAAGCTGTGGACATTTACCTCTGGGTCAGTTTTGTGTTCGTCTTTCTCTCAGTGTTGGAATATGCAGCAGTGAACTACCTGACAACGGTGCAAGAGCGGAAAGACAGGAAACTGCGAGACAAAGTGAGTTTATAGGTCCAGTGCTGTTGTATGTAATTGAAATAGGTGTTTGAATGGGCTGATCATGCTTCAAAAGTCGGCATCCACAATGTGAAAAATCTAAGCTTCCTTAGAAGAATAGAGCGTGTACAAAAAGTATCAGTACAGTGTTCCTTGTTAGACAGTTTAAAGGTTAGCTAATGTTATCTGGAACCCTATCCCACTGAAGTTTCTTCAGCATGTAAAGTCAACTGGACAAAATCCCTATTCATATTGTAATGTGACTTTTTGGTATCTTTTCTTTTAAATTCTCTCTTTTTGTAGTTAAGAGACTAACTTGCAAATAGCACCAGATAGAAATAGTATTGTGAATGGAGTGGGTGTTCAGATAACAAGGAAGATTCAAACACACCTTAGGCTCTGTTTACAATGTGCCATTAAAAATGGGAATCCTCTCAGGAATATTTGTAATTGTAAAGAAGTGGAGTTCCCACCCTTCTCCAGAAACAGTCTAGACTGCGATGATTCACATTTATGCCTTTGCCTTTGCTGTTATGTTTAACAACAACAAAATCCTGCACCTATGCTTTCCTCTTGAGCTTCGCTTTTCCTAAGGTTTTCTCCCTGCAAGTTCCTTCTCTCCTTCCCCATAGTTCCCTCTGCTTCAAGGAGAGACTCCAGCCCTCTTTATAACCTGGAGTGGAGCTAACAGGACCTATCAACTTTGCTTTCTCATGCTAGGAATCTCTGCATCTTTACACAGGGTTCTAACTAGAGCTGGTTGAAAATATTCCACTGAAACATTGTTCCGTTGGAAAATGCCAATTCGTCAAAATCAAAAATTCTGTGGCAACATGTTGATTTTGACAAAATTTTGCTTAGAAAAAAACTAACCAAAGTATTTCAATTAGGCTTCAATCCTATCAGAACGAAGTGTCTCAATTTTTTGTTTTGCAACAACTTGTCTTGTAGAAACTTATATTATTATAAAGTATAACATTTTAAAAAGGAATAGATGAAACAACACAAAAAGTTTGTTTTGCAGGTAATTCAGAATGAAAGCAAATTTCAAAATAGCAGAATTTCCTGAGAAACAGAAATTGCGGTTCATGCACAGCCCTAGTTGTAACACATGATATTTGGCTGATTCAGCAGAAGAGCCCATCTTCTTATGTAGGGTCCTAGAACTTACCACGCTCTTCCAGCATGGACAATCCTTCACAATTTTTATAGTAACCTGACAAATAAAATCCCATCCTTTGTTGTCATATAAGAGTATGAAAGATGGTAAATACTACAAATTATACAACGTGAAGCCCAGTGATCGGGGCTACAAAGGTAAAATGGGCTCCATCCAGCTGGATCCAGGGACAGCCCTGCTTTCCCTCACCCCTGACAGCATGATTCCCTCGTTCACGCTCCTTGCAGCATCTGCACCAAGGGAAGAAAAGGTCCCCAGGAAGGGCATGCTACAGAGGGAGCTGTTGCCCAACTCCATTGCTACTGCTTTCTCTTCCTCTTCCCCCAGCAGCCTGGTTTTCACCAGGATTTGCTCCCTCTGCCTATGTAAGGAGAGGAGGAGCATCAGGTCCAGATAGGTATTTGGAACTATCTCATATAACTACACTCAACCTTATTCACAGCTTCCTTGTACTTGCGGACTACCTCAGCCCCGGCCCATGATGATGGACGGCAGCTACAGCGATGGGGATATGAATGAACTGGGACACTATGTGTCTGAGAATGGAGATAAACAAGACAGAATGATGATGCAGCTGACACTTGGTTCTGAAAGGAGTTCAAGCAGGAGGAAAAGCCAGAGATACGTCAGCATGCGCATCGACACCCATGCCATTGACAAGTATTCCAGAATAATATTCCCAGGCTCATACATTTTATTTAATTTGATATACTGGTCCATTTTTTCATAAATATCAGTCATTTCTCTAGTCAGTTTCCACATGTCGCACTGTGTTACTGTTTAAAATTAACATCTATCATGCTAATAAACAGAAAATGGAGGAAACACTTAATTTTAATGCTACTTGACTGATCAGAATTTTGATACATTGATTATATAAAATCCATCTGTTGTAAAACATCTTTATACACACTTCAGCTTTGAACTAAAAACTAGGATCCATTGCATAACTTTTTATACTAATTTTAAGCTGTACTATGTTCCTTCTTGTGCCTCATGGGCCACTCTAATTTGTTTTAATAGATGGCAAGAATAATCATCAACTGCTCATATAGGGTACATCGCTCATTTTATGCCTCAGAAACCTTTCCTAGACTAATGTCCTGATCCTGCAAATACTTAAGCATGTGCATAAGTTTCCTGACTTAAGCAGTTCCATTGAGTTCAATGGCAATATTCACACAAGGAAGGTTACACGTGTACTTATGTTTTCAGGAGAGGTATTACAAGCACTGGAAAATGTATTGATGTTTAAAGCTTTCTTCCCCTGGTTAATGCATGCTTTGGTTAGCACTGTGTTGGAGTAACTGAAAGAGCCAAATACTAATGTCTTGTACAGCACCTGTGCCCCCTCTTGTTCATTCCTGAAAGGAAATGCTTTCAAGCTGCTTTGAATTAACCTGTTCTAAGTGTAACCAACAGTATATATTTACTAAGCAATTCACCCAAACCTTCCTAATTGAAATGAGATTTTTTTTTCAACACGAACAAAATACTCTTATAAAAAAAAAAAAAAAAAAAAAAAAAAAGTACAGGAGGCTTTCAGTGGACCTGGGTAGATCTACAGAGCAATAAGAGACCACAGGCATGGCTGCATCTGGCCTGGGTCAGCTGACTCAGGCTCACAGGGCTCAGGCTGCGGGGCTATGACATTGCAGTGTAGATGTTAAGGCTTGGGTTGGAGCCCGGGCGCTGAGACCCCCACAAGGGGAAGGTCTCAGAGCCCAGGGCTCCAGCTTGAGCCCAAACAATTATGCTGCAATTTTATAGCCCCGCAGCCCGAGCCCAAGTCAGCTGACCCGGGCCCTGAGACTTGGTCCCACAGGTTTTTTATCGCAGTATAGACATACCCTGAGGGTTTTGCCAATGAATTCACCAGAGGAGGGAACAAGCCCTTCTGCCAATTAAAGAAAAATTATGACAAACCCTCCTTTTTCAGAGAAACAGACGTACAAAGAGAATGATAAAAGAACAGTTTCCCTCAGAGAGTCTCACTGCAATATCCTGCCATTCCTGGTAAGCAGCATGCATTCTAAACACCAAGAAAAATGTTACACCTGGGCTGAACTCAGCCACTGTGTAAATTCCCCTTAGCAATGATTTCAGTGGGAATAGTCTGTTATTTCTGCAACCAGAAAAGGATGAGTCTCAAAAGGAAAAACAAAAAGCAATCATAAGGATTTTATATCTGGGCCACTGTCTAAGTTACTAAGACTAATGCTCTGAAACTTATCTGCAAAGGAGTTTCCATCATGAAGGGCCAAATCCAGTGAGATACTGAGCACCTCTAGCTAGCTAGGTTTTCATACTACTTATTGCAGAGTATCCAAATTCCTCCTGTGATGCACGCTGAAGGTGCTCACCACTTCACAGGATAGGATTGGAGAAGCACTCAATAAGGGGAGTTGAGGGCACTCAGCATCTAGTTAGATCACCCCCTAATTTAGTTAAGTATTCACATGACAGAGTGTCTACAACACATGAACAAAATATGTCAAATCAACCTAATTTCCGTCTTTCACTGGGTTACTGGCCTAATGGAAAAGGAGAAGCAATGGATGCAATCAGGGCCGGCTCTGGCTTTTTTGCCGCCATAGGCAAAAAAGCCACCCGCCGCCCTTCCCCCCAAGCGCGGCAGGGGAGGGCGCCGAGCCCGGCCGCGGTCCCGCAATCCCCAACCGGCCGGAGCGCCAGGGGGAGGGCGGCGAGCCCACCGCGGCTCCGCTCTCCCCGGCGGCCAGAGCGCCGGGAGCAGGGCGGAGAGCCCGGCTGGGGCTCTCCGCTCTCCCCCCGGCGGCCAGAGCGCCGGGAGGAGGGCAGAGAGCCCAGCCGGGGCCCCGCTCTCCCCGACCGGCCGGAGCGCCGGGGGGAGGGCGGTGAGCCCGGCCGGAGCCCCGCTCTCCCCGACCGGCCGGAGCGCCAGGGGAGGGCGGTGAGCCCGGCCGGGGCCCCGCTCTCCCCGACCGGCTGGAGCGCCGGGGGAGGGCGGTGAGCCCGGCCGGGGCCCCGCTCTCCCCGACCGGCCGGAGCGCCGGGGGAGGGCGGCGAGCCCAGTCGCGGCCCCACTCTCGGGCCGGAGCGCCCCGCCGCGCCGCCCCCCTCCAGGCGCCGCCCCAAGCACATGCTTGGTGGGCTGGTGCCTGGAGCCGGCCCTGGATGCAATGTATCCTGATTTTAGTAAGGCTTTTGACACAGTCCCACATGTTATTCCCATAAGCAAACTAGGGATATAGATGAAACTACTATGCAATGAGTGCATAACTGGTTGAAAGACTATACTCAAGAGTAGTTGTCAATTGTTCATTGTCAAACTAAGAGGACATATCTAGTGAGGTCCCTGAGGGGTCTGTCCGGGGTCTGGTACTATTCAACATTTTCATTAATTACATCGATAATGGACTAGACACTAAGCTGGGAGGGGTTGCAAGCAGTTTGGATGACAGGATTAGAATTCAAACAGATCTTGGAGAATTGATCTGAAATCAACAAGATAAAATAAAGACAAGTGCACAGTACTACACTTAGGAAAGAAAAAATTAAATGTACAAATACAAAATGGGGAACGGCTGGCTAGGCAATAGTCCTGTTGAAAAGGATCTGGGAGTTATAGTGAATCACAAACTGAATATAAGCCAACAATGTGATGCAGTTGCAAAAAAGGATATCATCATTTTGGAGAGTATGTGAAACATGAGAGTTAACAGTCCCACTCTACTTGGCACTGGTGAGACCTCAGCTGGAGTCTTCTGTCCAATTCTGGGCCCCACACTTTATGAAAGATGTGGACAAATTGGAGAAAGCCCAGAGGAGAACAACAAAAATGAGAAAAGGTTTAGAAAAAACCTGACCTGTGAGGAAGTGTTAAAAGAACTGGGCATATTTAGTCTTGAGAAAAGAAGATTGAAGAGGAAACTTACAACAGTCTTCAAATATGTTAAGGAGTGTTATAAAGAGGACAGTGATCAACTGCTCTCCATGTCTACTGAAAATAGCACAAGAAGTAAAGGGTTTAATGTACAGCAAAGGAGAGTTAGGTTAGATATTAGGGGGAAATTTTCTAACTATAAGAATAGTTAAGTACTCCAGTACTTCCAAGGAGGTGGTGGAGTCCCTGTCTTTAGAAGTTGTAAGAACAAGTTGCCAAATATCTGTCAGGGATGGTCTAGATATACTTGTTCCTGCCAGGGAGAGAGGGGGGGCAGATGGGCTGGACAAGATGACCTCTCAAGGTCCCTTCTAGACCTACATTTATGTGAATCTATGACCAGCATGTTCAGGCAGAAAAAGTAACGTCTGTTAAATAGCTTAGGTAAATAATAATATTTGACTCCAAAATTTTTTCCTTCCCCCAATCAAACCTGTGGCCCTTACTAAAATGATAACATATAACCAATTAACGGTAAGAAACCTTGAGTTATCTTTAAAAATGTAGGTAGACAAGCAAATGTGGATGGTTAATGGGACTTGAAACATAAACCAACCACAATTGTAAAAGAAAAGGTTTATGTGTGTGCAGGAAAAACTTTGTTTCATACACTGTAAAACATTCCTGTCTTTTGCACTTGTAGCCACTATCAGGATCGTATTGTAGCTATGCTATCGCTGTATGACCAATGGACCTTTTCCTTAATGAAATCTGTTTTGGCCTGGTTGGTTTTGACCTTCTATGCACTATATTAGTTATAGACACAGAAAATGTTTGAACAATGTTACTTGTTTATTTTTATATGTAAATTAAATAACTATTGTAAAATGTTCACAATTTTTGCTGTTTCAGGAAATTGTGAACTGAAAAAATATAAATGGAGCACTACTCTATTGGTATATGGAGCCACAGCATCCAGGTGTAAGGAAAAGAAATTGTATAATGTTAAAGTCACTAACAGATACATATCTGGTATGTCAGCAGTGATTTTTGTTTAAATTCTACATCAGATTATACACATACATATATTATTTTGCTATCTTATCTTAAGAGCTTTCCCAGATAATAAAGAAATTACTTTCTTACAAGGACATTGTTTGAACTGAACAAAGGGGAAAATGTTACATTTGAAAGAGCAATTGAAAAGCTAAGGACCAGAATACTGTAGTATCTTACTCCACGAAGAGTCCCATAGATTTCAAGGGTATTACTTGCACAGTAAGGTACTCGGCCCTTCAGTGTTATCAAGAACAATTGTTTCCATTGTTACAACTAGAATACTTAGGTTGATATTTTGTAAGCAGGATTGCAAAACCTTACACTAAAGAATTAAAATATTTGCTGTGTTAATTATTTAAACACATAACCTATAACTGGTTTGTTTGTTGAACCATTATTTAAATGTTTTAATAGCTCACCAAATAGTAATATACAAATTCTTTGACCTCTGACCACATAGTAATGAGGGAGCCTTTCAAGGATACAAATGAGTTAGGTATCCAACTCACACTGATTTTCATAGGACACCTAACTGCCTTTTGTGCCTTTGAAAATCTCTCCCATCATGGATCTTTACAATTAAATTGTCCAAATCGCAAATCTGAATTTACATTGCTACTTTATTTATATGGTTATATTTTCAGCTCTAGTGCCTTTTTGGTTTGTATTGTATATAAATATATTTCTTTCATGAGAACAGGGTATGTTATATAAAGTCAGTGCTTGATTTTAAGACTCATAATAATAAAAAAGAAAAAAAGTTGCTTTTTGGTTTTCAACCTTCCAGTGTACATTTTTGCATAAGATCATTCATTTTCATAATGGCTACTAGTTGTTTGTTTTTTAATTTATTTCTAGGAAAACTCAAACTCATAATAAAACTTTGCATATGTACAGCATTTGTGTGTTTTCTCCCCAAAATTCTAAAACTATATCTCCCTGAATTTATTAATATGCATAGTATCTTTTCTTCTCAAGGACCTAATCCTGCCAGTGCTGGATGCCCTTAATTCCTATTGACACTAGTAGTTTGAAAGGGCTTAGGACGTCAGAGCCAGGACTGTAATAAGAAGACTGGACTGAAATTATAAGTGAGAAGATGTATTAAGCTTCCATCCTAGATTGTCTAGGTGTCTGTGATAGGGTGTCTGCCCCACAGTGGCAGGGAAATGGTTAATAGAGCCCTAGGGAAGCTGCACAGGAAGCAGCCAATTAGAGAGAGGCTGCGAGGAATGGCCAAACAGGGCCGATCAGGCCCATATAAAAAGAGCCGCAGGGGCAGAGCAGGGTCAGTTACTCCCTGGAGCTCAAGGAGGGCAGACTGCCTGCCTGCCTTGCTGGTGGAGGAAAGTTAGCACCCTAGACAGAGCAGTGCTGTCAGGAACAGGGGAGGGAGAGGGAGCTCTTGGCTGGCTGCTTGCTAGGACTGGCAGGCTGAGGCCCTGAAGTGAGGGTGCAGAAGGTGCTGTAGTCACTGGGAAAATGGCTGGACAGTTGACTGCAGTCACCATTGGGGAAGTGGCTAAACTCTAGAACTGAGATATCTTCAGGAGTCACCAATGTGGTGAGTGGTGCCCCATCACAGTGTCCTAATCCTCATTCCCACTGTTTAGAAGAACATTTTACAATGTAATTCAGCCCAACTTCCTGATGATTTACCAGATGCTCAATGCTGCAACATGCTAAATATCCTCCCATTCATTGGTTTTAATGGGAGTCAAGGATGCTCAGTAATCTTAGGGCTGGTCTACACTAGGGGGGGGGGATCGATCCAAGATACGCAACTTCAGCTACGCGAATAGCGTAGCTGAAGTCGAAGTATCTTGGATTGAATTACCTGGGGTCCAGACGGCGCGGGATTGATGGCCGCGGCTCCCCCGTTGACTGCGCTACCGCCGCTCGCTCTGGTGGAGTTCCGGAGTCGACGGTGAGCGCGTTCGGGGATCGATATATCGCGTCTTAACGAGACGCGATATATCAATCCCGGATAAATCGATTGCTACCCGCTGATACGGCGGGTAGTGAAGATGTACCCTCAGACTAAGCACTAGGTTTCATCTAAAAATGTGCTGAGCACCTCACAAGATCAGGCCCTGGTACAGATGGTTGCCATTTTCTTCTAACACTCAATAAGGATATTAAAATAAGGAAAACTGTGTTTTCCCTTAAGCTAATTTGTCTACTTCACTGTATAGCATCTGCCTAGATCCTTGCCTGACCTCCTGCTACAGATTAAAAGAAAATTGGATGTGTGTGTATCTACATATTCATAGTGGTCTCACTACATCTGGGTTGAAATGCACTGGCAGGGTGTGTGGAGAGAAGCTTTGACAGATCCTTGCTCACTTGTAATTTTTGTGCTTGTTAACATTTCTGGAATAACAGCCTAGGAGAAAGTGAAGGCCTCAGCCTAGCTACATAATTAATAAAAAGCACTTACATAGGGGCAGCCACGCTTTTAGTTCCACAAACTGTCACTTTTCAGCAAGATGGGCACTGCTACTGCATGCTAAATTATTACTTGGGTGGAACAGCAGGGATGAAGTAGCTAGAGGCAACACCAGTCAGAGAAACAGGTAAAATAACTGGAAGCCAGGCTGAAAAGACATTGGCTCCTCATTTCTCTTCTCCATCAAAAAAATCACCCCATAACAACCCAAGTCCCAGTACACTTCCTCTCACACCTGCCTCATGTCTGAGAGTAGTGGCTAAATCTGCACTGAACAGATCTAAACTCTTGCTTAGATCTGAGGACCAAGCAGACTTCAGGTCCCTAAGGCTCACTTTTCTCATATTCTCTCACATGGCAGCATTGAGTGTGCAAGGACGAGTGAAGACCAAGCAAGGTTAGAACAGACTGTACATCTGCCATGGGGGCAGCATGTAGCAGAGGTTCTGCCATTTATCAGAATTAGACCTGTTGCAAACAATATATAAAAGCAATTAATACACTGAATTTCAAGGGCAAGTAGGTTGTAGCTTAGTACACAGACCCATAGACTTTGAGGCCAGACGGGACCATCGAGATCATCTAGTCTGATCTCGTCACGTTGCAGGTCACAGAACCTTTCCACTTTCCAAAGAGCAGCAAGTACAGAGTTCAGGGACTTAACAAAGCTAAGGTTTTTGTATTAACCAAGTAATTGGTTACTAGACATACGGTCTCTGGGCTGGAGCCTGGAGTAGTGGGCAGGCCTGAGTTTCCCTACCAGCCGCTGGGGAAGTGGCACAGTCTCGGTGGATCAGAAAATGGCCTGAGACTGTTTGTCCAGTGGATCTTTGTTACCCTGGAAAAGGCAAACTATAGTGCCCTGGCCAGAAGGAAGACCACCGGCTCCTCCCCAGCATTGCTCATGCATCTATTTAGATGTCTTGAGAGATCTGAAACTGTTTCACCATGCAGTTATCCCAGTCATCACAAACAACTATTTATATTTCTAATAATTGAATCCCCCATTACTATTACCTGTCTCTTCCTAATAATAGGGATCCACTCCTCTAGAGGGGTATCCTCAGTGCGAGGTCTCTGAGGGCCATGAGCTGCTTGCACACCTATGCCATCTGCACACAAAGCAGGTAATTGTACATGCTGCATTCAGTCCCACTCTGCTGCTGGAGTTCTGCCTCCATTATTTTTACACTTGCAGGGTTTTGTTTGTTCTTTGTGGGGGGTTTTCTTTTTGGGGGGGGGGATAATTAGCCTAAGTTTAAAGTATGTTTGTTAGGTGCATCTGGCTCTCATGCTCCCTCTTGAAACTCCCTTGCAAAATTCCCATTTCCTGCTCCTGTTCACTCGCTAGCTGCTCTGGTTGCTTAGGAACTGGTTTTTTAAACCCCTGTTCTCTGAGGCTACGTCTTCACTACAGGGGGGGGGTCGATTTAAGATACGCAAATTCAGCTACGCGAATAGCATAGCTGAATTCGACGTATCGCAGCCGACTTACCCCGCTGTAGGGACGGTGGCAAAATTGACCTCTGCGGCTTCCTGTCGATGGCGCTTACTCCCACCTTCGCTGGTGGAGTAAGACCGTCGATTCGGGGATCGATTGTCGCGTCCCGTCGCGATCCCCGAGAGGTCGATTTCTACCCGCCGATTCAGGCGGGTAGTGTAGACCTAGCCTGAGTTAGCCCTGTCCCCTTGTCAAAGCATCTTAAAGGGATTAGGGATCATAGGATGGCAGACTAGTGCCTCAGTAGGGAGCTCTCAGCCTTGCCTAGCAAGCCAGTAGGCTCAGGATACACTCCCTAAAACAGACCACACTGTAAACTTCAATCAAGCAGGCACATGGCTAGCAAGCAATCATACAATAAACAACTCACCCAGAGTCACAAAATCACTCCTCTTTCACCTGGAAAACCTGCTAGGCCGCTCCTATTTTTTTCTCCACCCCGAGGCATACCACTGATAGAGCTACTGAAGTGAACTAAAAGGATGTGAACTCCAACTTTGGAAATATGTACAACACAAGGTGTGAACTTGAGAGAACTAAATACTTTCTTTTTTCCTATGTGAGGGACCATAAATCTGGGTTGTTTTGTCTTCGTGGTATGCTCCCCAGCCTGCAAGGCTTGCTTCCAGAATGAGTATGCAAGGTCTAGAGTGAAAATTGGTTTGGCATTCAGCATGTTTGTACTTATCTACTCCCTAGACATGACATGGGAATGCTACCCAATTTTGCATTGTGCCCAGTGGTGGCAGTGTTTCATGTCCTCACAAGGAATGTCTGGAGACCTGTTTTGTAAAATCTTACTAAGGGGATGATACCAGTGTCTGGCACTAGCAATCCGAACTGATGGAGATAATTGATTGTGGCTGGCCACTGCCGGGAAACAACTGTTACAATGCAGTATGGGGTCTTTTGAAACCTTTGCTACAGTAGTACAGATATGACTAGAACCATGCCTATTTTGAACCCTGGGAAGAGCAGGTCTCTGCATAGAGTGTTTGATGTTCAACAACTGGCAGGCATACATTCTTTCCAACAGGTGTCAAGTGATGAGTCAATCTGTTTCTCTGGACAAGACCCAGATTAGGATGTCGTCAGTGAATGCACGGCTTGCAACCTTAGCCTTACTGTGATGACTATCAACTGTTAAAGACTCTGGCTGCAAAGGGTAAGTTAAAGGGAAGTGTTGTACAGGAATGGTTAGCTGTTCCACATAAATGCTCACTTGTCTATTGTCATGGTGAGGATTTAATTGGTTTTGGAAGAAAAGGTATTGAAATCTTCGTTGGGAACCTCTCTTCTAGATTTTTCCTTCTGCTAGGGGAAACGGTCTCTTATTGAATACCATTAGTGTGAGTAGCAAGGATTGCTATACTGGATTTGATAGTGAGGAAAGATGCCTCTCCGCATTCTCAGATATTAATTTCTTTAAATGTTTCCTTAAAAAGCCTTTCATTTGTAAATCTGGATCTACAGGATAGTTGTTAGGTATGATTTATTGCTATAAATGGGTGAAGCAATGTCTTCTTGTAGCCATTGAGTTGAGTCATTGCTCCTGTCACAAATCACACAAAGACACACGAAAATTGTCAAGAAAGCATATTTTATGCACCACTGCCAAATTTTGATCAGACGGTGAACCCACAATCTCTCACACTAACAGTAAGGATTGTATCCTTAGACAAGCCACTTGTTTGCCACCACATAGGCTTTCCTTACTAAGTCAGGAATACTTGTCTTCTAAATTGCTACAGTCAAGGATTTGAAATTGCTGTGTAGTGTGTCCTCACTCTTATGGTCTCTGGAATCTTTTGGAAGGAAGTTGCCTTCAGAAAGGGTGACTGTTTCACAGGTGGAGCTACTACTACACCATTCTTAGGTTCCCAAACATATGAAGTATCTTTGTTTTTATATAAAATCTTAGTTTAACATACCCAGGTCTTATGAGGTCCTCAGAGGAAACTCTACATTATTTTGTTTGAGGAGGAAGACAATGATTCATGCAGGGTTCGGTGTTTTTTGGTGCAGGCAGGGAGAGGTTGATGAATATGGTACTTCCCCAGGCACTTTATATGCAGTGAGGTAGCAAACTGTTTATTCTAAGGCCTGGTCTACACTACGTGTTTAGGTCGACTTTAGCAGCGTTAAATCGAATTAAGCCTGGACACGTTCACACGACGAAGCCCTTTCTTTTGACTTAAAGGGCCCTTTAAACCGGTTTCTTTACTCCACCTCCGATGAGGGAATTAGCAATAAAATCGGCCTTAGGGGGTCGGAATTGGGGTAGTGTGGACGGAATTCAACGTTATTGGCCTCCGGGAGCTATCCCACAGTGCTTCATTGTGACCGCTCTGGACAGCACTCTCAACTCAGATGCACTGGCCAGGTAGACAGGAAAAGCCGCACGAACGTTTGAATTTCATTTCCTGTTTGCTCAGCGTGGAGAGCACAGGTGACCACGCAGAGCTCATCAGCACAGGTAACCGTGATGGAGTCCCAGGATCGCAAAAGAGCTCCAGCATGGACAGAACGGGAGGTACGGGATCTGCTCGCCATATGGGGAGATGAATCAGTGCTAGCTGAACTCCGAAGCAGTAAACGAAACGGCAAAATATTAGAAAAGGTCTCCAAGGCCATGAAGGACAGAGACCATAACAGGGACGCACAGCAGTGCCGCGTGAAAATTAAGGAGCTACGGCAAGCCTACCACAAAGCCAGAGAAGCAAACGGAAGGTCTGGGGCAGAGCCGCAAACATGCCGCTTCTACGTGGAGCTGCATGCCATTCTAGGGGGTGCAGCCACCACTACCCCAACCGTGTGCTATGACTCCCTCACTGGAGAAACACACAGGGAAGCGGGTTCGGGGTACGAGGAAGATGAGGATGGAGATAATGTAGATAGCTCACAGCAGCAAGGAAGCGGAGAAACCGGTTTCCCCAACAGCCAGGATATGTTTATCACCCTGGACCTGGAACCAGTAACCCCCGAACTCACCCAAGGCGTGCTCCCATCCCCTGAGGGCACACAGGGGACCTCTGGTGAGTGTACCTTTGTAAATATTACACATGGTTTAAAAGCAAGCGTGTTTAATGATTAATGATTAATTTGCCCTGGCACTCGCAGCCAGTACAGCTACTGGAAAAGTCTGTTAACGTGTATGGGGATGGAGCGGAAATCCTCCAGGGACATCTCCAGAAAACTCTCCTGGATGTACTCCCAAAGCCTTTGCAAAAGGTTTCTGGGGAGGGCTGCCTTATCCCGTCTGCCATGGTAGGACACTTTACCACGCCAGGCCAGTAGCACGTAGTCTGGAATCATTGCATAACAAAGCATGGCAGCGTATGGTCTCGGTGTTTGCTGGCATGCAGACAACATCCATTCCTTATCGCTCTTTGTTATCCTCAGGAGAGTGATATCATTCACGGTCACCTGGTTGAAATGGGGCGATTTTATTAAGGGGATATTCAGAGGTGCCTGTTCCTGCTCTGCTGAACAGAAATATTCCCCGCTGTTAGCCACGCGGTGGGGGGGAGGGGTGAAGTGATCATCCCAGAGAATTGGGTGTGGGGGGGAGGGGAGTTAGTTGGGTTTGTGCTGCATGTTAACCCTGAAACCGCAGCCCCTCCTTTTACATTGCAAACCCATTTTAAATGGCCAACCCAATGGGTGCTTGGTATGGGAAATGAGAGCACTACTGTTTGAAACCATTCCCACATGTTAAGAAGGTTAAAAAAGCCAAAAGACTGTGTCTTACCATGGCTGCCTGCAAGCCGAAATCTGTGGCCTGGCACTGTGTGAGTGATCTCTCACACCAAACCGGCAGGCCCTCAATATAAGAGGAAAAATGCGACCTTGTAACGAAAGCACATGTGCTGTGTAATGTGAACAGCAAAATTTAACGTGAAATAGTGTACCCATTGTTCTCTAAAATGTGTCTTTTTTAACCACCTCTCCCTTCTCCTCCACCAGCTGGAAATGTTTCTCCTTCACAGAGGCTAGTGAAGATTAGAAAGAGAAAACGGAGGACGCGGGATGACATGTTCACAGAGCTCCAGATGTCCTCCCACGCTGACAGAGCACAGCAGAATGCGTGGAGGCAGTCAATGACTGATTACAGAAAAGCACAATATGAATGAGAGGAGAGGTGGCGTGCTGAATCGCGGGATGAACAGAGCAAGTTGCGGGCGGAAGATGATAGGTGGCGTCAGCTTGCAGACGGAAGGCAAGAGTCGATGCTCCGGCTGCTGGAGCATCAAACTGATATGCTCCAGCGTATGGTTGAGCTGCAGGAAAGGCAGCAGGGGCAGAGATCGCCGCTACAGCCCCTGTGTAACCAACAGCCCTCCTCCCCAAGTTCCATAGCCTCCTCACCCAGACGCCCAAGAACACGGTGGGGGGGCCTCTGGCCACCCAGTCACTCCACCCCAGATGACTGCCCTAGCATCAGAAGGCTGGCCTTCAATAAAAGTTAAAGTTTTAAACTGCAGTGTGTCCTTTTCGTTCCCTCCTCCCCCACCCATCCGGGGCTACCTTGGCAATTATCCCCCTAGTTATGTGATGAATTAATAAAGAAT
Source organism: Emys orbicularis (assembly GCF_028017835.1). Taxonomy (NCBI): domain Eukaryota; kingdom Metazoa; phylum Chordata; order Testudines; family Emydidae; genus Emys; species Emys orbicularis. The sequence continues at coordinate 71,638,946 of NC_088685.1, read as the reverse complement.
GCATGAATGTGAAGTAACAATGACTTTATTGCCTCTGCAAGCAGTACTCGAAGGGGGGAGGGGAGGGGAGGGTGGGGTGGTTGTCTTACAGGGAAGTAGAGTGAACCAGGTGGGTGGGGGGGGGTGGAGGGTTCATCAAGGAGAAACAAACAGAAGTTTCACACCGTAGCCTGGCCAGTCACAAAACTCGTTTCCAAAGCTTCTCTGATGCACACTACGCCCTGCTGTGCTCCTCTAACCGCCCTGGTGTCTGGCTGCGCGTAATCAGCGGCCAGGCGATTTGCCTCAACCTCCCACCCCGCCATAAATGTCTCCCCCTTACTCTCACAGATATTGTGGAGCGCACAGCAGGCAGCAATAACAATGGGGATATTCTTTTCGCTGAGGTCTGAGCGAGTCAGTAAGCTGCGCCAGCGCGCTTTTAAACGTCCAAATGCACATTCCACCACCATTCGGCACTTGCTCAGCCTGTAGTTGAACAGGTCCTGACTCCTGTCCAGGCTGCCTGTGTACGGCTTCATGAGCCACGGCATTAAGGGGTAGGCTGGGTCCCCAAGGATCACGGTAGGCATTTCAACATCCCCAACGGTTATTTTCTGGTCCGGGAAGAAAGTCCCTTCCTCCAGCTTTCGAAACAGAGCAGAGTGCCTGAAGACGCGAGCATCATGTACCTTTCCCGGCCATCCCACGTTGATGTTGGTGAAACGTCCCTTGTGATCCACCAGGGCTTGCAGCAGCATTGAAAAGTACCCCTTGCGGTTTATGTACTCGGTGGCTTGGGGCTCCGGTGCCAAGATAGGGATATGGGTTCCGTCTATGGCCCCACCACAGTTTGGGAATCCCATTGCAGCAAAGCCATCCACTATGGCCTGCACGTTTCCCAGAGTCACTACCCTTGATATCACCAGGTCTTTCATTGCCCTGGCAACTTGGATCACAGCAGCCCCCACAGTAGATTTGCCCACTCCAAATTGATTCCCGACTGACCGGTAGCTGTCTGGCGTTGCAAGCTTCCACAGGGCTATCGCCACTCGCTTCTCAACTGTGAGGGCTGCTCTCATCCTGGTATTCTGGCGCTTCAGGGCAGGGGAAAGCAAGTCACAAAGTTCCATGAAAGTGCCCTTACACATGCAAAAGTTTCGCAGCCACTGGGAATCGTCCCACACCTGCATCACGATGCGGTCCCACCAGTCTGTGCTTGTTTCCCGGGCCCAGAATCGGCGTTCCACGGCATGAACCTGCCCCAGGAACACCATGATTTCCACATTGCTGGGGCCTGTGCCTTGTAAGAGGTCTATGTCCATGTCAATTTCCTCATCGTCGCCGCGCTGCAATCGCCTCCTCGGCTGGTCCTGGTTTTGCTTTGGCATGTCCTGGCTCTGCATATACTCCAGGACAATGCGCGTGGTGTTCATAGTGCTCATAATTGCCGCGGTGATCTGAGCGGGCTCCATGATCCCAGTGCTAGCAATAGCGCCTGGTCTGAAAAAAGGCGCGAAACTAGTGTCTGACGGACCAGGGGAAGGAAGGAGGGAGGGAGGGAGGGGCGAGTGACGACATGGCGTACAGGTACAGGGAATTAAAATCAACAAAGGTGGCTGTGCATCAGGGAGAAACACAAACAACTGTCACACAGAATGGCCCCCCCAAAGATTGAACTCAAAACCCTGGGTTTAGCAGGCCGTTGATTTCACGGAGGGAGGGGGAAGCTAATGAATACAGAACAAATCTATTTTTTACATCTTAAGCTGGCAGCCGACGGTGCAGCATGACTGATAGCCACTGCAGTACGATGACAACGGATACCAGTCGTAATATACTATCTTCTACCAAAAGGCAAGGGGCTGCTGCTGTGTAGCAATGGAGCCCCACGTCTGCCAGCCCCACGTCTGCCAGCACCCAGATCGCCCTCGGCCTCTTCTGGGTGCTTAGCAGAAAATACTGGGCGCTTGGCAGAAAATAGCATACTACGACTGGTAGCCATCATCATCAAGACAGTTCAATAGGACTGAGCATGTCTGCCCAGGTGCCTCTGATCGAACCGCAATATGACGACGATGGATACCAGTCATAATATACCATCTACTGCCAAAAGGCAAAAGGCAAGGGGCTGGTGCAATGCAGCCCTACGGCTGCCAGCCCCACAGCTATCAGTCATGCTGCACCGTCTACCGCCAAAAGGCAGTTAGCTGCTGCTGCTGTGTAGCAATGCAGTCCCACGTCTGCCGGCACCCAGATGACATATGGTGACGGTGAGCTGAGCTGAGCGGGCTCCATGCTTGCCGTGGTATGTTGTCTGCACAGGTAACCCAGGTAAAAAGGCGCGAATCTATTGTCTGCCGTTGCTCTGACGAAGGGGGAGGGGCCTGACGACAGGTACCCAGAACCCCCCGCGACACTGTTTTGCATCATTCAGGCATTGGGATCTCAACCCAGAATTCCAATGGGCGGCGGAGACTGCGGGAACTGTGGGATAGCTGCCCATAGTGCAATGCTCCGGAAGTCGACGCTAGCCTCGGTACTGTGGACACGGTCCGCCGACTAGAGCACTTAGAGCATTTTATGTGGGGACACACACAATCGGCTGTATACAACCGATTTCTATAAAACCGGCTTCTATAAATTCGACCTAATTTCGTAGTGTAGACATACCCTAAGGATCACTCAACCAAGGACAGGTAGGACGACAAATATCCTGTTTGTGGGAATGCCTGCCTGCTCCCCCATGCTGTCTAGCAGCCATTTGAGTGCTTTAGGAGAGACCTAATACCTTCTCATGGGACTTTACTCAGTACACCAGGAGTATTTAACACGGGAAAGGATTTCTCACTTGTCATCCCATGATGGTGAAGCTGTGTGGGGAACGGAGTCCTCATGAGCCTCTATTCTGGGCAGAGGCCCAGATCTATAAAAGGACTTAGATATTGTGATGCTGAGTGTTGCATCACCTAACTTTTAGGTGCCTAGAAAATCACAAGAACACCAATGTAAGCCACAAAGCCTGAGTTTGGCATGGATATCCCTATACAATGAATAGGGAGAGAGAGGTACCTTAGAACATGATTCACAAAAGTCAAAACACTAGGTGGGGAGCTGCCTAAGAGTCATTGGGAGATACTGACGAGAGGGATGGGTCCTCTTAAGCCTCTCTTGCATATAGATGCCTAAGTCTGGGCTGTCTATCCACTGTGGAGGGAGGGGGAAGGATTGATCTAAGTTACGCAACTTCAGCTACGTGAATAATGTAGCTGAAGTCAATGTACTTAGATCTACTTACCGCGGTGTCTTCAGCGGTCGATTTATTGCATCTAGATTAGATGCAATAAATCAACCCCCGCTGGATTGATCGCTGCCTGTCGATCCAGCCAGTAAATGTAGACAAGCCCTAAAAGTCACTGGACCAGAGAGAGAATGACTCTGTAGCCTAGTGGTTAGGGCACCCATCTGGGAAGTGGCACCCAGTACAGTCCCCCTGCCCCAATGACTCAATTATTTATCCTCAGTGGAACAGCTTCATCAGGAGAATGAGAGCCCCCCACATCAGAATATCCCATAGCTCACCTGAGAGGTGAGAGAATGGAGAGAAGTTGAGCCCTGTTGAGCTATCTGCAGGGCAGGCAGCTACGGATCACTGAAGAATGATGACCTGAAAGAGGGCCTAGAAGGCCAGAGCCAGTCCACAGGCCAAACATTTGATTTATCTGGATCATATCTAATGATAAAGCATGACCCTATTTCAAAAAAGCAAGAGATGATATAACGAAAACCTGTATTTCACATGGTGGCACAAAGTGCTGCTAGGCATACATTGCAAGTGCTTGCTTAAAATAGATGTGGTTTGGCCTTTTCTCTACCCCACACACAAAATATTTGTTACAGAATGGAGATGTACATCAGTTACCTTCCAAAACTCAGTCAGCAAATGCAGAGTAGCACCTAGCCAGTCAAGTATTCCAACGGACTTGACCAGTAGGAGAACAGTACAAGACTATTTTAAATAACATTCATCTGCCACCTTTGTTTTTTATTCTGAGTTATTAAACCAAAACAATAAGTACTCAAACCACCACAGCCACTAAATACCGTTTATTTTTACTTAAGATTTAACGTGTACAGAACACACTGCACATCACTAAAAGCTTATTGCACAATCAAAAGCAATAGTGATAGCAGAACAGCAATGATTTACTAGAAAACACAAGTAAAGAGCATACCTGATATACAATAAGCTTTGATGAAAGGATACTCTACCCTTATAACCAGCTGAAGTACCTGTTTTGTAACATACAAGGTTCTTTCTTCCTCAAAAACAGCTTCATGAAAGGAGGAATTCTCTATAGAGGTGTTTCATAGGCTGCTTTTGCTTTCTAGGCACATCTTTTTCTCAAGTTCTAGGATGGATATTTATCAGATCACCGCAGCTTATTAGACATGAAGAGGTATAAATTCATCACAAGAGTTTTATATGGATCCTGCAACCTTAATATAAATATGCTGCACTTAGGTGTCACACTTATTCAACTTCAAGTAAATAATTACAGCCAGCTAGTAATGCATTTTGAATAATTGGTACAATTGAATATTTATGCCAAAGATACTCCAATATTTTTCAAAACTGAGGGTACTTTGAATAAAGTGTAAACAGAGAATTGGGGGAAAGAGGAAGCAATTATAGCAATAAAAAGCTAGAAAGAGACACCACGTGGGGTTTTCAAAAATGCCAACGTGATTCAGGAGCACAGGTAACTGAAAGTCAATTGGACTTGTGCTCCCAGGTCACTTGGGCCCAGATCCACAAAGGGACTTAGATGCTGTGACTCTGAGCACTGCAATGCCTCACTTTGAGGTGCCTAGAAAAATCACAAGAACAACACTGCAATCCACAAAGCCTGAGTTAGATGCCAAAGCTCCTATTCAGTGAATGGGGAGAGGTGCCTTAGAATGCAACCCACAAAAGTCAGCAGGCTAGGTGGGGAGCCACTTATGCTAGCCAATGGAAAATGCCAAAGAGGGTTGTGTGTTGAGCCTGCCTATCTCTGAGTGATCCATGAAAAAGAACCCTTCTTTTGGAGTTAGATGGCTTAGGTGTCTAAGTCATTTCTTGTAGGAATGAGTTAGGCACCTGCCTCATTCCACACGAAAGTAGCTGGAAGAGGAGGAGCCCACCTTATAACTTTTCACCTACTGCACTCACCTGGGATATGGGAAACCCAGGTTCAATTCCTCTCCACACATACTTAATGGGGAAAAGAGGATTTGAACAGTGGTTTCCCACTTCTCAGGAGCGTACTCTAACCACTGAGTTATGGGATAGTCTGATGGGTGAGGGGAGGGGGCTCCCTCAGTCTCTCCTGTTGAAGCTGTTCTGCTATGTATAATAGTGATTGGACCAGGGGGACTGGACCCTGGGTCTAACCCCCAGGCTAGAGTCACTCTCTGGCTGGCCCAATGAGTATTTAAATATTTATCCACAGTGGCACACTCATTGGGGCAGCAAGAGAATTAACTCTGTAGCTTAGAGCACCCACCTGGCAGGTAAAATTTTCCAAAAGTTTCGGCATTGGCCTATAATTAACCTTCACCTTGTATAACTGAACACAATTCTCCTTGCCCCCCACACCTCAAATAGGGAAGAAACAGATGTGTAGAAAAGCAGTATGAGGAGGGGGAAGGAGAAATATTCCTCACCCACGCCACTTCTAAAGGAACTGCCAGGAGAGGGGAAAGGAAAGAAGATATTGCACTGGAGTTAGAGCCACAAACTCACATCATCACATCTTGAAATGGCCTTGTAAGGTTTGCAATGTTATGTCAATTAAACATCGTCATCCAATACTGATGCTATATCATAATGCAAAATGCCAGGAAGCATCAAAACATAGTATTGCAATGTTGGGGCTCAGATGTAAAGTTCTCAGAATAATTTCTGCAGACGGCTTAGAAGTGTTATTGCTACATTTGTGCATTAGCATTATGTCAGGATAAAGTGTGCACAGATTAATAACCAGGCCTACAGTTAACTTGCCCTGAAGTCCATTAATTCTTTCAAAATTGGTTTATTATTGCTGCAGAAAATAGGATGCACACAAGTAGGAAATGAACATCATAATCTGTGTGAACTAAATGCTGAAAGAAAACTAGTTCCTTACACATCACATTAAATTAGAAAAATGACGTCAAGTTACAGGTTCAAGTAGAGTTGACAGCTCTGCAGAACAAAAAAGGCTTAAAACTGCAAAGGGTACCAGCATTTGTTTGAACCCAACCCACTGTAGAGAAGGTAGAACAGATAAATCCCTGTAAGAACTAGAAGTTTAATTCTGTGCTTCAGTTGGTAGAGAGTGGAGGGGAGAAACGAACACTCTGACTTTGCAACTCTTAAACTGTTTAATGTAGGTGTTTTGAATCCAATGTTAGTGAAATGTGTCAGACACTTGAAACAAAAGGTCCCCTACTTATCTACAAGATAGGGCAGCAGAAATATGAATTACCTATACCTCACAATTGTTGTATGCAGTGTTGTTGTAGCTGTGTTGGTCCCAGGATCTTAGAGAGACAAGGTCGGTGAGGTAATATCTTTTACTGTACCAACTTCTATTGGTGAGAGAGACAAGCTTTCGAGCATACCAAGAGCTCTCCCAGACCTGAAGAAGAGCTCTGTGTAAGCTCAAAAGCTTGTCTCTCTCACCAACAAAAGTTAGTCGAATAAAAGATATTACCTCCACCCACTCTCTCTCTCTCATACCTCAATGAGGACTTACAACTATTTCTAAAGGAGATACCACCAAAAAAACAAAACAAAACAACCCATGAAGGCCAATCAAGCTTGAAGATTTTTCCTTTGGTCTTATGCTGATCAACTGGAAAGGCCAAAGGTTCAGTGAAGTTCTAGATTTATAATATTTTGCCCCTTGAACCTTTGGCCTTTCCACTTGATCAGCGCAAGACCACAAGATAAATCTGCTGTCAGGGATGCCTCCCCAATACTTTAAACAATTTTGAAACAGGAGAGTGGTTTCAGTTTTATCCATTAAGGAAACCTCCAGTTAGAACAACCTATGGTCCCAGCAGGGTGCATTTTAAATGGACCAAGTGGGAGAGCAGCATTGTCATCTCTAAAGGCTACAGACAATATAGACGTTTATGTTTAGCTTTTAGCTGGTTTGGGTTGGGATTCTCTCAGTCAGAACAAGGGGAATGCTGTGAGATGAGGGTTTGTACATCCTTATCTGACACAGTGGGGCTTATGGATTCTTGAAGAACTTCAGGGAAACCATTATTTTTATCTGCTGATCCAAAACCTGTAAAACTTTGAATACAGGCAAGTTCTTAATTGGCTATAAGATGAAGAATCAGTCTCCTATTAATCCAAGGACAAATACTGTTAGCTAAAAGGATCGATGGACTATTGATGACAGTGACTGAAGTGTTTGGATAAATACTGAGATACTACAATATTTTTTTTTTTTTTTAAAGGTCTGAAGAAATCCAGGGCCCACTATTTTATAGTGTAGCCTAACATGTAATTTCTGAAAGATCAAAGGGAAAAGAATGCATGTGCTCTAAACTAGAGAATGGAACACAGGGATCAGCAACCTTTGGCACGCAGCCCGCCAGGGTAAGCCCCCTGACAGGCACATCCCTCGGCCCATGCCGCTTCCCGCAGCCCCCATTGGCCTGGAGCGGCGAACTGCGGCCAGTGGGAGCCGCGATCGGCCGAACCTGTGGACGCGGCAGGTAAACAAACCGGCCCGGCCCGCCAGGGTGCTTACCCTGGTGGGCCACGTGCCAAAGGTTGCCGATCCCTGGTGTAACATCAGCAGAGGTATTGAAGTTTCTCTAGGAAGAAAAAATGGTAGATTTATTATCTAAGTAACTTTTAAACAAGATGATTATGGAAATGTTCATTTGCTATGCAATTGTATGGGACTTAGCTTCCAGTTGGTATTACATGCAGCATTTTGAATACAAAAGTTCTGTGATTTAACTTTGTATAATGTTTTCCAGAAAGTCCTGAACAGACAAACACTGTTCTATGATTTACCAGAGAAACTAAGTACATGGGTAAATATAAGAGTAGGTGTATATAATTTACTCCATTGTCCATCAACATTAGGAAAAAAATCTCTAAGTCAGACATGTATCTGAAAGAATACCAATTACACCTCTACCTCGATATAACGCTGTCCTCGGGAGCCAAAAAATCTTACCGCATTATAGGTGAAACCGCGTTATATCGAACTTGCTTTGATCCACCAGAGTGCGCAGCTCTCTCCTCCCCACCCCCCGGAGCACTGCTTTACCGCATTATATCCGAATTCATGTTATATTGGGTCGCGTTATATCGAGGTAGAGGTGTACATTCCATTTTGCGCAGCTGTTCTCTTTGCTTGGTTACGTTAGTGTTGAATCCTAGTCTTTCAATAACACATGATTTGGAAATTGACAGGAATGAGAGCTGGGGAGACTTTCTGTATGACAAAGCACCAGGGCTAAGAATTAAAATAAATAAAAAAATTTTAAAAAATAGATTTGATGCTGGGTTTGAGAAAATTGCACTGGTTTTAATTTAAGCTGTTTTTAAACCAACTTAAGCAAAATGTTGTGTGGACACTTATTTTGGTTTAGCTTAAACAGATTATTAAACTTAAGTTAAACCAAAATATAAGGAGTGTCTATGAAGCCTTTTGTACTAGTTTAACTGAATTGGCTTTTAAAAAAAGATTGACACCTTTAAACAGGTGCAGCTTTCTCCTGCAGACAAGACCTACGTTGAACTCCTATGAGCAAGCCCTGATTTTTGGAAGCATTCAGTTCCAATTAAGTTCCGTGGGAGATGCTAGGAGCTCAGCACCACTGAAAAATAAGGCTACCAATTTAGGCACCTACATAGAATTTTATTTTAGGCACCCTATTTTGGCTCAAGTGTACAGATTTACCGTCTCTGGTATGTTACTTTCCCCTGAAAGTTTGTACTTTAGCTAGGGGATGGGGTTGTTATACATCTTGCACAGATTTCAACACATGGTTCCTCCAGTCCTTCCCCACAAAAGGTTTACCATGACAGGTCAATGTATTTAAGGTATTTTTAATAGGTGAGCTTTTCTATATGGTTCTGCCATCTTAACCTGAAATGTGGATGTTGTAGCTGTAGACTGAAGTACTGTGCAAAAGCATTCAACCAATTGTCTGTCACTGTGGATCAACCATCCAAATAGATTCAAAAAGCGTGTATCATTTTATAGCATGCAAAATTACAACTACATGGTTATTTTTAAGAGGAAATTTTTTTTTTTGAAAGTAATGAGACCATTTGGTTTCCCTACATCCCTTAAAAAAAAAAAAAAAAAAAAGAAGTCAAAAGTCAACCTTCCTCCAGCTAAGAAATCTGTCCTGCCTCCTTTAGAATTCAAGTAGAACATTTATTCCGTTAACATGGAAGTATTTAGGTTTTAGTTTTGTTTAACGTGTTGCACACGCTGCCGCTGTGCCAGATTCTTTGCCTTGTTCCATTACATTTAAGTGGCCTTTCTCTTTTAGAGTAGTTTGTCTGAAGTCTTCTCTGACTTTTTCCAACAGATCTGGCTTGAAGATAACATCTAGTGCAGTCATTGCCAAAGCTTTTGCTGCACGTAGAGTGTAGAACTGTGCTTCTTGAGACCCTGTGGTAAAACCAAAACACCACTTCAGGTTAAAAATCTAGCCACCGAAAATCTGTACAACAGCAAAGCATTCAAATAAATTAATATGACTGGAAATAGAACAACCTTAAAAAAGTCAAAGTCTCAGTGACATCTAACTAAAACCAATATTACTTGTTTTACAGAAAGTCCTACTTGTAGAACTTAAAATGCCTGGAAATGAACAACTGAGGGATCCCATCTATTTCCCAGTGCAATATAATCCTGTCAGTATGTGGATTTTTTTCTAAACCTGTAACAGGAAGCTAGGCAGAAGGGACTGGAGAGGGTTTATGATAAGCTCTACAATAAAGCAGAGAGAACATAGCTTTAAAAATAAATGCCCAAACACTTCATTAAAGGAGGTAAGGCTGCCCAGTGGTGCCTCCCACCCTTCTAGAATGTGGGGTGGCGAACCTTAAACCTGAAAAGCAGAAAATAAAAATTTACAGTACATGCCACCACTGCAATGCAGCTTTAACTCTGCTGTGCTCAAGTGACATCCCAACACACACACACACACACACACACACACTCACTCACTCTATCCAGAATGGGTTGGAACCAGAACACATGACAACTGTAGGACATTTTGGCTAAGGCAAAACTCAGTTTTCGCTTGGGTGACTAACGTTACCACTCCTTCACCCTTGCCCAGAGGACTGCTTCTGACACACTGCCTTCACTAAGCCCCAGGGTCACATATGCCAGACCCCCCATGTTGACAATCCCCATGACAAAACCACTGTTGGTCTCCGCTACTAGCGCAGCCTAGAGAACTCAGCACTAAATGAGGCATAGTTGATCCCTCAAGGTACACATGCACTATTCTGCATATCACAGTGACAGCTGTGCCAATCTGCTCCAGCTAATCCCTCCACCATTCAGTTCAGCTACATCTAACAGTAAACGCAGTAAACTGCTCTGCCTCCACATTCCCAGCCCCGCGCATCTAGCCGCATACACCACCAGTTCCACCCTCCTCTCTGCCACTCCATTTTTATAACATGCTTGAAGGGGCCATGCTGGAATGCATACGGATAAATGATGCAATTTAATCTTAACTCTGCATGAAGTGTTTTGGCATTTTATTTCCTTGTTTCCTGCCTATCTTGGCCTCTGGACCTTTTTGTCACTTGCAGGGTGGTTTGTACAGTCATTGGTGGTAGAGAGGCTGTGGAAGAGCCCTTCACGTATATGATTGTTTGTGGTGATTCCTCTTCAGAGCTGGAATATAGGTGCCCAGGGAAGAGAAGGTTGACCTGGAGTGTGTTTTTTTTTTTTTTTTTTTTTTTTTTTTAAATAAGTGTAAAGACATCTGTTTTCTCACTGAAGAGATTGGTTTTAAAGGACAAGTCCTCTATGCTGTTCTGAACCTCCCTGGGGAACCCCAAAAAGTGGAGCCATGACTCCCACTGAATTACTATTGCAGTCATCATAGATTTTGATGTGGTATCAGCTGCATCCACTGCAGAATGCGAGGTTTCAGACACACGTCTACCTTCCTCAACAAAGAGCTGGGGAATTGAGCCCTGTCCTGGGGAGTTTCATCTTTGAAATCTAGTAACTGAATAGTTCATAAAATCATATTTCACTTACAGGGTCTAGTGGTTAGAAATTCTGAATAGGAGGCAGGTGGATGTCAATACCTTCCTCCCCAGAAGGTTAAGATGTTTAGCTCCCTTATTGGAAGGAGCAGCCCTGGGGTGTTGCTGCCTTAATCTTTCCATAGTTGCTTGTACTACTAGAGAGTCTGGGGTCAGGGTGAGTTAACAAGATTTCTGCTCCTTTTGCAGATACAAAGTAGCGCTTCTTAACCATTTTAGGAATAGAGGTACACGTTGCGGGTGCATGCCATACCACTCCAACTGGTTCCATATGGCATTTGCTGGGAGTGCTAGCCAACTGGGTCTGGTGGGCTGCAGAATGCTCAAGAGCTTGGCTGAATATCTTGAACTTCCTTAATAGAATTTGAAGCTCTGCTGCCACCCTTTACAATAGTCCTTGTTATTGCCTATGGTCACGGGGGCAGGGGGGGGGGGGGGAAGAGGGGCTGAAGATGGGGCAATTGCCTCATCCATTGAGGAAGATAATATACTTGGGGGTACCGCACGGTGGATCTAATTCATAATCTTCCTCTTCCACGTATCCTGTGGAGCTGGCTGCTGTCATCCAAGAGGAAAGGGATGGTGTGAGTCTCTGGTAGAGCATATGGATCTGGGGGTATTGTGCATAAGGGTTCCAGGGTTCCCAATAGGGCCAATCTGAAGGGTCAAAGGTTGATTGGGGAGGACCCTAGGGCATTACCCACGTTCTCTTGGAAGCCCTGTCTGTGCTAACCTCCCTAAGTTGAGGAGTTGACTGTTCGTCTTAGGCATCGGATTCAGCCAATGAGAAGGCTAGATCTAGCCCCAATGGTGGTACTGCCAGTATCAGTGGGAGTAAATTCCAGCTTGTGGATGAAATAGGGGAATGACTTCTTCAGGCGCATCCTCTTCTGGGATAAATATGTAATTCAGAAGGACCAGGCTTGAAAGTAGAAGAGATTGGAGGACCAGGAAGACTAAGATATCCTTTGTGGTAGAATATGTCACAGTTCTTCCTGGAGTACAAGGAGACCCGGTTGTCGTTCCGCCAGATCCAGTGCCATTACAGATTCTGTGTGTCCTTTTGGGACTGCCTGGGTACTGCTGTGGAGAGAGGGTCCTGTCTGGAGCTCTTCATTGGTATTGGCAGTTGATGGTCCTTTGACTTATTAGAGATTGCAGTCAGCACTGGCTTTGCTCTGGTGTGCTTTCCCTTCATAGTCGAAAGGCCTAGGCCGACTAAAGTTCTTGGGACCTGCAAACAAAGACTCACCCTACTTGGAAGAAGTAAACAAAACAAAAAATCCCTTCTCCTGGACATTGGATTAGAGGGGGACATGTTTTTATACCCGTGAGAAGCCCGAAACAATGGGTCTTTAACTGAGCCAGCCTTTACTTGAGAGCTCATGTTCAGAGGGGCACTGCTTGAGGTCTCCAGATGATGCAGAGAAGGCAGTCTCCCTGGCCTGGATCTGACTGGGGTCTCATGGTTTTTTCCCCATGAGGTACTTCCTCCGTCAGAACTCTACTCTCCCCTCAGGGTGGGACCGAGCAACAGATACTGCACTTGGCAGAGATATGAGCCTCTCCAAGGCAGTAAAGGGAGCATTGGTGGTCATCACTGAATGGGACATAGCAGTGGAAGGAGACAGAAAAGAGGAGAACTAGGGCAAAGGTGCGGACCAACAGAGGCTGTTTGCAAGATTTTCCTGGTCTCGGGGGTATGTATGCATGCCCATGTGTGGAATACACATAGGGACCAGCACTCCAGGAAGTCTAAGTTATGGTTTGACAAATGACTGGAATGCCTAAGCGGCAATGCTACTAACATTTAGTGTGTCAAAAACCAGAGCTTCCAGCCTGGTTTCAAAAACCCAGACAGCAACAGAAAGATTAAGACATTTTAAGCTAGGGCAAAAATTCCTTAACATACAAAGCATCATGCGTTAACCCTCTCAAAAATACTGAAAGACATCTCAGGGAACCCAAACAAAAAGGAGAGTTTCTAGACTAAGCCATATCAGAGATAAACTTCAATTTAAAGAGTTTTCAAAAAAGTTAACCTGGGGTATGTTTTCAGACCACCATAACTTAAAAATTCCTTTCCTGATTTTCAACTAAATTAAGATGCAACATGCATAATTTCAGAAAGACCAGATTTCTTTCTGAATAACTGTGGGGCACAAACTTGAAGAAGGAAGTCAGGCTTCTAACAGGAAGCTAGCTTCAACCTTAAATATGGGACACCTACCACCACTCAGTTTTCAATTTGAAAAATATGACAAGTATTCTCCAGCCAATTTTAGTTTCTATGGCTGTTTCAGCCTTTAAAAGTTACCATTTTGATTGAGGAACAACTGTATAGCTCTTTGATCCCTTTTTTTTTTTTTTTTTTTTTTTTAAAAGAGCATACAGTCAATTCTTGAAATATTTATTGAATAAATACCATTGCTATCTACGTACTTATTATGTGATCACTGTAATACCTGAGCACCTAAAACTTTACAGGCTTACCATAGCAGGATTCAAAACCAGTGCCCAAACTTGACAAGCACTTAATCTTCTGCATCTCCAGCTCTGCCAAGTGTTTGTATTTTGGTGGATTACTGTTGGTTAATTTACAGTAAATACTAATGGATCAAAACCAATGTTTTATATACATCCTCTTAACGGTTACTTATATCGGAGTACATTAGTCTCAAACAATTGCAAGAACATTTCTAGCAAGCTAATTAATAGCTGTTCAATTTCCATCCTATAATGCAACTTTTAAAGGCAACCTTTTATAGGAGAGAAAGTAAAATAGGATGACATTCTTCAAAACTGTATGAGGCACACTTTAGGACTAGTACTTTATTGAATGTGGCTTTAACCATAAAGTGTTAGTGGACATTCTTCTGTATTTAAAGTTTCAAAGAACACCTATAAATTAGAGCCCTATTCACTTCAAAAGCAATTACCTGAAGCTGCAGTGTATGGCTCAGTATGGTTCAATGCATCTGAGCCAATGTAAAAATAGGGATGAATCCCAGGAATCACATACGTAACATTCCCAAAGTCAGTGGAACCTAGGAAGAGACAAAGAAGCTTGCTCAATGAACAAATATTATAATGTACAGCTTTTAAGACAAATAAAAAAATCTGGGAGACACACCTGAACTGTAGTAAAACAGTACAGTATCACTATCTAGAACATCATATCTGGTCATGTTACTAACATGAGTCAATACTTACTTGATTTTGCACTTCTATTTAACAGCAGTGCACATGGAACAAGTTCACTCAAATACAGTGCCTCCTTACCACTCAGATCAGTAAGTGCAGAGTTTTATAGGGATCCGTTCCTCCTTGGGGTTAGTGGCAGGATTTGAGATGACTGGAGATACGCGAGCCTTCTATAACCACTGTGCCCAAGGATCTGTGCCCACAATCAGGTACTTGCGGAGATCCACTAGTTCCTGTTTTCTAGAAGGCTTCCAAAGCTCAGCAGCACCAGGCTGGTGCCATCCCTCAAGTGCGAATATACAAAAGCAACATTCTTGAAGAACTTGATACCACAGTAAGCAGCAATTTCTGTGGCTTCTATCTATTCTCATTTGTGGGAGTCTAAGCAAACTGTACAACTCAAAGTAGGGCTGAGGAATTCTAGCGAAACAAGGATTGCAGAAGAGCCCTTGGAAAGTAAGGTCACTTCTAGATGCCAAATCAAGAGATTAATGTTTTATAAAGATGCCACACAGCAGTCCTGTAGATGTTTACAATGGGAACATTAGACACATGCCATCAGTGAGGGTCTCACCCCGGTCAAGGGAGTTCTAACATCTTGAGGTAAGCATAGTATCTCAATGCACAGCATGAGCCATTTAGACAGGTGCTGAATGGAAACAGGATTCCCTTCATACTGATCATTCAAGAGTTACAAAGTGTTTCCTACTTGCTGAATGACATGTTCTATCCATATATGGAATCTAGTTTTCCCACTGGTGAGAATGAGGTTTTGGGAAGAATTTGTGAAAGAGGAATTCCTATTAGAACTCACTGCTCACCTCTTCTCACAACTGTGACTGGAATTAGAAAATTTATCTTTGAGGACAGATTAAATAAAGGGTTCTCTCAGACTCAAAAAATACCTCTATCAAGAACCAACAGATCCATGTCAAGACAAGGTCTTTGACTGGAAGGAAGATATTACTAGTTCCTTCAGTCAATCCACCACTAAGTCTTAAAGACTACAACTTTCCTTTGGAAGGCGATAGAGAGATTGCCAATAAAGAGACTTGAGAATCTTCATCTCATACAGTGAGAACAGAAAGTATAAGACTTTAAGTGGAGCAAGTAGTCCACAATAGACAAAATGGAAGCAGAACAGAAACATTGTTATCTCTTGCCCAAACAATGAACCTTTCCCACTTTAGTAGTGTGGTCTGAATAAACCCCCGTTTTGACATAGCACATATCAGATGTATTTAAGGTCCAATGGCTCAGATTGTCAGACCATCTTCTTAGTCAACAGTTCAGAGACCTGGGGAGACAAAATGGAGGCTCCAGGAGTTCTATATGCTCGCATTGCCAAGCTCAAATCAGATTAAGAGAATTTTAACCTGTCTTGTTTTATTTTTCTGATCATTAGAAGAATACATGGAATTGTCAGAGACATCCTAGTACTTTTTGCCCCAGCACATCAGAAGTGATCCATTACAGATTTCCTATGCATACCTCCTTTGGAGCAGAACTATAGGCATCTTTCTTGCTGTTGCTGGCAAAGAGGTAAAAAGGTAACCCATCTTCTGAAGATCATTTCACTACTAACTTAGAAAGAAATTATTTGTGATGAGCCTAAGGTAGCCAGATGTTGAGACACCATTATCAACTCAAACCATGCTATCAGATAACTTTTTCAAAAACTGGGTAATGTTAGATTTTTCCCTTCTTTTCACCATCCTGTGTTCCTCTATAGAGGAATACTATTTCTATCAGAAGTCTTTCGATCGCTGTGCATCCAAGCAACAGGACTCTGCCACCAGCTAATCAGATTGCTGTCACACAAGTTGCTTGACCTTTCTAGTTGCTGCCTAGGTAGTCAAATTTGATTCAGGAAACATTAACATTGGCTTGTGGCAGTCTCCATTGTGGAGATGCAGCCTTTGTGGCCACAGTTCTGTGCCTACTTCAACAGAGAAGGTCCAACTACTAAAGGGGCAGAAGTGTGCCTTGAAGCGAATACTGAAACTTTGGTCAGATCACTGAGCATATAATAGAACCCAGTAATTATCATCTACCTATCTCACAAACATGAATGGAGGAGGGAAAATCCAAAGATTTCAAGAAGCTTCAGTATGGAGTCCTAGCTTTTAACAGTGATGTTTTCGAGAACTGCTGGCTCCCTCGCAACCTGCCTCAGTGTCTTATGTGGAGGCTCTGCTTCATTCTGACAAGTCAAAGTATGCTATCATCTCAATTGTTGGGGCCTCATGCACACGAAGCTGTTGGTCTTGAAGGAATAAAAAAGATCTTGTAGTGAAGCTACACCACAGGGTGTAAGGGGAATCAGGTCATGGCATTGAAAGCCATAATGGCACCAAGTCAAAGCCAGATCAGGTTCACACTTAGGGCTTTCTCCTTCACTCGAGGCTAGTTCTGTGCCAGATAAGCAGAGTATTGAAGTGCGCAATTTGAGGGATTAGAGTAATTCTTCAAAACCTGCTTAACTTCCTAGGGCAACACCTGCAAGCAGATTTGCACATTTGACTTCTCTGCTGCACAGACATTGCAGAAGCAACTGACGTGTCTTCCTTCTCTGTCAATTGTGAAAACAGATATCCTAAAAGAATATATTGAATCCACATTCAACCTTTAAGCCATTAAGCCTCTTACCTTAAAAGAAGCAGAGACCTTATAAATAGTGACAGAAACACTCAATACACAAAACAAAGGCCAGGCCATAGAGAAACTTGAGTTTCAAGGTCTCCAGAGGACAGTTCCTAAGTCAGAGTTCCTGGGTTTCTCCCATTTCCCACCATGACAATGAAAGAACACCACAAAAAGTTGTGAAGACCCACCAATCTGAATGAAGGCCAGGAGGAAGACAGTAAAAGATATCCAATGCCATTAATGCTGGATGGGATGAAGAAAAGCTAGAGCAAGAGTAGCTAGAGAGGGGCAGCTTTTGCAGGGGACCATGGTCAAAGCTGGAAGGTTCTGAAGGCAATTGTTAAAGATCAGGAGGGGTGAGTGAACACCACTAGTAGGGAATTCATGCTCTTTCTCTTGGTCCATAAAGGCAATGGTAGCAAGAATTTAACAGCTTTGGGCATTTCACCTGTTTTGTGATGGAAGGCCAAGACTCTGCAGTGAGAATCTCCCCAGCATTTCCTTACTAAATTCTACACACTTTGGGTGTCAGTGATAGAAATGTTTTTGGGGGATTTTGTGGTCTAATTTAGGATTTTTGGAAAAAAGCAATACTTTGCTTTTCATCTTTAGAACTTGGTGTTTCACCTATACAAACAAATTTGCAGTAATCAACATGAAAGTATGGGTTAATATAGTCCTTTTGAAGAGTGTGATTTACTCATTTGCCTTCCTTACTGATCAGTTATCTTCACTTAATTTCCCCTCATGCCCCCATTTCCACTTGAAATATATGCAGTTAATAAGAAATCCTGATCAAGTTCTGACATTTTAAGTCCGCTAATAGTCAAAGCAATCTTTGAGAGATCTCACCTCAAAAATGAGATAAAAACAAGTTCCACGGTTACCTGATGGACCATTCAAAAAAGACTCATCTGCAAGGAATTCCATTCCAAGCTCTTTTCCATTCTCTATGTAAGTTTTCTGCAGGCTCTTGTTCTGAAGCACATTGTAGTAGTCATGCCTTCCACCTTTGATTTCCACCTCACCAAGAAAAGAGAATGGTTACATTTCCATACCAATACAAAGCTAAGTTGAACCAAATATGTCATGTTTTTAAACAAATCAACACTTCATTTACATTTTATAGCCTATGGATATTGAGAGCAAAGTTTAAGAGCGTAATTTTCTTTTCAAAAGGAGTGAGCCTTTGACTGTCAGCATTTAGTCAATTACTGCTTGGACCAAAAACAAAGTTGGGGGAGTTCTGACAGTTTCACACTAGGAAGCCAAGTTCCAGAAGCAAGAATCCTGGTGGAAAGCATCTTTAGAAAAAGGACAGTTACCTGTTCCGTAACTGGTGTTCTTCGAGATGTATTGCTCAGGTGTATTCCACTATAGGTGTGTGTGCTTGCCACGTGCACCGGTGCCGGAAGTTTTTCCCTTAGCAGTACCCGTAGTGGGGGAGTCCGGCTGCGACCCCTGGAGTGGCGCCTGTATATCACGCCATAAAGGGGGCTGCGTGCTCCCCCCACCCTCAGTTCCATCTTGCCAGACAACTCCGACAGAGGGGAAGGAGGGCAGGATATGGAATACACCTGAGCAACACATCTCGAAGAATGCCAGTTACGGAACAGGTAACGGTCCTTTCTTCTTCGAGTGATTGCTCATGTGTATTCCACTATAGGTGACTCCAAGCTATACCTGACGGAGGTGGGTAGGAGTTTTAAGGGTTACCGGGGCGGAGAACCTCCCTACCAAACCCTGCGTCATCCCGCGTTTGGGAGACGATCGCATAGTGCGAGGAGAAGGTGTGGACAGAGGACCACGTAGCAGCCCTACATATGTCCTGAATAGGGACATGAGCCACATAGGCCGCTGATGAGGCCTGAACTCTCTTCGAATGAGCCTTCACTATAGGAGGCGGGGGAACCCCTGCCAGGTCGTAACAGGTGAGAATGCACGAGGTGATCCAGCGGGAGATCCGCTGGGTGGAGACTGGTCGCCCCCTCAAGCTCTCGGCCTATGCAATGAACCGCATGAGGGCGGGTGGGGGGGGGACTTCCTAAATGGCCTGGTTCTGTCTAGGTAAAAGGCCAGCGCTCTGCGGACATCTAACATGTGCAAGCAGCGTTCCTCATTGAAGGAATGGGGCTTAGGACAGAGGACCGGGAGGAAAATATCCTGATCCATGTGAAAAGCCGAGACTACCTTCGGCAAAAAGGCGGGGTGAGGGCGCAGCTGAACCTTGTCCTTATGGAAGACGGTATACGGTGGTGCAGAGGTCAGGGCCCTGAGCTCCGAGACCCGGCAGGCTGAGGTGATAGCCACTAAGAACGCCACTTTCCACGATAAGTGGGACCACGAACATGTGGCTAAAGGCTCGAAAGGAGGCCCTGTGAGGCGGGAGAGCACTAGGTTCAGGTCCCAGAGCGGGACCGGGGGTCTGGCATAAGGGAATGCCTGATCTAACCCCTTTTAGAAACAGGGACGTCATGTGATGTGAAAACACCGAGTGGCCCTGCACCAGGGGGGTGGAAAGCTGAAATGGCCGCCAGGTGCACCCTGATCGAGGAGGGCGCCAGCCCTTGGATCCTAAGGGACAGGAGGTAATCGAGGACGAGCTGGATAGATGCAGAAGAGGGAGAGGAGCCCCTATCCCTCGCCCACATGGAGAACCGATACCATTTGGCCAGGTAGGTTCGACATGTGGAGGGTTTCCTACTCTCCAGCAGGACCTGTCTCACATCCTCAGAACATCTCCCTTCCTCCTCATTCAACCACGGAGCAGCCACGCTGTCAAGTGGAGCACGGCCAGGTTGGGGTGGAGGAGACGACCTTCCTCCTGGGAGAGGAGGTCCGGGCGGAGCAGCAGCCTGCGAGGGGGGGGGGCCGCTAAGAGTTGCAGTAGGGTCCCGTACCAATGTTGACGGGCCCAGTCCGGGGCTATGAGGATAATCCGCGCCCCGTGTGACTTCACCTTCTGTAGGACCCTGCCTATCAGGGGGAAAGGCGGGAAGGCGTAGAACAGGGGCCCCGACCACTGGAGCAGGAACGCGTCCGATATCGCACCCTCGCCCTGGAGCAGAATCGTGGACACAGGCGATTCTGGGCAGTGGCGAACAGGTCTACCTGGGGAGTGCCCCACTCTAGGAAGAGGCACCTGGCCACTTCCCTGTGCAGGGACCACTCATGCTATTGGGAGAAAACCCTGCTCAGGTGATCCATGAGCGTGTTGCTCTTGCCGGGCAGGTAAAAGGCCCTCAGGAGGATGTCGTGGGCTATACAGAACTCCCACAGGAGCTGGGCTTCCTGGCACAAGGCCACGGAACGTGTTCCCCCTTGCCTGTTGACATAATACATCGTGGTCGTATTGTCCGTGAGGACTCTGACCACCTTCCCCCCATGTGCTGGCGGAAGGCCACGCACGCCAGGCGCACGGCCCTGAGCTCCCTGACATTTATGTGCAGGGCCAGATCCTCGGGTGACCACATGCCCTGGGTCCTGAAGCCCCGCACGTGGGCTCCCCATCCCAGGTCCGAGGCATCCGACACCAGATCTAGTGAGGGAGGGGGCTCTCGGAAGGGAATACCCTGAAGCATGTTGCTTGGGAGGGACCACCATTGCAGGTCTGCCACCACCGTGGGTGGCAATGTGACGACCTTATCCAGGCCGTCCCTGGCCTGGGAGTACCGGGAGGCCAGCCAGAGCTGAAGGGGCCTCATCCTGAGCCTGGCATGTCGTACCACATGGGTGCATGCTGCCATATGGCCTAGGATTTGAAGGCACACCCGTGCCGTAGTTACCGGGAAGGCCGTGACCGAGGCGATGAGAGCCGTGGCCACCCGTGAGTCTAACAGCGCCCCTATGAAGTGTATGCGCTGAACCAGGAGTAACGTGGATTTCTCCTCGTTTACCACTAGGCCTAGAGCTGCGCAGGTGTTTAGCAGGAAGTTCATTTGCTCCTGCACGTGAGACCGAGTCTTGCCCTTGAGCAGCCAGTCGTCGAGGTAGGGGAAGATCTGCAGCCCTTTCCTCCTGAGGTGGGCCGCCACCACCGCCATGCACTTTGTAAAGACCCTGGGGGCCGTAGAAAGGCCAAAGGGAAGGACCGTAAACTGGTAGTGGTCCTGACCCACTAGGAAATGGAGGAAGTGCCTGTGACCCTCGAAAATATGGATGTGAAAATACGCATCCTGGAGGTCCAGAGCCGTGAACCAATTCCCCGGGTCTAGGGATAGAATAATAGAGGCCAGAGATACCATGCGGAATTTGCAACGAACCAGGAACTGGTTGAGATTCCGCAGATCGAGGATGGGCCTGAGCCCGCCTTTCGCCTTCGGGATCAGGAAATACCTGGAGTAAAATCCCTTGCCCTGGAATTCCCGAGGTACCCTCTCCATAGCTCCCAGGGAGAGGAGGCGCGCTACCTCCCGGCCTAGAAGGGGGGCATGCTCCGGGTCCCCGGCTGGCTCCCGGAACGGAGGATGGTGGGGAGGGGGCGAAACGAACTGCAACCTGTACCCCTGGGAGACGGTGCTGAGGACCCATCGGTCCAACGTTATACGGGACCATTGTAGTTGGAAGGCAGATAAATGGTTGGCAAAACTCAACTTTATTAACTGGGGGGTTTCCCTGGCAACAGGCCCGGTGACCCCCCGCAACGAGTCAAAAACGCCTCTTCCCTGGCCTCTTGCCCTTCGAGGGGCCAGGACGTGGGGCCGAACGGGACTGGTGCTGGGATCTACGCCTCTGCTCCCTCTGCCTCTTGGGCGGAGGCTCGTATCTCCCCCAAGCCGGGGGAGCTGAGGTTTGAGGCCTGGGCTTGTCCTTGACGGGCGGGACATACAGGCCTAGCGTCTGCAGGGTGGTGCGGGAATCCTTCATCCCATGCAGATGCGTGTCCGTCTGGTCCGCGAACAGTGCCTTCCCGTCGAACGGCAGGTCCTGCATGATGGACTGGGACTCCACGGACAGCCCCGACAGCGAGAGCCATGACGCCCTTCGCATGGAGATGACCGAAGCCATCGAACGGGCCGCTGTGTCCGCTGCATCGGAAGCCGCCTGGAGGGCTGCTTTGGCCGCCGCCACACCCTCGTCAATCAAGGCCCGGAACTCCCTCTTGTCCTTGTCCTGAAGGAGGGGTTCAAACTTTGGGAGGGACCCCCACAGATTAAAATCATATCGGCTCAGCAGCGCCTGGTGGTTAGCTACTCTGAGCTGGAAACTTGCCGAGGAATAAACCTTTTTTCCAAAGGTGTCAAGTCTCCTAGCATCCTTATCCTTGGGGGTGGGCACGGGCTGGCCATGCCTCTCACAGTGGTAAACGGACTCTACTACCAGAGAGTTCGGGGCCGGGTGGGTGTAGAAGTATTCGTGCCCCTTTGTGGGCACAAAATACTTCCTCTCGGCCTTCTTCGAAATAGGCCCCAGGGAGGCCGGGGTCTGCCAAAGGCCAGTGGAAATATTGGCCACCCCTTGGTGCAGAGGAAGGGCCACACGGCCCGGTGCCGAAGAGGTCAGGACATTGAATAAAGTGTCCGAGGGCTCCTCCATCTCCTCTGCCTGGAGCTGGAGGTTCGATGCCACTCTTCTAAGCAGCTCCTGATGAGCCTTAAAGTCCTCCTGAGAGATGGGAGGCAGCGCAGCAATGGACTCGTCCGGTGCCGAGGAGGCAGCTGGCACCGTGCCTTCAGTGTCCGGCGGCACCGTCGGGCCGAACTCCGGACCCGGGCCCGGTGGTTCGGTGTCCGCGGCCTGGTCACGGTGCTGAGGCAGAGACGCCGAGTGGACCCGAGAGGCCCCGGCGTGGGGTCTCGCCGGTGCGGGTGCCTGGGGCCACGGTGCCCACTGGCACCATTGTCCTTGCCAGGGTGCCCCCTGCCACTGAGACGCGTGGGGCCCAGCAGAGCCGCTTGCTCCTGCGCTGCGGCCCGGAGAGGGGCGGCTGGGCGCTGACGCTGAGGTCATTGACAAGCGCACGGTGCCATACGATCAGCTGGAACGGTCCCGGCCATGACGTCTCCGGCCCCAAGATTTCGACCTCGACGATGAGGACAGGTAAATCTCCGAGGTGCTGTCTCTCGACTCCCATCGGCGACCGGGGCTACGACGCCGCGGTGCTGGGGACGCCCGGGATGCACTCCGAGCACGGCGTCTATCGCGGCGGGTGCTGGAGTAAGAGTGCCGGTGCCATCGGCGTCGAGACCTGCTCCTCTCACTCTGGCTAGAAGAGGATCGGCATCGCCTCTTGTCCTGGCGCATGCGGTCCCTGCAACCGGAGGAGTCAGACCCACTCCCAGAAGACCCGGCCCGCGGGGTGGAAGTTTGTCGCGGGCTTCGGGCAGGACCTTCAACCCGGGAAGGCACCTCCGTCTCCGATGCCTCCGGGGAGGGCTGATGTGCGCCCAAGGGCGGCTTCCCTCGGGACCGGGGGCCCGACTGAGGTGGCGCTCCCGGCACCGGTAGGGCGAGGATGTCACGCGTGGCCTGGGCTGCCTCTGGTGTTGAAGGCATCCTCACTTCAGGAGAGGCTCGCGCAGACGGAATCGGACTACTCCGCTCAGCCTGAGTCGGAGGTCAAGGTCCCGTCAGGGATCGTGGGCTGCCCAACTCGGGTCTGGCCTCACCCCTCTCCTTATCTCAGCGCCGCTGAGTCTTCCCTTGCTTCTTAGCCGGGGAGCGGTGCCGACTGGTAGATGGTGCCTCACTGCGCACCGAAGACTCGGTGCCGTGCGCTGGGTCGGGTCAACGCGTCGGTGCCGGGGCCAGTGCCGACTCCATAAGAAGGGATCGGAGTCGGATCTCACATTCTCGCTTCGTCCGAGGCTTAAACGACCTACAGATCTTGCAACGCTCACTGAGGTGAGCCTCGCCCAGACAGCGAAGACACTGGGAATGTGGATCGCTTCTGGGTATAGGATTGCGACAAGAGTCGCACGACTTGAAGCCTGGGCCAAGGGGCATGCCCCGAGCCAGGCTAAGCACTAGAGAAACTGTTCACTCACGAAAGGGATACCACTAAGGCTATAAGCGCTGCAGCTAAGGCTGGAGCAGAAGTTCCGACTACCTTCACTGGCGGCAAGAAGGAACTGAGGGTGGGGGGAGCACGCAGCCCCCTTTATGGCGCAATATACAGGCACCACTCCAGGGGTCACAGCAGGGCTCCCCCACTACGGGTACTGCTAAGGGAAAAACTTCCGGCACTGGTGTACGTGGCGAGCATGCACACCTATAGTGGAATACACATGAGCAATCACTCGAAGAACAGAAGTTATCAAGGCCTGGTCTATGCTACAACATTAGCTCAACATAAGTCACCTCACGTTGACCTATTTCTGTATGTGTCTATGCTCAAATTGGTCTTCGGCCAAAATAAGTACCCCATTACAGTAACAGTAAAACCACCACACTCCCCATCCCAAAAACTGATGACTTATGGTCAACCTACTGAGGTTGATGCAGCACGAGTATAGACACTGACTGATCTGCGTCGACCCTGACACAATGCCCCATTCCCTGCATCAGTGACCATTGTGATCATAATGGTGAATTCCATTGCCCAAGGGTCACAGAGATCAGAAACCACACACTCCCTCAAAAATACCCCCGTTATTTTTGAAATGCCTTTTCCTGATTGGCCAGCATGGTGAGCACACCTAGCAGTTCTCCTTTGTTGGGCAGCTGCACACAACTGATCATGATGGCTCCATGCAATAGACGTGCTCTTGCCTGAAGCAGACAAAAGATATTGGATCTCCTGGGTCTGTGGAAAGAGAAGAGACTGTGCAAGCACAGCTACAAAACAGATGTACAAAGGTGGACATCTAAGAAAAGACTGCATAGGGGATGCAAGCAAAGGGGTATGACAGGGATCAGCATCAGGAAGCGAAGGAACTGCGCCAGGCAAACTACAGGATCAGGGCGGACAACAATTGATCTGGTGCTGAGCTGCATGCCATGTCTGACAGATACCACAAGCACTCTGCAGACCACCATGGATACCTTGGAGAAGACCAAGACAGTGTCACCAGTCAAAGTATAGACGAGCCAGATGAAGGGGAAGGGACCTTAGATAACATGGGCATGCATTTTTCCTTACATTTAAATTTAAAGATGGCACCCAGCCCAACCCCAAATTAACAAGACACAGGTACTGACTTTTTATTCTTTTACTAGTACAAGAAGAGACAGCAATACAACAAACAGAGGTATAGCTGGTATCTGCTTTTCATTCCTTTGTATGCAGAGAGGCCATACAGAGCAGTTTGATTTGTACATAAGGACTGTCCCTTGTATCTTCCTGAGAGATCCGGATTGAATTTTCATGAACACACTCCACAATCCTCACCCAAAGATTTCTAGGAATGGTAGCCTTATTTCTTCCCCTGCAGAACACTTTCCCATGCCACTCCACAATGAGTTTGGCTGCTACCATTGCAGTAAACAGGCTAGTGGCATATAGGCCCAGGCAGCTTCAGGACACCAATAGCAGCTGTGCTCCTTTGCTACACGCAGGAGAGAGAGATCCACTAAAACCACCACTGCCTGTGGAAATATTCAGTGCCATTGCTCTCTACTCATACCCATGCAATAGGGACTAAAACGTTATTGTTCCTGAGGATTCCTTCCCCCCTCCCAGCAGGCTAGGCTTACCATGGCTGGGGTTGGAGAATGGGGCTGTGGAGAGTTGCTCCAAAGCTTAAGTGTCAATAAGCATGTCTTATTAAAAGTTTTTATGGGAAAAAAGGAAGAGAGTTTTAAAATTTATCTTTCTGTTGTTAGGGTATATCCAATGATATGTCGTTTTTTATCAGCAGCTGCTGCGGCCTCGAAGTATGCCCCTTCCACACCCACAAAACACCCGATTCTGATGACGAAGAGAAAGAAAAGGACGTTCAGTGAGATCCTGCAAGCCAGTGCTGCACCAGAGTGCGAACAAAGGACCTGGATGGCCAACATGGCAGATGGCACAGAGAAGGAAAGAGTGGACAAGAGAAAAGCCCAGGACAAGGAGAGGGAAAAATTAACCAGGACATAATGGGTTTTTTCAGTCAGCAAACTCAGCTGCTACAGACCCTGGTGGACAGACAGGTCAAAAAATCCCAGGCTCTCTGCCCTTTGCAGACCTTGGAGAACTCCATGGTAGCAGTTCCCTACATCTTTCAGCATATCACAGGGCATCACAGGCTGCAGCCTTACCCCTACCACTCCATCCTGTGGGACAGCAAGGAAAACGCTGGCTTCACATAGACCAACTGTGGTTCTCACAGGTCAGTGTATATGTAGCCACAACAGATTACATTTATGCATTGAAATAGACAAATATTTGCTGTTTTTCCAATTTTAAAATTCTGTTCCGTTAATTTATCTTAAAAATTTGTATTGCATTGCCTGTTTCTGCACAGAGTGGCAAAAACAGTGCAGAAAAACAAACTTCTATTTTTTTGAAAAATAAAATTATCATTATTAGTTCACAAACATCTCCGAATGCATAGCAATAATCTAAGAACCCAGTGCTTATAAATGTACAGCACCACAGAACTTATAGGTTCAGGAAATCAACCAGCCATATTAATAAAGGTAGCGCAAGCACTACATAATTCCTAACAGCACCCAAAGCTTCAGGCCCAGGCACAGAACTCTACTGTAGTTGACCATTAAATTCTCTTTCAAAGCCTCCCTCAGCCACATAGCTCCACACTGAGCTCTTGTAATGGCCCTTGTGTCTGGCTGTTCAAACTCAGCCACCTTAGCCCTCCACTCTGACAGCAGCTTTTTCCCCTTTGCCTCACAGATGTCATTCAGGCCACAACAATATTTTTCTCCCTCAAATCCAACCTAGTGAGTAACGACCACCAACGTACCGTCAATGTACCAAAAGCACATTCAACTGGTTTCTGCACCTGCTGAGCCAGTAGTTGAATCTTTCCTTGGTGCTGTCAAAGTGGCCAGCGTACAGCTTCCTGAGCTCAGAGAGCAAAGGGTAGGCTGGATCCCCCAGAATCACTGTTGGCATTTCAGTATCACCAATTGTAATCAACCAGTCAGGAAAGAACGTTCCTGTGTTCTTAAATATGCATGTCATGCACTTTCCCTGACTAACCCCCACTGATATCAATTAAACATCCACAGTGATCCAACAACGCTTATATAAATGTAGCAAAGTAGCCCTTCCTGTTGATGCACTCTGTGGCAATGATGTCTGGTGCCAAAATAGGGATATGTATGCCATCTATCACCTCACTGCAGTTTGGGAACCCCACTGCAGAAAATCCATCCACTATGTCCTGCACATTGCCAAATATCAAGTCCTCCATAGCAGAAGATGACTAATGGCCTTACGCACTTGTATGACAATAGCCATGTGGGCATAGTTAAAGTTAGCTTACGTTTAGTTAAGAAAATAGTTTTATGGTTTGTGGCTGGTATAGAAAAGGCCCCAATCAGCAAGTAAAAGGTCATGAGAATAAGTAATATTGCTTACAGTGTGGGAAAGATGTATGGTCCAAAAAGTAAGTGAAAAGCTGCAGTAATAAGACAAAGGAAAACTGTCTTAAAAGAAACAAGCATAAATCTTCCCACTGTTCTACTGCTAAACAAGGAGGACTGGGGAAGGAGATAAGAAAGGAAGGCCTTGGAGAAAGGAAAGTAGCAAGGATGAACTGATTCAAATTGGGTTTTTGATAAAGCTGAAATTAAATGAAGTGTCTGAAGAGAGATAAATTTGAACGTTCTTGGTCAGACCCTTCCTGACCATTCTGGGGCACACCAGAATGTGATGTCATCCCTCCTCCGGCCTATTTGTAAGTATATTGCTCATATGCTTATAAATATTTTGCTACTGTATTAGGTGTAGTGACTGCTTATTTTTAGGCAGTTACACATTTAAAGCAATTGTATAAATACCATTTGGCCTTTGGATTTAATAAAGGAATTATAGTTAAATTTGTGTCTGGTGGTTTCAGACACTAAAATTAATAATTTCAAATATAAATAATTCCAACAAACCCCGAGCATTTATTTTCCAGCTCCAAAATGATTTTCCCCTAAATAGCAGCAATCTAGCATAGTAAGTTCCAGAATGCTATTGCCACTTGCTTCTCCACTGTCGATGAAGATCTCATTCTGCTATGTCTGTGAGGGAGAGGAGTTATTTAAGTTAAGCGCTAATGTGGACACAAGAACAAAGGGATATAAACTGGCTATCACCAAGTTTAGCCATGAAATTAGACAAAAGTTTCTAACCATGAGAGGAGTCAAGTTCTGGGACAGCTTTCCAAAGGGGAAAGGGGAGCAAAATACCTAACTGGCTTCAAGACTGAGTTTGGTAAATTTATGGAGAGGATGGTATAATGAGACTGCCTGCAATGGCATATAGCCAATCTGCAACTGCTGGCAGCAAATATTTCCAATGGCTGGTGATGGGACACTAGATGGGGAAGGCTCTGAGTTACTGCGGAGAATTCTTTCCCAGATGTCTGGCTGGTAGGTCTTGTCTACATGCTCAGAGTGTAACTCAGAGGTTCTCAACCAAGGTACATGTACCCCTGGGGGTACGCAGAGATCTTCCAAGGAGTACTCCACTCATCTAGATCAGTGTTTCTCTACCTGGGGGTTGCGTCTCCCAGGGGGATCATGTGACAGGTTTAGGGGGAATTGCACGTGCAGGGCCGGCATTAGAGGGTGAAAAGCAAGGCAACAGCCTGGGGCCCCAAGCCACAGGGGACCCCGCAAAGCTAAGTTACATGCTTCAGCCCTGGGCAGGGGGCCTCGGGCTTCAGACAAGACTCAAGTGAAAAACATGCTCAAGTATCACACTGAAACCTAAGTACAATATAGTAGAACCTCAGAGTTATGAACACCAGAGTTATGAACTGACCTGTCAACCATACACCTCATTTGGAGCCAGAAGTACGCAATCAGGCAGCAGCAGAGATTAAAAAAATAAAAATAAAAAAGCAAATACAGTACAGTACTGTATTAAATGTAAACTACTAAAAAAATATAAAGGGAAAGTTTAAAAAAAGATTTGACATGGTAAGGAAACTTTCTGTGCTTGTTTCATTTAAATTAAGATGGTTAAAAGCAGCATTTTTCTTCTGCATAGTAAAGTTTCAAAGCTGTATTAAGTCAATGTTCAGTTGGAAACTTTTGAAAGAACAACCATAACGTTTTGTTGAGTTACAAACATTTCCGAGTTATGAACAACCTCCATTCCTGAGATGTTCGTAACTCTGAGGTTCTACTGTATTTATATTCCAATCAATTTATTTTATAATTATATGGCAAAAATAAGAAAGTTAGCAATTTTTCAGTAATAGTGTGCTGTGAAACTTTAGTATTTTTATGCCTGACTTTGTAAGCATGTAGTTTTTAAGTGAGGTGAAACTTGGGGTACACAAGAGAAATCAGACTCCTGAAAGGGGTACAGCAGTATGGAAAGGCTGAGAACCACTGCACTAAGCGACCTGCAATTCTGTTCCTGCTAGAATGCCTGAAATAGAACAGATAATCCAAACCACTTCCCCATCAGTTTAGACTATGATTTTCAAAAATGAATTTGCAAGCAAGATCAACATCAGGTATCTGCTGCATTGAGCCATGTGTAAAATTGTGGTTTCTGTTTGCAAGAGGTGATGCTGCTGAAAAAAGCAGAGGGGCTTGATTGCAACATTTCATTCCATACATTTCAGCTTGAGCGAAAGGCACGGCATGCGAGCGGATTTTCAGTGGCACACTGCCCAGGTCCTGGCCACCGGTCCGGGTGGCTCTGCATTTTAATTTAATTTTAAATGAAGCTTCTTAAGCATTTTAAAAACCTTATTTACTTTACATACAACAATTGTTTAGTTATATATTATAGACTTATAGAAAGAGACCTCCTAAAAATGTTAAAATGTATTACTGGCACGCAAAACCTTAAATTAGAGTGAATAAATGAAGACTCGGCACACCACTTCTGAAAAGTTGCTGACCCCTGGGCTAGCCTCTGTGGTCTGACACATCAGTAGTATACGGCTTGATAGCTCCCATCACCATGCAATTTTGACAGGTCTGTATGCCCAATTAGGGTTTATGTCCCGCCTTCCCACCCCGTTTCCAGTGGTGCCAAAGTTTGGCGCCGTCGGCCATTTGGAAATTTTTTGTGTGGTGTATGTGTTTGACTAGGGGAAGTGTTGTGTGTGTTTGTGCTTGGGTACATGGAGAGAAAAAGGTTGAAAGGAGAGAGAGAGAGTGTGTAAAGATGAAAAAAGAAAGTTTGAGTAAGGTTTAGAGGAAAGAAAGGTTCTTTGGGGTGGTTGAGTTAGGAGAGAGGTTGGTAAAGACAGGTTATTCAAGAATAGAAAGATAGAACAAAGAAAAAAAGGAAATATTTGTTTTTAAAGGGTTAGTTTAAGAAAAGATTAAAATAATATTGAAAACTAGGTTTAAAAAGGGCATTTACTAAGGCAAAGCCTGTTTGGTAACCACACGGTTAAAAAAGTGAATAAAAAAGCCTTTAAACTATTTAATACCAGGCTAGGTTAAGAAAAGAGCCTTTAAAAACATTAAAAATTGTGTGTGTGTGTGTGTGTGTGTGTGTGAATAGGGGGTGTGTTGTGTGTGTTTGTGCTTGGTTACATTGAGAGAAAAAGGTTGAAAGGAGTGAGAGAGTTTAAAGATGAAAAAAGAAAGTTTGAGTAAGGTTTAGAGAAAAAAGGAAATTTGACAGAAGAGAGGTAAGTTATTCAAGAAAAGAGGCTGGTAAAGGCAGGTTATGAAATAATAGAAAGATAGAACTTAAAGAAAAAAGGAAATTTGTTTTTAAAGGGTTAGTTTAAGAAAAGAGTTAAATAATATTGAAAACTAGGTTTAAAAAGGGAAAGACAAAACCTGATTGGTAAGCCCATGGTAAAAAAGTGAATAAAAAAGCATTTAAACTATACAATACCAGTGTAGGTTAAGAAAAAAAGAGAGGTTAAAAGAAAGAACAGGACAAAAAAAAGATAGACAGCACATGGTGGAATCAGAATGAGAGAGAAAGAGAAGCAGGCAGAGTCTGTTTAGTAAGCACAGGGTAAAAAAGTGAATAAAAAAGCATTCAGTATCAGGGTAGGTTAAGAAAAAAAGAGGTTAAAAGAAAGAACAGGGCAAGAAAAGGGAAAAGAGAGCCCCCTTGGCAAAGGGCAAAGATAGACAGCACATGGTTGAGTCAGAGAGAGAGAAAATGAAAGAGAGAGAGAATTCTCACCTTTTAAGTCTTTCTGTCCCTGATTCAGACCCTCTCAGACTTGTTATCACCGCCTTTGGATCGGCCCAATCAGAGGTTGTTTTACAGCAGCATCATAGAATTTATTTTTCTGAACCAATCCTAGAGTTCCAAGATTTTAAACAATAGCCAACTTCCTCCTTTTCCCCCTCCCCTCTTCTCTCCCCCTTTCTTTTAACTGTTTTATTCTTATCTATAGAAACAGACCCCCAGCATTTTTCCCGCCATGCAGTCCTTTTACAGAGGAGTTTTTATAAAAGTTAAAACCATAAGCTTTTAGTAACAAATAATTTTTAAAAGTTTTCCCCTAGGTTTTAAACTAACAGGGGTTAGGTTTTTTTTTTTTTTAGTAAAAACAACGTGAAGCTGCAGCAAAGCACCTGTTAGCAAAGCAGCCTCTGAGAGTCAGTGGATCAGAGATAAGAAGGCTGCTTCTTTCCCAAACTTTTTAACAAACAAGTAAAAGTTACATTAAGTTTTGCAAAGGTATAATGACTTGAAAAGTCAAACCTAAGACACATCCCTTTTGTATGTGTTGTAATAAAAAAAAGGAGCAGGCAGAAGCACCCCA
This sequence comes from Emys orbicularis, assembly GCF_028017835.1. Lineage (NCBI taxonomy): Eukaryota > Metazoa > Chordata > Testudines > Emydidae > Emys > Emys orbicularis. The sequence continues at coordinate 71,607,008 of NC_088685.1, read as the reverse complement.
GGTTTAAAACCCCAGGTTTTTAGTAACAGACAGTTTATATACCCCTTATTTTGTAAACCGGTGGATCAGAGAGAACAAGTTTGTTTCTTTTCCCACTTTTTAACAAATAGAGGTGAAAGTTTTGTAAAGGAATAAACATTTGAAAAGACAAGTTTGTCTAAAGACACATTTTTTAAATTTAGGACCCTTGGCATAAGTGTTTTAATAAAAAAAAAAAAGAGCATGCAGAAACAACCCCAGGTTATAAAAGTAATGTATAGTGACAAAAAAGTTTTAGACTAACGTGGGTTATTTTTTAGTAAGCACAATTTGAAACAACAGGCTTTTTTAGCAAAGCCATTGTTAGCAAAAACAGCGTCTGTGAATTAGTGGATCAGAGATAAGAAGGCTGCTTCTTCTCCAAACTTTTTAACAAACACAAGTTAAAGTTACATTAAGTTTTGCAAAGGAATAAAGCTCTGCTTTATAATGACTTGAAAAGACAAACCTAAGACACATCCCTTTTGTATGTTGTTGTAATAAAAAAATTATGCAGAAGCACCCTAGGTTTAAAACCACAGTTTTTAGTGACAGACAGTTTATATTCCCCTTATTTTGTAAACCACTGGATTAGAGAGAAGAAGATTGCTTCTTCCCCTACTTTTTAACAAATAGGAGTGAAAGTTATATTAAGGCTTTTAAGGGAATAAACACTTGAAAAGACATGCCTAAATGAAGACACAGTCCTTTATTTACAGGAGTGTTTCAATAAAAAAGAGCAGGTAGAAGCACCCCAGGTTTAAAACCCCAGGGTTTTAGTAACAGACAGTTTATATACCCCTTATTTTGTAAACCGGTGGATCAGAGAGAAGAAGTTTGTTTCTTCCCCAACTTTTTAACAAATAGAGGTAAAAGGCTTGTAAAGGAATAAGCACTTGAAAAGACAAGTCTATCTAAAGACTTTTTTTATTTAGCCCCCTTGACATAATGTTTTAATAAAAGAGCATGCAGAAACAACCCCGGGTTATAAAAGTAATGTATAGTGACAAAAAAGTGTTAGACTAACGAGGGTTATTTTTTAGTAAGCACAATTTGAAACAACAGGCTTTTTTTCGCAAAGCCATTGTTAGCAAAAACAGCGTCTGTGAGCCAGTGGATCAGAGATAAGAAGGCTGCTTCTTCCCCCAACTTTTTAATACATGCAAGTAAGTTACATTAAGTTTTGCAAAGGTATAATTACTTGAAAAGACAAACCTATATGAAGACACATCCCTTTATTTACAGGTGTGTTGTAATAAAATAGAGCAGGCAGAAACACCCCAGGTTTAAAACCCCAGGTTCTTAGTAACAGCCATCCCCCACTTTTTAACAAAGAGAGGTGAAAGTCTTGTAAAGGTATAAACACTTGAAAAGACAAGCCTATCTGAAGACACATTCCTTTGGTATAGGTGTTTCAATTACATGCAAGTCTGCAGAAACAGTTTAGGGTTTAAAAACACAGAAAACCTGTTTATAAAAGTAAGGTATAGTAATAAAAAAAAGTTTTTTCCTAGGTTTTAGACTAACGGGTTATTTCTTAGTAAAAACTGTGAAACTACAGCAAAGCCCTGCTGCTCTTATCTAAACAACCCGGACCCTGTAACAAAAGCTGAACACATAATATAAACCATTTTAAAATGCATTTTTTAAAGTAATGTCTAAAACCCCCTCTTTTTAACTTATTAAATAAACACATGAAATAACAAACCTACCTGAAGACACATTCTTTTATTTATAGGGGTGTTTCAATAAAAAAAAAAAAAAAGCCTGCAGAAGCAACCCAGACCTAAACCCACAAAACCCTAAGAAAAAGTTTCCCCCCCAAGGTTTTTAGTGAGAACCACTTGAAACAGCCTTTTGAAGGTAGTGGATGAGAAAAGAAGAAAACCCCTTTGAAAAACAGGCTACCTGAAGACACTTTTTTTTTTTTTAATGTAACCCCATTGGCATAAGTGTTTTATTAAAATGTAAAAGAGCAGGCAGAAGCACCCCAGGTTTAAAACCCCAGGTTTTTAGTAACAGACAGTTTATATACCCCTTATTTTGTTAACCATTGGATTAGAGAGAAGTTTGTTTCTTTTCCCACTTTTTAACAAAGAGAGGTGAAAGGCTTGGAAAGGAATAAACACTTGAAAAGACAAGCCTACCTGAAGACCCATACCTTCATTTAGCCCCTTAGGCATAGGTGTTTCAATAACATGTAAGTCTGCAGAAACAACCCAGGCTTAAAAACACAGAAAGACTGTTTATAAAAGTTTTTCCCTAGGTTTAGGCTAGCACTGGTCATTTTTTTTTAGTAAAGACAGCAGGCTTTTGCAGCAAAGCAGCTGTCAGCAAAAACAGCCTCTGTAAACCAGTAGATCAGAGGTAAGAAGGCTGCTTCTTTGCCTGCTTTTTAACAAATACAAGTGAAAGTTATATTAAGTTTTGTAAAGGAATAAACACTTTAAAAGTTAAGCCTATATGAAGACCGAGCCATTTATTTAACATTTTTACATGAGTGTTTCAATTTAAAAAAAAGACAGCATGCAGAAAACACGTCAGAGTGAAAACCACAGAACCATAGTAACAGCTAGTTTATATCCCCCTTATTTTGTGATCCAGTGGATTAGAGAGAAGTTTATTTTCTTCCCCATATATTTGAAGCATTATGTTTTTTTTTAAAGTTTAGTATGAAAAAGCAGTATTGCCTGAGCTGTAACAAAACAAGGCCCCCTCTTAGGGATATTTTGTAGAAGTTTAGTGAACTAAGAAGGCTTAAGATACTAGCCTGTTCTTTTAAAAATAGTGTTTTTAAAGTACCAAAACAACAACATCATCATCTTCTTTGCTCAGCAAATTACAAAATCTTCCTAAGAAAAAACACTAACAGTTAGAGCGTGTTTTGGGAACAAAACAGACCGTGTTTTAAAATAAAATGTCAGTTGAAAATAACTGTGTAAAACTCCCCTCAATTGCCCGTTTTCATATTCTTACCCAGTTGTTGCTCCCTCTGTCGACAGATCATGTCCATATTTGGGGTACCTTTGTTGACAGTGAGAGCAATAGATTGTGGGTATGTATCTATCCCACAGTGCCTGGCGACAACATCTGTCGCTAGGTGTTGTGGGAATGCAGAAACGGAGCGTGGCACATCCTGGGATGTGCAAAATGTACCGTCATGCACCACTTTGTGTCCCACCCCTCCAAAGATCTCTGGCTTCCTTTCATGCCATTTTTCCAACTGTCATTCTTTTGTAGTGCGCGCCAGGATCTACAGTGAAAGAGGATGGATCCTGCACTCCTCTCTTATGCGCTGTTAGCTGGCGTGAGGACATCACGCATGGCAGCACAGTTACTCTCAGAGTTACTCGCAAAGTTAGCAGAGGATGAATTGCAGGCGCCCGAGTGTGATATGGACAGCAGCAACGTATCAGTGCTTTGTGCATTCACAGAGCAGCTACATATGGTAGACCGTCGCTTTTGGGCTAGGGAAACAAGCACTGATTGGTGGGATCGCATTGTCATGCAGGTGTGGGATGACGACCAGTGGGTACAGAACTTCAGGATGCGTAAAGCAACCTTCATGAAGTTATGTGCTGAGCTGGCCTCCGACCTGCAGTGCCAGAACACCAGATTGAGAGCTGCCCTTCCAGTAGAGAAATGTGTTGCAATCGCTGGGTGGAAGCTGGCGAATCCAGACTGCGACTGGTCAGTCACAAATCCATTTGGAGTAGGAAAGTCCACTGGTGGGGCTGTATTACTCCAAGTGTGCAGGGTAATAAATCGCATCCTGCTGCGGAGGACTGAAACTCTGGGAAATGTGCATGAAATAGTGGATGGCTTTGCAGAGATGGGTTTCCCTAACTGTGGCGGGGCAATTGATGGCACAAACATTCCAATTTTAGTGCCAGACCACCTTGCCTCTGAATACATCAATAGGAAGGGATACTTCTCCATGGTGTTACAGGTGCTTGTGGATCACCAGGGGTGTTTCACAGATATCAGTGCAGACTAGTCTGGAAAGGTGCATGATGCACGCATCTTCAGGAGCAGTGGCCTGTACAGAAAGCCTTTCTTTCCAGACCACAAGTTCACAGTGGGGGATGTGGAAATGCCCATAGTAATCCTGGGAGACCTGTCTTACTCCTTACAGACCTGGCTGATGAAACCTTACACAGGGCACTTGGACAGCAGCAAGAAGCATTTTAACAGGCTGAGCAGGTGCCACATGGTAGTCGAATGTGCCTTTGGCCATTTGAAAGCTCGCTGGAGGTGTTTAAATGGCAGGTTAGACCTTACCGAGGATAATATTCCCGTGGTCATAGCCGAATGCTACACTTTTCATAATCTGTGTGAATCTAAGGGTGAAATGTTTGCTCAGGTGTGGAGCACTGAGGCAGAGCGCTTGGCTGCAGTTTGAACAGCCAGATGCTAGGGCTGTCAGAGGAGCCCAGAGGGCTGCTATTAACATCAGAGAGGCTTTGAGGAACCACTTTGACAATGAGGGGCAGTAACACGTCTGCTTTGGAGTTGCTTCCCTGTTGGATCCATGTACAATTTTGGGGCCCAAGATACGTGCAACACAATGCTTTAGAAGCCTGTTTCCGAGAGTGAATTGATTGTTATACGCTCTTGTAGAACACAAAATAAAAACGCTGTACCATTACAAAAACTTAGCCTTTATTTATTGTTAAAGGGTAAAACCTCACAACTGTGTGTAGCTCCAGCTGTGCAAGCTGTGAGAAGGGATGGAGTGATGGGGAAACTCAGGAGTGCTGTGGAGTGAAAAGGAATGTGTGGGCATAGAGGGGGGTGGGCTTGGCAAAGAATTGTGCATCTGCTGCAGTGGCGCTCAAACTCGGATCTGCTCAGTCTGCAGCTGTATCAGAGACCTGAGCATCTCTGTCTGATCCTCCATAACTTTTATCATCCGCTCTGTCGCTTGCCTAGCAAAAGCAGCATTCTCTTTTCTGTTCTGCCTTTTGGCTTCTCAGCACTCTTTCCGTTCCCTGGTCCGTCTCTCATCGCGCTGTATAACCTCGAATGTGTCTTCTTTGCTGCTCCTAGGTTTTTTTCTTATCTGCTGCAGCCAGTCTGTGGGGGTGCATGGTGTGTTCTTCAAGGTCTGTGCTGAACAGAAGAGGGATTGTTACATTCCAGCAAATGATTGAAACATTTTAGTAGAAAGGGTATTTTGCTAGTAGAAATCACTTTCTCTCTGAGACTCTAGGCAGGCACACAGCTCCGCGAGCACCTCAATCATGGTGAGTTTCGGGAGTGGGGGAAGGCAGTTGTGCATACGGACAAAAAGATCACGGCTTGCAGGGCACCTTAGCAGGGATCTCTTTCTAAAATTATCCCACAATTTTTCACAGGCGGCCAACCTGCTGGCTGACATCTCACTGCTGAGGGTGACCAGGGAAACCAGGGCTCAGCTTCTGAATGCTTGCGGCTTTCACCCCGGTCTATACGCAGCTCAGCTATGTGCCGCTTTGGTCCCAGCTCCAGTGATTGCTAAATGGCATGGTACAGTTTCCTACAATGGGGGAACTAACAAGGCTGCAATCCCTTGGAATCTGTGGCAGAGGATTAACAAGTACCTCTTGGAAACTTTCCAGAGCCTCTCTCTGGAGGATTCCCTGCAGGTCTCGATGTCCATCGACACCCTGCTTGGCCATGCAGATTAGCTACACAAGGCAATGTTCAGCTCACAGAAAATACTACCTGCCTCCCACTTTTCGATTCCCTACATAAACGACAGCAACTTACCCACTCATCTGCTTTCTGCTCCCCGTTGAACACTTCTGGAGTGGAGAAAAGTTCCTGGCTGCCTGCCCCACCGGGCAACCCTGCTGGGAGGACTGCATCCTCTTCTAGCTCAACTTTTTCATCCACAATTTCAGCCTCCGGGTTACCCCCCATTTCTGCTGCCTGCGAAGTATCCATGGGGCAATCGGCAATGGAGGTAGGGTCACCACCGAGGATAGCATTCAGCTCCTTATAGAAGTGGCAGGTCTTAGGTGCACCACTGGAGTGATGGTTTGCCTCCCGCGCCTTATAGTACGCCTGCCTCAGCTCCGTTACCTTCACTCTGCACTGCTCCATGTCCCGTGCGAAAAGGCTGTGATCAAGCCCCAAGAAATTTGCCCATATGTGTCCCGATTCCTACGGGTCACTTGCAGCTGCGACTAAACAGACCCCATTCTCCCATATACTGATCAAATCCAACAATTCAGCGGTGGTCCAAGCGGGAGCGCGTTTGGTGCGATAGCCAGCCATGCTCACTTGGGAAGCCACCTGGGAAGCTCCTCCGGGAAGCCAACAAACAGAAAATGAGATTTAAAAATCCTGGGGCTTGCAAGGGGGAGGGGCAGGATGGCTGCAGGGCAGTGGAGTTCAAACCGCTGACCAGAGCGGCAGCATGGGAATTGTGGGATACTTTCTGGAGGCCAATAAAATCAAAAAAACAAAAAACAAAAAAAACCTGTGGTGTCTACACTGGCTGTTTGTTGACAATAAAGGGAGTGGAAAAGACAAAAGTCTCTCGCAGGACTGGAAGTTTTTTGTTGCCAAATCTAGGTGTTTTTTCCAAAAAAAGTGACCTTGCACTGCTGTTTTGGGGGACAAAACTTACCAGTGTAGACAAGCCCTTAGAGAATAGCTTTGAGAGGTATGAACTGCCCTTAAGTGTTGCTTTCACTCTGAAACCAGATGGCCATTCAAACGTTAATGTTCTTTTTCTGATAAAGACATCTCATCTCACAATTCCAAACTGCATCCCACACTCTGGGTGTCGAAAGCTTCAGTTGTTCCCAACCCTGCTGCTAAAGCCACCAGTGTCTACCTTTCCTATGGACTGGGAGACTTTTTCAAATCTCTTGTCTCTGCTGTGTTCTTCCCATGTGTCTTCTCCACTTTCCTGGTGTCAATGATTTATTCTCAGCTCTAACTTTGCACAGACTCAGTTTACCCCATTACCTCATCTGCGTACCTTTCTATTCTAACCGTCTCATTAAAACATTCTTGTGCATAAATCAACTAACCCAATACCCTTTTAAGCTCAGGAAACACAGGGTCAACAGCTCTAAACTAAACATTGAACAGTCTTTATAAAAACACATTAACTAAACTCATTTAGCTCCAGTTCAGCAAATCATCCCGATTCAGCAAGCACCTAGGAATGGACTTACTTTAAGTCTATGCTTAAGTCCCATTACTTCACTGCTTTGCTGGACTGGCACCTTTGGGCTTGATCTAGCTCCCCTAACAATCCAGGAAAAGATTCCTAGCAACTTCAGTGGAAGCTGGCTCAGGAGCTTAAACCCTGACCTGCAACCCTCTCTCTTGAGAGCAGTCTGATGGCCTCTAGTAGGAGCGCTCTCCTGCCACAGCTGCCAGGAAAGCAGTGAAGAATGCGGTGATGATTTCACTCATAACTCAGTCTGAAAAAGTCAGATTGTATTCAGGTTCTTCTGCCACACCCAATACCAAGCACATACTTTATAGGCAAGAAGCCGGGCAAATAGACAGCATTTGTCAGGTACCCCTGCTTTACACTGACCTAAAAACCAACTGTTCTGCTCTGCTTTGTAAGTTAAGACATGATTTGGAAGTTAATAGTTTGCAGCTGTTGACCATCTGTGTTTCCTGAGCTTTCGAACTGGAAGCATCTGTACATATCAGAACAGCAGGGAGGGCGTTACCAAAATGGAAACGGTCTTTGGCTAGCAAAATTGCCCAGGCTGTCTAATGTCCCTTGAATGGTTCTCAACCTGTGATCCGTGAACCCCTGGGGGTCCACAGACTATGTCTAAGATTTCCAAAGGGGTCTGCACCTCTATTCAAAACTTTTTTAGCAAATGAAAAAGATTGAGATAGAACCACTGGTCTAACTGATCACCATACTTAGAGTCTGGAAGGAATTTTCTCCCGGGTCAGATTGGCAGAGACCCCGGGGGGGGGGGGGGGGGGGAAGGTTCACCTTCCTCTGCAGCATGGGTCATTTGCAGGATTAAGCTAGTGTAAATGGGGGATTCTCTGTAACTTGAAGTCTTTAAATGATGATTTGAGGACTTCAGTAGCTCAGACAGAAGTCAGGAGTCTATTACATGGGTGGCTGGGTGAGGCTCTGTGGCCTGCAATGTGCAGGAGGTCAGGCTATGATCATGATGGTCCTTCTGACCTTAAAGTCTATGGGTCTGAGTTTGAAGGCTAGGGTGAGCTCACTACACAGAAGCAGGAATGTTGCCTTTCACATCTGAACATTCTGCAGCCACTGTCCATAGTCTCAAACCTGCATTACAATACAATCCCATCCCACCACTCACTGCTGGTTTCTTGGGCCCAACAATGGTGCTCCATTGTCTGCAGCAGCTTCCTGATCACCACCACCACCAAATTGTTTTTCACTTTGTCCCTGAGCAAACGGTTCTCAAATAAATCATCTCCTGTTGTTGCAGTACTTCCAGTGGGTCTGCAAATACAGAAGAATCATGTATCCTTTATCTGCAATGTTCGTAAGAGCAGCACAGATCTCTGTGGGGCTCCATGATTCTGTCAGAGATGGCAGACACTGAAAAGTGCCGAGCATATTTGTGGCAAGGTTTTTTTTGTTTTTTAAAGGCGCAAAAATTATGGGAAATGGATGGCATTATGAGATGGAGAAAGTTGCATGTTGGGAACTTGACCCCTAACTCCCAGAGATCTCTGTGCAACTAATTTCTACCCCACAACACAGAAAATTTCCCAAAAGGCATTCATAGATTCAAGGACTGGAAGGGACCTCGAGAGGTCATCGAGTCCAGTCCCCTGCCCGCATGGCAGGACCAAATACTGTCTAGACCATCCCTGATAGACATTTATCTAACCTACTCTTAAATATCTCCAGAGATGGAGATTCCACAACCTCCCTAGGCAATTTATTCCATTATGAACGGTGGCATATTGGGATATCTATCTTCACTTTGCATCAATACAAGCAAGCCTGTGAGTACACACAGCATGGACACAAGCAGCCAAGTATGTACGTGCTCAAGCGCTATACTAAGCTTTAGCAACTGTACACCGATGTAATTTGTGTTGATCAAAGTTTGTAGTGTAGACATGGCCCAAATAGGCTGGTTTCCTCTTTGTAATATTGCCTCAACAGATCCCCCATTGTAAGTACAGTAGAACTTCAGAGTTACAAACACCAGAGTTACAAACTGACAAGTCAACCACAAGCCTTATCTGGAACCAGAAATACACAATCACACAATCAGGCAGCAGCAGAGACAAAATAATAAATAATAATAATAATAATACAGTGCTGTGTTAAATGTAAACTACTAAAAAATTGAAGGGAAAGCAGCATTTTTCTTCTGCATAGTAAAGTTTCAAAGCTTTATTAAGTCAATGCTCAGTCGTAACTTTTGAAAGAACCATAATGTTTTGTTCAGTTATGAACATTTCAGAGTTACGAACAACCTCCATTCCTGAGGTGTTTGTAACTCTGAGGTTCTATTGTAACTAGCAAGCTGGGCTGCAAGTCATTAGATAGATCACTAAAGACTCAATCTGATTTCTCCCATGCCTAATTCTGTCCAGATTATAACAGCCCTTTTTAACATCCACGGTAGGCAATCTAGCTTCACCTAGAACCCATGTGGTTTGGAAAAGACAGGTAAGAGAGCCAAAGAGATGACTTTGGTCAGAAGTTTAGAATGAGGCCTTACCGATTTACTTTCATTATAAACGAGCCTTATTGAAATTCTTCTCTAACTGGAGCAAAGGCCGGTAGGGAAAGCAATTTCCACTAAGAGGCAAAAGAACACCTGATAACTCAAAAGGGCCTTCCATGAACTTTAACTTGGTCCTCACTAACTCACTCACCATGTATTGAGGCTACAAATTAGTTAGCCCCTTTACAACAGTTTTACTAACAGATGAACACACACATTTCTGTCACAGCAATATGGCAGACAGCCATTAGCTACACTTTAACTACAGTCTCAGAAGTTAGAGATAAATTGCAAGATGACCTGACTTGGTCAAGACCAATACAATTTTTTTTTTTTTTTATCCTGAGCGTACTATTGGGAACACTTTTGCTTATGGCATAAGACTGGGGAAAGCTTCAGTTGAAAAATCTAGGATATTTAGAACTGTAGCAACTAAACGTTCCTCCTCACCAACAAAATCTTTTTCAGCACATAGTGGAGTAGCAGATTAGTACTTAGAGATCTAAATTTTAGGTTGCTTTAAAAAGGTAAGTGCCATACAAATCATGTAAACGAAGACTTAGAGGCTCCTATTTTAGCCTAACTTCAAAATGATAAAAATAAATGAATCAGCTCTAGAATTCTTACTTTGCATTCTGTGGCCACAGCTGCAGCTTTGAAGGAATTTTCAGCTTTCTCTGTCAGAACGGTGAGGTCCTTCAGTGAAGGGGCACGCAAGTAAAACTCTAGCTCAGTGTAAGAAGGGATGATATTAGGTTTCACGCCACCATTTTTTATTATACCTACAGAAGAGAAGAGCCCAATTATTAAATGTTGCAAAGGATCAAGCAAAATTACGTACTCTGCCTTATGAAGCTCCTCATTTATAGCTGAAGGCAAAACAAAAAGTATTAGAGATAAGGCATCAGCTGAGCACTAAGTCCTGAGAATGCACCATTTAAAACTTTGTATTTGGACGCAATTACTTCCCCTCACAGTCAGCTCAATAGAAAGGAGTATCACGTGTACAAGGTGGGTGAGGTAAAATCTTTTATTGGACCAACTTCTATTGAAGAGAGAGAAGCTTTCACAACATATCATGTATACAGACTTTTTAAGGTCGGTATCACTGCATTCTTTTGGAGACACAACTCAATTATTCACCTTGAGTTCATACACACACACACAGAAAGGCAAAAGTAGTATTTACAGTTCTCCCCTGCTATTCACTGCAAACATTCTAAACTGTGAAACAATCTTGCCAACGCTGGGACAACAAGAGAAATTAAACGAATGAATATGTGACAGAAGTTCACAGATCATATGTAAGCACTTAGTTTAAATATAGCCAAGTAATTCTCCAGAGTTTAAGTTACACAAGCATACGTCTTGATTTTCACATTCCTCATGGTTACAGCCAGCCATTCTGGTAGTGTTAAGTTAATCTTTTTGTAACATAGGGTAAGGACACTATTTTTAAAGACCTCCTTGGATTCAAAAACTCAAGGGGTTTTTGAAAGTTTATTTTACCATTTGTGCCATGTGTTCCTATTTTGCTTTGCTAGTTTGGACAATGAAGAAAAGATCAGTTGGCTTCTGGTCAACCTCAGGTTCTCCTGTTTTAGCACACCGACATGAAGTTTGAATCCTTCATTGCAAAGTAATTGGCATTTGCTGCAACAAAGGGAAAAAAGCAAGCTCGCTAGTATCCTCACTGACTCTTGCCATTCTTTGGAAACATTTCCATTGATCTTACATTTTGTAAAATCTTACTTTCTTACAAAACCTAATTTTGGAGCCAAGTTTGAACAGAAAATGTTCCTTCAAACAAATGGATACCATTCCATCATGTCCAGATATGGGTACAGAAAAAGCCAGCTACTGAATAAAGTTATTTCTTGTTATGTGTTCTACACACCTTACTCAGCAACAAATTAGATTTCTTCTCTCCACAATAGTTATCTTTTGTTATCGTAACTTCAGTGGGAAGAGACATGTTGCTAGTGTTCCCATACCATACTTGCCAATTAATATAATTGGCATGATTAAGACTCTAACCAAAGCCAAGAAATCACCTATGTTAGTACGCTTGAATTCAAGGGCTGTTCAAAATATTGTGAGCACTACAATAATATAATATATGGAGATATACCTATCTCATAGAACTGGAAGGGACCCTGAAAGGTCATCAAGTCCAGCCCCCTGCCTTCACTAGCAGGACCATGTACTGATTTTGCCCCAGATCCCTAAGTGGCCCTGTCAAGGATTGAACTCACAACCCTGGATTTAGCAGGCCAATGCTCAAACCACTGAGTTATCCCTCCCCCCTGCACCTGGCAGGGTAGGGATATCAAGAGGCAAACGTGGAACAAGATCCTCTAGTCTCAATACACTGCAATACGGATTCAGAATGTGAAAGTCCTGAAAGATATGGCAATCATATGCTACATAAAGTAAGGCAGAAGAGGAGAACACGGCACCCAATGTTGGCAGAGGCTTGGAGATAAGAATAATGGATGGATGCCAGAAAAAGTTACTTTGGACAAACAAGGAACTGGCAAGTGGGCAATCAAGCAGATTTGTGCAATGCACACACTATAATATGTACTTTTCCAAAGAAAGAAAGTTAAGGAGAAAAGTGTTTAAAGATGTGCTGTAACAAAACTAGATAGAGTTAAAGAACAGAATACTGATTTTCCTAGTACTTCTGGCAAGCTAGCAACATTTTATTTGGGGAAGAAAAATAAGCCTGCCTGGAATCCTGGCCTTACTCTCCCTCTACCTCTCCCCCCCACCCCCGCAAAAAATTAAACTTTCAAAGTATTGCTGAAGGGAGGTCTCAAGATATACTTCAGTTTGACATTAATCAGAGTCCTAAAATATATTTTAATACTAGAGGATAGGTTAGGACATTCATTTTACAAGCTCAGGTTCCTTGGAAGGTTATTAGCTGTTGCCTCAACTCAGTGACAAGATCCTTGAATCTCTGTCAAGGGAAGCTTTTATTGCTTATGTTACATCTTGTTCCAGCTGGTCAAGCTTCTCTAAAAATGTTGTTTCCAGTTTACAAAGCAGTTGTATGGCTATAGTTATACCAATACAGCGTCTTCACCATTAGTGTCTTGATTCTTAGACAAGTTTGGCAGTTATGAAATGCTACATTCAGTTTATGTAAATATTAAATCTGCATTAATATACATAAGTGTCTCATTTGTGTAAATATGGAGGAAGAATGCTTATGACTTGAGGCCATACTGCCCTCCTATTGGTCTGCATTCAACAGTTTATACTAAATGTTGATGGTACCATAGAAGTTCCCTTAGAAAGGTATTTGGATGAAAAATGTAATTATTTCAAATTACTTTTCCAGTTAAATGTAACAATGCAATATTTAGGATTTTTTTTCAGAGTCAGTATCCGAACAGCCAGAAGTCTTACTTGGTGGACGTAAGATTGAATGAAGCTCTCTCACCATGAACTCTCCAGGTTGGTTTCATTTGCTGTCTTAAAACTGATATATTGTTGTATGCAAGAACAGCAGCGTCTAATGCATTTACTCCTTCCCAAGGATAAGCAGCAGCATGAGAAGCTTTTCCATAGTATTTCACAGTCACACTAGGAAATAAAAGCCATGACTTATTTGTTTTTGTCCACTTTTAAAAACTAAAATCAAAGTCCCTTTGGATTCACCCAACAATTATTAAAATTTTATATCAATGTTTTTGAAGCATAAGATTAAGCTGTGATTTACCAGGTCCTAAACTGTTGGGAAGCTAAACCACCTTTAACCACCAAAGCATAGATCCTGAAAGAGATTTAGAAATTAAGATTGTCCTTTCCCTCCCCAAACTCTGCCAACACTCCAAAGGTGAAAACAAAATAGACAATGCACTATATACATTTACAATGGTTAAGAACAGATTCTTTGCAGTAAAAATAGCAATATCCTGCTACATAAATTATTGCCATCCACTTCTTGCCAGCAAGAGTCCTACTATGCACCTAACCATTTAATAGAAGCCATGGTATGGGCTAGCATAAAGCCTCTTTTACCTCCGCCTCAGAAATTGGTAGTGTCTCTAGGGCAGAGGTAAGATGAGCCAGAGAAGAAAATAGATTTGAAGCAGGATGAAAACAACATGAAAAAAACGGTTAAAAGGAAGTCTATTGCGATTTGTCTGCTTCCCCTCTTCTATATGAGATTTATAAGAATATGCAGTTAGAGGACGATGATAGATGTTGGAAATTCAGATAATTAGATAGAAATTTTCTACACACAGTTAAGGCAGATTTCAACAGGATTAACATGTCTACACTGCAATCGAAGGGGTGATTGTACCTTTAATCTAGCTAGCATAGCTAAAAATAGCAGGGAAGCCCTTGCAGCTGCATCATCACTATTTTTAGCCATTCTAGCTGGATTTAAGCTAGCACAGGTATGCCTACTTGAGCTGCAATCACACCAACTGCAGTGCAGACATAGCCAAAGAGGTCCAGTGCTAGTTGCCAACACAGACAGCAATTAGATGCATTGTACAAATAGCATAAATTTACTTTGAAGTTCCTTATTGACAGTATCAAATCTATACCTTTAAGTTCTTGCCTATCTGCAATCAGTATCAACATTTTTCCCTTAACAAGAACTCATCATGTTTTGAAAAACTCCTTAAGACTATTTAAGCTTTAAATTAAATGCATCCCCAGACCAAAAAAACCCCAAAAAAACACCCCTCTGTAAATTAAGAAAAAACCATGACAGTTAGACATTCAGAGTTAAGGGTGAAGATAAAGAAAACACTTGTCCATGGGATAGAATTTGTAAAGCGATTGAACTGTTAGCAGCTTATTTTCCCTTTTATATCTGTTTTCAATAAAATCTTAATGTCTGAAGTCTCTTAAATTTGGAGAAGATATTACTTGCAGATGAAACACTGAATACACGCACCATTAAACATGTGCACCAGATTATTGGTTTTATAATTTGCACCACATGCACAGGTATGACAGTATGATGCTTTGCTAGTACCCCTTTGTTGTTTATGTGTGCTTCCTATCATTCCATTATCTGGGCCCAAGAGGTTTATAATAACAAGATAAGTTCACTGTTTAATGACACTTTTTATTTGGTGGCACACAGCATGCTGAAGATCATTTTATCTTTACAGCATGCGCTGAATGTATAGTCACAAAGGTGATTAAAATCAATATAACCACTGTACACTTCAGAGTAAGGTTAGTGATTCTAATGATCACTAACAAAATATGTTTTATTGATGAGTACAGCACCAGTTTCTGGTTTGGCAATATAGAAGGTCATAGATAAGGCATTCAAATTACTTAACTTTGTCCTTTAGTGATCAGATTATCACTACCCAGCAAAATTCATTTGGGTGCATCAACTTCAGCCTTTCATACTTGCAAATGTTTAGGATTATTATAAATTTAATCTTAACTTTAATTTCTAACGGATTTGTTTTAATACAATGTTCAAGGAAGCAAATCTGAAACTTGGAGCAAGAATCTATGGAACCTGGTACAGAATGGAAGCCTGTTGAAGTAATGGACAGAAAGATTACTTGAAGTCAGTTACAAGATAAGCACCTGGCCCAGGTGCTTATGACCTAAACCTCTCACCCAAGGGCACGGAGTCTGGAGAGCTTCCTGGCCTCTTACTTCATGCCACATTTATGTGGCTAGGAAGTTCCTAGAGTTCTCATTATCCAGTAATCCCCCATTGCCATGGAACTTTATTGCCTTAGAAAAGTGGCTCAGGTACCAGGAAAAGGATAGACAGTTTTTCCTAGAGATATTGTTGGCACCAACTTGAGAATAATTGAAGGAATGTACAGGGAATAGAGCTACAAGATTGGAAGTGGAGGGAAAGGGGCAGAGAAGATATCAGGAGTGGGTTAAGAATTCTGGCTGCCAGCCAATAGCTGGTATTAGGCAAGAGAAAACAGTTCATGGGGTAGTTTGAGAAGGGGGTTGCATATCCACAAAAAGGAAGAGAAGTTTGATTTGGGTTTTTTGTATTTTTAAACTAAAAAGCTGATGTCCTCACCAGTCATGCATGTTCCAAATCCGCTGGCGCCAGACCACCCCATTCTGAGGTTCCGAGTTAGCAAAAAAAAAAAAAAACCAACCCCCAAACACCTTCTTGAGTATTTTTTTCCTCCAACTCAGAAATGGAGTATGAACTAAATCTCACCAAGGTTTTTGGATGTACTTCATTTGAAGTTTCCAGGACAACCCATTTGAAATAAGACATGGCAAAGACACAAAACAGTCTTTAAGGTGATCATCACATACTTTTTTCTTCCATCTTAGAAAACAGCTTGTATAAATTAATTCAAGGGTAAGCAAAAAAATTATAACTCGTGGCCAGAAGACATTAGCCGAAATGTAAGTTAGCTCTGAAGCTCCTTGGGGCTAGTGATGGCAGAAAGGAAGCCTCAAATATGGAGGTGAATGCACCTATAGTGTCTTAAAATAAAACATGCACTGCTACAAGCCCCAAAATACATCTCTTCTTCCTCCCTCCCTCCTGACTCCAATACCTCAAAATATACCCTAGCCTTTAGAAATGCAGAAGCCTAGCACAAAAGTTATTCAGTTCAAATGACTGGGTAAACAGAACTTTTTGCAAGGCTGCAAAACTGTGCAACCTGAACTTCAAAAAGAAGCCAATCCATACCATAAGCATTCTGGGGGAAAAGAGGTAATTTAGTTCAACAACCTATCAGCTTCCTAAAGAACCTTTTAACAAAAACATTTATTCCATTATTCAAACTTATTGACAGCCTTTCATCCAAGGCAAACATTAAGCCTCAACAATCCTATCACCATTTTCCAAATACATGAACTGAAGTGAATGAGCATGCGACTTTTGCAATGGATAGCTGGGAATAGAGCCCAGATCTCGACTGTCTATCCTATGCACTAAACACTAGTACAAAGGTCCCAAAACTGGTCCACAGGAGGACTTAGGGCTAGTCTACACTCGCAATGCTAAAGCGCTGCCGCAGCACTGGGAGAGAGCTCTCCCAGCGCTCTAAAAAAACAAAAAAAACCAAACAAACAAAAAACACAACTCACCTCAACAAGGGGCATAGCTCCCAGCGCTGGGGCACTGTTTACACTGGCGCTTTACTGCGCTGCAACTTGCTGTGCTCAGGGGGGTGTTTTTTCACACCCCTGAGCGAGAAAGTTCAGCACTGTTAATTGCCAGTGTAGACAAGCCCTTAGTGATGGTACACAGGGAGCAGGCCATGTTTCACCATGCTTGCTCTCCTCCTGGTTTCTACTCAGTGGAAAAGTAGAAGGGGAGAGGAAGTTAAGAGCAAAAAGTAGTATGTGCAGTTATCACTTATCACTCTAAAGGCAACAATATAGACTTTCCCAACATTACTTTTCCATGCAGATTCTGTTGTTGCCACAGGAACGTCATACAACCTTTCTCAGAAGAGGAGATTTTTCACAAGAATCTGACAAAGTGATCCTCGCTGTGACAGTTTGAGAACCCCGCAGCACTAGACAGCTCACTTCAGAACAGAGAAGCAGATCTTTTGTTCAACAATACAAAACTAAGAATGTGGTGATTAAGGAGGAGAGTGGACAGGAATCGGAAGTCTATTAAATGGAAGTCTGTCAAAAGAAACCATAATATTTATAAGTTATACATTTACATTAATGAAGTTTTAGGTATAGGAAGCAGTTAACATTTGCAGAAACATACTGCTCACTACAATCTAGGATCAACTAAGCCTTAAATGTTTGTAGAGGAAATAAGAAGTTTGAGAAAATACAGACTGCAAAATCTTGGGCACAGGCTACTCTATTTTACTCCAGGGGAGGGGTCCTTGAGCTCAGAAGGACAGGTTGCAATCAGTCCCAGAGACACAGATGAAGGAGCAAAAAACTCAGAGGCCAAAGACTAGTTAAATCATCTGCTTGAGAAAGGAAACCATGTCTTTTCAGAGACACTAACCCAGAGGCAGGCACTGCCAAGTTATTGTGAACTTGAAATCACACATTTTCATTACTTTGTTATGAAACCTAGAAAGCTATGCACTCATATATGACGTAAGTAAATTTACTTGTGAAAAGGACAGATTATTTCTGGGGAATTATATAACTGTCATAACCTCTGAACTTTTATTAAACAAATCTTCAAGATTAATTTGAAGCATCAGTGGGACAAACTGGTTGGCTACCAACAGGGTAAATGGAGAAAACAAAAATTTACAGCTTGCTCTTGAATCCTTGGATATTATCTGTATATAAAAAGCCATGATACATGGGTTCTTCAAGAAAAAGCATTTCACGCTCTTGAGATTAGTGACAAGGTTGTTTTATACCAACTAGCTTTCATTCTGCTTTACAACAGAAAGCAAAGTCATCTCCAAGTCAAGAGTTTGAACGTTTTCCCCGTTCCAATTAAGGCTGACAGTGCTTTAGTTTGAACACTATTGTATCTATCATTGTGGATGGAAATAATCCTACTTTAAGTAAATTTAAAAAGTAAATATTTTCCAATTAATTTTAGAAGGCTTTAAGATGCATGCAAATGTTTGTTTTGGGACATTTTAACAGAATCAGTCCAAGGGAGAATAAAGAATTTCAGGGAATTGAAAAATATACAGCTTGCACAAAAAGACTGCATCGTTGAGCAATAAAATACAGCAAATGTCTGAGAAAGACAACTCAGGAGTAGAATTTTGTGGCACCAACATGGACAAATATTTTCCCAGAAACATAATATGCTATATAACAATGCATTATTTCTAATCAGCTAAATTGCAGAAAGACAGGATTTGTGTTGGCTTCCTTAACATAAGCATGACATATCTAAGTTTTATCAATGAAATGAAATGCCACTTGCTACCCTGACTAGATATTAACTCTAAAATTCTTGCAACAATAAACATAACAGATGCAGGCCTGAACATTACATTTTAGGAGAATACAAGAACTGGGTTTGAGTGCTCAGTACCGAGTACATCAACTTGCTCATGAACTGACTACATATTACATATGAGGAATACCAGTGATTACCAGACTCCAAGTTTAACTACTTTAAAGGCAGGTCTCCCTTCGCTGAAAAGATTCTGATGTACAGAAAGCAAAAAAAAGTGTCTTTCAAACATCTTACTTACTCATGCTCAGCCACATCAGGTAAATAAGCGGCATCACTTTGTGCTGGATGGGCCATAAAAACAACATCCAGATCATCAAAAGCACCAGCTGCTATGAGATCTATTTTGCCGCCTCCACCTTCTTCTGCAGGAGTTCCCAGCACCGTGATCTAGAAGAGAAGGTTATAGGGGTGAGCAAAATTGTCAACAACCTGATTTTGTTGTGCACAGTAGTGTTGTACATGTTGGTCCCAGGATGTTACAGAGACATGGTGGATGAGGCAATATCTTTTATTAGACCAACTTCTGTTGGTGAGAGAGAAAAAATTTCATGTTTACACAGACCAGTGGAGGGGGCCTCTGTCATCCCTACCCTGTAACCTAGGGTGCTTTGCAATGCCCTGCTGCTGTAGCCTCCAACCCTGACTGCTCACAAACAGCCACACCTTGCAGTATAACAAAGGCTGGTGAGTACCAGGGTGTCACTGGCAGGCTGCAGTTACATAAACACACTTTAAGAATGTCTCCCTCGCCCAAAGAAGCCGGTCCAAACCTGTCTGGCAGAAAAATAAACCCCGCAGGGATGGGCCAGGGAATGTGCTTAGATTAAATACTGAGTAGACATGCTGGAGCCCGTGGCTTCTTGGTGCCTTTGATGGCCAGGGAGAGAGCTCAGCCTGGGAAATGAGAAGTTGTATTGGGCAGCAACGGGATGGCAACCAAATCGGGCCAGCTCCCCCCATTCCCGGGCACGTTCCGCCTCGAGCGGCGGATCGCCCCCCTCCCTCGCCGGGTCTCACCTTCACCGCGGCGGGGAGCGGCTGGGGCAGACTCTCCAGGGCGTCCTTCACGCCCAGGGCCGCGGCCGCCCCCACCTCGGCGATGAGGTTATGGCCGCAGGCGTGTCCGATCCCGGGCAGCGCATCGTACTCGCACAGAAAGCCCAAGTGCAGCGGCCGCGGGGCCGGGGCGGCGGGGCCCCACTCGGCCCGGAAAGCCGTGTCCAGCTTGTAGTGCGGCTGCACGGCCCAGGCGGCCCCCGGCAGCTCGGCGCAGGAGAAGAAGCGGGTCATGGCGCCGTGCGCCTGGTGCTCTTCGTAGGCCAGCTCGGGGCGGCTCCAGATCTCCCGGCTCAGGGCGCTCAGCCGCCCGGCGCTCAGCTCGATGCACTCAGCCGCCCGCTGCTTCAGCTTCTCCAGCGCTGCCGGGGACACGGCGGCGGCCCCGTTCTGCGCCGGCTCCTGCGGCCCCATGGAGCCGCCGCAAGAGGTGGGCGGCTCGGAAACGGCTGGAGTCCGCCTTGCCCTGAGCATTGTAGCGACGCAAACAAACCCTGCTCCCGTTCGGCGCTGCCTCACCAATATCCCCCTTTCGCCTGAGGACCAGCGCGCGGAGCTTGCCGAGAAATGTACCGCGCTGGGCGGGGTCTGTAGTAGTGCACGATCCAATAACACATCGAGGAGAGGCAGAGGGCGGGGCTTCCCCACAGCTTTCTATCTCTGACCCCAATACCCAAGGCTGTGCTGTGGGGTACTGAGTTGGGGGGTGGGAGGGGAAGCTCTGGCACCTAAGGGTGGGTGATGGATTTCTCTCCCTGATGCAATGGCCTGTTAAGATGGTCAGTGGGTATTGCTGAAGGGGGGGGAATAGCTCAGTGGTTTGAGCATTGGCCTGCTAAACCCAGGTTGTGAGTTCAATCCTTGAGGGCGGCAGTGCTGTAACAAGGGCGAGGTGAGTAAGGCACTTGCCTGGGGTGCCTAAAGCTGAGCCCCAGAGCCTCCCTGCCCGAAGGAAAGCTGCTGCTGCCTTGGCAACAGGACACCAGCAGGCAGCCGGCTGAGGCAGCTGCTGCTGCACGTTGGGAGGAGGCATACACGTGCTTCGCAGCCCTCCCCTCCCCTGGAGGAGATGCCCAGGGGGCTTCTGGTGGGAGACAGACAGGATCATCTGAAGCCAGTGAACCTCACTCACCTGAGCAGCTGCTGGGGCTTCGGTGAGTGTACTGTGTTTGACCCTGTGATCCACCCCAGCCACCATTCCTGCAAACTGGGCAAGGGGCAGCCTCATCCCCCACCCCCAGTGAGGCTATGGCAAGGGGCAGCAGGGAAGGAAGGAAGCCACATGTAATGGCAGTCCCCAGCATCCGGCCCCCAAACTCCAGCCCAGAGCCTGCACCCCAGACCTCCTCCCCCCACCCAAACTCCCTTGCAGAGCCTTAGGCAGGTGTGCCTCCAGAGTTTGGGAGAGGGCTCTGAGCGTTCTGGGCACCACCAAAATTTCTACAAACCTGCCGCCCCTGATACTTGGACGGGGGGTGAGGAGGCGGTGAGCGGCAAGTCAGTGCATGGAGGGGGGCATCCATTTTCAGTATTTTAATTTTTGGTATTACATTGATTGACTGCTGTGTGCATTAATATAGTGACCCCCTGGGTCTTTGAATGAGGCTTTATACTGGGGGGAGGGGGATGATGAGGAGGCGAGTCGGTGGCTGGAGGTGGGCAAATCTCCCAGGTTCAAAATCTGGGACTGTGTCTGTTGGTCCTTTTTGCTGCTTTTCTCTGGGCTGGGGGTTGTCCCAATGCTGCAAAGAGGGTGTTCCCAAAGGAAGGTGCTTGCTTCTAACCAGTGGTGAACTGGAGCCAGTTCCCACTGGTTCGCAGGAACCGGTTGTTAAATTTAGAAGCCCTTTTAGAACCGGTTGTTCTGGGACAACCGGTTCTAAAAGGGCTTTTAAATTTAACAAAAGCTCTGGCAGCTGTCCACCCCGTCCCTGTCCCCAGCTCACTTCCCCCTCCTCCCCTGAACGCTCCGCCCCCTTCTCCTCCCTCTCCCCTGCTTCCCGCGAATCAGATGTTCGCGGGAAGCCTGAAACAAGCAGCAGGCAAGTAAGCTGGGGCGGGGGGGTGCGAGGAGGGCTCCAGGGAGGCGTGGCGCGGCCCAGTCCGGCTCCGGCCGAGCGGCTCCCTCCGGCCCCCTGGCCCCGGCCGAGCGCCCCAGCCCGGTCCCGGCCCTGGCCCCGCGGCACCGGTCCCGGCCGAGCAACTCCGGCCCAGCCCGGCCTGGCTCGGGATCCGCAGCACTGGTCCCGGTCCCGGCGGAGCAGCTCCAGGAAGCGTGGTAAGGGGGCAGGGAGCAGGGAGGGGGTGTTGGAAGAGGGCAGGGGAGTTCGGCGGTGTGGGGGGGTGGATAGGGGGCGGTGCGGTCAGAAGGCAGGGAACAGGGGGATTGAATGGGGGCAAGGGTCCCGGGGGGGCAGTCAGGAAGGAGCAGGGGTTGGATGGGGCGGTGGGGGGCAGTCAGGGACAGAGAGAAGGGGTGGTTGGATGGGGCAGGGGTCCTGGGAGGCCATCAGGAATGAGAGGAGGGGTTGGATGGGGCGGCAGGGGGCGGTCAGGGGACAGGGAAAGGGGATGAATGGGGCAGGGGTCCTGGGGGGGGCCTCAAGGAACATGGGGGGGTTGGATGGGGCAGGAGTCCCGGGGGGGGCACAACCCCCTCGTGGGGTGAGGAGGAGGGAACCTGTTGTTAATATTTTGGCAGCTCATCACTGCTTCTAACCCCTGAGGCCTCAGGTGACCAATCGTCAGACCCGCCCTTTATATTCCCCGGGAATTTTAAAAATCTTCTTCCTGTTTGCTCAGCCAGGCGTGGAGTGCTCTCAGCACATCTTCCCAGGTGACCATGCCTCCACGCGCCAAGCGAGCCCCAGTATGGAGCAATGGCAAGTTGCAGGACCTCATCAGTGTTTGGGGGGAGGAAGCTGTCCAGTCCCAGCTGCACTCCAGCTGTAGGAATTACAATACCTTTGGAAAGCTATCAAGGGCCTTGATGGAAAGGGGCCATGACCGGGACGCTCTGCAGTGCAGGATTAAAGTGAAGGAGCTGCAGAATGCCTACCGCAAAGCCCGCGAGGCAAACGGCCGTTCGGGTGCTCCCCCCGCAACCTGCCAATTCTACAAAGAGCTGGACGCGATACTTGGGGGTGACCCCATCTCCACTCCGAGCACCACCATGGACACTTCAGAGCGGGGGGAGGAGGAGGAGGAGGAAAGCGGGAGTGAGGGTGCTGGGGTGGGGGAAAACACCCCGGAATCCCTGGAGGAATGCAGCCAGGAGCTCTTCTCGAGCCAGGAGGAAGGTGGCCACTTGCAGCGGCCGGTACTTGGTGAAGGACAAACAGAAGAGCAGGTTCCCAGTAAGCGGCTTTTTTTTGGGGAAGAAATTTTTTCAGGAGAGGAGGGTTAGGGCTGCATGCATGCCTAGATGCGGAATAGCGCATTGATGTGGTCAATCACATCACGGTAATTGGCCTCGATAATCTCTTCGAAAGTCTCATCCAGAACGTGGGTAATGCGCTTGTGCATTTTTCTTGGGAGAGCCACCGTGGTCCTTGTCCCAGTCAGGCTAAAGTGTCCACGCCACAGTGCCGCGAGGGGTGGGGGGACCATTGCTGCACACAGGCAAGCTGCATATGGGCCAGGGCGGAAGCCGCATTGCAGTAGAAGACCCTCCCTTGCTTCCCAGGTCACCCTCAGCAGCGAGATATCTTCCAGGATGAACTCCTGTGGAAAATGTTGGGACAGTGTTCAGTGTAGGTGCCCCCTGCAGCTGTTGGCTCTCCCCAAAGCACAGAAACCCAGAGGACAGTACAGCCCTGAAACAATCAGTCCCCCTTACTCACCATTTTGGGGCTCCCGTGGGTTATGTGTGCTCTCTTTGGGATGGGAAAATTATGCTATTGTGTAGACTGTGTGTGCCCTCCTTAAGTGTGGGGGAATCATTACTCTGTCTGGTATAAACAATGCTGCCTCTGTTAAGTGTTGCATTTTGGCTTTACAGATGCAACCTTGAGATCTCAGCCGTCCGTGTTATCACCGGCTGAGAGACTGCAAAAACTCCGGAAGAGACCCCGAAAAAGCAAAGAAGAGATGCTGCAAGAAGTGATGCATCAATCTCTTAAAGAGAATCAAAAAGCGCAGGAGTGGAGGGAGAGCGAAAGCAGGATCCGCAAGGAAAGCTCAGCGCACCGGAAGCAAAGCACGGATAGGCTGATAAGCATCATGGAGTGCCAAGCGGACTCTATCCAGGCGCTCGTAGCCATGCAGGCGGAGCACTACCGCGTCCGCTCCCCCCTGCAGCCCTTGTCCCAAAACTCTTTGCCTTGTGCCCCCATGTCACCTCCAACCCACTTTCCCCAACATCCGGGTTCTTACCGCCACCAGCTGCCTCCAACACCTGTATCTTCACCAACCAGCCCTGAGAACTACGACCCTTACCCTCTGCACTCAACCCCCATCACCAGGCAGTCTAGCCATCCTGAGGTGCAGCCCTCATTGCACAGCACTCCAGACAGGACATACGCAAATCTGTGATTGTACCATTCCCCACTCCACCCCCTTGCCCTTTCTGATTCCCAAACAGTTGTTTCTTTTCAATAAATGGATTTTTTGGCTTTGAAAACATTCTTTATTATTGCATAAAGTAAAAGAAACAGGCACTGCAAATCAGCTTAGCAAACACAGATTCCTACTAACATTGTAACCACTGCACTTCACTCCCGTGCAGGGCACCAGACATGATTGCTGGTTTTCTGCCTCAAATTGCTCCCTCAAGGCATCCCTAATCCTTGCAGCCCCGTGCTGGACCCCTCTAATAGCCCTGCTCTCTGGCTGTGCAAATTCAGCCTTCAGGTGTTGAACCTCGGAGGTCCATGCCTGACTGAATCTTTCACCCTTCCCTTCACAAATATTATGGAGGGTACAGCACGTGGATATAACTGCGGGGATGCTGTTTTCGGCCAAGTCCAGCTTCCCATACAGAGATCGCCAGCAGCCCTTTAAACAGCCAAAAGCACACTCCACAGTCATTCGGCACCGGCTCAGCCTGTAGTTGAACCGTTCCTTGCTGCTGTCAAGGCTCCCTGTGTAGGGTTTCATGAACCACGGCATTAACGGGTAAGTAGGGTCTCCAAGGATCACAATGGGCATTTCGACTTCCACTACTGTGATCTTCCGCTCTGGGAAAAAAGTCCCAGCCTGCAGCTTCCTGAACAAGCCAGTGTTCCGAAAGATGCGTGCATCATGCACCTTTCCAGGCCAGCCTGCGTTAATGTCAATGAAACGCCCACGGTGATCCACAAGCGCCTGGAGAACCATAGAGAAATACCCCTTCCGATTAACGTACTCGGATGCTAGGTGGGGTGGTGCCAGAATAGGAATATGCATCCCATCTATCGCCCTTCCACAGTTAGGGATACCCGTTTGTGCAAAGCCATCCACAATGTCCTGCACGTTACCCGGAGTCACAGTTCTTCTGAGCAGGATGCGATTAATGGCCCTGCAAACCTGCATCAACACGATTCCAACGGTCGACTTTCCCACTCCAAACTGGTTCGCGACCGATCGGTAGCTGTCTGGAGTTGCCAGCTTCCAGATTGCAATAAATACCCGCTTCTCCACCGGCAGGGCAGTTTTCAATCTCACGTCCTTGCGCTGCAGGGTGGGGGCGAGCTCCTCACACAGTCCCATGAAAGTGGCTTTTCTCATCCGAAAGTTCTGCAGCCACTGCTCGTCATCCCAGACTTGCATGACGATGTGATCCCACCACTCAGTGCTTGGTTCCCGACCCCAAAAGCGGCGTTCCACAGTGCTGAGCCTGTCCGTGAATGCCACAAGCAATTTCGTGTCGTACACATTACGCGACTGGACATCATCGTCGGACTCCTTACTGTCACTTTGGATCTTAAGGAACAGCTTGACTGCCAAACGTGACGTGCTGGCGAGACTCGTCAGCATACTCCTCAGCAGTTCGGGCTCCATTTCCCACAGACCGAAACGGAACACAGATCGCACTGCACAGAAACCGTTGAAAGATGACATTGAAAGATGGCGCTAAATGTGGACGGAAACACGGGGATTGCTGGGATGCGAAGCGATGCATCACGGGGCGTTGGGACAGGACCCAGAATGTCCCGCACCCCCTACCCCCTTCCCACAACCCACTGCGCCAGAATGGGAAGAGGTGCTCTGTGGGATAGCTGCCTATAATGCACCGCTCCCAATGCCGCTGCAAGTGCCGCAAATGTGGCCACGACAGTGCGCTGTCAGTGTGGACAGACTGCAGTGCTTTCCCTACTCAGCTGTACGAAGGCAGGTTTAACTCACAGCGCTGTACATCTGCAAGTGTAGCCATACCCTTATTGTCCTTGGTCTAGCTCCCAGCCTCTCTCCAAGGGTTGCAGCTGTCTGGAGGTGCCTGCCTTCCACGCCTTCCTCATTCACACCTCATTCATTCAACAGGGCAATTGATTACAAAGTAGGGGGGAAGATCTTATTCTACTTCTAGCAAAAAGACATTTTTCCTTTACCTTAATTATACTACCTTATACAAAAATGCATAATGCAGAGATTTATCTGCAACTGCATTGATTGACTGCTGTGTGCAGTAATATAGTGACCCCTGGGTCTTTGAATGAGGCTTTATACTTGGGGAGGGGGCGAGCCGGGGGTGAGCAGGTGGGCAAGTGGGCAAAGAGGCGAGCAGTGAGCCAGCAGGGGTTCTAGGGGCAGGCATGGGGGTTTCTGGCAGGGGAGGGAGAAGGTGAAAGGAGGCGAGTGGTGGGTGGGGGACTGACTAGGAGGGACACAGCAGGCCAGCGGGGGGCTAGGGGGTGAAGAGGGGTGTGATGATGGGGCTGAGCGGGGAGGGGGCGGGTCCTATTTTACTGCTGTGATCTGGTCACCCTATGCGTGCCGTTTCTCCCCCCCCCCAACCTTCCTTTTCGGCCCACAGCTGTTTCGGCGGGGCGGCGCTGGGGAAGGAGGGTTTGTTTCCGTGGGGCGGGCGGCGCTTGGGGGGGGAGCTGTGTTTCGGGGGTCTGGGCGGCGCTGGGGGGGGGCGCAATTTTATATTTTTGCCTCGGGCGCAAAAATAGCTAGTTACAGCTCTGCTTGAGGGGGCCACTTAGGGATCTGGGGCAAAATCAGTACTTGGTCCTGCTAGTGAAGGCAGGGGGCTGGACTCAATGACCTTGCAGGGTCCATTCTAGTTCTATGAGATAGGTATATCTCCATATATACTGAGTGTGGGGAGGCTCTGTGACCTGGGTTCCAAGGCGGTCAGACTGGATGGTCACAATGGTCCAGGCTGTCCATTTGTCCAGTTTTAAACCCCACCATTCTGCTAGTCCAACCTTTGTCCCCTGGCTGGTACAGAGATAAAACCGGACATGGTTTTGTCTGGTATGACAGGGACCTGACTGTACCACTCCACCCCCACCAGCGTGACCTCGCACACACCACATATATAACAACCTTTTATATATTTGGAGACTGTTATCATATCCCCCTCTCAGTCTTATCTTCTTTATGCTAAGTTCCCAATTCTTTCGATCTTTCCTTATATATCATGTTTTCTAAACCTCTTATTCCTGTTGCCTTCCTCTGAACTCTCCAGTTTATTCACTTCTTTCTCAATGTTTGGTGCCCCAAACTACACATAGTGCTCTAGCTGAGACCTTATCAGTGCTAAATGGAGCTGAACAATTACCTCCTGTATCTCACATATGACACTTTGATTAATATAACCCAGAATGGCATTTGCCTTTTTCACAACAGCATCACACTGTTGACTCATATTCAATTTGTGATCCATTATAACCCCCTGATCCTTTTCTGCAGTACTGCTGTCTAGCCAGTTATTCCCCATTTTGTATTTATACACTTGATTTTTCCTTCCTAACTGAAGTACTTGTCTTTATTGAATTTCATCTTATTGATTTCAGGCCAATTCTCCAATATATCAAGATCATTTTGAATTCTAATCTGTTCCTCCAAAGTGCTTGCAACCCCTCCCAGCTTGGTGTCACCTACAAATTTGGTAAGCATACTCTCAACAACATGGATGGTGGAGTAAATAAAAATATTGAATGGTACCAAATCTAGGACAGATCCCTGCGGGACCCCACTTGGTATGTCCTCCCAGTCTGACAGTGAATCATTGATAACTACTCTTTGAGTATAGTTGTGCACCTCCTTATAGTAATTTCATCTAGACCACATTTCCCTAGTTTGCTTATGTGACCATCATGTGGGACTGTGACAGAAGCCTTACTAAAATCCAGATATATCACACCTACTGCTTCCCCTCATCCAGTAGGCCCGTTATGTTATGAGGTATAGAGAATTGATAAGAAATATTAAAAACTTCAGGAAAAAGTTCATGAGTGGCAGAGCTAAGGACAATAGAGTTTGAAAAGTATATTAGGAACAAAAGAAATCCTACCAATTGTATAGGGGGTATAGACGTAACACTGAATGGAGATGGTGAAATTGTTAATAATGATGCAGAAAGTGTTCAGTAAATGTTTCTGTTCAGTATTTGGAAAGAAGCAGGATGATATAATCATATCACAAGGATGATTAAATACTTTCCACCTGATCAACAGGCCCAGGCAACTTGCATTGAAGAGACCTAAAACAGTTGGCTAAGCAAATCTCTGGCCCACTAATGTTAATTTTTAATACATTTTGGAGTACTTGGGAAATTCCAGAAGACTATAAGAGTACTAATATTGTGCCCACATTCAAAAAGTGAAAGCTGGATGACCATGCTGGTTAGCCTTACCTCAATCTTGGGCAAAATAATGGAAAGCTGATACAGGATTCAATTGTTAAAGAGCAAGAATATAATTTATGCCAGTCAAAATGGGTTTTATAGAAATAGGTCTTGTCAGATAAATCGGATTTCATTCTTTGATGAAATTACAAGTTTAGTTCATGAAGGTTTGAGCTGTGGTGCAGTCTCCTTTGGTTGAGGATACACAGCTCCACTTAGACAATTTGGTCTTTAGTTTAAGAGTATTCTTGGATTCCTTGCTGACAGGGCCAGCTCTGGCTTTTTTGCCGCCCTAGGCAAAAAAGCCACCGGCCACCCTCCCCCCTGCCCATTGCGGCAGGGGAGGGCGCCGAGCCCGGCCGCGGGCCCGCAGTCCCCGACAGCCAGAGCGCTGGGGGGAGGGCGGAGAGCCCGGCCGGGGCTCTCCGCTCTCCCCGGCGGCCAGAGTGCTGGGAGCAGGGCGGAGAGCCCCCGGCGGCCAGAGCGCCGGGAGCAGGGCGGAGAGCCCGGCCGGCGCTCTCCGCTCTCCCCGGCGGCCAGAGCGCCGGGAGCAGGGCGGAGAGCTCCCGGCGGCGAGCCCGGCCGGGGCTCTCCGCTTTCCCCGGCAGCCAGAGCACCGGGGGGAGGGTGGCGAGCCCCCTGCGGCCAGAGCGCCGGGAGCAGGGCGGAGAGCTCCCGGCGGCCAGAGCGCCGGGGGGGAGGGTGGCGAGCCCGGCCGGGGCTCTCCGCTTTCCCCGGCGGCCAGAGCACCGGGGGAGGGTGGCGAGCCCCCGGCGGCCAGAGCGCCGGGGGGAGGGCGGCAAGCCCGGCCGGGGCCCTGCTCTCCCCGACCAGCCGGAGCGCCGGGGGGAGGGCGGCGCGCCCAGCCGGGGCCCCGCTCTCCCCGGCGGCCAGAGCGCCACGGGGAGGGCGGCGAGCCCAGTCGCGGCCCCGCTCTCGGGCCGGAGCGCCCCGCCGCGCCGCCCCCCTCCAGGTGCCGCCCCAAGCACACGCTTGGTGGGCTGGTGCCTGGAGCCGGCCCTGCTTGCTGACATTAAGCTCACACATTTGGGCTACGATACTCCATCCCCTTCTGGTGGATGATGACCTGGCCTCAGTTATTCATCCCTTCATTACTTCTTGTCTGGACTATAGCAATGTGATATACCCGGGCATGAAGCCACCAGCATATAGGAAACTCCAACTATTACAGAATGCTGCAGCACATCCCCTCAGAAACATAGGCTACCATGAACACATAACACCGGTCCTCTACTCTCTACACTAGCTTCCCAGAGAATTTCAAATCAAGTTCAAGGTCTTGGTCATTATCTTCAAGGCGCTCCATGGTCTGGGCCCAGGATATCTAGAGACTGCCTAAAGCGCCGCAGTGCAGACCATGGTCAACTACATTCATCTAGCACAATGGAACTCTCTACAATAAGAGAGTCTTGTAAAGCTTGTCTGTGTGGGAGACAGAACTTTCTGAAGGGCCAGACTGAGACTGTGGAATTAATTTCCTCAGGAACTGAGGACCATACCAAACCTAGCAAACTTCCGCTCCAAGTGAGAGGTGCATTTCTTTTGACCTGCCTTCTCTAACCTAAACACATAGCAACATGTATATTTAAATAAATAATACAAAACAAACCTAAAACCCCGCCAAAAACACACACACTACACTGCACATACTTCTGTCCCTTGACAGAGAGTGAGAGAACAACCAATGCATCACAGATGTGTAGTCACATTGCTTATTGCTAGGGCCCTACAAAATTCACCGCCATGAAAAACGCATCATGGACCATGAAATCTGGTCTCCCCCCTGTGAAATCTGGTCTTTTGTGTACTTTTACCCTATACTATATAGATTTTATAGGGGAAATCTCAGTTTCTCAAATTTGGGGTCCTGATTCAAAAGGGAGTTTCGGGGGGGGTCACTAGTTTATTTTAGGGGGGTCACGGTATTGCAACCCTCACTTATGTGCTGCCTTCAGAGCTGGGCAGCCGGAGTTCAGCGGCTGTTGGCTGGGCGCCCAGCTCTGAAGGCAGTGTCCCCCCCAGCAGCAGCAGCACAGAAGTAAAGTAGCAATAGCATAACATGCCACCTTTACTTCTGCATTGCTGCCTTCAGAGCTGGGCAGCTGGAGATGGCGGCTGCTGACTGAGGGCCCAGCTCTGCAGGCAGTAGCACAGAAGTAAGGGTAGCAATACCATATCATGCCACCTTTACTTCTGCGCTGCTGCTGGCGGCAGCTCTGCCTTCCGAGCAAGGCTCCCAGGCACAGCCACCATTCTCCAGCAGCTCAGCTCTGAAGGCAGCGCTGCCGCCAGCAGCAGTGCAGAAGTAAGGGTAGCAGTACTGCAAACCCGCCTTGTAATAACCTTGCAACCCTCCCCACACATAGACACACAACTGCTTTTTGGGTCAAGACCCCTACAATTACAACACCGTGAAATTTCAGATTTAAATAGCTGAAATCATGAAATTTACAATTTTTTTAATCCTATGACCGTGAAATTGACCAAAATGGACCGTGAATTTGGTAGGACCCTACTAATTGCACTGCTAGAAGGTGCTCAGATACTACAGTGTGAGCACAGTATAAGAGCCTATATAGAACAGAAATAGATGTAATATATTTTGATTTTTGTAAGGTATTTGACTTAGTACCGCACAACACTCTGATTAAAAAGTTAGCACTATACATTATCAATAAAGCACACATTAAATTAATTAAGAACTGGCTAATAGCCAGCTTCTAAGAGGAGGGGGAGCAAACATAAAAAAGGCGCCCCCCCCTTGGCTCCTCCTCTGGCCATGCCCCCCTTGGCTCCTCCTCCGGCCGCACCGTCCCTCCCCCCCCATGGCTCCTCCAGCCCTGCCGTGCCACCCCCGTGGTCCGCCCCCCCTCGCTCCTCCGGCCACAGCTGCTGGCCGCATGCTGCGCCCCCCGCTCCTCCGGCCGCGCCCCCCGCCCGCTCCTCCGACCGTGCCCGCCGCCAGCCTGATCCCCCCTTGCTCCTCCGGCCGCAGCTGCTGGCCGCGCTGCGGGCCGCATGCCGCGCCCCCCCGCCCGCGTCCCCCCCGCTCCTCCGCCACTTTTGGAAAGGCGGGGGAAGCGGTTGCTTTCCCTGCACCCCTCTAGCTACGCTACTGGCTGGAGGCAGTGCGAGTCGGGCACAGATGCGCTCAGATTTCAGGGTAATGAGGGACTTCAACATCTCTGTCTGCCCTCTAGGAGCTTTATCATTGCTCATGCCCCTGGGTCTTTTCCTGGCTATCCAGCCTGAGTCTTTCATTGATTGTCTCCCTCCATGCTCTTGCTTCACTAAGTGCTGCATCTGTTGACAGCAGCACTTTGCAAAACATATCCTCCTTACTCTTCCTGGGTTGGCACCTTATCTGACGGAGGCGCTCCACCGGTGTGGAGGAGTGATTCCTCAAGGGCAAATCTGCATAAGCCAAAGAAACAATGAACAGTGATAGTATTAAGTATCAGACGGGTAGCCGTGTTAGTCTGGATCTGTAAAAAGCAACAAAGAGTCCTGTGGCACCTTTAAGACTAACAGATGTATTGGAGCATAAGCTTTCGTGGGTGACGAAGTGGGTATTCACCCACGAAAGCTTATGCTCCAATACATCTGTTAGGCTTAAAGGTGCCACAGGACTCAGTGATAGTATTGTGAGTGCACTCACAGCCAAGGATTAGAAAAGTTACACACACCTCTTTCTCACTGTCCCTTGGCTAGCACACAGGTCAGGACATCTCTCGGGATCAGAATACACCTCTTTCTCACTGTCCCTTGGCTAGCACACATCTCTCGGGATCAGAACAACTAAGGCCCAACAG
Source organism: Emys orbicularis (assembly GCF_028017835.1). Classification (NCBI taxonomy): domain Eukaryota; kingdom Metazoa; phylum Chordata; order Testudines; family Emydidae; genus Emys; species Emys orbicularis. Next base: position 71,574,728 of record NC_088685.1, on the reverse strand, counting down.
CATTCCATTAGATGCCAGGATCCCAGGAGATGGTGGGAATGGCAGCCATGATAAAGCTTGTTGCACTGGTTGTTGGCAGACAGCTGCTTCTTCTGCTTGATTTTCCCTGTAAAGGCTTTTCTTTTAAGATCACAAAAGGGAGTTATGGGCAGAATAGCCCATCCCCTCATTATTTTGTTCACAAATTAGGCCTAATTTCTGACATACTAATTTTGGTCCATTGAGTTCCAATTCCACACTTGTTTACCATGCATAATATTAACACAGTCTTTGAATTACATCACTAGGCCTTTACATTTGGACTAATTCAGTCTGTCTCCCTTTTGCACCTTTTTTATAGGTTATTGTGACATTTTATAAACTTTCACTCACTTCTCACAATTGACCTCAAAATTAGGGTAAATTTGTAGGCCCAATTATCAAAACAGTACTAAAGGGCTCTTTAATCTAGCGGAGAAAGAAATAACAAGAACCAGTAGCTGGAAATTGAAGTCAGACAAATTCAAATGAGAAATTAGGCAGAATTTTTTTTAACAGTGAGTGTGACTACCCATTGGAACAAACTACCAAGGAAAATGATGGCTTCTCCATCTCCTAATAGAGGGGAGGGATAGCATTGGCCTGCTAAACCCAGGGTTGTGAGTTCAATCCTTGAGGGGGCCATTTAAGGATCTGGGGCAAAATAATCTGTGAGGGATAATCTGTGAAGGCAGGGGACTGGACTTGATGACCTCTCAAGGTCCCTTCCAGTTCTACATTTCTATGATTCTAATGTCTTCAGATCAAGACTGGATACCATTCTGGAAGATGTGCTTTAGTTAACCCACACATTATTACCTAGCTTAATACTGGGGTAACTGGATGAAATCCTATGGCCTGTGATATACTGGAGGTCAGACTACATGAACGATGGTCCCTTATTGCCTGAAAATCTATAAATCTATTAAATCATTTTACCGGCCCTTCTGCATGCCCACTTTTATCAAAATGTCCTCCTCCATGTGGATATTTGGTGTAGCCGTTAGTTGTGTTAGGATTATACTTCCTTATGGAGAGTCAGACAGCACGAAATTATGCAAGAATTTATGAAGAAACTTCCCTTGTGTGCAAAATAGGGCCTAACAATAGAAGTAACAATTGTTCAATTAATTAAAATAGTTTTGTTACAATAAATAGCAACTTCTTTATTTATTTTACAATTTCAGAGTCAAAGTGCAATGGATTATATCAATCGAGTAAATGTCATTTCATCAATGGTGAACCGTGCATCTTACTTATTACACTTGCTGTTAAGTCAGATCACAGAAAAATTCAAACATTGGGCCCACTACTATTTCCATCACCGATATCTGGGTACAATGGGAAGAACCATTTATTGAAGATTGAAAAGAAAGACTTTGCATTTTGGTTCTCATACCAAATTATTGAACTGTGTTTTTTTTAAATACTAATCACTGACTATTCAGAGAATGAGATACCCCTACACAGAAAAACCCTTTATCTGCCCTGTGTAACTCTTTGCCATGTAACTCAGATGTAGCATTAATATGTAAAATAATGTTTCAAATATTGATTACTTCAACAGAGATCATCAAAATTATTTGCATAAAATTGACTTTATTAAAGCAAAGGTGTCATTACAGGTACAAAGTTGTTGGAATAACAGCACTTGCAACCATTTTCTATGTTTCCACAAACTTGGTCAAACTGAGAACTGGCATTTCTGTGTTAGAATTTTAGAATTAAAAAGGAAAAGTCAAAGACAGATGCCAGGCCAAAGGTTAGAGACGTAGATGCAGCCATGAATCAAGCCAAAGGTCAGAGATAGAGTCAGGAGTCAAGCCAGGCAGGGCCGGCTCCAGGCACCAGCATTCCAAGCAGGTGCTTGGGGCGGCAATCTGCAAGGGGCGGCAGTCCATGTGTTTTTGCCGCCCCGAGCAGCGCGCTGAATTGCCGCCACGGACGGCGAGGGCAGTCCGTGTGCCGTTAGGGCGGCACACGTGTTTCTACGGCGGCAATTCAGCGGCAGCTTCTATGTTCAGCTGCCCGCGACGGCAATTCGGCAGCTTCTGTCTTCCGGCTGAACATAAAAGCTGCCGACGAATTGCTGCCGCTGCCGCACACGGACTGTGTCCCCCCCTCCCCCCCCCCCATCCGCGGCGGCAATTCGGCACACTGCTTGGGGCGGCAAAAACACACACATGGACTGCCGCCCTGACAGTAGAGCCGGCCCTGAAGCCAGGGATCAGAGTCAGCATTGGGGGTAAAGAGTAGGAGCAGGGACCTGAAGTGAAGTAGAGTTGCCCATCCTCCAGGATTGTCCTGGAGTCTCCAGGAATTAAAGATTAATCTTTAATTAAAGATTATGTCATGTGATGAAACCTCCAGGAATACGTCCACCAAAATTGGCAACCTAACCTGGAGTGAGGCATGAACCAGGAACAGACAGATGTCTGGGATAAGGAGGACAGGAACCAGGAACAGACTGGGAGGCAGGAACTGTAATGAGAGATTTTGCTTTTAGCTTTTTTGAAAACCCTGCAGCACCTTGATAGAGACTGTTAGAGAAAAACTGAAAAAAGGGGTTTAAATATCATAAAAATTTCACCTCTCCCCATTGATATAATTAAGGTGGTGATAGTATCAGGACACTTTAATTTGCATAAAACAGTAATTAGTTCTAAATTTAAAGCTTTAAACAAGTAGAAATTAATGATAGTTTAAAATTAGAAAATCCAAAATGGTGGAGACGGGGATGATGTAGTTTAAATTTAGAGAGTGGAAAATTCCATCCTGGAAAGGAGGAGCTCTGCTTTGCTAAAAATAACCTCAGAGGGAGGGGCCTTTCTAAAGATAACATTGTGGGGGAGGAGCTCTGTATCTAAAAAAGGATGACGTTAGGGGAGGAGCTAGAAACTGATTGGCTGAGATGAGCTGACCTTCAGAGAGCAACCAGAAGGTGAGGGGTTTTTGGCCAAGAAGCAGCTACCTGCAGAGACAACAGCAGCAGAACTTTCCAGAAGGCAGCAGCTTCTGATGCTGCTACAAAGCAGCTACCTGTAGGAACAGCAGCAACTGAACCTTCTAGAAGGCAGAGCAGCTACAATATTAGCCACTAGAAGGCAGCTGTCTGTAACGACAACGGCCACTATACACCCCTCTGCAGTTCCTGAGACAGGCAGCCACTGTGACCTGCCAAAGACAGCAGCAACCATCATCTCCAGGTGCTGACACCATCCTTTCTGATACTGACAGAGCAGAAGGACCCTCAGATGAGTCAGAGGGATTCTGGGTGTGAGTGTAAGTCGGATTTTCCTATATTTTGTAAAGGAGTGCCTGGGTGTGTTTGTCAATAAAGCTGAATGCCCTTTTCTGAGTGAAATCTATCCCACCCCATTCTGTGACTGGTTGGCCCCCACTTGCAGAATAGCAATACTAAATTACAATATCCTTTAACTCCCATTCCATGTTTGCCCCAACTAAGCCACCCCGAACCTGCTGTGGGGAAGGTGAAAAAACTCCCACTTCACCTAAGCCAATCTGGCAGTGAGGGAAAAATTCCTTCCCAGCCCCCCGAGAAAGGAGCGACTAGAAGTGCCCACAGTGGATCCTGACCACACCTGATATTTCACTACTTCCATGGGTGACAGAGGGGTGCTGCTCCACCTGGTCCAGGTAAAGAGGGCTTCTCCTGCTTGGCATGTACTTACATAACCTCCTCTTTTTTCAGTCACCTGACAGGAAGGGTATCTCCACACTGACATGCTCTGTGGCTGCTGCAAAATCATTCCATGTCTCTCTATCCTTTAAAGCAATAAACACGGACATGTCCGGGGAAACCCGGACGGATGGTAACCCTACTATCACAGGAGAGATGAGCTCCTTGAAGCACCGACACCTCTCCGGCACTGATCCAACATAAGACGGCCTGATAACGCTTTGTTCCAGCCCAGTCAACGGCTTCCTGAGGCATTCATGGACAACATAAGTACCAGTGCATCTGAGAGTGTTGCGCTAGACAGCTTCCCAGTAGGAGGCATCAGAGGATGACAGTGTGGAGAGGTTAATATCTGGGAACTCTACTGGCAGGAAGTGCTTGATGAGAGAGGCCAGTACATGTCGGGGGGAGGGGGGTGAATAAAGCCTCAGTGTTACACGGAAAAATAAATAAATAAATAAACACCTTCCTCCAGCAAGCCAGACAACATGTGCACAAAGAGTGGGATCCACCTGTACAGAAGATCTTGAAGAATTACAGTTATTGTAACTGTTCTTTAAATGTGCTGGATACATAATAAATATATATTTTAACCCATCCTGCTCTCAAGCAAAAATTTAGCTAAACTGATATTCAGGTTGAGATTGCATATTGGTAATATAAAGGGTTTTAACCCTCCCTCCTCACAACCCCTTCCTCAAGTGTTGTAAACTCTGGAAATATTGAGTTAAAATTAAATTTAAAAGAAAGAATTAAGGCACCCAAGAAACCTTAATTCTTTGCCAGCAGTGATGATCTGAAGGGGTATAAAACAGAGGCTACCCTATCTGTACATAATGTGTTGTTTCATCTCAGTGACCACAAATACTAGAACACTAAGGGTATGCCTACACGTACAGCACTGCAGTGGCACAGAGATGTACTGATGCAACTGTTTCGCTGCAGCGCATCTGGTGAAGATGCTCTATGCCAACGGCAGAGAGCTTTCCCGTCAGCATACTAAATCACCTCTGTGAACAGCAGAAGCTATGTCGGCAGGAGAATCTGTCCCAACGACATAGTGCTGTGCACATAAGCACTTATGTTGGTGTAACTCGGGGTAGGCAACCTATGGCATGCGTGCCGAAGGCAGCACGCGAGCTGATTTTCAGTGGCACTCACACTGCCCGGGTCCTGGCCACCGGTCCGGGGGGGCTCTGCATTTTAATTTAATTTTAAATGAAGCTTTTTAAACATTTTAAAAACCTTATTTACTTTACATACAACAATAGTTTAGTTATATGTTAGACTTATAGAAAGAAACCTTCTAAAAACGTTAAAATGTATTACTGGCACGCAAAACCTTAAATTAGAGTGAATAAATGAAGACTCGGCACACCACTTCTGAAAGGTTGCCGACCCCTGGTGTAACTTATGTTGCTCAAGACAGTGGCTTATTTACACCACTGAGTGACATAAGTTAAGTAGACATAGCCTTAGTCAGGCCTGTGCACAGCCATACTGTGCCCAAATAACATAATCCTTGCTTACTCCCTGCTGCTGCTGCACCCGGTCCAGGCAAAAGAGGGCTCCGGCTTCTGCCCCGTGTGTACTTTATAACCTGTGGCCGGCCCTCTCTTCTAGTCACCTGGGGGGATGGGTCCGCATCCCCACGCTCTGCTCGAAAACTGCTGCAAAATCACTCCCTTGTCTCTCTACCCCTTAAAGCAGCGGTACACACCTTCCTCCGCCAAGCCAGACAACATCTCCTCCTGCTTACTGTGCCTTGTGGTCATTGTGTTGGAAAGGCTAAAATTGAGGAATGACTTAACTGTTTGATCATCCAAACATCTTGATAAGAATAAAAAATGTTTGTTCATTGGCTAAGTGGGAAAGACTGGTGAAGGGAAAACCCTATCAATTAAATGAGGGATAAGTAAATTATCAGACAAACTGGAGCTCAGGCTGAAACTACTTATTAGCAATCTTAATTTAAAAAAAAAAAATCTTAAAATTATTTTCAAAAATCAAACAGTAGAAAGCCAGAAGGAAATTTAGTTAAACTTGAAAGAAACTCAGGGACGGGCATTCACAGTCAGGCACCCTAACACAATTAACTCTTCTCCTGTAATGAAGCCAGGATTCAATCTTTCCTTCTTTGTTCCTTTCAGATCTAGAATCTGATTTGGAAAATACTTATTTGTACAAATAAGGTGTGCAGACGCAGGACCTCCAATTTTAAGGACTTCTCTATATAAGAAAAATTGCACTGGGTTAACTAAATTGATCTAATTAATTTGGTGTAACACTTGCATAAATGACTTAACTTGAGTTAGCAAATTAATGACTGAAACTAAACCTGTTTATGTGGTTTAAACTGGTTAAGTATGTCTTAGGCCTTGTTTACACTGGCAAGTTTCTGCACAGTAAAGCAGCTTTCTGCGCTGGAACTCCCGAGGTGTACACACGCCAAGCCACTTAGTGCGCAGAAACTGCACATTTGTAGCACTCTAAAAAAACCATCCCGACAAGAGGCGTACAGCTTTCTGTGCCGGGGCTACAGTGCTGCGGTGCCAGTGTAAACACCGTGGCGATTACAGCACTGCGACTGGCCTCTGGGAGGTATCCCACAATGCCTGTTCTCACCTCTCTGGTCATCGGTTTGAACTCTACTGCCCTGTCCTCAGGTGACCAACCGTCATCCCCACCCCGTACAGTCCTTTGCAATTTGGAAAGTCCCCTTCATGTTTTTCCTGTTTGTTCAGTGATGCGTGCAGGGCCGTCCCTAGTCATTTGGGTGCCCTACGCAGTGCCCTCCCCCCCCGTGGGTCTGGGAGGCAGGAGCTGTGGGGGGGCCACTTTTGGGGGCCCCACAGGCCCAGAGTGGCCTGGGGATTAGCAGGGGGCCGGGAGCAGCCCGCTCCGCTTCCCTTGCTCCAGCCCCAGCCGTCGCTCAGGGGAGGAGGCTTGGGGGAAGCCTGTGCAAAGCTAGCTACAATGTCACGCACGTTGCCCAGAGTCATGGTATTTTGAAGCGGGATGCAATTAATGGCCCTGCACACTTCCATCAACACGACTCCAATGATAGACTTTCCCACTCCGAACTGGTTAGTGACCGATTGGTAGCAATCTGGAGTAGCCAGCTTCCACAGTGCCATCTCCACGCACTTCTCCAGCAACAGGGCAGCTCTCATTCTCATGTCCTTGGGGCGAGCTCATCACACAGTCCCATGAATGTGGCTTTCCTCACCCGAAAGTTCTGCAGCCACTGCTCATCATCCCAGACATGCATCATGATGTGATCCCACCACACAGTGCTTGTTTCCCGAGCCCAAAAGCGGCGTTCCACTGTGGTCAGCACCTCCGTGAATGCCACAAGCAATCTCATGTTGTAGCTACTACATGTGGTGAGATCAATGTTGCATTCCTCTTGCCTTTATAGTTTAAGGAATAACTCCACTGCCACTCATGTGCTGGTCAGAGTGAGCAGCATACTGATCAACAGTACAGGATCCATTCCTGCAGCCTGAAGAGGCAGAGCACACAGTACACAAACCGTTGAAAGATGGCACCAAATGCGGATGGAAGTACAGGGATTGCTGGGCTGCGAAGCAATGCATCACGGGTCATTGGGACAGGACCCAGGATGCCCCACGACCCCCTCTGCCTTCCCACAAGTCTTAGCGGCAGAAGAGAAAGAGGTGCTCTGTAGGATAGCCGCCCAGAGTGCACCGCTCTGAATACTGCTGCAAGTGCCGCAGTGTGAACACGCTATTGTGCAGACAGCTGTCAGTGTGGACACACAATAGCGGTTTCCCTTCAGTGCTCTCTGAGTGGCGCTATAACTGCCAGCGCTGTAACTCTGACATTGTAGACAAGCCCTCCAGCACTGCAATCTTCATGGCGCCAAGTGGTAGCAGGATTGTGGGAGCAGCGAAAATGGGGGCAATGCTTCTCCCAAGTCCAGTCCGCAGAGGGAGAAGCAGGCGTTTAGTAATGGGCGGTGGGGAGCGAGTTTCAGGCATTGCTGGGAATCATAACAGATCAGCCAGGATATGGAGGAGGATGGGGGGAGGAGCCCCTGCCCTGCCAGCCCATGGCTGCAGTAATAGGGAATTGGTGGGTTTGGCTTCGGCAGACACCTCTGTAAACCCTAGCAGGTGGGTGAGAGCAAGGGGAGAGGAGACTCCCCTTTCTCAGCCAGGCATAGCAGGTGTGCTACAGCAGAGAAGGGAGGGATTTTCAAACCCCGCACAGGGTGGACAGAGTGGGGCTGGAGAGGACATGGGGAGCCAAGGGATGGGATCCTCGCCACATAGGCAAAGGGCAGGACCCAGGAGGTCTGGGGTTGGTAGATCCCAGGGTGGTTTGTCTGCTTATCAACTGGATTCCCCTCGGCTGAGGGGCAATGTAGATCATGGGGGAAGCAAACACCCATGGTGGTGAACTGGCTGTGTTTGCGTGCAGGGCGGCCATCAGAGACTTGTTTCCAGTGGTCCGGGCAGTTGCTTCTGAAATTGTTTCCACAGCACAGCAGGGCTTGCAAGGTATAATGGGTCACCCAGAACTGGGACAGTCTATTTAACGGTTTGCAGGAGAGGATAGCAGCACAGCTGGCGGGGGTGACTTTGGTCAGCACAAGTTGGAGGTTGCAAAGATAGAGTGCAAATATGAGCCCCCTTCACCCACTGCAGCAATGGGTGTCTGTAGGGGGGACCTCAGTGGGGTTCAGGGACCTGACCCACATTACTGCTCGGGACTTAAATGGGGGAGGAGAGGAGGGAACCTAGTAGGGTAACAAATAAGCAATGGGGAGGATTGGGTGTCCTAGAAGCTGTATCAGTGATCTCTGGGGTGTACACACCTTCTGTGAGTGCTAATGGTATTACACAGCTGTTACAAGCTAACCTTCAGGTATTGCAGCAGCTGGGAGCAACCATAGGTTGGGGGGTTAGGAAAGGGTAGTAGCAGAAGCCCAGCATGGGCTGCAGTTTGAGAGATAGGTGATAGTCAGATGCGGCAGACACCTCACCAGGGGATGGGAGCCCTTAAAGGAGGGGAGATTTCTGGGCATCTTTCAACTCACCCATTGCCAGGGACTGCAAATTCATGGGATAGAATTGCTGCCTTGGGGACAGCTGGGGGGCAACAAGGCACTGAGGGTGCCCCAACAGGCAGTCTAGAGTATGGTTGTGCTAGGGTGGCTGACCCAATGGGAGTTCAACTTTTCAGTAGTACTAGGGATACAATTTTGAGAGGTTAATATGTGGACATATCAACCATTGTTGCACAGAGAGGTGCTGACAGACAATAAGCTGGGGGTATAGCAAGGAGGGCAATGAAATGCCTGAGCATCAAAGGGTGGCTGGAACATGGAAAAACTGGGAGGCTGCCTTCCTGATCTATGCAGGAGTTATTGCAGAGGCCTACCCAGACAGAAGCACAGGATTGTTTAAATATATGGATATAATCAGTTGGGCGTATAATACATTTGGGGACATGGCTTGGTTTAACTATGATAAATAGTTTAGACCAGAGGTTCTCAAACTGTGGTCCACGGACCACGCATGGTCCGCGGATAGTTCCCTCTAAGGTGCGTGCCTGGGCAGCCGCACACAAGAGAATGAAGGGCCACCCACCTAATTAGTGGATCCACACAGGCATGGCTCCACTAATTAGGTGCCTGCACCCTGGAGAAGACACACATGTAACATGAGGTGGTGGCCTTGGGAGGAATAGGGGGTAGATGGGAGGGGATAGTGGGGTGAGAAGAAGGGGGGAATTTGGGACATGCAAGGCTGCGGCAGCCAGAGAAAGAGGCGACTTTCCCCAGCTCCAGGGCTGTGGCTGCCGGAGAGAGAGGACCCTCCTTCCCAGCCTCAGGTCTGTGGCTGCCATGGAGGGGGAGAGAGGGCACATCCATCACATTAGAAAGAAAACTACTGATATTAAAATATGAGTTGTGTGCTTTTATTTGTAAAACAAAAAAAGTTAATCATTATAAAGGTTTTTTTTTTTAAAAATAGCGCTTTTATCCAAAGCACTTTATTATAGTTAGCTAATGGTACAAACAATATTTGGAAAGATCATTAAGTGGCCACTGAGATCCTCAGCAATTTTCAAGTGGTCCGCAAAAAAAAAAAAAAAAAAAGTTTGAGAACCACTGGTGTCATAACTATAAAGGGAAGGGTAACAGACCTCCTGTGTACAATACTATAAAATCCCCCCTGGCCAGAGACTCCAAAATCCTTTTACCTGTAAAGGGTTAAGAAGCTCAGGTAACCTGGCTGACACCTGACCCAAAGGACCAATAAGGGGACAAGATACTTTCAAATCTTGGTGGGGGAAGGCTTTTGTTTGTGCTCTTTGTTTTGGTGGGAGTTCGCTCTTGGGACTGAGAGGGACCAGACATCAATCCATGCTCTCCAAATCTTTCTGAACAAGTCTCTCATATTTCAAACTTGTAAGTAAACAGCCAAGCAAGGCGTGTTAGTTTTATCTTTGTTTTCTCAACTTGTAAATGTACCTTTTACTAGGGTGTTTACCTCTGTTTGCTGTAACTTTGAACGTAAGGCTAGAGGGGATTCCTCTGGGCTCTTTAAGTTTGATTACCCTGTAAAGTTATTTTCCATCCTGATTTTACAGAGATGATTTTTACCTTTTTCTTTAATTAAAAGCCTTCTTTTTAAGAACCTGATTGATTTTTCAATGTTTTTAGATCCAAAGGGGTTGGATCTTGATCCACCAGGAGTTGGTGGGAGAAAGGAGGGGGAATGGTTAATTTCTCCTTGTTTTAAGATCCAAGGGGTTTGGATCTGTATTCACCAGGGAATTGGTGAAGAGTCTCTCAAGGCTACCCAGGGAAGGGAATTAGCACATTGGGAGTGGTGGCAGCGGACCAGATCTAAGCTGGTAGTTAAGCTTAGAAGTTTTCATGCAGGCCCCCACATCTGTACCCTAAAGTTCAGAGTGGGGAAGGAGCCTTGACAACTGGTTTAGACTAAGGACGTGTGGCGGGGTGATGACTCACCTGCATGGCACCTCCTGATGGCCATCTCAGAAATTACCTCTTTCTAGCCTGGAGTACCCTCTGCAGGCCAGTGTCTCACCTGCCGCTGGCACCATGTCCCTCCCAGACCCCGGTGCCCTTTTCCCAGGGGTTCTGCCCACTGCAGTACCCCCTCACTCTGGGTCTCCCCTCCCAAGGGAACCCCCAACCCTCTAAACCCCCCTTGCCTCAGTGGCTACTGCCAGTCATCATCTACCCCCCCCCCCACTCCCTGGGGCTGACTACAGTCTGTAAACCACTCATCAGCAAGGGGGTTAGGACCTGCTGCCTTTGCCTATCTCTGGGCGACCCCTCTGCAGCCCCAGTACCTTTTTTGGCCTTTTTGCAAGGCCTACAGCCTCAGGTCTTACTAGGCTGGAGCTCCCCAGCTCCCTCCGCCCTTCCCCAGCAGTGCTCCACCTCAGGTACCCTTCTCAGCTCCCAGGCAGCCAGGTCCTTCTCTCTCAAGAAGCAAGAGAGAGAATGTGGGTGTTAGCTTTTGGCCCACAGCCCTCTTATAAGGGCCAGCTGGGCCCTGATTAAGCTGGCCACAGCTGTGGCTGCTTTCCCCATCAGCCTACCTTTTCCCAGCTGCAACCCTCTCCAGGGCTGCTTTAACCCCTTCAGCAACACAAACTGGGATCTGGTGGGACATACCGCATCATATGCTGTAGTTGGAGTGGATGATGCCTTAAGGGCCTGGAGGCCACACGGACAGTGGCCTGTTCCTTCCACAGCAGGCCCGACAGAGGTCTGAGGCATGTATTGACATTTGCTGGGCATTCAATGAAAGGGGTTGTTTTCGAAGCATCTGCAAATTTAGGCATGTTTGTGAAATGTGCTTTGGACCCCATGCAGCCCATTCTTGCCAGAGCAGTAGGGGAAGGTTGCAGTGGGAGGAGCAAGACAGGTAGTAGGCCAGGTGCTGCCCACAGGCCCATGAGGGCAGGAGCAGTGTATACTTGCCACTGACAGGGCATACTTACCACTGACAGGGCCCTGAGCTAGGACCTGGTGGAGCAGGGAGGACACGGGTCCCCAGACCCACTTGCCGCCCACACCAGGGTTGCAGCCCACTCCCCTGACAGGCAACCAGGCCACACAGTCCCACAGAAGGGGCAGTTTTATTGACTCAGGCCACTAGGCCACATGATCTCACGGAAGGGGCAGTTATACTGACTCTGGCCAGTAGGGCAGCCTTGAGAGAGGGCAACCTTACTGACTGGCCATGCAGCCCTGAGAGAGGGTGGCCCTACCGACTCTTGCCGCTAGGTCATACCACCTTGCTGAGCCAGGTGGCCACACTGATTCTGACCACTAGGTGATACACCCCGGTCGAACGGGGGAGCCACATTGTGAGAAGGGTCTGTCACTCTGGCCATTAGGCCACACAATCTTGAGAGCGGTCATATTGACTTTTAGCACTAGGCCACACTACCCCAAGACAAGGAGTGGTCATAAGGATGCGACCACAGGGAAGTAATTATCCCGCCCCACCAGGGATGGGGCACACTTGTCCTGCGACAAGCCTCTGGAGATATGAATCATGAACTCTCCTCAATGGCCTGATATTGTTCACTAACCTCTAAGGCCTTGTCTACACTACAAGTGCTTTGCCTGTGTAACTAGAACATCAGAGCTCCCTCCTGTACTGCAGCTTATGCAGATTTTTTCTGGAAGCATAGTAACACCAGCTCCCTGAGGAAATTAGCTATGCTGACAGAAAAGGCATAGCTCTCTCTATGCTGGGGGTTTTGCAAGCATAGCTATGTCTGGTTTTTTTTCTTTTTTTAAACATACCCCTGAGGGTGCAATAGTTCCAGAGGACAGAGGGGAAAAGCTAATGTTATATCTATTCAAAAAGGTGTAAATGGTGGACAAAGGCCAGATAGCTTGACATTGGTGTCATGTAACATCATGAAAAGGCTGACAAAAAATGCAATTAGTAAAGAATTAACAGATGGCAGCATAATTAATGGCAATCAACATGGGTTTATGGAAAATGACTTGTCAAACTTGATATCACTTTTGAATGAGATTAAAAGTTTTGTTGACAAAGGTAACTGACTGAGTTCTCTAAGGTGGCTGGTTTAGTACCCCATGACATTCAGATTTTAAAGTGCTTCATTGAGCTCTTAAATGGGCTGAAAAGTGGCTGATCTCACGAAGTGGCTCTAGGGACATTTTTAGTGGAGTCCCAAAGAAATCTTCTTAGCCTCAATCACAGCTGGTAAAGTTTGCAGATGACAAACTGATGGCACGACAAATAAGTCAAATATACAAAGCAATCTACATTATATAGTAAATTGGACTAACTTAAATGTGTTTTTATAACAACATTTAAAGCACTACATTTAGGAATAAATGTAAGGTGAAAATTATAGGACAGAAGGACAATTTTTGAAAGTGACAAAGTCCTAGGGCTGGGTCTACTGAATTTAATTATAGTAGAACCCCCTTTTATGAACTAATTGGGGGATGGAGTTCATAACATTCTACATCTTAACAGAATAGGTACAGCACATAAATGGAACATCACTATGCTATGCTACATCACTTTCTTCTTGTCCTTCAAACCAACTTCCAATATACTGAAGACTTCAGAATCTGAAGAGATGTAGACCTATTCATCATTCCCTTTTGTTAGTGATTCTCTCCCCCCCCAAACAAAATTGGGAAAAATGGTTCATAGAACTGGTGGTTTGTAAAATTGATAAAAATTGAAGTTCTACTATATATCAGTTCAGAACAGATTGCTAAATATAATACAAGTATACTAGTATAAAGGAACTTTTATCTTAATGCTTATTTCCATAAATGAAATAGTAGAATTTCCTTTTCTCCCCCATTTAGTTCTGAAAAGTTTAGAAGTTCAGAATCATTTTAACTAGTATTGTTATTCTGAACAAAGTCTTAGAACACAGTAACTTTGGAAGTGAATCTTGTGTTATCAGCAGTAGAAGCTGAAGTGCAGACAGCCCATATGCATGTTTAACAGTTAGCCTTAACTTACAGTGAAGAATAAAACTTCTTTACTCCATTGAGACTGCAACTTCCTTCAGTAGCTTCTTTTTCAGACCCCTACATCTCCAACTGATTTAGTATATTCAAGGCACCAGATGACAGAAATAACCAGTGGGTAAAATTTTCAGAAGTGCCTACAAACTGGGACAAATTAATTTTTCCATCCTAAAAGCACTTTCAGATATTCCATTCTCTTCCTTACCTGGCTTGAGATAGCAGTCACCTACAAACCATTCTTACACACTGTCCTCACACCAGTGCTCTTTAATTCGAGCTAATTTTAATGACTGTTCTTACTACGTAGATGGTAACAGCCTTGATTTGAGTGCTGCACTATTAATACAGTTATAATTCTCAAACTTAACTGAAGGAAGTTTTAAAACCACATCCTTCAAAACTTCAAATTAATTGCTGATGAAAGCTAAAAAACCTCTAGGTATATAATACATTCACACAAGAGACAGACATGCTTAAGGGGAGGCCAAATTATATTTATTTTATTTTTTTTAGTAACCAATTGTATTTATGGCAAAAAAAGCTCTGCTCCTCCTTTTTAGGAAGTAAGCAGTGCTCAAATTGATGGGTTAGATTCTTTACTCAAATTCAAAAATTAGCTTGGTAACAAAGGGATGAACAAGAATTCCAGATATTATTTCCAGAGCAGAGAGCAACAATTCACATCTGGATGAAAACTACATGTTTACAATGGATTGTGCCACATATTGCAAAACTTTTCAGTAGTGCATTAAGCCGTTCACAGTTGAATCTGAACCTTGAGATTAAAGAGCTGTTTTCTCCTTTCAAAATTTCATTACCTTGTGCAAATTAGTCAAGTCTTTTCAAGTGTCAAGCACACATTTAAAGCTGTCCATATTTTATATACAAAACACCTACCATTTGGGCAGTGCAAAATACATCCTTTCATAACAAAACTAAAATGTACCTCTCAAAGTATGAACAAGAATATACACATATTACATGATGTACATTATTTACACAGCCATAAAAAATATAATACAAAAGTTTGTGATTATAAGACTTGACAGTCCTTTTATACTTCATGTTGCAACAAGGCAAGTTTCAATTTCATGGATGGAGTCCTCTTTGTAACTACTCATAAATCTCGAGTTATGCTTGAACTTTTAGGAGAGTTTTTAAATGGACTGCCATCAGCTCCTTATTTTGGTCAGAATATTCAACAGTGCATCCCACCCAGTGACTGGGAGGCTTTGGAAGGACACTAGGAGATGGCGGGTCACTAAACTTTGCCCCAGCATAACTTTCTTTTTGGTTCACTTCAGTTGGAGAACCGGGTTTCTTTGATTTCACGTTTCTGAAGTTCTCAGTGTTATTAAGCGGCTTTTTCTCTTGCTTTTCAATTATCTCAGGCAACACGGAAAGTTGCCAAAAGTTACTTTCATTTTTTTTCACAGATGCGATCTTTGTGAGCGGCATGTTACATTTGCTCTTCTGCTTGTTACTCTTGGGCTGTTCACCCAGGTGTACACTGTGAACAGGCTGGCAGTGGGGAGCGGGAGCCTTCTCAGATTTGCCCATCTTGTTCTTCAAGAACTGCAGAGACAGAGACAGACATTCAAATAATGCAGGACTCTGCCGCCAAAGAGCAGCAGCCGGGTGCTGGGAAGCAGGGGAACGTCCCTCCGCTCGCCCAGCCAGGAGAAGCGATGTCCCTTTATCGCCCTACCGCTGTCTGTCACTCCCTCCCACTCCACGAGCTGGACGGGGTGAATGAGTCCCCCCGGGAGCCCAGCGCGCTTCTGGGGGGACTCGAAAGCTCCGGCCCGGACCCCGTCCAGCGCAGGAGCTGAGCGCCCCCCTCCCCATCCAGGCGGGGGCGCGGCTGTAGTGACCGTGGCAGCCGGGCGCCTCCATGGGGCGCTGCTCTCTGCACACGTCACCCCCGGGCGCGCGGCCACCAGGCTAAATCCGGCTGTTGCTGGGCGCAGCCGCCAACCGCATTGGTGGATTCCCAGAACCAATCAGCGCGAGCGGCACCTCTTCCCTGCCCCGAGAGCGAGCGAGCGTAACGGAAACTTCCCCTCCCCCCGAAACGGGGAGAATGGGAACCGCTCCCCGGGGCTCGCAGCCCGGACCCTCCCCATACCTCCTTCCTCAGGGGCTTGCTGGGCGCCGGTCTCGGAGGGGCCGATGTGGGGGGCTCCTCGGCCAGGGCGGTGGGAACAGCTGGTACTGGGAGAGTGTGAACGTCTCCCGGGCCGGGGGCTCCCAGCGGGGCCCTTCTGCCCAGGCCAGCGCGGTGTTGTTGGTACTGCTGGTAGCGGCTCGGTAGCAGCCCCGAAGGGCTGGGCCGGATCTTTCCCTTTCTCCGCCTCACTCGCTTCAGCGCCGGCCGCGCGCTACCCCCGGGTCCCGCCAGGCAGCAGCTGGGCTGGTTCTCGCAGTTGTTGTCCCCCCGCATGAGGCGTTGGAAGAGGCTGGGGGGTAGCCGCCGGGCGTCCTCGGTGCCTGCCGAGAGCCGGGCTAGGAAGGGCGGCGGCGCCGTGGTGGTGACCATGGCGGGAGTCGGGTGTTCGGAACTGCGCAGGGGGAGAGGAGAGGGCTCGGGGACGTGGCCGCACAGCGTCCGCAGGGACTTTGTAGGCTTCGATGGTGGTGAAATCCCAGATCCACTGCTAGGAGAACATGGCGGGGGAGTGAGAGGAACGGCGAGCAGCGCCCCAGTGTTGTTACTCGAGAGGGACACGCCCACTTCCGCCGCCGAACCAATCAACGCAGCCTGGCACAGCGAGTGACACGCCTCTTTCTGGCAATGACCAATCCGAAGAGACTGATGCCGTAATAGGACCGCCCTCGCCAATCCAGAAAGACAAACACTGCAGGACAAACACAACGCGGCACGCCCCCTGTCCTCAAAACAGGCCCACCCGGAAACCGATAAGCCGGACGAGTCACGTCTTTTTTTTGGTAAGCATCTGCCAATCGGATGGGACACAAACAGAATGGATCCCGCCCCTTTCCTACATTCTAGCCAATCAAGAGAGGCATAAACATTGAGGAAACGCACGCCTTCTCGTTACAGGTCCTAGCGAGCGCGGGCACGAGCGCCTGGGGGGAGGAGGACGCGGGACGGTGGCGGTTATGGCGGAGGGGTGCCGCGTTCCTGTCGCGGAAGCAGAGGGGCCCGGGCAGCAGGAGCAGCTCGGGGCCGAGCGGAGCCTGGAGGCGCTGAGCCTGGAGTGCGGAGCAACCGGCGCGGGAGCGCGGCAGCCGTGGGGTCGTAGAGCCACCATCGCCAGCGCGCTGGAGCTGGAGGGCAGCGTGCGCCGCGAGGGCCTCCTCACCCACTTCGTAGCCAGCAACCTGCAGCGGAAGATCCAGCTCAGCGCGCCCGCCGCCAGCGCCATCCCCCCCGTAGACCCCGCGGCGCTGCGGGACCTGGTGGCGCTGGCCGGGCAGGTGGCCGCGCAGGTGGATGAGCTGCTGCGCAGCGTGCACTGCGGCCTGCAGGCCCTGACCGCACTGAGCGTGGGCTGCATCCAGACCTACCGCGACGGCGTGGAGAGCCTGGGCGAGGCCGTGGACACCAGCATCCGAGCCATGTACACACTGGTGGCGCGGTGCGAGGAGCTGGACCTGGCCATGCAGCCCGTGCCGGCCTTGGCCAGGCGCATCCGTGACATGAAGGGCACGCTGGAGCGGCTAGAGGGGCTCTGCAAATAGCACCCTGGGGCGGCCGTAACCCCTTAGCCGATGGCCCACGTCGCTCAAACACCATGTGCCTAATCCAACAAGCCATCTCCAGCAGGTGCTGCTCCTTCACACACACTGCACCTCGGCATGCGGCAGCTCAGGAGCTGGTCACAGGCCCAGGATTGATACTCGGGGAAAGTTTGCCTCCCATCTAAAGCACTTTATGCTCATCTGCCTTGATCTCCGAGCTGAGGGGTGGCTTCTTCCACTGCTATTTCTGTTGAATGTTTTCTTCTGAAATACCAATGAATAGTTCCACTAAACTTAAATAAAGATATTTGGTATTTTTTCTCCTCCTGTGGTTTCCACTCTAGGTAAAGACTGAGATATTTTGAGTTCTAGTCTCCTGACAACTCTTTCCATAGGCGCTAGAGTCCATTATCCTTAATTTTTTTAGGCCATTTGCGACCATCTTGTGCATGGAAACAGTTGCAGAATGGGACTCAAAGAGCCTCTAAGACTTCTTTTGGTTGAGGGAACCATGGTAGTCGGGATATACTAATTCTTTGTTTTTGCAGAACTGTTCAGAAGCATAACAGTTTAAAATCATTTACCTTTTAAAACAAACTAGGTGGCATTCCTGTTTTAAATTAGGCCATTCTGGTTGCCCCCATGCTTTCTCCACTTCAGTTATGGGATAGTTCGAGCATCTGATATTTTACGCGCTACTAGAGTTGAAAAATAACTCTATTCTCATGTAGAAGCTAAGATTCGCAGCTGTGTTAAGATGGTATGGAAAACAGGTTTTAGTTTTAACAGTTATGACAGCCACTAAATTCAGGGAACATGGATTTAGGGAACAATCAAAGAATTGGTTTTAATTAGTATTTCATAAAATACTAGTGCTGTATTATTGGAAAATGGGATTTTTTTTTTGCCTGCTTTTGTAGTTAAGCAAATAATTGAATTTTAAATCTCTCACTGGTTCCTTGGAATGTAGTAAATCCTGAATATCAGACCACTGTAACTTTCTCTTGTACTCTTGTCATCAAGACAGTGTTGAACCAGTGCCCCAGCATACTAATAGGAGTTACGGTGCTGGTCTGCATGTGGCTATTAAAGCTTTCATTGCACTTTTCATATGAAGCAGGGCTATTCTCACCAGATTCTTCTCACCTGAACTTTACTTTCAGTAGAGAAAATAATTCTTTGCTTCTCTTCCTAACAATTGGTGTGCTTTCAATAGCACAGAATTAATGCTGGATTGCATTCCACAGATAGCAGCACTTTTTTGATAGGCAAATCAATTCCTTTATAGTTTCTTGAAACTGTTCAAGCTATTTGAATATGACAGGACAAACAGGGCTGTATGGATGTAAAAGGGTCTTTTTTTTTTTTTTTTGGTTTGTTTTTTTTCATTATGATGGATGTTACCTACAGGTGAGATTAGAAACAAGCTGCATGTTCATGAGTAGAGCCCTCTAAATCTGTAGATATCCACATAAGAAAGGCCGTACCGGGTCAGACCAAAGGTCCATCTAGCCCAGTATCCTGTCTACCGACAGTGGCCAATGCCAGGTGCCCCAGAGGGAGTGAACCTAACAGGCAATGATCAAGTGATCTCTCTCCTGCCATCCATCTCCACCCTCTGACAAACAGAGGCTAGGGACACCATTCCTTACCCGTCCTGGCTAATAGCCATTAATGGACTTAACCACCATGAATTTATCCAGTTCTCTTTTAAACTCTGTTATAGTCCTAGCCTTCACAACCTCCTCAGGTAAGGAGTTCCACAAGTTGACGGTGCGCTGCATGAAGAAGAACTTCCTTTTATTTGTTTTAAACCTGCTGCCTATTAATTTCATTTGATGATCCCTAGTTCTTGTATTATGGGAATAAGTAAATAACTTTTCCTTATCCACTTTCTCCACATCATTCATGATTTTATATACCTCTATCATATCCCCCCTTAGTCTCCTCTTTTCCAAGCTGAAGAGTCCTAGCCTCTTTAATCTCTCCTCATATGGGACCCGTTCCAAACCCTTAATCATTTTAGATGCCCTTTTCTGAACCTTTTCTAGTGCCAGTATATCTTTTTTGAGATGAGGAGACCACATCTATACGCAGTATTCGAGATGAGGGCGTACCATCGATTTATATAAGTGCAATAATATATTCTCAGTCTTATTCTCTATCCCCTTTTTAATGATTCCTAACATCCTGTTTGCTTTTTTGACCGCCTCTGCACACTGTGTGGACATTTTCAGAGAACTATCCACGATGACTCCAAGATCTTTTTCCTGACTTGTTGTAGCTAAATTAGCCCCCATCATATTGTATGTATAGTTGGGGTTATTTTTTCCAATGTGCATTACTTTACATTTATCCACATTAAATTTCATTTGCCATTTTGTTGCCCAATCACTTAGTTTTGTGAGATCTTTTTGAAGTTCTTCACAGTCTGCTTTGATCTTAACTATCTTTAGCAGTTTAGTATCATCTGCAAACTTTGCCACCTCACTGTTTACCCCTTTCTCCAGATCATTTATGAATAAATTGAATAGGATCGGTCCAAGGACTGACCCTTGGGGAACACCACTAGTTACCCCTCTCCATTCTGAGAATTTACCATTAATTCCTACCCTTTGTTCCCTGTCTTTTAACCAGTTCTCAATCCATGAAAGGACCTTCCCTTTTATCCCATGGCAGCTTAATTTACATAAGAGCCTTTGGTGAGGGACCTTGTCAAAGGCTTTCTGGAAATCTAAGTACACTATGTCCACTGGATCCCCCTTGTCCACATGTTTGTTGACCCCCTTCAAAGAATTCTAACAGATTAGTAAGACACGATTTCCCTTTACAGAAACCATGTTGACTATTGCTCAACAGTTTGTTTTTCTATGTGTCGGACAATTTTATTCTTAACTATTGTTTCGACTAATTTGCCTGGTACCGACGTTAGACTTACCGGTCTGTAATTGCTGGGATCACCCCTAGAGCCCTTTTTAAATATTGGCGTTACATTAGCTAACTTCCAGTCATTGGGTACAGAAGCTGATTTAAAGGACAGGTTACAAACCTTAGTTAACAGTTCCGCAGCTTCACATTTGAGTTCTTTCAGAACTCTTGGGTGAATGCCATCTGGTCCTGGTGACTTGTTAATATTAAGTTTATCAATTAACTCCAAAACCTCCTCTCGTGACACTTCAATCCGTGACAGTTCCTCAGATTTGTCACCTACAAAAGCCAGCTCAGGTTTGGGAATCTCCCTGACATCCTCAGCCGTGAAGACTGAAGCAAAGAATCCATTTAGTTTCTCCTCAATGACTTTATCGTCTTTAAGCGCTCCTTTTGTATCTCGATCATCAAGGGGCCCCACTGGTTGTTTAGCAGGCTTCCTGCTTCTGATGTACTTAAAAAACTTTTTGTTATTATCTTTGGTGTTTTTGGCTAGCCGTTCTTCAAACTCCTCTTTGGCTTTTCTTATTACATTCTTGCACTTAATTTGGCAGTGCTTATGCTCCCTTCTATTTACCTCACTAGGATTTGACTTCCACTTTTTAAAGGAAGTCTTTTTATTTCTCACTGCTTCTTTTTCATGGTTGTTAAGCCACGGTGGCTCTTTTTTTAGACCATTTTTGTGGATTGGATGCAGATACAAATTTTGTATCCATGCTGAGTTCTATTCCCGAGTTCTACTTCACTACCACTCAGGACACAAGATATGGCTACAAGAGCCAGTTTGTTCCTACTTAGAGAGACAGCAGTCTTGTTTGCACCTTTTCCCCCTTGAATTCTCTCACTGTTACTGTAGCACCTGTGCAGCTTCACCTTTGATAACAATGGCAGGAGCATTAGTATCAACTGGCTGTTGGTGTTTTTATCACAGTGTGGTCTAGGCCTGCCCAGACCAAGTATATACAACACGGAGGTAATATAGTGGCAATTGGTCTATGCTAGTGCTAGCATTGGTAGAGTTGTGCTGGTGCTACAACAGCAATGGGAATTTTTAAGAAAAAGCTCATTGCAGATAAAAGCAGTAAATGCATAGCACTCGTAAGCATAGGGACTGCAGTCTGAAGGCAGACAGGAGAACACTAAAGGATAACTGTTCTTTTTCTGCTGTCTTAGCAGGTCCTATCTGTGATGCTGCTTTGGGGCTGCTCTGTTTTCTGATGTGGAGAAATGAGACCCAAATGTCTTAAGTGTCTTAACATGAGCAACAAACTTTCACAATCTAACCAAACAGCAACAAGAAGTTTTATTGGCTAACATCACTTGAAAATAAACAGTGCTGAAGTCAAAGTACCCATTGACTTTGTTCCTCTTTCCTTTATGACAGCTGAGCTCTTTGCTTACTCATTTTCAGACAGGGACTTTCCTTTTAGACTCCCTCAGCTGAAAGGAGAGTAGGGGTTTTCTCTGCCTAGTTCTTGTTGGAATTTTTCATTTTCCAGTAGCTCTTTCTGTACAGAGATTGTAATGAATGATATGTATTGTTCTCTCCCCCCCACCCCTTTTTTTTAAACTGCTGCTAAATTATTTTTACTTCCTGTGTTGTCCAGTTCTTTGTGCCTGATCGACAGCAATTTGAAATCTACAAGATTCCCTCTCTTATATTATTTCAAATTCATTAGTTCATACCTACTACCAAAACCCTTGTCTAGGCCCCAATTATTGCTCAACATGATTACTACAACCTACTCTTCTTTGTGTCCCAGACACTCACTTTAGCCCTCCTTCAATCTGACCAAATTGCTGCCAAGAAGGTGGTCTCCTTTGCTCACTATTCAGGCTTATATTCAGACCCTCTTCAAGTGCCATCATTCGCTTCCTCTCACCTTCTTCCCCAACTTTAAGCTCTTTGCTTCTGCTTCCAATTCCCTGTACAGTTTAGGTCTGTCTCTCTGATCTTGTCTTTTACCTGCCTAGTCCCTTCACTCTGATTAAGCCACACAGCTATTATAATATATGCTTGGAAATCATGCCCTCTCAAAGTCCAAGCAGCATAAAGATACTTTCTTCTTGTTAGGGGTTTTCATCCCCTTCCTCCCAGAGTTCATGGTGGTGGAATGAGTTCATATGACACAATTACAGAGGATTACAATACAAACACTTAATATCACCTTATAACATGGGGTACAGATGTTATAAGTGAGATTAGTGCATGCAGTGTCTTACAAGCATTTCATAAAATCTAAATACATTCTTATAAGCTTAACAATACTAACATACAGGTGAGCCAGACTGGGTTTCCAAATATGTATTGGCTAGTGTTCAGTTGAGGCCAATGGGTCTGCCAGCATCATACCAACTACCTGACCAGGCTGGTGATGGTGACTTTGAAATGCTCAGGGAGATTAGAGAGGCAACAAAAACAGAAACCCCCAAAATAATGGGGGACTTCAACTATCCCCCTATTGATTGGGAACATGTCACCTCAGGATGGGATGCAGAAATTACATTTCTGGATACCATTAATGACTGCTTCTTGGGCAGCTAGACCTGGAACCCACTAATGGAGAGGCAATTCATGATTTAGTCTTATGGGATGCACAGCATCTGGTTCAAGATATATAGCTGAAACACTTGGTAATATTGACCATAATGTAATTAAATTTAACATCCCTGTAGGGGGGAAAAATTCCAAAGAAGCCCACCACAGTAGCATTTTACTTCCAAAAAATGAACTAAATGAAAATGAGAAGGCTGGTTAAATGGAAATTAAAAGGAACAGTCACAAGTGTGAAATGCCTGCAAGCTGCATGGAAGCTTTTGAAGAACATCACAAGAGGCTCAAACTAAATATACATCCCAAATAAACAAACAGTAATAGGGCCAAAAAATGCCACCATGGCTAGACAATAGAGTAAAAGAGGCAGTTAGTGACCAAAAGACATCTTTTAAAAAGTGGAAGTCAAAACCTACTGAGGAAAATAGAAAGGAACATAAACTCTGGCAAGTCAAGTAATAGTATAATTAGGCAGGTCAAAAAGAATTTGAAGAGCAACCAACAAAAGGCAAAAACTAAACAGCAATTTTTTTTTAAGTACATCAGAAGCAGGAAGCCTGCCAAACAAGCAGTGGGGCCGCTACATGATTGAGGTGCTAAAAGAGCACTCAAGACATGGCCATTGCGGAGAAGCTAAATTAATTCTTTACGTTGGTCTTATCACTCAAATCAGCCTCTCTATCAGATGAGTAGCAGATAACCAATGTAATATCAATTTTTTAAAAAGGTTCCAATGGTGATCTTGGCAATTACAGGCCAGTAAAGCCTAACTTCAGTACCAGGCAAATTGGTTGAAACTATAACAAAGAACAGAATTATCAGACACGTAGATGAACACAATATATTGGGGAAAAGTCAACATGGCTTTTGTAAAGGGAAATCATGCTTCACTAATCTATTAGAATTCTTTGAGAGGGTCAATAAAAATGTGGAAAGCGTGATCCCATGGACATAGTATACCTAGACTTTCAGAAAGCCTTTGATAAGGTTCCTCACCAAAGACTCTTAAGGAAAGTAATCTGTCATGGGATATGAGGGAAGGTCCTTTCATGGATTAGTAACCAGTTAAAAGATATGAAACAAAGGATAGGAATAAATGGTCAGTTTTCACAGTGGAGAGAGGTAAATAGCAGGGTCCCCCAAAGATCTGTGCTGGGACCAGTGCTGTTCAACATATTAATAAATGGTCTTGAAAAAGGGGTAAACTGCGATGTGGCAAAGTTTGAAGACAATACAAAAGTACTCAAAACAGTTAAGTCCAAAGCTAACTGCAAAGGGTTACAAAGGGATCTCACAAAACTGGTGACTGGTCAAGAAAGTGGCAGATGATGCTCAATGTTGATAAATACAAAGTAAGGCAAATAGGAAAACAGAATTCAAACTATACATACAAAATGATGGGCTCTCAATTAATTTGTTACCACTCAAGCAAGAGATCATGGAGTCATTGTGGATAGTTCTCTGAAAATATCCGCTCAGTATGCAGTGGCAGTCAAAAAAGCTAACAATGTTAGGAACCATTAGGAAAGAGATATCTAATAAGACAGAAAATATCATAATGCCACTCTATAAATCCATGGTATGCCCACCCCTTGAATACTGCATGCAGTTCTGATCACCCCATCTCTCTCTCTCTCTCTCTATAAGAATTAGAAAAGGGAAATGCATAAGGAAATGTTATTTACCCCTTCACATAACACAAGAACCAGGGATCACCCAATGAATTAATAGGCAGCAGGTTTAAAACAAACAAGGAAATATTTCACAGAATGCACAGTCAACGTGTGAAATTTGTTGCCAGGAGATGTTGTGAAGGCCAAAACTCATAGGCATAGTTTGACTGCTATATTGGGGTGGGCAAAGTGTGCGTGTGCACATACACACACATGTGCTTGCTGAAGGCAATTCCCTTGGCTCACTGGCTTTCTCCCCCACCTGGTGCTGGGGGAGACAGGCTGGCTTAATGGGGGAGCCCCAGCTGCTGCTGGCCACTACTCTGGCACCAGCTGCTGCAGTGATGTTGCTGCTCTAGTGCTGCTGCAGCCACCTGCCTGCTGGGGCTGCTGGGGCTGCTGCTGTCAAGGGGATGCCACATGCCCGGCTCCTGCTTCCCCCCACCCATTCCCTATCCCCTTCTTTTCCCTATCCCCTCCCCCTTCCTCTCCCCACTGTCCCTGGACCCATCCCATTCCCTTCTCTTCCCCCTGCCCTATACCATTGTCTCTTACTCCCACCCCCTTTCCCCCGCCACTCACTGTTGTACACAAAACAGGCAGGCACTAGGACCCAGGAAGCGGCAGCAAGCTGCCTGGGCAGTGACCCAGAGCATAGGAGAACAGCTGCTCTGTCCCGCCCTGTGTTCCATGAGCTGAAATGTGCAGGGGTAGTAGGGTGACCAGACAGCAAGTGTGAAAAATCAGGACACGGGGGGGGGGTAATAGGCTTCTATATAAGAAAAAGCCTCAAATATCGGGACTGTCCCTATAAAATTGGGACATCTGGTTACCCTATGGGGTAGGGGGAGGAGGAGGTGCAGTGTGGGAAGGACAAAGTCCCCCCCCCCCCAGGGGGAGCAGAGCAAACCCTGCAGGGTAGCTCCCCCACTTGCAGAAATTGGTGAGAGGGAGGGAAGTGTCACTTGACCACTTGTAACACCTCCCTTTGTTGGGGGGGGGGAATGCTCCCCCTGCATTCCCCCAAACTATGACCATGCTAAAACTATAAATGGGTTCAAAAAAGAACTCGATAAGTTTCTGAAAGATAGATTCATCAATGGCTATTAGCCAAGATGGGCATGGATGCAATTCCATGTCCTGGGTGTCCCTAAACTTCTGACTGCTAGAAGCTGGGACTAGATGATAGGGGATGGATCACTCAATAAACTGCCCTGTTCTGTGCACTCCCAATGAAAAACGTTTGGCACTGGCCACTGTCAGAGACAGGGGTAGATGGATCATTGCTCTGACCGAGTATGGCCATTCTTATGTTCTAAGCTGTTTAAGAAAATAATGCTACTGCAGTTCTGAGTGCTATCATAAATTAAAACCTTTTATAAGGAGACAAGAAAATTAATCTAGCTGCCTAGATTTTTTTCCTGAGGATTATGTTCTGAGGCACCACTTCTGATGCCTCATATGATAGGGGCAGGTGATGCAATATCTGTGAAATATGCTTGACTCCCCAGAAGAAAATTCAGTGCTGTTATCCTCCTGTGTGCAGTGCTATCTTTGGCTTTCTAAATGGAAAGTTGTCTCAATCATGTTGTTAGAATCATGAAAAGAGAAAAAAGGTTGGGACAAGACTGATGACATAAAACTCAGTTCTGTCCCCCTACACACATATAGCTCTAAGTGATTCCATTGGAGGCTATATGGCTGTATTTATAAATTTTAATAAATATGGAACATGAAAGTCAAAGGGCAAGCCTCCCTCACCCTGGATTCCTCTCCACAAACAGTCCTCACACACTTCTGCATTGGTTCATCATAGGGTGACCTGAGAGTGTGAAAAATCAGGACCCAATTTTTTTCAGGGTGCGGGGATAGTTGCATATATAAGACAAAGCCCCTAATATCAGGACATCTGGTCACCCTAGTTCACCACCAGGGACTTTATTTACAATGTGCTATACCACTCCTTGCCTTCCCACATAATGCTTTTTTAACTTGTCTCTAGGCACAAGGGAAGAGTGGTCACCTCCCTGAGATCCTGGGTTTCTCTAGCCCTTTCTTCCTTCCTCTTTCTGCCTCTTTTTCAAGTGTCCTCAGCTGAAGAGCTGGAACACCTTGTTAACTGGTTAATAACCTAGTACTTAATCAATTATCTCACCAATTTGGCCTGTGTGGGGACACTTACAAAGTGAACACAGTGGTGAGTCAGCTTTAGGCTACATATGGTCTGTCAGAGTAGACAAAGAGATTATGGTAATAAAAGGAACGTTTCAAAACTTAAGAATGTAGGATTTGACAACCCAGATCAGGCCGTTAGTCTACCAAATCTCATATCCTGCCTTTGGCAGGGCCAACAACTTGGTTCAGAGGAAGGTATCCCCTCCCCCAGCCCCAGTTGCATATATTCAGCATTGTTGCATGTTGCAACACAAAAGTGCAATGTTCTATATAAAAGGCTGTATGGGAAATTACCTTCAGATAGTAATTCAGCCTCTGACCCACAATAGATCTGTGTCACTGACGGCCCATCTGCTTTTTAAATAGAACCATGTCAGGGGACCTGGTTATAATCTGATTCCAGCCTATAGTGTAGATAAGATCTTGACCATATGATTGAACAGTGCTAAAACTTTGGACTATCCAAGACTTTAGAATAGCTTGGTAATAGAGTTAAGATTTAATTTACACTACAGAATAAAACTAGGTTGCAATAGGGGCCCTATAATGGTTTGAACTGTAAGACAGCCATGTCCTAAAACAGACAGGAGCATAACAAGCTGTGGATATGTTGCATAAGTGGTAACTATACAACAGACTTTGTGAATTCTGTTTAGATCAGGGGTCTCAAACTCAAATGACCATGAGGGTCACATGAGGACTAGTACATTGGCCCGAGGGCCGCATTACCGACACCTTCCGCTGCCCCCAGCCCTGCCCCCACTCCACCCCTTCCATGAGGCCCCGCCCTGCCCCGCCTCTTCCCACCCCTTCCCTGCCCCCATTCCAACCCTTTCCCCGAAATCCCCACCCCAACTCTGCCCCCAGGGGGTGCAGGAGGGGCGTGGGGTGGGGGCTCAGGGCAGGGAGTTGGGGTGTGGGGTGCAGGAGGGATGAGGGGTACAGCAAGGAGTCAAGGTGCAGGGTGCGGCAGGGGGCTCAGGGCAGGGGGTCGGGGTGCAGGGTGCGGCAGGGGCTCAGGGCAGGGGGTCGTGGTGCAAGAGGAGTGTGTGGTGCGGCAGGGGGTTCAGGGCAGGGGATCGGGGTGCAGGGTATGGCAGGGGGCTCAGGGCAGGGGTCAGGGTGCAGGAGGGGTGCAGGGTGCAGCAGGGGGATCAGGGCAGTGGGTTGGGGTGCAAGAGGAGTGTGGGATGCGGCAGGGGGTCGGGGTACAGGAGGGGTGCGGCATGGGGCTCAGGGCAGTGGGTTCGGCTGCAGGATGGGTTCGGGGGGCAGGATCTGGCCCAGCGCGTACCGGGGGCAGGGCAGGCTCCCTGCCTGTCTGCCCTGCCCCCGCAAGAGGCTGAAACATGGGGAAGGGGGGGCGGAGGGGCTGTGCGTTTCTGTTGCTTGAGGCACTGCCTCCAGCAGCTCCCATTGGCTGCGGTTCCCCGTTCCCGGCCAATGGGAGCTGCTGGGGGCGCTGCCTAAAGTAACAGCCACACACAGCCCCTCCGCCCCCCCCTACCCCACGTTCCAGCCTCTTCCCGGAGCTGCGCAGGGCAGGGCAGGCACGGAGCCTGCCCTGCTCCCGGTGCTCGTCCCGCCGCTCTGGTAAACACTGGGGGACGGTGGGGGGGCTGCGAGGGGCTTGCGGGCCGCAGAAAATCACACCATGGGCCGCATGCGGCCCACGGGCCGCGTGTTTGAGACCCCGGGTTTAGATCATGTTCAAAATTACACTAAAAGAGCCTTTTAGTTCATCCAGCATGACAGAAACTTGTGTTTTAAGAGACTTTGTAAGGAAAAAAAATCACCTGCATTATTTGTATTGTGTTGTACAGCTACAATTCAAATGGAAAAAATCATGATTAACCAGTGGGTCATAATAAAAATGTAAAATCATTTTATTAAATATTTTTAGTACCTGTCATCAAACATTATAAGGATTTCCAATCCAAACAAAAGCCAAGCTCTGCAGCATTTTGGTGAAGCATATTTTCATTGTCATATACGTATGTATATAAAAATACTATATTTGAACCTAAAATTGATCAAGATGACTGAGCAGGTCACTATGTGAAGTAAAAGCTATGGAGTATATTTCCTGTATGTATTAATATAAACCAGAAGTGAAATTGCATAATTTGCTGATGACTACTGGCATTTACGTAGTGTTTTGGAAATTCTTGATTGCAACATTCATTTATCAGCAGATGAAGATTTGCTGTTGTGAAACCAAGCATAGACTATTTTTGGCCTCACTTATTTACGACCTAAATTTTAAGATTGGGAGAAACAGACTCTCTTAGAAATAATTAAGTTAGGTTGTGCTGCCAGCTTTCATTGTCAGGAGAGACAAAACAGGAACTGGGATAAAACTCAGTTTATTTCTGTATGTGTTTGTAAGTGAAACCACATAACTTGGATATGCAAATTGGTGCCAGCAGCATAACACTTTGGAAATTCCCGAAGTAAGACACAAACGTTTCAGGGGCTGGACATACTTAGTCAGGAAATCCAGTCATACCATTATGCAATATGTATTTATTGGAATGACTAGTCACTACGCATGCCTAGATTGCATATCTTTAGTTATTAACTCTGTTCTATGTAAAGAGCACCCAGCTGAAACAAACATATGAAAAGTCTGATCATAGTCTCTCTACTCCACTTCTTTCAATTAGTGAGGATTTTTTTGTGTCGCTTACCTTTTCTTTCCTTATTTGTTCTGTTGTGGAGCACCACAACAGAACCTTTGTTCTATTCCTATCAGAGCTGCTTATATAGTGTGATATTTTTCAAAGTACTGTTCTATTGGTATTTTTGCAATGTCTCTGAGGAAAGTACATCAATAAAAGGAGATGCTTTGCAAATACATGATGTTGAAAAGCCTTTGTACCACTCATCTCAAATAGTAACTTTATTTTTAAATTAGTTCAACTTTGGCCAAAACTAGGTACTATCTCTTAAAAGCATAATGCTTGTTGTGGGATATCTGCAGGTCTGGGAACATACCAGGGAATCACTGCAGGGGTGGCTGTATTCAGGGCAGGAGAGGGCCAGGGAACCTGCAAGGGAGGCAATAAATGGATCTAAGCCTATATAGAAAAGCTAGTGAGAGTATAGCCCGGCTAGGCATGTCTCAGTTTGTAAGTCTCTCCCTTTACTCATACTGGCCTATGCCAGTTAACTGGCAGTACTGTGTGGGGAGGAGATGGCAGCCCTTTGACCAAATGCTCACTGCTACTACTATCGCCCATAAGTTTAGAAGTTACTTTCCTTATCTCTGAGGTGACTAAGGCCTGGTGTTTACTACAGAGTTAGGTCAACCTAAAACAGCTTACGTTGACCTAATTGTGTCAGTGTACACACCACAGTCTTGTCCTGCCGATGTAAGTGCCCTAATACACCGACATAATAATTCCACCTCCACTTGAGGCATAGGGCTTATGTCGGTGTAATTAGGGCGACGCAGTGTCTGTGTAGATACTGCATTACTTACATTGGCTGTTGGCTGTCTTGTCAATTTCACGGTTCCATATTGCTACCCGGAGACTCCCTGCTCAGGGAGCAGAGAAGCACGGGTGCTGCCCCCCACTCCTGGCTGGGAGCAGGGAGCCAAGAGCCCGGGGGAGAGGAGAAGGGACAGCTGGGCTCCCAATGTGGAGGTGTGCAGTGCTCAGAGCCCTGACTCTCAGCCCCCCACACTGCCCCTCTTCAGTTGATAGAAGCGCTCCTGATGAGGACGCACACCACCGACAAAAGGAGGGTAATGCGCAGTAATTACTGCTGAGGCTGTAAGTAGACCTAACATAAGTTGACTTAAGTCTGTAGTGTAGACATGCCCTAAGTGAGATTGTCCCAGTTGAAGTCACCACATCTATTTGTGGTTAAATTAAGCCAAAGTTGATTTGACATAGTATAGAAAACAAAGTGAAAACCACAAACAAAAGTTAAATAGATGATAAATATAACTAAACTAACCCCTGCAAAAGGTGCGCTATCCCTTGTTAACTGATCATTTTGAGAGACAGAATTTCTCCTTGCCTTAACAAGCTGTCACCTAGCATTTGTATCTGAGGATTTTTCTACACTACAAAATGCTCCCTATGCTAGCAATGGGTGTCAGCAACTAGTACAGCTGAACATAGCTGTAAGTGCAGATCAGGAAAAATCATGTACAGCACCATTTGAGTATTGAAACAGGTTTTAACCATGGTTTGCTGACCGTGATTTGTCCACAGGCCTTGTCTACATGGGAAAATTTTAATATAATTATATAGTATAATGCCCTGTGTGGACACTCATATTCTAACATAAGAATAGCTTTTGGCAGTTGAGTTTAAAACCCTTCCCAAGAAACATAAGCAACCCTCTCCTCCAGAAGGCCTTCCCCACCTAACCTTCTTATATTGGAATAAGAGTGTTCGCACTGTGGGTTATATCAGTTTAGCTGTATCTGTTTAAATTCACACTTTAGGTTATATGGAAAAAAAACTCTCCTAGGCAGACAGAGCATCAGCTGCACTTGCAGTTAAAATTATATGAAGCATCAGTTCAACTGCACCACCTGCCAGAAACTGATTTTTTTCTAGCGTAAGCAAGAATGGAAAGTTTGTGTGGGCCAAAAGGGATGTCTCATCTTCTCTTTCCACCCTTTGTCTGAAGATATGCTTTTTCTCCTTTGATGTGGTAATATAGTTTTTATCTAAGTCAGTGCATCATTTAAAAGACGAAATATGGTAAAACAATACTGAGCTTCCTATTTTAAGCCAGGATGCCCTTGAATATAATCAAGGTTTTAGTCATACTGTTGTATGTTAATTCTGATTAGGGATGTAAATAGCATGTAAAAAACCTAACTGTGTAACCAATTTAAATTATATCGGTTAAACAGTTAAATGTTTAACCGGGGAACTGGGGGGTGGTGCTGCAGCACCCCCATGTTTTACGTGGGATTCCACTGCTGCTCCACGCTGGGGATCCCCAATGCTGCTTCCCCCCCCCCCCGCTGGGGATCCCCGCTGCTGCTGGCGTCCTGGCTGCCAGCCCAGCCGCCAGGGTCCCGGCTACCAGCCCCACGGCCGGAATCCCAGCTGCCGACCCCACCGCTGGGACTCCACTGCCGGCCCCGTGCTGGGGATCGCCGCTACCACCCCATGCAGGGGATCCCTGTGCCCGGGGATCCCCACTGCTGCTGGTGTCCCTGGGTGCGGGGACGGAAGCAGAGTCCCGGCAGCGGGGCTGGCAGCCGGGATTCCGGCCGTGGGGCTGGCAGCCAATACCCCTGGTGTGGGGCCGGCAGCTGGGACCCTGGGCGCGGGGCTGACAGCGGAGTCCCTCTGGCGGGGCCGGCAGCCAGGACCCTGGGCACAGGGCTGGCAGCCAGAACCCTGGGTGCAGAGGTGTGTGTGGCGGCAGCTGGGACTCCAGGTGTGCGGAGTGGCAGCTGGGACCTCGGGCATGTGGGGCAGCAGCAGAACTGAAACCGAAAAGCATCAAGTTTAGCAGTTAACCGGTTAAATTTTACATCCCTAATTCTGATATTCCTTCTTTCCCTGTTCCATTGTTTATTTGAATATTAATCTGCATTTAATAAAATATTGAATGTCTCCTAAGTGTGACCTTTTGATGTTATGCATAAACACTCATTAGCATGTTTTTCTTATTCCTCTTTAAAGTAATACATATAGGACCCGATTCAGTTAACTTCAGTGGTCTTTTGACCAGACCCATAGAGTCCCTGACACAAAGTAACTATTACAAATCAACCCTTACAGATCCATATTATACAGAACAGTAAAATATTAAGTTCACTTTAGTGGATACAATTCAGAATGGGTAGAAAAGACCTCAGCCATTACAGAGATGAAGAAAGAGCCTGTTCAGGAGCCGTATCAAGGAATTTCTGCAGGTTAGAGGCAGATAAGGAATTATTCACTAACACAAACAAACCAACCAACAATGACCATGTTATTGAAGGGGAGTTAAGATTACTTAACTTAAAAGTGCCTTGTACTCTCTCAGAACATGAAACATGGCAGCCAAAACCAGAAACCTCTGAGAACCAGGAAATACTCTCAACCAATGTACAAAAATTAGAGAACCATAAAATTCAATGAAAGTAAATGCACAGTTAGGGTCAGGCCTCCTACCCCACAATCCCACAAAACCTTAACTTTCTCCCTTTTGATTGCCACTTTGAGAGGTCCTTAGGGCAGATCACAGTGCTGTATCTTCCCTAAGATACTGTCTAAGGGTAGTGGGGAGGATGAAGACCAGTGCTAGGAAAACCCTAAATAAGATTTACATGTTTAAAATACTCTGATCCCTTCTCTAAGAAATCCCTCAGGGAGATTGCAATACCTCAGTCTGCACTGAGGCTTATTATTTAGGATGATGTATGGCAACTTGCTGCTAACTCCCTGGATCAATGGTGTGCACAGAGCACGAAGGTCCTTGGGAATATATATATATAAGGGTATGCCTGGGACATGCGATTCCCAGCTTGAGCTAGCGCCTAAAAAGAGCAGTGTGTCCGTGGTGGCAAAGGCTGAGGCTGAGTACAATCCCGCCTGACCCCCTGGGAGCTGAACATTTCACAAAAGGAATTAAGACAAAGCAATAAACCAACCTAACAGCTTTCTTTGAGGGGGTAACATGCCTTGTGGATGGGGGAAGCGGTATATGTGCTATATCTTGACTTTAGTACGGCTTTTCATACTGTCTTGCATGACCGTCTCATAAACAAACTAGGGAAATACAACCAAGATGGAGCTACTATAAGGTGGGTGCATAACTGGTTGTAAAACCATTCCCAGAGAGTAGTTATTAATGGTTCACAGTCAAGCTGGAAAAGCATATCAAATTGGGTCCTGCAGAGATCAGTTCTGGGTCCGGTTCTGTTCATCATCTTCATCAGTGGTTTAGATAATGGCATAGAGAGTACACTTATAAAGTCTGTGGATGATACCAAGCACGGAGGGGTTGCAAAGTGCTTTGGAAGATAGGATTAAAATTCAAAATGATCTGGACAAACTGGAGAAATGGTCTGAAGTAAATAGGATGAAATTCAATAAGGACAAATGCAAAGTACTCCACTTAGGAAGGCACAACCAGTTGCACACATACAAAATGGGAAATGACTGCTGAGGAAGGAGTACTGTGGAAAGGGATCTGGGGGGTCATAGTGGATCACAAGCTAAATATGAGTCAACAGTTTAACATAGTTGCAAAAAAAGCAAACATCATTCTGGGATGTATTAGCAGGCAGGAGCAGATTTACCATGAAACAAACCGTGCAGTGGCATGGGGCCCCCAATGATGGGGGAGGGGGGGCCAAAATGCAGGACAAATATCTAACAACCTGCTCCCGAGTCCCAGCCTGCGGCACAGCAGGGCTCAGGCAGGCAGGCAGGCTGTCTGCATACCGTGGCTGGTGGCCCCACACCGCTTCTGGAAGCAGCCAGCTGCTGGCATGTCTCTGCATGCCTCCGGCAGCGCATGGAGACCCGCTGCCCTCCTCTCCACAAGGGGCATGCAGAGATGTGCCAGCAGCAGTGCAGCAGGGCTAAGGCAGCTCCCTGCCCGCTCTGCCTCCCTCCGCGCCACTCCCGGAAGTGGCCGGCATGTCCCTGTGGCCCCTGGGGTGATGGTGTCTCCATGCGCTGCTCCTGCCCCGGGTGCCGTCTCCACAGCTCCCATTGGCTGGGAACTGTGGCCAATGGGAGCTGCGGGGGCAGCGCCTGCAGGCAGCAGATACTGAAATAAACCATAACAATAGAATTATCTCCTGCAGACCCCCCCGCTCCCTCCCCCCCCTTGGAGCTGCTGCCGGAGGGGTGTGTGTGCCGGTCGCTTTGGGAGCCATGCTGCCCAAGGTAAGCCTTACCCCCTTACCCCCCTCCTGCACCCCAACCTCCTGCCCCAGCCCAGAGCCTGCACTCCACACCCAAACTTCCTCCCAGAGCCCACACCCTACACCCCCTGCTGCACCTCAACTCCCTACCCAATCAAGGTACTTCATTTTATTTTCATTTACTTCCCATTACTTATAATGTAGGAGGAGGAAAAAAAGAATGAAAAACAGGCGGGGTGGGGGAGATAGGAGAGAATGTTCTTTTTCTTGGCTGGGTCCTGAGGGGGGCCCCCCAAAAATGAAGCTACACACAGGGCCCCACTAACTCTAAATC
Source organism: Emys orbicularis (assembly GCF_028017835.1). Lineage (NCBI taxonomy): Eukaryota > Metazoa > Chordata > Testudines > Emydidae > Emys > Emys orbicularis. The sequence continues at coordinate 71,539,753 of NC_088685.1, read as the reverse complement.
TGCCACTGTTGGCAGGAGTGTTGTAAGCAAGACACAAGAAGTAATTATTCGGCTCTACTCCACGCCAGTTAGGCCTCAACTGGAGTATTGTGTCCATTTCAGGAAAGATGTGGACAAATTGGAGAAGGTCCAGAGAAGAGCAACATAAATGATTAAAGGTCTAGAAAACATGACCTATCAGGGAAGGTTGAAAAAATTGGTTTTGTTTAGTCTGGAGAAGAGAACACTGAGGGTGGACATGATATAACAGTTTTCAAGTATATAAAATATTGTTAAAAGGAGGAGGGAGAAAAATTGTTCTCGTTATCTCCTGAGGATCGGACAAGAATCAATGGTCTTAAATTGCAGCAAGGGTGGTTTAGGTTGGACATTAGGAAAAACTTTCTAACTTGCAGGGTAGTTAAGCACTGGAATAAATTGCCTAGGGACGTTGTGGAATCTCCGTCATTGGAGATTTTTAAGAGCAGGTTAGACAAACACCTGTCAGGGATAGTCTAGACAATACTTAGTCCTGTCTTGAGTGTAAGGGACTGCACTAGATGACCTCTTGAGGTCCTTTCCAGTCCTACGATTCTATGCAGACATAGTATAAGAGTGTAGAGCTGGAGTTGCATGGGGAACACGGAAAATGGCATGTGTTGTTAGAGGGAGGTAAGTTACAGTTATAGTCCCATTTGCCCATCCTGTACACTCAATGAGGCAAGGGTCCTGTGGAGGAAATAGTATATGATCCTGTAATTAAAGACTATGTCATAATTAATATGTACAGAATGACGGCAAAACTAAGCTTGCAAGGCCAGCCTTATTCTGGCATTTTCTAACTTTAAAGAGCTTAACTTTACAATGCATATTATTTTATTTTAATGTAGTTTCTTTTGTATGAATAATATAAATACATAATCAAATATATAAAAAACAGCTAACTATAAAGACATGTGGCTATCATCATCCTAACCACTTTGCTTGTTATGTTGTATTTCTTTTCCCCATTTGTAATAATTTTCTTGTTCTTTTAGATTGTAAACTCTTTGAGGGATGGACTGTCTTCCTAAATATGTGTACAGTGTTTAGCTCATTTTGGGTGATACTGAAATAAACCATAAAAATAGAATTATCTCCTCCAACTATTGATATTATGGCCCCTAAACTTTATCCTTAGAGGTTCCCATGGTATACAGATAGCCTTGGACAGATGAACTAGAAAGAAGACAGCTAGAGTGCTGGTGGTGGAAGTCTTTTACCAAGTGTAACTGACTATAGCAAAGTTTTGGATGTCTTATGTCATAGCTGTGCAAGAAGCCAAGAAAGGTTTCTTCACATCTACTACAGCATTCAGGAAGTCATGATCAATTAAACTGTTTTGGGTGTAGGCAGACAAGTTAATCCATGTTGCCTTCACTTGCTGTGGAAGTGTTTCAAGCTGTGATGTGTATAAACTACACTGCAGGCAAGATTGCTCTGATTTGGAATTAATTATTGGCCCCAGTAGAAGCAGAATTTTGTTTTGGGAAAGAAGATCCGAGAGTCTGTGCTGACTGTCAGGTAGCTTTGAAGACAATGTCCACAGGGTGTTGTTGACACTCTCCTACAGGCCCTAGAAAGAGTTGCCAGAGGTGCTCCAGTGGCCACATACCTTTCTTTTGAGAGAGCTCAACTACAAGGGCAGAATATCTCAGTCACCTCAGGCCTTGAAGGAACTCTAGTAGTGATTTCTAAATATGGACTCCTGTAAAGGACGGGTGGAATTCTAGTATGCCTCACACACAGCAAGAGAGTCAGATGCCAGTGTCTTGGGCTGGGGAGCCCATTGTGGGATTAGTGCCCTTATTTAAAAATCTAAAAGATATTGTCCATATCTTATATTTAAGAAGGTGGTGTTAAAATTAACAGCCCTACTTAGATTTGTAACTTTCAAATGAGTACCAGAAGTAAGGGTCTCAAATATTTCCCTGTCAATATTGTGGGGTCTTGTTTTTATTGGCTAGGAGAACAAAAATAGCTTTCTTGTCTATATTTTGATTGTCATTAAGCTTTGAGAAGTTTGTGACCTCAAGGCACTTGAAAATAGAACTGTTGCTGTCTGGCCATCAAGTGAACTTATTTCTTATTTCTGTTACTTATTTCTTTGATGATCGCATCTACTGCTTTTGTTCACTATCTTTGTCAGGAGGGCTAGCTATGTTATGAAGTGGGTGGGATAAAATTTTGGGGGTTCATACTATGTGAAGGATTATGGCTTGCAAGGCGATAATGGTAGGTGCCAAGAAAGGGGATATCCTAATAGTACTCAACTGTTCCAGGGATTTTGAATTAAAGTAGTTCTACCATGAACTGATTGTGGCATCTCATCTATGTTGGGTTTTATTATAGAGTTTGAGTTAACAGTGTCATCATCCATTAGAGATTTGAGTTGAAATTATCATTTTCCCAGAGCATTTTTTTTTTTTTTTTTATTAATGGAGATATCCTATCTCCTAGAACTGGAAGGGACCTTGAAAGGTCATTGAGTTGAGTCAAGTCAAGTCAAGTCCAGCCCCCTGCCTTCATTAGCAGGACCAAGTACTGATTTTGCCCCAGATCCCTAAGTGGCCCCCTCAAGGATTGAACTCACAACCCTGGGTTTAGCAGGCCAATGCTCAAACCACTGAGCTATCCCTCCCCCCTACAAAAAAAGCATAAGCTTGAACAATTAGTCAAGAGTTGAATAAAAACTCAGAGGTGAGTTGTTCATATTCCTTCCCTTACTCTCCTTTTGTATAGCTCCTTGGAGTTTACAGAATCCAGTTTGACTGGGTAATTTCTTTTGCTCCACTAAATGATCATGATTTCCTGTCTTTGAATCTCTATGCAGAAGTATATGACAATCTTGCATCAGGGAACAAGTCCAAGAGTTGTTATTGCTTTATTTTTAGACTGCTTCCTGGAGTTGTTCTAGTCCCCAGACGTAAAATTAAGTAACGTATATGTGGGGCTATGGTGCCCCCTAATGTTCTAAAGCAGTGATTCTCAAAATTTTGCACTGGTGACCTCTTTCACAGAACAAGTCTCTGAGTGCGACCCCCCCCCTTATGAATTAAAAACACTTTTAAATATATTTAACACCATTATAAATGCTGGAGGCAAAACGGGGTTTGGGGTGGAGGCTGACAGCTCGTGACCCCCCCCACATAATAACCTCCCAACCCCCAGTTTGAGAACCCCTGTCCTAAAGATTTTTCTTATTTGTTGCAGAGTAATTTGTTGGGGAGTAGCCTTAAATCGGGAGAGCACTGTAATTTTATTTTTATTTTTGGAACTTGTGCCAGGGATGCCAAGAACTTTGGATAGGCACCGCCTCTTAATTTTGCATAAACAAAAAAATAAAATAACTTCCCCTGAAAATATTTTTCTTCCAGTTGCTGGTTTGAGAAAATTATAATTTGTTTCAGATGCTAGGCTGCTTAAGTTAGTCTCCAAGTCCATTTTTTGGCACCCAAACAAGTGTCATGATTTTCAAAATACTGAGCACCCACCAGTTCTTTCTTATTTTTATGGGAGTTGATGGGTGTTCATCTTTTTTGAAAATCAGGCCATTAATTTGGTGCCTAAAGATGGATTTAGGAGCTGAAATTTATGTACCCATTTAAAAAAATCTTATTCTAAATCTTCAAAGTATATTTTAATTTCAGTGATTTTCCCTTCCAACACCATTGCAATGCAAGTGTTATTGGGGTACAATATGACTAGTCTAACAGGTTACAATATTTATTTAGATTTAAATAATATTAAAAAAATCTATACAAAGAGGTCCAGTCAACCTGACAATTACAACCTAGTTGCAGTAAAATCATATCTACATAATCTACAAAGTCAGTCCACCACAATCAAATCGTAACAAATTAAATCAGCCAGCCAGTAAATCAAAGGAAAGTATTTTCTAGTCTATACTATTTAAGTTTAAGGTTAGTTAATGGCTTTTCTTCTTAGAAAATGACTTGGGATGCACAGTGGAAGAATGCTCCTGTGTGAATATTTGTACAAATCAGAAGCCACTTAATTTATGTAATAACCTAGGTGATATCAGTCCTGTTGTAGTCTCAGATTAGTGGTTAATCTTTTTGTTTTTTCTTTTCTATATTTGTTTGCCAAATTTTTATTGAAGAGGTGGATTAATTTAGGTAGTCTGTAGTAATATACCAATTCTCTGCATTAGTGAAAAAATAGTTATTTACTAACTTTCCTTAGCCTGCATTGCTTTCAGCTCTCAAAACAGTCCCACAGGAAAGATGGAAACGTCTCTTTCAAAAACCATTCTGAGTGAGGCTCTTATTTTAATATTAGAATAGAAATAAGAATCCAGATTTCTGTATTTCATTACAGACAAACACAAAGAATGCCGGACTGAAATAAAAGAGTAACAGGCTTTCTGACCTCCTAGTTCTGATTTGTTGTCTATAAGTGGCAACAAGACTGAAGTACTTAAGCTAGCTAAGGTTAGTATTTTAAAATAAATATGTTAATAGTTATTTTATATTTTTAATTATTTTAGGTTACTGGCCAGATAGGAACTAGCTGATAAGGTTTAAATTGGTGACTAGATACCACAGTTATGGGTGAAACAGAAATGCCTAGATAATCTAGATAAGAGAAGAGAGAACATATGTAAGATGCATTTAAGGCAGTGTTCCCCAAACTTTTCACAGTTGCACTCCCCCTTACCCCTGTCTGCGCCCCTCCCCAGGAGCATGGGGGCTACCAACAGGGGTAAGGAGGCCGAGTCTGGGGCCACAGGTGGGGGTGAGTCTGGGGCTACGAATGGAGCCATGGCCAGGGGCTGAGGCTGGGGCGGGACTGGGAACGGAGACGTATTGAATTCTGGGAGGCTGGCCCACTGGGCTTCCTCACCCTCCATAGGTGGTAAAAGGTCCTGCCACTTGATATTGGGGTGGAACACGAGGGTGAGGAAGTGAAATGTGTGGAGCACGAACGTGTAGAGTCGTTCCCTAGGCATGGTTCGGAAGCGAAACGGCTGCAGTGTGTGCAGCCGGCTCGGGTTGTGGAAAAGAGGGGGTGGGGGGGGCTTGCAGGGCAGGGGCCTGATGAAAAGGTCTGGAGAGCCAGAGGTGAGGAGTGAGTGGGGGGCACCCAAGAGGTGGGTGATAAGGCTGCCCCCACCTTCTGGAGCATGAACAGGGAGGTCTGAGGGGTGGAGAGCCCCATGCGCCAACCAAGCACCCAGGGATCCACCCAATTCCCCTGCTTGTAATCCAGGAGGTCTCTCCTGGTTTCTGCCAGGACCAGCGTCCGGCACACCGAGGCGGACTCCGCCACCTGCACACTAAGATGGGGGTTGTGTAGCAGGGGCTCTGAATTTAGCCGGGAGCCGGGGCTGGAGCGGAGCTGAGGGCAGAACAGGGCTGGGTGGCGATCCCTTCTTGCCCCCCCGTGGGGGCTGGCTCAGGACTCGCCCCACCAAACGTTTCTCCATGCCCCCGTAGGTGGGTGCACCCCACAGTTTGGGGACCTCTGATTTAAGGAGATGATATTTCATAGAGGGATGAATAAATGGATTGACTTGTTACTGAGGTGATGGAGTCCATAGCATTAATGTACTGATTAAAAGCTCTTTGGGGCAGCAACTGTCTTTTCAATATATGTGCGCCCAGTGCCTAGTACAATGAGGCCCCAGTCCCAAACCAAATATTAAATAAATGTAATAATTAATTTGAGCAAAAATGGATGACTATCTGGAATTTATCAAATTCTATATAGGGATTTATAAAGTGTCAATTACTGGTATCTCTGAATCAGAAGAGGTGGGAGTAATCAGTTCCCACAGTGGGTCCTGATCCTGAACAGCGCTTAGATTTTATCATAATATAACAAATAATTTTTCTGTCTTCCCCCAGCTCAGCCATGCTTTTTTTGCATGAGAGTATTTCTGCATTCTTTAGTCATAAACTTTGTTTTTTAAATAATTTTATAATTATATGTAGCAGCATAGAGATGTCAGAGTGTCATCACAGTTCCAGGTACAAAGAGTCCATAATCTATTTGTATTACTATACTATTTTGCAGCTGTGTATATCACTTTGGGCCTAATTCTGTCACCCTTGCTCACCTTACTCTGTGAATAATCCTGATGAAATCAGAATTGTGCCCTTTGTGATTATTCTTTGCTTCTCAGACCCTTTCTAATCTTGATTACGACTTCCTGCACTCAGATTTCATTTTGTCTTTTCCAGATGGTCTCTTGGCACCACCTAGTGTCTGATTGTTGCATGTTCAGCTAAGGAACAAATGGGATCTTAGTTTCAGTATAGAACAGAGGTGGGCAAACTACAGCCCACGGGACCGTCCTGCCTTGCCCCTGAGCTCCCGGCCAGGGAGGCTAGCCCCCGGCCCTTCCCCTGCTGTCCCCCTCCCCCACAGCCTCAGCCCACTGCGCTGCCAGCGCTCTGACCCGCCGCTCCTGCCAGGCAGTGTGGCGGCGTGGCTGGCTCTGGCATGGTAAGGGGGCAGGCGGTCCTGGGGGGCAGTCAGGGGACAGGGAGCGGTTGGATTGGATGGAGGCTCTGGGGGGGCGGTCAGAGAACGGGGGGGGGGGTGTTGGATAGCCATGTGAGTCCCAGGGGGCCTGTCAGGGGGCGGGGGTGTGGATAGGGGTCAGGGCAGTCAGGGGACAGGGAGCAGGGGGGGTTGGATGGATCGTGGGTTCGGGGGGGCAGTCAGGGGACAGGGAGCAGGGGCGGTTGGATTGGTCGGTTGGATTGGTCGGGGGTTCTGGGGAGGGCAGTCAGCGGACAGGGAGCAGTGGTGGGTGGATAGGTGTGGGAGTCCCAGGGGGCCTGTCATGGGGCAGGGGTGTGGATAGGGGTCAGGGAAGTCAGGGGACAGGGAGAAGGGGGCGTTGGATAGGGGGTGGGGTCCCGGGAGGGGGCGGTCAGGGGACAAGGAGCAGGGGGGGTTGGATGGATCAGGGATTCTGAGGGGGTCAGTCAGGGGATGGGAAGTGGGAGGGGCGGATGGGGGCGGGAAAGGCTGTTTGGGGAGGCACAGCCTTCTCTACCCGGCCCTCCATATAGTTTTGCAACCCCGATGTTGCCCTCGGGCCAAAAAGTTTGCCCACCCCGGTATAGAATATAGTGCATATGTGATGAAAAGTTTCAGAAAATAAATGAAATATAAGTTACCTCCAAATGAATAGTTGGATGTGGTAATAGTGCATTAAGTTTAACCAGGATAAGTATGTTGGTGGCTAGCTAATAGTCTTAGAATATTAATAATCAGAAAATAAACTAACAAAACTGTAATCTACTAATTTTGACCACAGTTCTTATTGAAATTGCTCATTTCCTTTTCTCCGGACAAATATTGATACAGGGTGTCATCTGCAATTTGGACCTCTCTATAGTTCCTCATTTTATACGTAAATCTTGCCAATTCTTTCTTCATAACATCTAAGATGTGGCCTTTCTTATCCATTTGTACAGCTAAAATTCTCATTCAAGCTTTCATCATTTCATATATCAGCTACTACAACATTGTTCTCTTTGGCCTTGAAAAACGCAGTCTTGCCATGTGCATATCCATTCAGAATGCTGGTGTAAAGATCACTTTCTTAGTTCCTTGCTTTGACATTGTCACTCCTCTCTTTGACTGCCTCCCCAGGCACCTCCTTCTCTCTCACATCAAACATAAACTGCTTGCATTCACTGTCTTAGCTCATTGCTTTTATCTTGTTACCTCTCTCTTTGAATCCTTCCACTGGCTCCTTCTTCTCTCTCTCCTGTCAAACATAATGCTTGTATTCACTTTCAAGTACCTTCACAGTCAATCCCCAACCTATCTATCATCTCTCATTTCCTATCAAGCTGCACATGCTTGCCTCCAACTGACCAATTATGCCAGCCTCCACTGCCCACTTGTTACATTTTGAACCATCTTTGTGCTTTCTCCCATGCAGCCCCATATGGGGAGACACTCCCCATAACTATCTGCAAAGCTATCTGATCCACCTTCAAATCCCTCCTCAAAACTCTCGTTTGCCATGATTCTTAAAACAAAACAAAACCAACATCTTGACAATGATTAGGCTTTGTTGGTGTGTAGAGACTATTGCCTATGCTGACCATTACTGTCTCATTGTTCACTTGTACTCCCACTGTTGGTCTGTCTGTATCCATCTGTTGTCTCTTGTTTTATACTTAGGTTGTAAACTCTTTGGGACAGAGACTGTATTTTTGTTTTGTGTTTGTTCAGCACCTAGCACAACAGGGTTCAGGTCCATGATGAGGCTCCTAGGCGCTATGGTAATACAAATATTAAATAATGATAATTTAGACGCCAATTTGCTTTTGCTCATGTGGAGCCCCACAGACTTCAATGGGATTCTGTGTGGACACCAGGCTCCACACATGTGAATCTGATGTAAGGACTAAATCAGAGATTATGAGAGCAAGTGTGTGTCTGTATTTTTTCCAGGGTGACCAGTTACCCCTCCCCCCCAAATAAAAGTGTCCCAATTTTTTACACTTGCTATCTGGTCACCCTAGTTTTTTTTCCCTCCAGGCTAGCAGGGTTGTTCTATTATTTCCTGGTACAGTTGTAGCACATAGGAGCCCCAGGCACAGCCCAGGCTGCCTTGTGCTAGGTGCTGTACAAACACACACCAGCAAGGGAGTCCCTGCCCTGAAGACGTTACAAGCTAAGCGTGGGCAAGAGGCGAGCGCGGGCTCCTTCCTCCCCCTCCCGCAGCTGGCGGGGCTGTACCGAGGAGGCGGACGGGGTGGTGAGCGGGTTTCCCTGCCAGACCCAGGCCCCATCGCGGGACCGACCGCCGGATGAGAGAGCCGGGAGGCGCTGACGCTAAACGCTGTCGCTCGAGCAACGCCCCCCCGCGGCTCGGTCCTAGCCGAGCAGCCCCGGAAGCGGAAGTGGCGTGCCTGCCGCGGTGCATTGTGAGGAGCGGCGGTTGCTGTGGAGTTGGATCTGAATGAAGCTGCCGCGGGGAAGGGGCTGCTGGAGCCGCTGAGTGGGAAGGAGTCGCGTCCGCAGCCGCCCGGCCCGGGTGTCCGCGGGAGCTCTGTCAGGCAGCGCCGCCATGTCCTACAACAAGATCCCACCGCGCTGGCTGCGCTGCCCCAGGAGGGGGCAGCCGGTGGCAGGTGAGCGGGGCCGGGGTGCTCGGCGCGGGGCGGCCACAGCTTCCCCGCTCCTCTTCGAGCCGCCGGCGGACGGGTGTTCGGGGATGGGGCGCCGGGCCGGTCGGGGTAACGAGTCTCTGGCCCCGGTGCGGGTGGTGGTGTCAGGAGTCGTAGCCCCGACCCCATCCGCGAGCCGGGTCGGTTGCGTGCGGCGGGGACACAGAGCGGGCTCCCCGGGGCTGAGCGTGGGGCGTCGCAGGCACCACCCCTTTCCAGGGGAGCCCTTGGGACTAGGCCCTTCGGCCCCCTCCCCCCTTTCTAAGTGGCGTCTCGCTATCTTTGCACTTTTCGGTCCCGTTTTATGCCCCAGCTCTCTCATCCTCCCCCAGAACTGCGCCCTGCCCCCTAGCACAGCAGATCTCCTTCCCGCAAAGGGCTGGGGGGAAACTGGCCAACATTCACTCCCGCTTCTCTCAGAAATCCTCCTACCTGTAAAACAGTTGTCGCTGACCTGACCAATCCCCCTCCCGTTCTTTGAAAAGTAGTTCAGAAACTTTTAACAGGGCGCTGAGTGGCGAAACTGACTGGAGTCGGTTTCTCTTTGCAGCTGACTGTATGTGCAGATCTCTGAAGCAGTTTCCACTGCTGTAAATGATAGGCTGAATTGCAATGGGCTGCATCCAGCCCTGGAGCTAAGAGTTTTCTCAACCGCTCTATCCTAGTCACTTCCCTCCTTTTTTCATAAGCAACTAATTCCCTTTACCCCCTCTTCCTATCCGCTCCCCCAACTCTGTACCATAACACAAAGAAATAAGCTAAGGGACTGAATAGGGGAAAGAGAAGTAATGTTTTCCCTTCTACTTCTTACAGACATACTTCTTCCTTTTCTAGGTTCTAATTCAGCATTATACTTAAATCTGTGCCTAACTTTATATCTGTGAGTAGTAGGGGCTGCTCATGTGATTAAAATTAGCCACATATATAACTTTGCTGAGTTGGGGTCATGTTTCCTTCCTTCCCTCCATCATGTTTACTTTTGCAAGTCTCAAGCCCTCTCTTTGTTTTAGTCAATTGCCTTTTTTGAAGGTCTTCTCCAGGATTTTTTCTTTACTTATCAAGTTTATGTTCAGCTTGGGATTAAAAAAAATGGATTGTCTGTCTGCATTTCTGCACATTGTACTTCTCTATTGATTTAGCAGAAGCAGTGAGTGAAATCTTTGGATCAGATCAGATCTGGTTCTCTTACTGGGGATGTGCTATATACAGCAATGGTTCTCAACCTATTTACCTTTGTGGGCCACTATACAGCTCTCCATGTATAACGTAGGCCGCATCTGTACAATATATGTAATGCCTGTATGGCACTGAGGATATGTCACAAGGGCCACAGCTGTGTGCTGATTGGGCTGCAGGTTGAGAAGCACTGATGTCGAGATCTCTACAGGATAGGGGATTAAAAAAAAGTGTACGATAGACGCTGTGCAGTGGATTAGTAGCAGTTAATTTGAGTTCAGGACTAAAGTCTTTCCTGTTTGGGAGGTCTGTGGAGGCAGGACACCTATATAGGAAATATAGGAATTGCCATATGGGATCAGACCTATAGTCATCTAGTCCAGCATCCTGTCTCTGACAGTGGCCATTACAGATGCTTCAGAAATCTCACATTAGGCAGAGGTAAAATAATATCACCTCCCTGTTAGGTTTTCTCATAATCCTAATCTCTTCATATGAAAGTTTTCCCATGCCCCTAATTGTTTTTGTCACCCTTTTCTGAATGCCCTCTTATTCTGCAATATCCTTTTTGAGATATTTTGAGTGACCAGTACTGCAAATCATATTTTAGATAAGACTGTACCATTGATTTTATATAATGGCATAATACAGTAACAGTTGGGAGTAGAAATTGGTGATAGTCTGGTATTTCTTTGATGAGGCTTTGTGTATTTACAAAGAAAAGTCCTGTGTGTCTGAACACAGAAGGAATCAAATATCGGGAAACAGCTTCTTTCCTCACCGCACCAACAGCACTCTTTTCAGCCCGCATCCCTGGTACCTCATGCTTCAGGGTTTCATCCAGCCACCTACAGGAGGTAAGGAAGAGATTCTCTCCTCCTCCATGGGGGACCCGCTCCAATGTATTCTGAGAGTTATTTTAACTCCTTTCTCTGAAACATCCGGGATGGCCGTGGCTGGAGGTGGGACATTGGATGAGGAGGACCAGTGCTCTCAGGTGCTTGGTTGGCTAGTTCTTGCTCACATGCTTAGGGTCTAACTGATTACCATATGTGGGTTCAGGAAGGAATTTTTCCCCAGGTCAGATTGGCCTTGACTTTGGGTTTTTTTTTTTTTTTCCCCTTCCTCTGCAGTATGTGGTCACTTGTTGGGATTATCTAAGTATATCTCACCTAACCATTTCCCGGTCATTGTCGGGGCCTCAAGCACTGGTGTGCCTCGGTCCCTCCTATTCTTTGTCTGTGGCATATGATAATCTAGTGTCCTGTGTGCTGTAACACTTTGGTCTAAATTTAGTTGTTGGGTTTAGCATGCAGGTGCTGAGTGGTGATGGTCTGTAATATATATGAGGTCACACTAGATTATCTGGTGGTCCCTTCTGGCCTTAAACTCTAACTTTTAGAATGACCTCTCAGCATAACAACCATTTTAGCTCCTCTGTTGTCCTCATGACGCCCAAAATGGCAATGCCCTGTATGACCCATCCTACATAGAAAGAAAATAAACAGTTTACCAAATTAAAAACGACACAACAGGGACCTCATTTCAGAAAAATTCTGGAGGCAAGAAAATTGTGTCAGCATATAGAACATTATATGTGATTATATTATATCCTGCAAAGTCGGTAGGTGGAGAGGGAAGCGGAAGACATAATGGAGTGTATAGACCTGTGAAAAGTCGGGAGTGGAAACCAAGGTGTGTGTGGGGGCAACTACCTCCTTGCCCCATAGCAAATGATGCACCTATGATATGAGGTAAACTACATATGTGCAGTGTCTTTCTGCAAGGATGTTTTCAGATCACCAACTCATATTGATTTTTGTTTCCACTAAATCTCCTGTGGGATTTTTTGCTCCCTGATGGACCTTTTTTTCAGCCCCTGTGGAATGCTGATTGTGTCTGTGGAATTTGCTGGCTGATGCAGAACCTGCCCACTCTGTTTGAATCGCGGATTCACCTCTCTAACAACTCTTCCAGCCTTAACTTCCACAGCTACTTTCTCAGATTCCATGGAGCGGCAATGCTGAAATTCTGTCCCCCAAAACTGACAGCACTAACATCTTTGTCTAATATGAAAGGGGTTTTGAAACATGGGTAGGCCAAGCCATCACAGTCCCAAGAGCTTTTTTCACCCCTGAAAATGCCAAATCACACCTTACTGACCACTGAATTAGTCTTCCCCCCCCCCCCATTTCCTGCTTTTCAGAAACATTCAGGAAATTAATAGGGATCCATTCTTGTTTCAAATCCACAGGAACTTTAGCAGCTAAGATACCCCAGAGACCCTAGTTCTCAAGACAGCTGTTATGATGGCTTTTGCCCACGAGGCCAGGACAACTCATTCACTTGAAACCGGTTGCATACAACCATTTGTCTCACCTGGGCCAGATTTTTAAAGGGAATTTCCACAGACTGAATTTGTAAGACACCTTTCCTGGCATTGATTACACAGTTACTAGCTGTAATCCACTATTTCAGCCAACCAGACTTCTTGCTCAAATGTCAGAGGTTCAGTCTTCAAACTCAATTTTTGCCCCAGTCACTGGCTCCATCTGAGATCAATTAAGTGGTTCATATTGGCTCCTGTATTCCGTCACCTTTTTAGTATGTCTGGTCTAATAACTGTTATGTTGGAGCCCGGGCCAGTCATCCCTTTCCACATCACAGATCGTATTATGCATTCAATAGACAAACTCCCATTGTTATGTAACTGCCCAGATCTAAACAAAAACTGTGGGGCTGATTTTTGTATCTCCAAGTTCTTCCCCTTCAGCATGGTGTTCCCCTGTTTCCTGAACTTGGAGAGAAGCTTTCACTAGCCCGGGGTGGGCAAACTTTTTGGCCTGAAGGCCACATCTGGGTATGGAAATTGTATGGCGGGCCATAAATGCTCACGAAATTGAAGGCTGGGTTGCATGAGGGGGTGAGGGCTCCGTCTGGGGGTGCGGGCTCTGGGATGGGGCCAGAAATGAGGAGTTCAGGCTGTGGGAGGGGGCTGGGGCAGGGGGTTTGGATGCGGGAGGGGGTGAAGACTCTGGCTGGAGGTGCAGGCTCTGGGGTGGAGCCAGGGATGAGCGGTTTGGGGTGCAGGAGGGGACTGCAGGCTGGGGGTGGAGCAGAGGGGTTCAGAGTATGGGAGGGGGCTCCGGGCTGAGGCAGGGGGTTGGGGTGTTGGAGATGGGTACAGGCTAAGGGTGCGGGGTTTGGGGTGCAGGAGGGTGCTCCGGGCTGGGACTGAGGGGTTCGGAGGGTAGGAGGAGGATCAGGGCTGGGGCAGGGGGTTGGGGTGTGGGAGGGGGTTAGGGGTGCAGGCTCCAGGCAGTGCTTACCTCAAGCAGCTCCTGGAAGCAGCGGCATGTCCCCCCTCTGGCTCCTATGTGGAGGCACAGCCAGGCAGCTCTGTGCACTGCCCTGTCCGCAGGTGCTGCTCCTGGAAGCAGCGGCATGTCCCCCCTCTGGCCCCTTTGTGGAGGTGCAGTGCCAGCCAGGCAGCTCTGTGTGCTGCCCTGTCTGCAGGCCCAGCCCCTGCAGTTCCCACTGGCCGTGGTTCCTGGCCAATGGGAGCTGCAGAGCCGGCGCTTGGGGCGGGGGCAGCATGCGGAGCCCCCGGCTACCCTTACGAGTAGGAGCCGCGGGGGGACATGCCGCTGCTTCCAGAAGCCGTGCAGAGTCATGGCACGCACGGAGCGGGGCAAGCCCCTGACCCCGCTCCCCAGCAGGAGCTCGAGGGCCGGATTAAAAGGTCTGACAGGCTGGACGCGGCCTGCGGGCCATAGTTTGCCCACCCCTGTACTAGACACTTGGTACAATTTGTCTAAACCTGCCTTAAATTTATAACCGTCCTTTTGGTGGCCAGTTTTGTCATAGTGCCAGCATTAACTGAACTGTTTCCTTTAATTTTTGCCAGTTTCCCATTTTTGACAAATCAAGTTTATAATTTGTTCTATTTGTTCAACGCAGGTATGAACCAGATCAGAATCCCTTCTTTCATCTTAAATATAAGGCACAGAACTGTACTTAGTGTTGATGGCGATCAGCTTCCATCTGCCTCCCTAAGAGCTGCTTTCTCTTCTGGTGAAGTGCTGCAAGAAAAGATTCAAGTTCTGTGGTAAATTTCACAGCCTCTTGTGTATTTCTACACAGCAAAGAAAAACCCATGGCTGACCTGTGCCAACTGACTTGGGCTGTGGGACTGTTTCATTGCTGTGTAGACTTCTGAGCTCGCTGAATGCTGGGACACACCCATGTCGCAGGGTCCTAGAGCCTGGGCTCCAGTCTGAGCCCAGATGAATACACATCAATGAAACAGCCCTGCAGCCCGAGGCCTGCGAGCGTGAGTTGGCTGGCACAGGCCAGCCGTGGGTTTTTCTTTGCTGTGTAGACATACTCTTGAGTGTCTTTGGCTTCCTTTCACTGATCTTCAAATCCCCAGTCCAGATAAGCATCTATAAATTGGTTCATCGCCAGTTTAACTTGGTACCTGGGTACCAAGGTGGTATCTGGGTATGCCAGAAGCACAAGTCTCTGCAGATCGTCTTCCAGTTCAGACTGGGTTTCGGCTTTTCCTCTCCTTGTTCTTATTGAAGCTGGTCGGGGCACAGCTTAATGGCTAGCTCCAAACCATATTAAGGGCTTGTAACAGTTCTCAATAATGCCATCTCTTTTCTGGGTGGAGCACCATCAGAGATGGGCCAATTAGGTTGGCTGCTAGTAACCCCATTTTCTAGCCCTTGTTCTATCTAGCCATTCATTTGAGCCAAATAAGTCTCTCAGGGAGTTTTTCTCCTCAGAAGGGGGCTTTGGTATCATTTGCGTTAGGACAGCCCAACCTCTCCCCTCTGGGCCTCCATGGGGTACAAACAGCATAGAAAACTATTGGGAATGTCTGGTCTTACCCCAGTCCTCTGGCTGGCTCAATTCCTCATCAAGGCAGCTGTCTTTCACGGTTGTCTGTGACCCTTTGATTTCTTTCTGGAGCTGAATTTTCAGCTCATTAAGTCCTTGCTTCAGCTTGTTTCAGTTAGCGAGTTCCAAATTATCCAAAGCCTGTTTGGTCTCCAATATCTTCTGGAAAAACGTCTGGTCTATGGCAGTCAGATTGTTGGTCCCCTCATCAATCTGTTTTACTACTCCAGATTGGGTGGGTTGCAGCTGGGTTTCCCAGTCTGTCTGGGCACTTTGTAGTTGCTACTCCAAAAGCAATCTCATCTTAGCCTCTAAGTCAGTGGTCTCCAACCTTTTTACGCCCAAGATCACTTTTTGAATTTAAGGGCAACCCAGGATCTGCCCCGCCCCTTCCCCAAAGCTCTGCCCCACTCACTCCATCCCCCCCCTCTCTCTGGCGCTTGCTCTCCCCCACCCTCACTCACTTTCACCAGGCTAGGGCAGGGGGTTGGGGTTCGGGAGGGGGTGTGGGCTCTGGGTTGAGCCTGGGGTAGGGGGTTGAGTGTAGGAGGGGGTGAGGGGTGCAAGCTCTGGGAGGGGGCTCAGGGCTGGGGCAGGGGCTTGGGGTGCAGGAGGGGGTACGGGGTGCTGGCTCAGAGGGGAGTCAGGGCTGGGGCAGGGGGTTGGGGTGCAGGAGGGGGCGAGGGGTGCAAGCTCTGGGAGGGGGCTCAGGGCTGGGGCAGGGGGTTGGGGTGCAGGAGGGGTTACGGGGTGCTGGCTCAGAGGGGAGTCAGGGCTGGGGCAGGAGGTTGGTGCAGGAGGGGGATTTGGGGTGCTGGCTTTGGGAGAGCTCAGAGCTGGGGTTTGGGGTGCTGGCTCAGGGTTGGGGTGCGATGGGTGGCACTTACCGCGTGTTGCTTCCGGTTGGTTGCACAGCGAGGCTAAGGCAGGATCCCTGCCTGCCCACGCCACTCCCGGAAGGGGCAAATGCGCCTCTGCGGCCCCTGGGGGCAGGCAGGGGTGTGTGTGGCTCTGCACACTGCCCCTCTCTGCAGGCACCGCCCCCAAAGCTCCCATTGGCCACAGTTCACTGTTCCTGGCCAAGGGGAGCTGCAGGGCAGAGCTTTCAGGCATGAGCAGTGCGTGGAGACCCACACACTCCACTCAGGGCCGCGGGGAGGGTGGGGGGGTGGTGTTGGCTGCTTCCGGGAGCGACATTGGGCTGCAGCAGGCAGGGAGCCTGCCATAGCAGCAGCCCCGCTACACCCCCGGAGATAGCGATCGACTGGGAGAGTGCCCAGGATCGACCCATCAATTGCGATCGACGGGTTGGTGACCAGTGCTCTAAGTCATCCCTGTGCCCTTTCTGGGAAACCCTCACTTCTTATTTTAGATCTTAGAATAATAGAACTGTAGGGCTGGAAGGGACCTCGAGAAGTTATCGAGTCCAGTCCCCTGAACTCAAGGCAGGACTACGTGTAACTAGACCTTTCCTGACAAGTGTTTATCTAACCTGTTCTTAAAAAACTCAATGATGGAGATTCCACAACCTCCCTACGCACTTTGTTCCAGTGCTTAACCACCCTAACAGTAAGGAAGTTTTTCCTAAACCAGACTTGCTGCAATTTAAGCCCATTGCTTCTTGTCCCATCCTCAGAGGTTAAAGAGAACAATTTTTCTCTGTTCTCCTTGTAACAGCCTTTTATGTTCTTGAAAACTGTTATGTCCCCCCTCAGTCTTTTCTTCTCCATACTAAGCAAACCCTTCTCTCCCCCATCTTTCATCATAGGTCATGTTTTCTAGACCTTTAAAATTTTTTGTTGCTCTCCTCTGGACCCTCTCCAATCTGTCCACATCTTTCCTGAAATATGGTGCCCAGAACTGCTCACAATACTCCAGTTGAGGCCTGATCAGCATGGAGTACAGTGGAAGAATTACTTCTCCTGTCTTGCTTACAACATTTCTGCTAATACATCCTAGAATGATGTTCACGCTTTTTTTGCAACAGTGTTACACTGTTGACTCTCATTTAACTTGTGATCCACTATGACCCCCAGATTCCTTTCCGCAATTCTCCTTCCTAGGCAGTCATTTCCCATTTTGCATGTGTGCAACTGATTGTTCCTTCCTAAGTGGAGTACTTTGCGTTTGTCCTTTGAATTTCATCTTATTTACTTCAGACCATTTCTCCAGTTTGTCCAGATCATTTTAAATTTTAATCCTGTCTTTGAAAGCACTTCGAAACCCCTTCCAGCTTGATTTCCTCTGTAAACTTTATAAGTGTACTCTCTGTGCCATTACAGTAACTCCCCACTTAACGTTGTAGTTATGTTCCTGAAAAATGCATTTTTAAGTGAAACGATGTTAAACGAATCCAATTTTTTCATAAGATTTAATGTAAATGCAGGGGGTTAGGTTCCAAGGAAATTTTTTTGGGGCAGACAAAAGGCATTATATACTGTACAGTACTGTACTGTGGTGGGGAGGTGCCCCTGGCTTACCCCTGGAGCTCAGGGCTGGGGGTGCAGGGTCTGGGCGGGAGTTAGGGTGTGGGAGGGCGCTCAGGGTTGGGGTGCGGGGTCTGGGAGGGAGTTAGGGTGCGGGAGGGCGCTCAGGGTGGGGGTGCGGGGTCTGGGAGGGAGTTAGGGTGCGGGAGGGCGCTCAGGGTGGGGGTGCGGGGTCTGGGAGGGAGTTAGGGTGCGGGAGGGTGCTCAGAGTTGGGGTGTGGGGTCTGGGAGGGAGTTAGGGTGCAGGAGGGTGCTCAGGGTGGGGGTGTGGGAGGAGGCTCAGGGCTGGGGTAGGCAGGAGGTGTAGAGCACTTACCTGGGGCAGCTCCTGTTTGGTGCAGGGGGTGTGCAGGTGGCTTTGCGGCCGGCTTTGAAGGGGAAAGCACCGCTTCTCTCCGGCCTCTGGCTGCGCAGCTGCCCCTGCTCCTCCTGAGTCCCTCTGGCCCGTGCTCACAGGGCTGCATTCCGAAAGGGGCTTTAGAGCTGTAGGTCAGGGCCCCGGGGCCCCCTTAGCCCAGGGTCCTGCAGCCCCTAAAGCCCCTGCATTCCGGGTGGCCCTGCCTGCCAGGGGGGGCACCTTCCCCGCTCGCTGGCTCCCTCCCTCCCTCCCTCCCAGAAAGTCCTAAGTGCTGCCAAACAGCTGTTTGGCGGCTGGGGAAGTGCTGGAAGGGAGGGGGAGGAGGCAGAGAAGAGGAACTTGTGCAGTGCTCCCTTGTAAAGTCAGCCAAACAACATTATAAGGGAGCATTGCACAACTTTAAACGAGTATGTTCCCTAATGGAGCAGTGAAGTAACTTCGAAACAACGTTAAGCGGGAGGACGTTAAGTGAGGAGTTACTGTATCTAAATCATTGATGAAGATATTGAACAGAACCAGACTCAGGACTGATCCCTGCAGGATCCCTCTCGCTATGCTATTCCAGCTTGACTGTGGACCACTGATAACTACTCTCTGGGAATGATTTTCCAACCAGTTATGCACCCACCTTATAGTAGCTCCATCTAAGTTGTATTTCTCTAGTTTGTTTATGAGAAGTTCATGCGAGACAGTATGAAAAGCAGTACTGAAGTCAGGATATACCACATATACCGCTTCCCCCCTATCCACAAGGCATGTTACCCTCTCAAAGAAAACTGTTAGGTTGGTTTAGTGGTTTGTCTTAATTCCTTTTGTGAAATGTTCAGCTCCCAGTTTAGGACTTTTAATTCCTGCTAGTCATTTCTGAATTTTGCAAGTACTTCCATTATTTGTTACATCTTGGTTCAAGAGGTATACCAGCTCACAATCTCTGTTTGCGCGAACTGGATCCTGTTTCTTAAACCAGCGTTGCTCCTTTTTGACCCAAGTGGCAAGTCAGAGTTTGGGGATGTTTCATTTGATAAGTATTTCTTCAATGCAGTTTTGTTTATTTACAAAGAATGTACAAAGTCCTGTGTCTCTGAACACAGAAGGAATCAAACAGCAGGAAACAACTTCTTTGCTTACACCCCCAAGAACACTCTTTTCTTTAGGCTTCACCCTGACCCAAAAACCTCTCCACAGTTTTCTTCCACAGTCAGACCGGGTGCTTACAGTTGCTCCTTCTACCAGTTTGTGTGTCTGTTTCTGAGTGTCCTGCCTAAGCCTGTGCACACACCACACAAGCTATATGTTTCAAAACCCTTCCCCCACTCAGTTCAAACTTCTGGGCAGGTTCACAACTCCTTTTTGTCTTGCGGGGGGAGACTTCTGATGAACTCTTCCTGACAGTTATGTTAATTGAAGGGTGTAGTCACACCCAGTCCCAAAGAAGTTTGTGATCCAAGCAGTCACCAGTACATCTCACCATAACACTATCATGACCTTACAGGTGATTTTTTAAATTCTATTTTTAATGATTACTTCAACCAATTTACTAGGTGCTTATGTAAGATTGACTGGTCTGTAATTCCTGGAATCACCCCACAAGCCTTTTTAAATATAGGCACAATGTTTTCCACCCTCGGTCCTCTGATATAGTAGCGGTTTCAAATGAAAGATGGCATATTTTTGCTGGCGGTACAGCCACTTCATACTTGAGCTTCCTTAGAACACTTGGAATGCTTTTAAAATTATCACCTTGCTCCAGCATGTCATCTTTTGACACTTTAATCTCTTCTGGTACCTAATCTTTATTGCCAGAAAAGAGCAGCTGAATCTGTAATAATGCAAAACCTTCCATTTCAGCAATGTCTTGCTACCATCGCATGAATGACACTCTCTCAGTACTAGCATCTGCACATACCTTGAGAACTTACAGAATTCTGTCATAATTAATGTTCCCACCCTCTTCCACCCTCTGACTTCACCACCTCAGCCAAGCTTCACAATCATCATTGCTGTGTACAGTATTAAATTGTTTAAAACTTATTGTGTGTGTGTGTGTATGTCTGGTGAAAAAAATTTCCTGGAACCTAACGCCCCCCCCCATTTACATTAATTCTTATGGGGAAATTGAATTTGCTTAACATCGTTTCACTTAAAGTTGTATTTTTCAGGAACATAACTACAATATTAAGCGAGGAGTTACTGCATTTAATTTTAATGTATTTGGTACTTTTCAAAATGCTTTTTTGAATTCAATAGTTACTTAAATAGGAATAGAAATTCTTTAGTGTGAATTGGGACCCATATTTTTGAAATTTTTTTATACTTGCAAATTGAAATTTAATACTGCTATTCATAGTTACTCATAATTCAGCAAATACTACAAGTACAGAATCTTATATGAAATGTCTAAAATTTATTGAAACTTAGAAAAGAGATGATAGAGAACTCTTATGAAGGCTGTTACAAAGCTACTCTGATGTGTTGTGCGAACAATAAAAGCTCATAAATTAAAAAGCTGAGCCTCCGGGCAATAATAGCTGAGAACAGACCTCTCTTTAATAAGGTCAAGACTTGACAGTTCTTCTAAAATAAACTCTCAAAGTCCCAGAGCCACAGGTAAGCACTCTATTTTATATAGAATGTTGCTGTTCCATGATGCTGATGGGGAGATCTCTGTTACTGTGGAACAGTTATAATGAAAAGGGCTGACAGTAAATGGACGCTTCTGACACTATCTGGCTCTTTTAAGGCCGTCTTTGGAACACTTCACACTTAGAAACCATCAGAACTGATGTTTACATGGTCAGGCTTACAAACTGACATTTTAAATTCCTATTTTCTTGTTCTGGCCATGCTGAATTTAAATGTTACTTTTAGGGCTGTCGATTAATCGCATTTAATTCATACGATTAACCCAAAAAAGTAATTGTGATTAAAAAAATTAATTGCGATTAATCGCAGTTTTAATTGCACTGTTAAACAGAATATCAATTGAAAATTATTATATATTTTTTACATTTTCAAATATATTGATTTCAATTACAACACAGAATACAAAGTGTACTGTGCTCACTTTGTATTATTGTTTTTGCTTACAAATATTTGCACTGTAAAAATGATAAAAGAAATAGTATTTTTCAATTCACCTCATACGAGTACTGTAGTGCAATCTTTTTATCGTGAAAGTGCAGATATTTTTTTGGTTACATAACTGCTCTCAAAAACGAAACAGTGTAAAACTTTTGAGCATACAAGTCTACTCAGTCCTACTTCTTGTTCAGCCAATTACTAAGACAAACCAGTTTGTTTACATTAACGGGAGATAATGCTGCCTGTTTCTTAGGCTACGTCTTCACTACCCGCCTGAATCGGCGGGTAGAAATCGATCTCTCGGGGATCGAATTATCGCGTCTCGTTGGGACGCGACAATCGATCCCCGAATCGACGCCAGCGCAGGTAGGAGTAAGCGCCGTCGACGGGGGAGCCGCGGAGGTCGATTTGCCACCATCCTCACAGTGGGGTAAGTCGGCTCGGATACGTCGAATTCAGCTACGCTATTTGTGTAGCTGAATTGGCGTATCTTAAATTGGCCCCCCCTCCCCCCTCCAGTGAAGACGTAGCCTTATTTATAATGTCACCTGAAAGTGAGAACAAGCGTTCGCATGGCAGATTTGTAGCCGGCATTGCAAGGTATTTACGTGCCAGATATGCTAAACATTCATATGCCCCTTATGCTTCAGCCACCATTCCAGAGGATATGCTTCCATGCTGATGACGCTTGTTAAAAAAAAATGCAGTAATTAAATTTGTGACACAATTCTCCCCACGGAGTTCAATGTCTCCTGCCCTGTTTTACCCCCATTCTGCCATATATTTCATGTTATAGCAGTCTTGGATGATGTTCATTTTAAGAACACTTTCACTGCAGATTTGACAAAACGGAAAGAAGGTACCAATGTGTGATTTCTAGAGATAGCTACAGCACTTGACCCAAGGTGTAAGCATTTGAAGTGCCTTCCAAAATCTGAGGGACGAGGTGTGGAACATGCTTTCAGAAGTCTTAAAAGAGCAACACTTTGGTGCAGAAACCACAGAACCCGAACCACCAAAAAAGAAAATCAGCCTTCTGCTGTTGGCATTTGACTCAGATGATGAAAATGAACATGCGTCGCTCCGTACTGCTTTGGATTGTTGGAAGAACATAAGAACGGCCATACTGGGTCAAACCAAAGGTCCATCTACCCCAGTATCCTGTCTTCCGACAGTGACCCATACAAGGTGTCCCAGAGGGAATGAACAGATCAAGTGATCCATCCCCTGTCGCCCATTCCCAGCTTTTGGTAAACAGAGGCTAGGGACACCATCCCTGCCCATCCTGGCTAATAGCCACTGATGGACCTATCCTCCATGAATTTATCTAGTTCTTTTTGAACCCTGTTATAATCTTGGCCTTCACAACATCCTCTGGCAAGACGTTCCGCAGGTTGACTCTGTTGTGTGAAAAAATACTTCCTTTTATTTGTTTTAAACCTGCTGCCTATTAATTTTATTTGATGGCCCCTAGTTCTTGTGTTTATGAAAAGGAGTAAATAACACTTCCTTATTTACTTTCTCCACACCAGTCATGATTTTATAGACCTCTATCATATCCCCCTTTAGTCATCTTTTTTCCCAAGCTGGAAAGTTCCAGTATTATTAATCTTTCCTCATATGGCAGATGCTCCATACCCCTAATAATTTTTGTTGCCTTTTTCTGAACCATTTCTAATTCCAATATATCTTTTTTGAGATGGGGCGACCACATCTGCATGCAGTATTCAAGATGTGGGCACACCATGGATTTATATCGAGGCAATATGATATTTTCTGTCTTATTATCGATCCCTTTCTTAATGATTCCTAACGTTCTGCTCGCTTTTTTTGACTGCCACTGCACATTGAGTGGAAGTTTTCAGAGAACTGTTCACAATGACTCCAAGATCTCTTTCTTGAGTAGTAACAGCTAATTTAGACCCCATCATTTTATATGTATAGTTGGGATTATGTTTTCCAATGTGCATTACTTTGCATTTTTCAGCATTGAATTTCATATGCCATTTTGTTTCCCAGTCACCCGGGTTTGAGAGATTCTTTTGTAGCTCTTTGCAGTCTGCCTGGGACTTAACTATCTTGAGTAGTTTTGTATCATCTGCAAATTTTGCCACCTCACTGTTTACCCCTTTTTCCAGATCATTTATGAATATGTTGAATAGGACTGGGCCCAGTACAGGCCCCTGGGGGACACTATTTACCTCTCTCCATTCTGAAAACTGACCATTTATTCCTACCCTTTCTTTCCTATCTTTTAACCAGTTACCAATTCATGAGAGGACCTTCCCTCTTATTCCATGATTGTTGACTTTGCCTAAGAGCCTTTGGTGAGGAACTTTGTTGAAGGCTTTCCGAAAATCTAAATACACTATATCCACTGAATCCCCCATATCCACATGCTTGTTGACCCCCTCAAAGAATTCTAGTACATTGGTGCGGCATGATTTCTCTTTACAAAAACCATGTTGACTCTTCCCCAACAAATTATGTTCATCTATGTGTTTGACAATTTTGTTCTTTACTATAGTTTCAACCAGTTTGCCTGGAACTGAAGTCAGGCTTACCGGCCTGTAATTGCCAGGATCACCTCTGGAACCCCTTTTAAAAATTGGCATCACATTAGCTATCCTCCAGTCATTTGGTACAGAAGCTGATTTAAATGATGGGTTAAAGACTACAGTTAGTAGTCCTGCAATTTCACATTTGAGTTCCTTCAGAACTCTTGGGTGAATACCATCTGGTCTGGGTGACTTATTACTGTTTAGTTTGTCAATTTGTTCCAAAACCTCCTCTAATGACACCTCTATCTGGGATAGTTCCTCAGTCACCTAAAAAGAATGGCTCAGGTTTGGGAAGCTCCTTCACATCCTCAACTGTGAAAACCGATGCAAAGAATTCATTTAATTTCTCCGCAATGGCCTTATTGTCCTTGAGTGCTCCTTTAGCATCTTGATTGTCCAGTGGTCTCACTGGTTGTTTAGCAGGCTTCCTGCTTCTGATGTACTTAAATTTTTTTTTTGCTATTACTTTTTGAGTCTTTGGCTAGCTGTTCTTCAAATTTTTTTTTGGTGTTCACATGGCACTGTTGTGGCTGGTGTCGCAAGATATTATCGAGCAGAACCTGTCATCAGCATCGAAACGTCTTCTGGAATGGTGGTTGAAGCATGAAGGGACATATAAATCTTTAGTGCATCTGGCATGTAAATATCTTGCAATACCGGCTACAAAACAATGCCATGTGAACACCTGTTCTCGCTTTCAGGTGACATTGTAAACAAGAAGCGGGCTGCATATATTGCCCATAAATGGAAACAAACTTGTTTGTCTGAGCTATTGGCTGAACAAGAAATAGGACAGAGTGGACAATTTTACATTGTTTTATTTTTGAGTGCAGTTATTTTTTTGTACGCAATTCTACATTTGTAAGTTCAATTTTCATGATAGAGATTGCATTACAGTACTTGTATGAGGTGAATTGAAAAATATTATTTATTTTGTTTTTTTACAGTGCAAGTATTTGTAATAAAAATAAATATAAAGTGAGCACTGAACACTTTGTATTCTGTGTTGTAATTGATTTCAATTACATTTGAAAATGTGGAAAACATCCAAAAATATAAATAATGGTTTAAATAATTTTTTTAGTTCCTCTAATCCAGTGTTTCCCAAACAGTGGGTCCCAATCCACCAGTTGATCCCAGGAAGGTCCTAGATGGGATGCCAGATCTAGGTTGGATTAACCCATCTCTGGGCCCTAGGGAAACATACGCTTCTCCTGGCCCCATGCAGAGTAGAGACCCCAGTGGGGAAGGGGAGATTGGAGAGTGAGCCATCTCTGCACTTTCCCCACACTGCTGGCTCCTCTCCTGTAGGGCTGAGCCCGTCTTTTCACTCCAGGTATTGTGATGTAATGCACGGTGTTGCAGTGCCACTCAGGTTAGGCCAGGCCATCCCTCCATCATGACGTAGGGGCAACAGGCCAAATTTTCCTGAGCTTGTTTTTAATTAAATCTGTTAGGTTATTGCTGAGCCTCTGTGAAGCTGTTCTTCATATAGCTTTAAAATCACTTGTGAGTATGTGTATATATACATACTATAAAATTTTATTTTGTTCTATAGGGAAGTTTTTGCCTTTGAAGACAATGTTAGGACCAAGATACGATGAACAGGTTGCTGAAGAGAATCGCTTCCATCCCAGTATGCTGTCCAACTATTTAAAGAGTCTGAAGGTAAGTTAACATTTTATAAAAAAAATAATACATATGCATACTGAAGAAAATGTAATAGATGGTTTCTGTTGGACCATTGGTAGAAAAAAAAATCACAAATGCTGTAATTTCCCCCCAAGTTTTTCTCTTTCTCTACAGGATCCTAGCTTTCATAAAAAAGCATTAGTGTTAATAATAAAATTGTAGTTGCCCTCATAATCTAGCATTGCTCAAAATTCTGCAGCTAAAAAATTGCATCGAGAAGTGTGAACTAATTTTTTCTTACTATCCTCACCTCCATCTCAATGAGATGCTAATATCATTGTCAAACTGCAGCCAATTTAAATGTTAACAGTATTACAGATAATATGCATGTACATACACCTCTACCCTGATATAATGCTGTCCTCAGGAGCCAAAAAATCTTAACCACGTTATAGGTGAAACTGCGTTATATCGAACTTGTTTTGATCAGCCGGAGTGTGCATTCCATCCCCTCTTCCCCCCCCCCCCCCCCCCGGATCTCTGCTTTACCGTGTTATATCCAAATTCGTGTTTTATCAGGTTGAGTTATATCAGGGTAGAGGTGTAATTATAAAGTTGTAGTGTTTCCCTTTGTGCTGAACGCCCTTAAAAGCAAGGGTAAGAGGCATTTAGGACATAAATGATAGCCTTCTTGTGTAGTAGGTCCTGACTTCCAGGCATATCAGTTTCTGCTGTGTGTGATGCCCCCGTATGCATTATATTGTTACCCCAGCCATGGAATCCAGCTTGAGCATGGAACGAATCTACAGCTTAGATGGTAAGGGAAAGGCTGTTTTTTCTATGTAGTGTGTTTTTTGCGAAGTCTTGTTTAAAACATTTATTTCAAAAGATTTGTAGAATAGCATTCAAACTATGCAAAAAACAATACAGCTTAAAAGTAAAAATAATATGCCTTACTCCCTTCTGGCAGGGTGGCTCCATGCTCCATCAAGAGTTTGTGGTACGTGCTTTATAACCAACCCAGTGTGTATGGGTGTACCACTGAGTATGCGCTATATTAGGCTAGAGCAGTGGTTCCCAAACTTTAACAACCTGTGAACCCCTTTCACTAAAATGTCAAGTTTCGCGAACCCCCTCCTAAAAATGAATATTTCCAGGGATTTTCTCCTTTACCTGAGTATAAATTATAAAAGCAGTGACTTGGAAATATAAAATTTGTTTTTATGGCATGCTTATTACACACTATTTATTATTTATTATTATTTATAATTACAGTATTTTTATTACATTAGGAAAATGGCAACACTCTTCCAGATCTCACTTTTGTAGTTTGTATCACTTTGAATAAGCCTGTTATAAGACAAGGCTCCTATGTTTCATCAAGAAGTATCAGATGAAACAGCATGAAGGTATTTAAGAAGCCAACTCAGAGTTCCTCCTACACAAGCATTCAGGTCTTGAGCAGTCCAGGCAAACAACGCATGTTACAACAAAGCTTAAACTTGTTCTTCATAATTTTTAAAACAATACTAGCTGCCTATTTAATTTTAAAAAGAGCAAAAAATATCCACCTCCCTTTCCATTTCTTATAAGTCTTGAAGTTTAAATCTCCTCAGTGTGATAGATAGGCTTACTTTGATCTGCTTAGCTCTTGGAAGTCCAGGGGCTCTGTGCTGCTGGCCCCATGCTGCCCAGGGTCCCTAGGGACAGGTCTGTCCGCCATTAGGGAATTTTTTCCTGAGAACCCCCTGTAACATTTCGCGAACCCCAGTTTGGGAACCACTGGGCTAGAGGGTAAAAGCTGTGTTTTAAAAGAAATTTGAGTTAGCAACATTGATATTAAAAAAACCCCACTTTTTAAAATTAGGCCTTGTCTAAACACAGAAGTTGCACCAATTTAACTTGAATCCAGTTATAAACAATGTTGTTAAGCCAGCACAAAACTCTACATAGACATTTTATTTCAGTTTGAGGGATATATTTATATTAATTTAGCTTAAGAAGATTACAACCAGGTTTATGTTCATTTGTGTGTCTACGCAGCCTTTTGCACCTATTAAATTAAATAGATTTTTAAATCACACTTTTAGTTAAACTGGTGCAACTCTGTAGACATTCCCAGGGGGAGCTAGGCCTAGTAAATCTGGAATTATGGACTTGTAAAATAGGAAAAGAAACTTGCCAGTTCAACTGAACTCTCCTACAGCCCTTTTTGTGGGGGATAGATGTATTGGATTTTCTTCTCTCCATGTGTATGCCAGTTATGGTTAAACAATGGCAATTTAGGAGCAAGCTTATTTGGAGACCCAGGCAATTAAAAAACCAAAACTTTTCTCTTACTATTGCTTCCAAAGTCTGCCTGTCTGCTTGTGAACCTTATCTATGTAGATTTTTGTCTTCCTAATATAGGCTTCTCTGCCCACTCATTCTCGAAGGTTGAAATTTGCTCTTGCAATGCTTAAAAGTGACCTGCAAAGTATTTTTTAAAAAATGATCTTGATCATCATAAAGAAGTAAAAAAAAAACAACCCCAAAAAACAAACCCCTGAAAAATTATTTTGGGAGGGGAAGGTTGAAAGGAGATTTGAAGTTTGGAATTCTCTCTGCTTCTTCATCCTTGTCACTTATTTTATTTGGTCTTGTGGGTAAGGCACAGAACTGGGAATAAGGTGATTTGGGCTCTATTTCCAGCTTTGTTGCAGACTTTATGTATCACTTTGAACAAAATATATAAATCTCAATCTGTTTATTAGTCTCTAAAATTGGAATAACACCTATGTCATGGGTGCTGAGGCTTATTTAATAAATGGTCGTATTGGGGTCAGAAACAATGCTGAACTGTATTGACTACAGAAACTAGAAACTGTAATGAATAAGTAAATCTTTCTTTCAAACTACAGTATGATTACTTAATTCCATTTCAGAGGATGAGTACAGAATTCCTTGGTTTCATTGCTACACAGAGAATTTGTCAAAGGTTGTTGTGAAGTAAATTGGTTTATACCTTTCCAGTAGCAGCTCAGCATATGTATTTGTAACAACCAGTCTCCTATGTGCCAGGGGAGTAGAATATCTCTAAGTTTGCTTGTTAGATGGTTGTACACTATGTGATACAGCAGGGCCAGAGAACAGCAGGAGAGTGGTAGATGGGAGGTATATAAGCTGTATGATGATCAAGGCCTTATACCCTGTGGACTAGGAAAAGGTTACTACAGGGTAATTGGAGCACCTGGAGCCAATTAAGGCCCTGCCCAAGACCTAATAAAAACTCCCTGCTTCAGTCAGACAGGGAGAGGGAAGGAGAGCTGACCAGAGTTCAGAGGAGTATTGCTGTTAGCCAGAGGACCAGGAGAAGGGAAACCCTATCCAAGCAGAGCAGAGGGACTCCCCTGGCATAGAGGACTGAGGGAAACCTTACCCAAGGGGAGAGAGGGTAAGCAGCCCATGAAGCTGAAGGGGCTGGGATCCGGAGTAGGAGAACAGACCTGGGTCCCTTCCCCGCTACCCTCTCTCTCCCACAAGAGAGAGCTAACAACACACAAGAAGAGGGGCAACGGACTACCTGACCCACCTCACCAAGAAAAAGCGCGGGATCCACCACAGTACTGTTGGCCATTTGCCACACCTAGTAGATGTAGCCATATGGTTCCAAAGGCAACCCCATTTGCAAGTACACCTGCAATATAGGTTCCAAGATTCTTGTTTTGTAAAGGCTTGTCATGAACTGTAGAATTTTGCAGATTTTGAATGTTTTCCAAATTTTTTGTTGTTGTTGTTGTTTTTGCCCTTACAACATGTAAGAGTATAAAGGAAAATTAAGTGCACAGTAGATGCAGTCCTCACTAGTGTGCTGCACAAAATGGAAATATTTTGCTAGCTTTTTAAAGCTTTCTAATGCTCCTGGTCACAAATTTAAGAACTTAAAGTAAGAGTGTGCTGAGTCCGCCCATTTTGTGTTCAACTTGTGCCTGAATCAGTTGTCACTGAAGCTGTTGTGATTCTGTTCTATTTGTAAGAAATCAAACAGTCAGAATCAGCTAATCATACAGTTATTGGCATGAGGGCCTTTGTTTTGACTGTTTAGTTCACAAGTGATAAGCAAAGTTCTGCCTGTGTAATTAATCCAACAAACACTTTTAATTGTTCAGAGCCACAATGTTGCTTCTACTAACTAAACATCTGCCATTTGAAAGTATGTGGATATTGGCACTCTGAAACTTGCCAATATATTTAATAGGCAGAAGATTACTTGGGATCATCATATCTCAAGAACAGCAATTTAGCAATAAACACAATAATGGATGAGTATGCAGCTGGAAAATGGATTATCTAGAGACAAAGAGAATTTTCCATAGACAGTTGTTAACCAGCTTACTTTAATTTGTTGAGTATTTGTACTTTCAGCAGCTGATCAGATTACTGGAGCCTGGTTATCGCCACCTCTCCACACTTCTCTCTAATATGTATGGGAAATTTTAGCAGACCGTCATGATTCTGATTTTTAAAACCGTGAAATGCTATTAGATTACTGGAGATGTTTGGACATAGTGAGTCCAAAAATAATTAAGACAACCTCTAAATGACTAAGACTAAAAAAAACACCGTTCCATATGGGCAGATTGTTCTGTAATAGCTGACTGCGTGGTTTCTTGTCCTCTCCTCTGAAACACGTGCTACTGGTTACTGACTGGCTGGATGTTGGACTAGATGGAACAGTGGTCTGATAACGGTATGGCAACTACTGTGTTCCAGTACTACATAGTCTTTTCTCAGTGACACTTGGAATAGACGGGAACATCCACAAGAACAGTTCTTTGCTGCATTGAGAGGCTTTTGACAATATACCTGCAGAAACCACAATTTAAGGTCTTACTGGGCATGCTTAATAAATGACAGGTTTCCAAAGATAGCATCCATATAGTGGTCTGAGATGATAGAGCTAACATAATAAAAGCTTTGGGTGACTAATATGCATGAGATGTGATGTTTCTCATGCTGCAGCTCTGTGTCAATAATTTATTGTCAGAACTACCCTTTGTGGACATTCCTGGTTTACATCCC
Source organism: Emys orbicularis (assembly GCF_028017835.1). Classification (NCBI taxonomy): domain Eukaryota; kingdom Metazoa; phylum Chordata; order Testudines; family Emydidae; genus Emys; species Emys orbicularis. The sequence goes on along the minus strand of NC_088685.1, from coordinate 71,509,311 downwards.
AGAATTTGCTCAAGCTAATGTTACTTTTCCATCTTTAAGTTGCATCATAGAAGGTGAGCTAGGCATGATTGTTTGAAGATGCTATGATTTGATGTCAAGTATCAGAGGGGTAGCCGTGTTAGTCTGAATCTGTAAAAAGCAACAGAGGGTCCTGTGGCACCTTTAAGACTAACAGAAGTATTGGGAGCATAAGCTTTCGTGGGTAAGAACCTCACTTCTTCAGATGCAAGTAATGGAAATCTCCAGAGGCAGGTATAAATCAGTATGGAGATAACGAGGTTAGTTCAGTCAGGGAGGGTGAGGTGCTCTGCTAGCAGTTGAGGTGTGAACACCAAGGGAGGAGAAACTGCTTCTGTAGTTGGATAGCCATTCACAGTCTTTGTTTAATCCTGATCTGATGGTGTCAAATTTGCAAATGAACTGGCCCTCAGCAGTTTCTCTTTGGAGTCTGGTCCTGAAGTTTTTTTGCTGTAAGATGGCTACCTTTACATCTGCTATTGTGTGTCCAGGGAGGTTGAAGTGTTCTCCTACAGGTTTTTGTATATTGCCATTCCTGATATCTGACTTGTGTCCATTTATCCTCTTGCGTAGTGACTGTCCAGTTTGGCCAATGTACATAGCAGAGGGGCATTGCTGGCACATGATGGCATATATAACATTGGTGGACGTGCAGGTGAATGAGCCGGTGATGTTGTAGCTGATCTGGTTAGGTCCTGTGATGGTGTTGCTGGTGTAGATATGTGGGCAGAGTTGGCATCGAGGTTTGTTGCATGGGTTGGTTCCTGAGTTAGAGTTGTTATGGTGCGGTGCGTAGTTGCTGGTGAGAATATGCTTAAGGTTGGCGGGTTGTCTGTGGGCGAGGACTGGCCTGCCTCCCAAGGTCTGTGAAAGTGAGGGATCATTGTCCAGGATGGGTTGTAGATCACTGATGATGCGTTGGAGAGGTTTAAGCTGAGGACTGTAGGTGATGGCCAGTGGAGTTCTGTTGGTTTCTTTTTTGGGCCTATCTTGTAGCAGGAGGCTTCTGGGTACACATCTGGCTCTGTTGATTTGTTTCTTTATTTCCTTATGTGGGTATCGTAGTTTTGAGAATGCTTGGTGAAGATCTTGTAGGCGTTGGTCTCTGTCCGAGGGGTTGGAGCAGATGCGATTGTACCTCAGTGCTTGGTTGTAGACGATGGATCGTGTGGTGTGTCCGGGGTGGAAGCTGGAGGCATGAAGGTAGGCATAGCGGTCGGTGGGTTTTCGGTATAGGGTGGTGTTAACGTGGCCATCACTTATTTGTACGGTGGTGTCTAGGAAGTGGACCTCCCGTGTAGATTGGTCCAGGCTGAGGTTGATGGTGGGGTGGAAGCTGTTGAAATCATGGTGGAATTCTTCCAGGGTCTCCTTCCCATGGGTCCAGATGATGAAGATGTCATCAATGTAGCGTAGGTGGAGAAGGGGCATGAGTGGACGAGAGCTGAGGAAGCGTTGTTCCAGGTCAGCCATAAAAATGTTGGCATATTGTGGGGCCATGCGGGTGCCCATAGCGGTGCCACTGGTCTGGAGGTATATATTGTCACCAAATTTGAAATAATTGTGCGTGAGGATAAAGTCACAGAGCTCAGCAATAAGTTGTGCTGTGTCATCATCAGGGATACTGTTCCTGACAGCTTGTATTCCATCTGTGTGTGGGATGTTTGTGTAGAGAGCCTCTACATCCATGGTGGCTAGGATGGTGTTTTCTGGGAGGTCACCAATGCACTGTAGTTTTCTCAGGAAATCTGTGGTGTCACGGAGATAGCTGGGAGTGCTGGTGGCGTAGGGTCTGAGTAGGGAGTCCACATATCCAGACAGTCCTTCAGTGAGAGTGCCAATGCCCGAGATGATGGGACGTCCAGGATTTCCAGGTTTGTGGATCTTGGGTAGTAGATAGAATAACCCCGGTCGGGGCTCTAAGGGTATGTTGATTTGTTCCTGTGTTAGTGTAGGGAGTGTCCTGAGTAGATGGTGCCGTTTCTTAGTGTATTCCTCAGTGGGATCTGAGGAAAGTGGCCTGTAGAATTTGGTATTGGAGAGTTGTCTGGCAGCCTCCTTCTGGTAGTCAGACCTGTTCATGATGACAACAGCACCTCCTTTATCAGCCTCTTTGATGATAATGTCAGGGTGGTTTCTGAGGCTGTGGATGGCATTGCGTTCTGCATGACTTAGGTTATGAGGCAAGCGATGTTGTTTTTCCACAATTTCTGCCTGTGCACGTCGGCGGAAGCATTCTATGTATAGGTCCAGACTGTCATTTCGACCCTCAGGCGGAGTCCATGTGGAGTTCTTCTTCCTGTGTTGTTGGTGGGAGGGTATCTGTGTATCAGTGCGGTGTTCAGTGTTATCTTGAAAGTATTCTTTGAGTCGGAGGCGGCGAAAGTAGTCTTCCAGATCACCGCAGAACTGTATCATGTTCGTGGGTGTGCTGGGGCAAAAAGAGAGTCCCCAAGATAGGACAGACTCTTCTGCTGGGTTGAGTGTGTAGCTGGATAAATTGACGATATTGCTGGGTGAGTTAGGGGTACCCCTGTTGTGGCCCCATGTGGCAGGTAGGATTTTAGACAGCTTACGGTCCTTTTTCCTTTGTAGAGAGGTGAAGTGTGTAATGTAGATCTCCTGTCTTATTTTAGTAAAGTCCATTTGTGTGGAGGGTTGGTTATTTATGAAAGTCTCCAGGTTGGAGAGCTCTTTCTTGATGTTTTTCTGTTTGCTGTATAGGATGCTGATCAGGTGGTTCCTCAGTTTCTTGGATAGTGTATGGCATAATCTCTCACTGTGGTCTGTGCAGTATGTAGATAGCAATGGATTTTTCACCTTCAGTCCATTTGGTATGATGTCCATCTGTTTGCATTTGGAAAGGAAGATGATATCTGTCTGTATTTGTGCAAGTTTCTTCATGAGGTTGATAGATTTCCATTCCATACGGCTAAATGCAGTGCCTTGCATGGTGTCAAGTATCAGAGGGGTAGCCGTGTTAGTCTGAATCTGTAAAAAGCAACAGAGGGTCCTGTGGCACCTTTAAGACTAACAGAAGTATTGGGAGCATAAGCTTTCGTGGGTAAGAACCTCACTTCTTCAGATGCAAGTAATGGAAATCTCCAGAGGCAGGTATAAATCAGTATGGAGATAACGAGGCTAGTTCAGTCAGGGAGGGTGAGGTGCTCTGCTAGCAGTTGAGGTGTGAACACCAAGGGAGGAGAAACTGCTTCTGTAGTTCAAGATCACCTCGCCCACAGACAACCCGCCAACCTTAAGCATATTCTCACCAGCAACTACGCACCGCACCATAACAACTCTAACTCAGGAACCAACCCATGCAACAAACCTCGATGCCAACTCTGCCCACATATCTACACCAGCAACACCATCACAGGACCTAACCAGATCAGCTACAACATCACCGGCTCATTCACCTGCACGTCCACCAATGTTATATATGCCATCATGTGCCAGCAATGCCCCTCTGCTATGTACATTGGCCAAACTGGACAGTCACTACGCAAGAGGATAAATGGACACAAGTCAGATATCAGGAATGGCAATATACAAAAACCTGTAGGAGAACACTTCAACCTCCCTGGACACACAATAGCAGATGTAAAGGTAGCCATCTTACAGCAAAAAAACTTCAGGACCAGACTCCAAAGAGAAACTGCTGAGGTCCAGTTCATTTGCAAATTTGACACCATCAGATCAGGATTAAACAAAGACTGTGAATGGCTATCCAACTACAGAAGCAGTTTCTCCTCCCTTGGTGTTCACACCTCAACTGCTAGCAGAGCACCTCACCCTCCCTGACTGAACTAACCTCGTTATCTCCATACTGATTTATACCTGCCTCTGGAGATTTCCATTACTTGCATCTGAAGAAGTGAGGTTCTTACCCACGAAAGCTTATGCTCCCAATACTTCTGTTAGTCTTAAAGGTGCCACAGGACCCTCTGTTGCTTTTTATGATTTGATGAAATGTCAATTACAAAATACTTAGTTGCCTGCTGGAAAATAGCTGTACTTTTAATTTTCTCCTGATTGCTGTAGCCAGGAGGGCCTTGCAAAAATCAGGGTGGATAAAAATCAATGTTTAAAAAAAAAAAAAAAAAAAAAAAAAATCAAATAAATTGGAATTTTTTTATTTAAATCGGACTTTTTTGATAAAATTATTTTTGAGGAAAAAACCTGTCTAAAGATCGTTTTAATTAAGATACATTATAGCTCAAAGATATCTCATCATGGAATAGGGATTATAAATTCTAATTCTATAGTATGAGACAATATATTCATGTAATGTTTAAGAAAAGTTTTGTAAGTGAGTTCCAATAGTTCGTGGATTAGGGACCCAATTTTATGGGATTCCAGGGGCTTCTGTATAGATTATTAAGGTTAATCTTTCTATCTACCCAATGGGACTCAGTGCTCAGTAAGAGACCATCAGAGATGCTTAGTTTTGTAGTTCTCAAACTGTGGATTTGTATCTCCAGAGATAACATGCTTGTTAACAGCAAAAGTGATTTTAAATAAATAATATATAGGGATGAGACCTCAACCCTATTTTCCTTCTGCAAATTTGTGTACATAGTCAATCCCTTACCTCTCTCTAAAAGTGTAAAGTTTCAAAAAGTTCAATGAATAGAAGATTGTTGGGGGTGGAATAGATCTGGACAAGGATAAGAAGTCTGGAGATAAAAGTGAGAAGGGAGGGACAGGCAGTAGAAACAAAAGTGAAACTGTTTGAGCAGCATATGCCAGAAGTCTCAAGGTCTTTCTGAGTGTAGCCTTCATTGATTTGAGATCTACGATACCGTTCTCTCACTAGAAGGGAAAACCTATAATGGCAGCAGGCCGTAAAACAGACCCAATTTGGAAATATTTTAATGAAGATCCTCTACCTGTGGGTAAGACAGGCATGCGTGCAAAATGCAAAGAGTGCAACAAAGAAATGCAAGGCCTGGTTGCCCGAATGAAACAACATCATGAGAAGTGTTCCTTCTCAGGAGGAAGCTGCTTTAAAGATGATGAAAGGAACATATCTGAACATGCAGGATCTTCAGGTTGGTAAACTTTTTTATTTCATACTTTTTTCTTAAGGACTGCCTGTTTTCCTTCTGGACTATTCTTGAATTCTCATGTTTGAGCAAAAAATATAGTTGTTACTCTATCGGACTATCATTTTAGATGCAGTTGTGATTAAAAAATAAATAGCTGAAATAGGCAGATCTTCCTTTTACAATTTCACCTTTAAAGTATACCGAGTGTCAGTGAATGCAATGAGTAATACTAAATGAACAGTATGGTAATAATTATTAAATAACCACATTGACTTATTTTGTTTAGGAGAATCCATCCTCAACATACAGGATTCTGAAGAGTATCCACCTTCAAGATCACCATCATTTTCTATAGTTTCAGAGTTATCTGCCAATGATAGTGTTTCAGTCACATCATGTATGTCACATAGCCACAGTATATCACCTGTAGCAAAAAGAAAAAAAAATCTCCGTCATCCAAAAACAGCCATAGATAAGTTTGTGATAAGAACCAGCAGATTACAAAAACAGGTAATTGATTAAAAAATTGCCCGGTTTGTTTATGCAACAAACTCTCCTTTCCTTATGATTGAGAAACCGCACTTCATTAACATGGTTCAGTCATTAAGACCAGGATACAGTCCACCCAACAGAGCAGATGTCACAGGGAAATTGCTGGATAAAGTGTCTGAAAGAGAAATTGAGCAGTGTGCAAAAGGTCTAGAGGGTAAAATTGTTAACCTGAGTCTTGATGGGTGGAGCAGTGTCCACAGTGATCCTGTTGTATGTGCTTGTGTGACAACAGAAGAAGGGAATGTCTTTCTTACAGAAACGATACATCAGGAAATGTGCACACAGCAGAATACTTACAAGAAGTAGCAGTAAAAGCTATAACAAACTGAACAAAAATTAAAATGTCTAATATGCAGCTTGGTCACAGACAATGCTGCAAATGTATCCAAGATGAGAAGAAATTATTTAGAAGAGATTCCCAAGTTAATAACATACGGTTGCAGTGCTCATTTGATGCACCTCCTAGCCAAAGACTTCAGTTTTCCAGAAATAAAGGCTAATGTTGAAATTGCAAAATACTTCCGTAACAACCACTTTGCAGCAGCTGCTCTGAAAAAAGTGGGAGGAACCAAGATAACTCTCCCACATGACGTGTGAGGGAACTCAGTAGTGGATTGTTTTGAGCACTATATCAAGAACTGGCCTAATCTGATGACAGTTTGTGAACAAAATCGTGAAAAAATAGATGGCACTGTCACAGCCAAAGTTCTCACCATTGCGCTTAATATGTTGAAGACATGCTGAGTACCCTGAAGCCTATTTCTGTAGCCTTGAACAAAATGCAGGGAAATAGCTGTTTTAATGCTCATTTTCTTGCAAATATTCTCAATACTTGGTACCAGTGTCAAACCTTAACTGCTGAAGAAGAGAAGTTGGCTATGACATGGACATCCAGAAATCATCCCTCCATAATGCCAACTATAATAAACTTCAGAGCTAAGGGTGAACCATTTAAGAAATATATGTTTGCTGATGATTTAAAGAAAGTCAAACCAGTGAATTGGTGGAAGTCACTTAAGCACTTGGATTCAGAGTCTGTTGAAGTGATAATCTCACTTTTAACAGCAGTAGCTTCTTCTGCTGGTGTAGAAAGAATATTTTCTTCCTTTGGACTAATTCATTCCAAATTGAGAAGTCATTTGGGACCTGAAAGAGCAGGAAAGCTTGTTTTTCTTTTCCAGATTATGAACAACAGGAAAATGAAGGTGAAGATGACTGAGTTAGCTGCAGAAGCCAATATTTTAAGTTTCTCATGTTGACCTGGATAACATAGTCAATTTTATTTTTTTTAAATATTTCATTTAACTATTTTAGTTAAAAACAATTTTAACAAAAACAAACCTGATTTTAAAAAAACTTGAATGTTTAACTAAATTCAAAAATTCATATGCTTGTTTTGTTAAACTATTATATGTTTGCTGTTGAAGAAAAAAATCCAGAATACATAATGATGATGTTTTAGTTAAATAAAACAATTTAAATGTCTGTCTGGTGATGTTCTCCTCATAATACAGCATGGCAAGAAAATCTTCCAAATATTAATGATTAACCTGTTGAATTGGAGATAGTTCACCTCCCAATGACTTCATAAATATCTGCTTCAATTACCTTTGGTAAATTAAATAACTAAACAATCATTCATTTTCTAATATAGCTGTAAAACTAATCTGAAAAGTTTTCAGACAATTTTCTCCCAAATTGTCGGAGAAAAACTGAGTTCTCACTCTTTTGTTTGGGTACAGCAAGTCAGAAGCTTTATTAACTCTCACAATTGTGCAGAGGGAGAGAGCTAAGCAGGTCTCTCTCTCTGATACCTAATTACAACAAGCATTTATACCTTTCATTACAGAAATAATGAGGGACAGCTGCATTTTGTTTATACATAGGCCATCTTGATATCTTAATTCCTTACTTGTTTTGACTCTTGCCAACATACAATATTTCCTATACCTTATCTACACAAGGTCTTCTACACCTTATCTATACAAGGTCACAATAACTTCTCACACAGTACTTTCTCACCCGCCTCACACAATCCTCGCTTCTACAAATCTCGCGTTATCAGGGCTACAGTTAGCCTGACTCTTGCTAACAAACTGTCATGCATTGCAGTTCTTTTCTGACAGTTCTTTTTCTGCTTCCACAACCCCCCCTTTTGTACTTCTAGTACAACAAACATTCTCAAACCTCTATTTGCATCAAGTCCTGGACTTCAGATTCTATATCAGATGTTTCAATTTTAGCGGTTCTGATTGGATGTAATGACAATGCATGATTAGCATGAACATGAAAGGTATTACTATTATTAAGTCTTTTACAACAACAATAACATAATCCTAAAATAACTAATAACAATACAAGCAATAACATTCCCATAGCAATACTATAATGGGGTTGTTGTACAGCCTTAGTCACAAAGCACAATACATCATACTTAGTACATAAAGTGGATACTCTATAAGCAGTCTGAAAGGCATACTTTTCAACTTGATATATGTTTTGAAGCATGTGAATTTGCCCTTGTACTTCAGAGATTTTCTGAATCTCTGGTAACAGTGAAAACAAATTCTGAAATCTATCAGGTACTAAACTAGTCCAATTAAAGGGTTTATTACCCATACCCATATTTATTTCAAAATAAATCACTTAAAAATGTATAGTGTGTACCTTCTAAAAATGAAACCTACATCTATCTCTGAGTTGTGAAGAATATGTATTAAGATTATAATGACCAGCAGGAATGCACTTTTATGTAGAAATCCATGATTAAATAGTCTTCCTGACTAGTGATTTAAATCAAATCCACCCTGGCAAAAATAGACTCAAATCTAGAGCCATTTTGGGGACAAACCTTTGGGACAGCAACCAAGACAGTACACTCTGGTGATTCTCTCTGGAGCACTGACATCTTATGGACACTCATTTCCACGACAGGCCAAAGCAGCTGAGCTACAAAAACACATTTCAGAATCTATTTCATACAATTCTATTTCAGCCCTGTCAGTCAGAGCAAGGGTATTATATGTGCATGTGTACTGCAACCGGTGCTTCAGCAGGAACTGAAACAGTTTTGCTTACTCCTGTAGTACTTGGTTTTCTAGCCCTGTTAAATTGTGAGATACTAAAATGTAAAATAGATATCTGATATTGTTTATTACCCATACCCTAATTAAATTACAATGTGATTGGAAGGGTGGTAATCTGGTTTTCAGGTGATATAGACAAGGCCCTGTGTTCTGTAGCATATCAGACCTAAATTATGACAGGCACCCTTTTGATCCACTGCTGCTTGAAGTGCATGAAGATCAAGGGGAGATTGGAGGGACCAAAGAGCTCCGATTCTCTATGCTTAAAGAGGTACACAGGAGGTGAGAGAGACTAGTCGGTCAGAAGCCCTAGACCTCTGGGGTCTTGTCCCAAGCAGACTTCTTTATGCTAGTTCTTCTGCTGTGCAAATTAGGAGCAAAGCCCCCAAGTACTTGGTAGCAATGTGGATCTAACTTCTGCAGCAATATTCCAGTGAACAAACTAAAATTTCTTGGACAAATTCAAACAAAAGAAAAAAGTGATTTTTTTTTTGAAGTGAGTGAAACATGAGGAGAAAATTATCCATAAAAAGTATTATTTGTGCTTATATATTTTGATATTAAATTCAGTTTTATGTTGGCTACAAATTTTTGTATTGAAAACTCTTAACTGCATTGTAGAAGTCGTTTGGGGGATCATGGGAAGTTTTTGAAATTTTGAAAGTGACTTTTGAGGCTTCTTGTTTCCAGGAAGAAGTGGGAACCAAGTCTGGTTTTTGTCACTTAAGTATCAGTTGAAACCGTTTTGTCCTGAGATGGGGATACGTCTCCTTGTTCCCTCTGTTTTGGGTAGAGGTACAGTGGAACCTTCCGATTTTGGCAGTTGGCTTGAATTTCTTGTTCCTCCACTGCTTCAACACTTGACAAAATCTGTTTGCCTCATTACATCCAACAATGAGAGAGAAGCTCATTGTTCTTCTTCGAGAGGTGGTCCCTATTTATATTCCAAATGTGTGTGCGCATGCGCGCCATTGCTGGAGTGGGAAGATTTTCTTAGCAGTGTCCATTGTCCCGCATGTGCATCTCTTTGTGTCTCAGTTGTGGTTATATTAGGTCATGCGGGTCGACGCCTTTTCAGTTCCCTCTTAACTGCTGCATTGTCGGAATCGGAATCCCTGTTCCTCCGTGATCATAGTTCAACTATGAGAGCATTTTAGTCTGTTTGTATATAGTAGTTCTTTGTTTTTTTCTTCTATAGTTAGCTGTAAATAGTTTTGTGTAGTATTAGTTAGTATTCGCCGCCCTGGTTGGGCTCCCCAGGGACTATGTCCTGCGTTCCGGGGTTCAAAAACTGGGCTTTGTGTCCTCGCTTGCTCTCAGTGAGTGATGAGCACCAGTGTTGTATCTACTGTCTTGGGGAGACTCATCTCGCTGCCCACTGCAAGATGTGTGTGTCCTTCCCACTGCGGACCTGGGAAGCGTGACAACTTTGCCTCTGCAAGCTCCTTATGGAGGTGGCTCTCCGGCCACATTCAGTCTAACGTGGGACTGGCAGAGCCATCTGTGCAGCACCCTTCACTGCTAGTGAGTGCTCCGCTTAGCACATCCCACGCCCCGGATACAGTGGTACTGACGGTCCAGGACAAGCCCAAGAATGAGAGCCAAAAACATTCCCTCCCTGAGCCAGACTGGGCAAGAAGTCGTGCATGGACCCTGCCCCACCACTGCCTAAGCTTCCTTGTTCCAAGGGTAAGATGAAGAAGGAGGAGGACCAGGCAGTACCACAGACCACTGTAGTGGCCGCCCACCTGGAATGCTTTCTGGGGTGCTTGCTGCAAGTGTCTCCATGCCCATCGGTTCACTTGGCACCGCAGACACCATCACGCTCCTTGGTTCTCACAGAGAAATTCGCTGGACCCCACGATGCTGTGAGTCCACAACTTGAACTGCTCTATCCCCCTTCTCCGCTGCTCGCCATGCATGAGCCACCCAATTTGGTGGATGAACTGCTCCTGCTCCAGGAGGGGCAATTCCAGGTAGTGTGTCATGGATGTCCGTACTGACGACTCCACTGCTCCTGTGGGCTTCATTGGACTCTGATGGCTTCTCTTAGCCAGAACCGACATTCTCCTCCACTTCGAGGAGACGCTTGGATTCCTATGTCCAGACATCTCACCTGCTAGCATATGACCCGGCACCTGCCATATTCCCCAAGCCCTGGCCACACTGGGATTCATATCAGTGGCTCAACCAACTTTCTCAAGCATCATTCCCTTCTGCCCTGGACCTCGCACCGGAGCCATTGGGCTCTGAGGAAGAAACAGAGGCAGAGCTGGTACTGCCAGTTCCGCCAGTCTCTATGGCCGCTTTGTCTTCTCCGGATGATGCCCTTATACCCCCTTGCCCTCTTGCCTCCTGATGACCATAAGCAGTATCAGGAGCTACTGCACAGGGCTGCCACAGACCTAGGCATACCCCTGGAGGAGGTGCGTGACCAGCACCACTAACTGCTGAACATCCTCCAACCCCAGGGATCATCATGTGCATTGCTGCCCCAGCAACACTGCTTTCCTGCAACCTGCGAGAGCAGTCTGGCACACAGCAGCTTCCTGTGCCCCTATGCCAAAACAGGCAAAATGCAGGTGTGTTGTCCCAGCTAAGGAGGCAGATTTCTTCTTTTCCTATCCACCCTCCAGTTCCATCGTGGTGCATGTGGCAGCAGAACCCGCCCGCCAACACATGCAGAAATTGACTCCTCCGGACCAGGCAGCCAAGTGCCTAGACCTTTTGGGCAGGAAGGTCTACTTTTCAGCAGCATTGCAATTTTGCATTGTGAAGTACCAGGATCTGCTGGCAAAGTATGATTTCAACAGCTATGCCAAGCTAGCAGAATTCCTGGACGATGTGCTGCAGGACAAGAGACAGCACTTCCACACCCTCATAGAGGAAGGCAGCCTGGTGGCCAAGGTAGGCCTTGAAGTAGCGGTTGATGCCACGGATATGTCATCCTGTTCCCTTGCCATGGGCATAGTCATGCAACGCAACTCTTGGCTGCAGTCCTCCGGCTTTCCGTGGGAGATACAGACCTCCGTATAGGACCTCCCCTTCGGTGAGGACAAGCTCTTCTTAGGCAAGATGGATGAGTCCCTCCACTCCCTGAAGGACTCAAGGGTGACACTCTGGTCCCTTGGGATCTACACCCCAGCATCCCATCACAAACAGCAGCAGAAACCCTTCTGTCCTTGGCAGTACGTACCCTATCCTCCCTACTATCACCAGGAGAAAGAACCCCCATGGAGGCAGCACTTTTTATAGTGCCTCCGGCCCGTGGCCCAGCTGCAGCCACCTCCTCTACCCTGACCCACTGTGATGGAATCCCCGGTGTATAACCTGGAACTGTGGGACGACTGTGCCCCTTTAACTCTTCAGCCTGGGCTGTCTCTCACAATGCTATGTCAGTGACGAGCAGAAAGCCCCCTCCCAGACACTATGGTCACTCAGCCATCAGCATGTGGAGCCCCACACCCAGCTAAAATGCATGAATGCTCCCTGAGCCACTTGTGAATCTCAGAGAGAGAGAGGCACCAGCCAATCACCCCAACCTTGCACCCCAGAAATATAGTGTCTTACACTGCTCAAGACTCCCTTGGACAGTGCAAGTTCATTAATTAGTTCGCCACTCCAACAAAAGGATAGTGGACGTGCAACAGCCCTTGGTAACCTGAGCTGAGATTGCCCAAGCACTTCAACCGAAAACACACTGTTTTAGATAACATCTAAAACAGATTTATTAATTGCAGAAAGATAGATTTTAAATGATTCTATGATTCTAAGTAGTAGGCATAGAGATCAAAATTGGTCACCTAAGAAATAAAAATAGAAACACAGTCTAAATTCTAACTTTAACAGACTAAGCAAGATTTGAATCAGTCTCTCTCCCCCTAATAGATGTTACAGGCAGCTCACAGTTCCTAATACACAGGCTGAGTTCCCGTCCAGCCTGGGACCAATCTCCCTAGTTCAAAATCTGTCTCTTCCTGATGATTTTCCAGATGCACCTTGGTTACTCTATTGAATTCCTTGATTTGCCCCCCACACGGGCCCCACTTGGACGCCTACAGGGGATCCTTCCCATCAATACCTCTTACAACAAGAAGAAGCAGACACCTTTCTAGTGAAGGGTGACATAGAGCTGGTTCCCTGATCTTTCCTGGGCAGAGAATTTTACTCCCCCTACTTTCTGATCCTGAAAAAGGGTGGAGGGCACCACCTTATCCTTGATGTCTGCCTCCGCAACACCTTCATCAGAAAATCTAAATTCTGTATGGTGACGCTATCATTTATTATTCCCTTCTTCCCCAAGGAGGCCTGGTTTGCAGCTCTCAATGTGAAAGACTCATACCTTCACATTGTCAATCACCTGGGCTATCGAAAATTTCTTCGCTTCTGTGTGGGAAGCAACCACTACCCATTCAGAGTTCTCCCCTTTGGCATCGTGATGACCCCACAGGTCTTCACAAAAGTCTTTGCAGTCATGGCCGCACAGATGCGTCATCTAAGCTACTTGGTGTAACCCTACCTGGATGACTGGCTTTTAGTTGCACTGTCACGTGACGAGCTTACTTCTACCATCCTTGCTCTCCACTCTCTCCTCATAGCTCTTGGCGTCTGTGAATCAAGGAGGAGAAATTGATGCTCATACCGATAGAGAATCACCTTCATGGGGACACGTCTTGATTCCTTGGCAGCATGAGCCTTCTTCCCTGCACATAGATTCGCAACCTTGGCAGCTCTAATTACAGACTTACACTGCAGCCCTCGCACCATAGCTCACTGTTGCCTCTGCCTCATTGGGCACATGGCCGTCTGCACCTCCGTAACACCGCATGCCTGTTTACATATGCGATGCCTCCACCTGTGGTTCCTGACGGTCTTCAGACCCCACAATGATCACCTGGATGCCAAAGTGTTCATCCCACAATCGGTTCTGGCCTCCCTCACCTGGTGGACCGACTCTTCCAAGGTGCTGATTGGCACTCACTTTGCTGTCCCGGTCACGACTGCCACCATGACCACAGATGCCTCCCTTGCCAGTTGGGGTGCTCACCTAAACCATCACAGCACCCAAGGCATTTGGATGCTGTTAGAGGTCAGAATGCACATCAATGTCCTGGAGCTGCAGGAGGTTCATTTAGCCTGCCACATGTAGCAGTCTCTACTTCGCTTGCAACATGTTCAGCTCCTCTCAGACAGTATTGTAGCAGTGACATACATCAACAAACAAGGTAGTACCAAGTTCCTGTCCCTCTGTTCCAAATCTGTCCACCTATGGAACTGGTGCATCTACCACCACATCACACTCCAAGCAGCGTACTTCCCGGAAGCACACAACTTCTTGGCCAATGCGCTCAGCAGGACCCTATACCTCAACCACAAGTGGGAGCGACATGACCCCACTCTCTACTCCGTCCTCCGTACATGGGGCACCCCTCACTGGGACCGTTTTGCCATGTACGCCAACTGCACATTTCCCCTCTACTGTTCCAGAGGCGCTATGGGCCGTGACTCCCATGGTAATACTCTTCTCCTACCCTGGAGGGGCAACCTCCACTATTCCTTCTCTCCCATTCCCCTCATTCCACAAGTCCATCGCAAGACCTGCAGAGTTCAGGCTACTGTCATACTCCTAGCCCCATTCTGGCCCTGCCAGTTTTGGTTTGCGTACCTACTCAGGCTCTCCATCCGCACACCACTCCACTTCTGCACACTCCGGGACTTCCTCATCCAGAACTGTGGCAGGGTCCACCATCCCAATCTGGGCCTTTTTCCCCTCACGGCCTGATTTTTTTTTTTTTTGATGGAATTCATGTGTAGACAAAGCATGCTCTACACCAGTTCAATGCATCCTTATCCAAAGCAGGAGGGCCTCCACACACACCTTCTACGCAGCAAAATGGAAACGTTTCATATCCTGGACTCAATGCTATCACCACCCACTGGATGCAATATCCATTCCTGTCCTCCTGAATTACTTCTTGGAACTCAATGTCAGGCCTTGCCTTCAGCTCTAAGTCCACCTGGTGGTGATTAGTGCCTTCCTCCCCCTCATGGATGGACACTTGGTGTTTACTCACCCCACCACCGTTCGCTTCATGAAAGGCCTTCTCAACAGCTTTCCGCTGGAACTGTGGGACCTCAACCTTGTCCTCCCCGTCTTCACCAGATGACCTTTGAACCTCCTGGCAACATGTTCCCCCTCATATCGCTCCATGAAGGTAACCTTCCTCTTGGCTATCACTTTGGCCAGGAGCGTCAGTGAACTGGCGGCCATGATGGCTGACCCCTCCTTACACTGTATTTCATAAGGATAAGGTTTCCTTACGACTGCCTCCCAAGTTTCTCCTGAAGGAGGTGTCAGAGTTCCACCTCAACCAATCTATTCACCTGCCGGTCTTCCATCCTAAGCCACGTGCCACCCCTGCGGACAGGACTCTTCGCTCCCTTAACGTCTGCCGCATGCTGGCATTCTACCTGCACAGAACTCACTCCTTTTGTGCCTCTACCAGACTGTTCGTTGCCATTGCTGACTGCTCCAAGTGCCAAGTCCTCTCCTCCCAACAAATCTCAAAATGGGTCTCTGGCTGTATCTGAGAATGCTATACGCTGTTCAACACCTGCCGCCCAATGTAATTACAGCACACTTGATGTGGGCACTGGCAGCCCCATCCACTTACTTAGTGGACGTCTCCTGACAGGCCATGTGCTGGGTGGTGACGTGGTGTTCAGTACATACTTTCACAGCCCATTATACCATTGCCCGAGGGGTGGCGGAGGATGCTGCAGTAGGCCATGCTGTACTACAGGCTGTGATGCCTCGTACCCATCTCCACTGACAACTTCTCGATATTCACCCACTTTTGGAATACATATAGGGACCATCACTTGAAGAGGTTACTTACCTGAAACTGGAGGTTCTTCAAGATGTGTGATCCGTATTTGTATTCCAATACCTACCCTCTGTGCTCTCTGCTGCGGACTGGTACACTCAGCAGTAAGAGGGTGAGTGAAGAGGCATTGACTTGCATGACCTAATATAATCTTGTCTGAGACATGAGGCGACTCACGACGCATGTGTGGGTCAATGGACAGTGCTATGAAAATCTTCCGACTCTGGGGCATGCGCAACCATATCTGGAATATAAATAGGGACCACACTTCTCAAAAACCTCTACTTACAGGTAAGTAACCTCCTCATTTATGTTCCTACTAAAATGATGACCATTGAGGTGGTTAATTTAATTAAAACGTGTTAGCTAACGTTCTTTTAAATAACCTTTTTTCTTAATATAGTCAAGGCCCAGAAAGGGGTGTGGGTGTCTGGGCTGGGGGTTGTCCTGCAGTTGGGTTCTTAGGTGGGAGGAGGTATGAGTGTCTGAGCTGGGGGCGCTCCTTGTGGCTGGGCTCTGGGAGAAGAGGGTGTGGGTGTCTGGCTCCCTGGCTGGGCTATGGGGAGGAGAGGGCAGAGAAACAAGAGCTGGGTTGTTGGAGGGTTTCTTTAACTCTCTACTCTTCGGGGAATTTTTGTTGTTGTCTGTATTGTTATAGACATAGTTGCTGACAGGTATTTTAAAATAAATTACCAAAATAATTGAAACTGGCATGATTACATAGTGTTATTTTGACAAAAAATATGCAGAATTTTGCAAAATTTTTAATTTTTTTGGTGCAGAATTTTCCCCAAGGGTAATACTCCAATCACAGCTGAAGATTGCTTCCAAACAATCCAGAAAAGCTAGTGCTTTTAATTTATAACTTTGCTATATCCAAAGTTAAATAATTGATGGCTTATTGGCCTTAAATGTAAATAGAAGCCTATTACCTTTTTATATAGATATTTTTATTAATCAGAACTCCTTTATGTTTCTGAATACATGATAGTGTTTTTCTAATATCACAATGACATACTATCACCATCCTCTTACAAGCGTATTATGGTTAAAAAAAATATACTGTCTTTAATGTTTAAGTGAGCTACTGGTATATACTTGAAAGTATTTTTTTTTTTTTTTTTTTTTTTTACATTTCTAACTATCGAATGAGATTAGGTCTACTAATTTTGATTTTAAAGCACATCAGTAGCTGATAAACTGATTTTTTTTGTAGTACTGGCACACCTTGAAATCTTTTTGTTTTTGTAGAGTGCAATGAATCTGAGAAAGCCATACATGATAAATGCATAATTTTCTTTGACAGTTTGGCCCAGTTGATGAACTGGAGAGTTTCAAAGCCATGAAAAAGCACCTAGATCTTCTGCTGAGGAATATTGTCAGTGCTGTTGCGAGAAAGGCTAATGTAATTCTGGGATATATTAACAAAAGTGTCATGTAAGATGCGGGAGGTAACTGTCCCGTTCTTTTCAGAAATGGTGAGGTCTTAGCTGGAGTATTGTGTCACAGTTTAATGTTGTGGACAAACTGGAGAGAGTCCAGATGAGAGCAACAAAAGTAAGAGGTTTAGAAAACATGACCCATGTGGGAAAGTTGAAACAATTGTGCATGTTTAGTCTAGAGAAGAGCAGGCTGAGAAGGGGACCTGATAAGTTTTTAAATATGGTAATGGTAAAGGTTGTTTTAAAGAGGATGGTGATCAATTGTTCTCCATGTTCACTGAAAGTAGGACAAGAAGCAATTGGTTAGTTTGCAGCAAGGGAGATTTGGGTTAGATATTAGGGGAAAAAACCTCTAAATATATACTCATTGGAACAGGTTACCTAGGGTGGTTGTGGAATCCCCATCAGTGGAGATTTTTAAAAACAGTTTACACAAGGGGTTCTCAAACTTCATTGTACCGGATCCCCGTTCCAACAAAAAAAATTATTACACGACTCCAAGAGGAGGGAATAAAGCCTGAGCCTGCCTGAGCCCTGCCGCCCCTGGTGGAGGGGCTCAAAGCCCGAGCCGCACAGCACTGGGTGGATGGGGCCAAAATCGAAGCCCAAGGCCTTCAGCCCCAGGCTGGGGGCCTGTAATCTGAGCCCTGCTGCCCAGGGCTGAAGCCCTCAGACTTCGGCTTTGGCCCCAGGCAGTGGGGCTCGGGCTTCGACCTCTTAAAATGGGGTCGTGACCCACTTTGGGGTCCCAACCCACAGTTTGAGAACTGCTGGGTTAGACAAACATCTGCCAGGGATGGTCTAAGTATACTTTAACGTGCGTGGGGTGTGTGTGTGGGGTGAACTAGAATGACTCTTGAGGTCCTTTGCAGCCCTACATTTCTATGACAATACATGAGATGGATAAACACCAAGGAGGGAGAGGAGTTATTTAAGTTAAGGGCCAGTGTTGACACAAGAACAAATGGATATAAACTGGCCATCAACAAGTTTAGGCTTGTGATTAGATGAAGGTTTCTAACCATCAGAGGAGTGGAATTCTGGAACAGCCTTCCATGGGGAGTAGCTGAGGCAGAAAATCTAATTTGTTTCAAGACTTAGCTTGATAATTTATTGAGGGAATGATATGATGAAGTCACCTACAATGTCATATGACCCATCTGTGATTGCTATTAGCAAATATCTCCAACTGCCAGAGACACTAGATGGGGAGCGTCAGACTTGTGGATCTTGCCCACATGCTCAGGGTCTAACTGATTACCATTTTTGAGGTTGGAAAGGAATTTTCCACCGGCTCAGATTAGCAGAGACCCTGTTTTTTTTTTTTTTTTTTTCCTTCTCCCTCTGCAGCATGGGGCATGGGTCGTTTTCTGGTTTGAACTAGAGTAAGTGGTGGATTCTCTGTAACTTGAAGTCTTTAAATCGAGATTTTAGGACTTAGAGGTTACGGGCCTTCTACAGGAGTGGTTGGTGAGGTTTTGTGGCCTGCAATGTGCCGGAAGACCGGCTAGATGACTATGATGGTCTCTTCTGGCCTTAAAAGTCTAGGAGTATGTCTACCGTGCAATTAAATACACTTGGCTAGCCCATGTCAGCCTACTTGGACTTGCAGGGCTCAGGCTTCAGGGCACTAAAACTGTGTTGATTTAATTACAGCTTGAGTTCATAATAGTTTAAAAATATCTGAATCCATTTAACAATTCTTTCTTTATTTAAATTCAGATTGCATACTCTTTCCTCACCAAATGTTTTTTCTTCACTTTGAGCAGGTTGGTTTGGGGTTTGGGAAGTTTGGCATTGGTGGCTAGTTGAAAAATGAAACATTGAAGCTTTGAAGGAGGAAAAATTGTGGTGGTAGTGGAACCAAATATTACATAGACCTTATGAACAAGCACAGTATTTTTTAAAAAAAAGGCATCAACTTTAGTATGCTGTCAGTTTATTTTGGCTATTAGCCAATTCATATTGGTGAGCTGTTCATATTTGGATCAATTAAATATAACATAATTACTCTGCTTTTATTCTTTTAGGTTAAAATGGGTTTATTGGTGGACTTAACGAACACCACTCGATTCTATGATAGAAATGATATAGAAAAAGAAGGGATCAAATATATAAAACTTCAGTGTAAAGGGTAAGTTGATTGTACCCAAATAAATATTTGATCTTTAAGTAAAAAATCTGTACTGAATTCATTCCCCTTTCTGTTGTTTTTATTCTAACCTTTGTTTTTCAATGTTTACCAGGCATGGTGAGTGCCCTACACCTGAGAACACGGAAGCATTTATCCGCCTATGTGAACATTTTAGTGATAAGAATCCTTCAGAGCTTATAGGTATGTCTCTTTTTTACCCTTTTTTGCTCCATTTTTGCCTCTCCACTATCTTGTCTTCCATTATCAAGCATTACTACTTTCCCTGATTCCAAGAAGGATCTAAGCAAGTGGATTTCCTCAGTGCAATGTTTGTGCCACTGTAAGGATTGCTTGATGGAGATAACCGTATAAACAAGCTTTTGTCTTTCTCAAAATCAATCTCATGTTACTTTATGCACCAGTTTAAATAGAATTGGTTGCTTTATGCAGACAAATATGGCAGCTAAACAATTGTATAATGTAGGGGTCTGTGGCTGTCCCTCCCCGTCAGTCTTGGAGGGAGGCCATGCCCCTCATTACTGTGTATCTATAAAGGTAAGGCTCAGTGGGGAATTAGCAGTCTCAGAGGTTTCTGGGCAGGGCAGGGCAGAGCAACAAGCAGTTTAACAAGGCTCTGGCCCTCTGGGCAGGGCAGAGCAACAAGTAGTTTAACAGGGCTCTGGGCAGGGCAGAGCATTAAGCTGTCTTTCGCCTGGCCTCCTGGCTCAGGCAGATAGCGGACAAACATAAGAACGGCCATACTGGGTCAGACCAATGTTCCATCTAGCCCCATATCCTGTCTTTTGACAGTGGCCAATGCCAGCTGCTTTCAGAGGGAATGAACAGAACAGGTAATCATCAAGTGATCCAGTTCCTGTCGCCCATTCCCAGGTTCTGGCAAACAGAGGCTAGGGACACTTCAGGGGATGGTTTTGCATCCCTGGTCATTCTGGCTAAATGCAGACCTCTTGGCCTAATGTGGGCAGGCTACTACCCCTTTGGAGTGTACCACTGTCTCCTGGGTTTCCTCCATCTCCCTGGGGTACACGGCCAGTAGCAGTCCCAGTAGCTCCTCCAGGTACTGGTCAGTCAGCAGTCCCAGCCCCTCCTCTGAGTCCTCGTCATGACAGAGCTCCATCTCAGGTGCAGGGCTCAGCAGCAGGCGAGAGACGTCTGCTTCCTTCTCCGGCTCTTCCACAACTGAGCTGCAGGGCCCACCTTTTAAACTTTCTGTCCCGCCCCAATGCTTCTGGCAGGGTGGGTGTGGCTTGCCTGGCTCTGCCCACCAGAGGGTGAAAAGTCGTTCCTTCCTGTCAGTCTTGGCGGGAGGCCCGGCCCCATCGCTACATATACGGGACAGACGTTTTACGGGACAGATGTTTTACCTAACTCCTTCTGATGCAAGTGAGTGTTTCTTGGGCAAGCACTGCTCGGCTTGACCACAACTTATGTGGCATTTGATAATCAAGAGAGGTTGATCTCCTTGTGGTCATGTTGGATTTATAAAGATCCTGTGCTTAGTATTCATTTTAGTATTACATTGTAAAGTTTCCAGCTTCAGCAGTTGAGTTCCTTCAGTAATATACTGGGAACTGTTAATGGAAATTTGATTGTGTTACACTTCTTTGGCATATACAGCCTCAAAATGAGTATTTTCAGAACTTTGATTTTTATCAAAAGCAAAAATATCCAAAATTAGTTCATGAAAGACTCTTAATTTTACTTTAAATGTAACAATCAGATTAGATACATGAGGCTAAGTGCATCCTTTTCTGAATACCATTATGTTTAAACATTAATATAATTTTATGCTTTCAAAGGTAAAAATATTACAAGTAAATGTTTTTATAACTGCCAGTCCTGAAAACTAAAGCTGGGATCCAAGAGTCAAGCTAGGTTATTTTTCTCATGTGTCATCCATAATAAAGATTAAATTCTCAGTGCTTGTGAAACTATTTAGTTTGCTTTCAGTAGGTTTGTATAGGTGTAACTGATAGGTATGTAGTAAACAACTGAGTTGATGCATTTGAATAAATGGTATTCAGTACTTTCTCCTGGTTGTGTTGACTGTCGTGCTAACAGGAGTAAAAGCAATAAAACGTTATTTTTTGTCACTGTTTAGCAGATATAATTCTGAATAATCATGGGGAGCAAATCTGTTGAATTATGTATAAATAGCATCATCTTAATTCATTCTTAGAGGAGAAGCACACTTCAAGGTTTTTCTATATATTTTACATAGAGACACTTACTGGTTTAAGACATGCATTTTTTTTTTTTTTTTTTTTTAAACACATAGTTCCAAAAACTGTCTGTAGGCAATCGATATAACTACATATTGGTTTAGAAACTGATATAGTTAAAGCAGTACAACTCCCTAGTGTGGATGCATCTAGACTGGTATAAAGTGCTTATATTGGCATTGTGTGTGTTAGTATAAAAATGGTATGTAGACCAGCCCTAAAGATCACAAACGGACTTATTCACTGAAGAGTTCTGTGATGAGGTGTACCTATCCTGCACCAGCCCCCAAAGGGTTAACTGTGCTTTGTAGGCTGAGGAAGCCCCGCCCCTCCAACTCTGCTGGGCATGTTCAGCTTGGAGGCAGAATATAAAAGGAAGCAGCTGCTGAAGGGGGAGGCCGCAGACTGCAGGCTCTCTCTAGGGAGCTGCTGCAGGCCCACGGCACGCAGAGCTCCAGACAGACTCCGGGCTACCTGCTGAGCCCGGAGAAGAGACCGCATCAGCAGGAGCTACGCCACTTGAGGACCCCAGAGATGCGGGGGGACTTTGGAGCATCGCTGAGGGAGAAAGGGTAGGAAGCAGCCCAGGGGACTTAAACTTTTCTCTCGTGAGTGAACCAGGGAACCAGTCAGCATGCTTCAGGAGCTCTGGGCGGGGACTTGGAGGAGCAGGGAGGGCCTAAGGCCCTCTACCCGGTGTGTCACACACCTCTAGATGGCGCCCCACTTCCCCATCGAGCCAATAGGCCACACAGCACCCCAGAAGTGGGCACCTTCACTAGCCTTTAGGCCACGCTGCCCTGAGTAGAAGGTCTGCGTTATTGACTCCAGCCATTAGGCCACGCTGCCCTGCCTGTAAAAGGCTACATTATTGACTCCGGCCAGTCGGTCACGCTGCCCTGTGGAGAAGGGTGACATTGACTCCAGTCACTAGGCAGTACTACCACATTTTATAGTAAGGGTCCTCAGCAAAGGACCTAATTGGCTGCAGTATCATCTCTGCCCTGTCTTTTTTGACCACACATGACCCGACACCCTGTGACGGGGTGTACCTACCCCGCAGCAAGTTCATTTAGCATTTTTATCAAATTTTGAATGATTGGTTTAGAATGTGTGGTTCTCAGCCTAAGGATTATTGCCCTCCCTCTCTTTAGATAAATGGGAGGGAGGGTTTCAAACTTTTCTGTTGTAATGTGGATTCATGATAGGGAAAAGGTTGAGAACCATTGGATTGGAGGCAAATTGGACTAATATTCAAAATTAACTCTTGAAATTGCGTGAACACTTATTTCTGTGAAATAGAATGTTTTTGTTTTTTCTCAGTCTTTGTGTTCAATGGGAATTTTAAATAACATTTTCTTAAATCATATATGGAATTTGTTCTCACATCATATGTTACCTATCAATTGGAATAGGTTGATGTAGCCATCCATAGCATCTCAATGCAATTAATTATTTTTCTGGGTCAGCAGTTTACATGGAATACAGATAGCATTATGAAGTGCTTGAAATAGAAAGCTCATTTTTCTAGTATTTTAACTTTAAATATCATTTGCAGTGTTGGGCCATTAACTTCTGACAGTTGGTTATAGGGAATACGGATTACACTGCACCTTTCATTTCTGCTGTGTGAACCGAGACATGAAATTGGAGTTATTTGTTAAGGCGGCGTTTGTTTTCATCTCCTTAGCTTAGTTATTCCGGTCTGAGGTATCTTCTTCCTCATAAGAGATTTAATTAGCAGTGTCCTCGATGTCTTCTGTTGTAATTTCATCTTTAGAGGGTAATAGAAAGAGGTTCCTTCTCTAAAATTCTAGACAGATGGTGTCAAAGAGAAAACAGATCACTGTTCTAGAAATGGACAGAGGAATGAATGCCTGTATACTGAGGTAGTCATGTTTGAGGAGGGAAGTTCAAATATCTTTTGTTTCTATTCACTAGTCTATTAAGAAGCAGTGCAAAATATACTGTATGAGAAGAATGAAACATCAAAGTTGTCAAATGTGTTTAGTTGGGGAGGAAGAATAGAGCTATTCTAATCACAGCAGAAAAGAAAGCGTATGAATGAGACAAATGCATAATTCTTTAATGTAAATTTTTACATGAGAAACATGAAGCAGTTTCAAATGTCAGAAAGAGGAAACCAATAAAGCTCTGGTCAGGGCAGTTCTACTCCTGTTGGATTGAGCAGTAATTGATTGGCATAGGACTCCCATCATAGTTGAATAAGTTTCACCACATGAGGGTGATAAGATTGATAATGAGGTTTAATCTGGTCTTCAGAAAAGAAGCAAAAGTTCTGTCCTGCCTATATGATCAGGTAATGTTTCATTTTTCAAATATAAAGTAGATAGAAAAATCTGCCATTTCCGAACTTAACTTCTAATAGTAATAGAAATCAGAGACAGAAAAGACCCATTAGGTCAACTCCTTCAAATGCATACTTGTTTCCAACTCTAGATTCTTGAGTTTAGTTTGGTGTACTTAAGCAATGGGCCTGCACTGCTTCCCTTGGAAGACAATTTCATGCTGCCAACATACTTTGCTGGTCATCACATGATTCAGACGTATGTTGCTGATCCTAAACTTTCCCTAACACACTCATATTTCCTTACTCAGTTCCATTCCATTCTTAGGATTACTGGTTTTTCCTTCTTCTTAGTGTTAATTTTTAAGTAAACCATGGTCAAGTTTTTAGGTGTAAAAATCAAATTTTGAGAATTCATAATATTTTATGTAAGTGTCTTGAAGCCTGAGAATCAGGTCCTTCTAAGGAAACACCAGAGTAACTGGGGAGATGGGAGGTTGTATGTACATAGAAAAGGACAGGAACAGTGATGTCTGGGAAAGCTGCATGACCTCAAATCCCAACGCCTTCCTTTCATTGCCAACATGCTTCTACTATTGCCATATGGATGAAAAAAATCATAAGATCTTTGACTTTGACTTTTTAATGCCAGTAGTCACTGCATAAGAACATAAGAAAGGCCATACCGGGTCAGACCAAAGGTCCATCTAGCCCAGTATCCTGTCTACCGACAGTGGTCAATGCCAGGTGCCCCAGAGGGAGTGAACCGAACAGGCAATGATCAAGTGATCTCTCTCCTGCCATCCATCTCCACCCTCTGACAGACAGAGGCTAGGGACACCATTCCTTACCCATCCTGGCTAATAGCCATTAATGGACTTAACCACCATGAATTTATCCAGTTCTCTTTTAAACTCTGTTATAGTCCTAGCCTTCACAACCTCCTCAGGTAAGGAGTTCCACAAGTTGACTGTGCGCAGCGTGAAGAAGAACTTCCTTTTATTTGTTTTAAACCTGCTGCCTATTAATTTCATTTGGTGTCCCCTAGTTCTTGTATTATGGGAATAAGTAAATAACTTTTCCTTATCCACTTTCTCCACATCACTCATGATTTTATATACCTCTATCATATCCCCCCTTAGTCTCCTCTTTTCCAAGCTGAAGAGTCCTAGCCTCTTTAATCTCTCCTCATATGGGACCCGTTCCAAACTCCTAATCATTTCAGTTGCCCTTTTCTGAACCTTTTCTAGTGCCAGTATATCTTTTTTGAGATGAGGAGACCACATCTTTACGCAGTATTCGAGATGAGGGCATACCATCGATTTATATAAGGGCAATAATATATTCTCAGTCTTATTTTCTATCCCCTTTTTAATGATTCCTAACATCCTGTTTGCTTTTTTGACCGCCTCTGCACACTGCGTGGACATTTTCAGAGAACTATCCACGATGACTCCAAGATCTTTTTCCTGACTTGTTGTAGCTAAATTAGCCCCCATCATATTGTATGTATAGTTGGGGTTATTTTTTCCAATGTGCATTACTTTACATTTATCCACATTAAATTTCATTTGCCATTTTGTTGCCCAATCACTTAGTTTTGTGAGATCTTTTTGAAGTTCTTCACAGTCTGCTTTGGACTTAACTATCTTGAGCAGTTTAGTATCATGCCCCCCATTGCTACAAACTGAGTGTAAGTCAAGAGAATTTAACTTTCAGCCTCAATAGATCAGGAATACGAAGTGCTAGATTGAATGGCAATCTGTGTGAAACTTCCTAGCTAAATTAGATAAAGATGGATTGGAAACTTGATTTTTTGGAACACAATGTTGCAAGTCTGGAGTAATCCTGTACCACCAAGGAAATAAAGTGTAAAGACCTTGCCTTAGTAGGCTGCTCTGGAGAGAGAAAAATGTGATTACAAGAACTGAAATCCATTGTGGTCTGAAGCAAGTTTTGAGATAAGCAAGGGTTAGTAAAACAGACAGGAAGAAAGCCTCACTTGTATCTATCTGTTAATTATTGGGACACTTCTGTTTTTCAGAGAACACATTCTTAATATCCTTAATTTCCTATGTATGAAGAAAATGTATCTTTCAATCAGGTTGAGGAAGAAGAAAGGTGTCTGACCTGGTTTGATACATGTCTGTAATGAGGGGGTCGACTCAAGTTATTCCCCTTTTTTGACCATTAGTAACAATTTTGCTTTTGGTGTGGAGGGAGGAGGTAAAGTACACACTTGAAAACTGTATATATTTTTTAATCCCATATTCTGGAATTTACCATTCACTTTGCTTGTGTTATAGAAAACAAAACAAAAACAAAAAAAACTGCTCATAATCTGATCATGTAGACCCCAAAGAAAAACTCTCCTGATACTTTAACTTCTCTGAATATGGTTGAGAAATATGGAAAATAACCGGAATAATGGGCATGGCACTAATAAATTAATGGTGTGATCCCTGTCACTTTAATAAGTAAAAAAAGACGCAAGACAAATTTTGAGCAAGATATTAAAGTCCCCTTTCTTGACAGAACTACTGTAACAGCAAGAGATGGTCTTTCCTTCCGATTTGATTTATCTAAACCACTAGATGGAGCTGGTAACATAGGAAAAAGGGAAAATTAGAAGCAATTGCTTTTTTGCTCTCCCTCCTCCCTGAGAAATATTCAATAAAATAAAGGCTGAAAAAACCAATTTATTAAATTTAAACATTGGTTTCTGTTTAAACTGAAAAGACAAGTAGTTCAAAGTGATTGTCTTTATTGAATGGATTTGTTTTTTTAGGGATTTCTTTCAAAATTAAAATTAAATAACCACTAACATGTTAATAGCCATTTTGAAATAGAATTGAGAGGATCTATGGATATAATTTTTAAGTTTTAAAGCACGGTAACTTTGACATGATTTTTATGCTTAACAGTATGAAATGACTTTAACCCCAAATTATTTCTCTAAATTCACAATCACTGCATTGATTACACTGTCTTTTATGGCTCCTACAAATGCTCATCAGAAAGCAATCAGGTACTTTCTGGTATTAATCATATTTCAACACTAATAAAAAATAGTACTGTTGAGCTTTTGTATTGTGACAAATTGAAGATTCAGAAAATTACTGATAGGAATTAGCACACAGAATTTAAATATCGTTTGGGCTTTATACATAGTCTCTAGAGGATCTGGGTTTCCTCAATTAGAATGGGGGCATCTCCTTAATGGTGGTAATTTAAATGGAATGAGCCAAAAATATCACTTGTTGGCATTGTTTGTAATAAAAACAGCTGCATGTTATTCATTTTTAAAATGATTTGTCTCCATACATTTAGTGTTATTTTGTTTTCCAGGTGTTCATTGTACACATGGGTTCAATCGAACTGGTTTTCTTATCTGTGCCTTTTTGGTTGAGAAGTTGGATTGGAGGTAATTTTGCAAATTTAATTAATTTTGGGTACAGGGAAGGGATATAATTGGTAGTGTTTTCTCCAATGTGTTTCACAATTGTCATTGCTCCATTGGTGGTCCGATTGTTCTAAGAGTTTTATCTTTAAATGAATATATTTTTTTCACTGTTGATTCTAGGAATGCTGATTTTTTTCTTCATATGTGACACAGTGCACTAAGCATGTCTGTATTTTCAATAGATGATGGTAACTGGAAAGTCTTAGTTTTGAGCAGGTGACATACATTAACATTATTCCTGTCAAACTCTCTTGACAGTTGAGTCTATTTCAATTAAGCTTTCAGCTATATTGTCAAGTCTGTAGACCAACAATTAGCCCTACCAGCTGTGTTTAAGTTTTCATGAGTATGGATATAGGTTGCTTTCTCTCTTTCCTGTGCAAAGTATTGAAATAGACTGATGTGTATTGCTTTTGATTGATAGCATTATTTTAGATCTTTTGTTCTTGGCATATTCAAAAGAATGGCATTAGATAGTCAAAGTAGCAGGAAAGTGACATGTATGCATACATCTGAAAGGAAACCCAAAACGCCGCATTTGTTACAGGATTTTTCCAACAAGAACTGTATTGGTGGTGTAACCTACCTTTTGAGAATTTTCCAGAATCAGGATGCATATTTTGAAATAAGGGTGGGAGAAACGAACCTCCTGCCCCCCCCCCCCCCCCAGTGGCGTTCCACTTTAAATATCGTTACTTCAGGAAAAATGTCTAAAAGTCTTGCTACGTTAGAAGTTGGCTTTTATTCAATGATATAATTTAAACTAGGACTGTCAAGTGATTTAAAAGATTAATCGCACGATTAAACAATAATAGAATACAATTTATTTAAATATTTTTGGATGTTTTCTACATTTTCAAATATATTGATTTCAATTACAACACAATACAAAGTGTACAGTGCTCCGTTTTTATTTATTTATTTTTGATTACAAGTATTTGCACAATAAAAACAAAAGAAATAGTATTTTTCAATTCACCTAATACAAGTAAGTACTGTAGTGCAATCTGTTTATCATGAAAGTTGAACTTACAAATGTAGAATTATTTACAAAAAAAGCCTGCATTCAAAAACAAAACAATGTAAAACTTCAGAGCCTACAAGTCCACTCAGTCCTACTTCTTGTTCAGCCAATCACTCAGGTAAACAAGTTTGTTTACATTTGCAGAAGATAATGCTGCCCGCTTCTTGTTTACTTTGTCACCTGAATGTGAGAATAGGCATTCTCATAGCACTGTTGTAGCCGGCATCACAAGATATTTACATGCCAGATGCTCTAAGCAGTGCAGCCTGTCACACGTTCATTTTCATCCTGAGTCAGATGCCACCAGCAGAAGGTTGATTTTCTTTTTTGGTGGTTCGGGTTCTGTAGTTTCTGCATCAGAGTGTTGCTCTTTTAAGACTTCTGAAAGCATGCTCTACACCTCGTCCCTCTCAGATTTCGGAAGGCACTTCAGATTCTTAAACTTTGGGTCGAGTGCTGTAGCTATCTTTAGAAATCTCACATGGGTACTTCCTTTGCGTTTTGTTAAATCTGCAGTGAACGTGTTCTTAAAATGAACAACATGTGCTGGGTCATCATCCGAGTCTGCTATAACATGAAATATATGGCAGAATGTGGGTAAAACAGAACAGGGGATGTACAATTCTCCACCAAGGAGTTAAGTCACAAATTTAATTAACACATTTTTTTTTAATGAGCGTCATCAGCATGGAAGTATATCCTCTGGAATGGTGGCCGAAGCATGAAGGTGCCTACGAATATTTAGCATATCTGGCATGTAAATACCTTGCAATGCTGGCCATAAAAGTGCTATGCAAATGCCTGTTCTCACTTTCTGGTGACATTGTAAATAAGAGGTGAGCAGCATTATCTCCCATAAATGTAAACAAACTTGTTTGTCTTAGCGATTGGCTGAACAAGAAGTAGGAATGAGTGGACTTGTAGGCTCTGAAGTTTTACATTGTTTTGTTTTTGAATGCAGGTATGTAACAAAAAAAAAAAAATCTATATTTGTAAGTTGAACTTTCATGACAAAGAGATTGCAGTACAGTACTTGTATGAAGTGAATTGAAAAATACTATTTTTTATAATTTTTACAGTGCAACTATTTGTAATAAAAATAGTATACATTTTGATTTCAATTACAACACAGAATGCTATATGAAAATGTAGAAAAACATCCAAAATATTTAATAAATTTCAATTGGTATTCTATTGTTTAACAGTACGATTTAAACTGCGATTAATCGTGATCAATTTTTTTGAGTTAATTTGCATGACTTAACTGCGATTAATCAACAGTCCTAATTTAAACACAAGATATTCTCCTATCCAGCTAGTCCTGATGCAAAGCCTGTCTCTCTAGAGTATGGTCTACACTAAAAAGTTAGGTCGACCCAGCTATGTTGTAGTCATGAGTGTCATAGTTAAGCCGACTCATGGGTGTAGACAGCACTACATTGATGGAAGAGTTCTTCCGTTGACCAAGCTACCACCTCTCAGTGACGTGGATTATGTATACTGACAGGAGAACCCCTCCAGTTGGCATAGGTAGTATCTACACTGAAGTGCCGCAGCTATGTCGCTGTAGTATTTCAAGTGTAGACAAACCCTAGGATCTTGGCAATATCTCCCTTTCCACTATTCTATTTGAAGAACCATTTCCAGCATTAGATGGACCCATGCTGCTACTTTTTGTTTGTTTGTTTATGACTGAGCATAAAGCTTATCTTGAGGCTGGGATATGGGCAAGATGGCCGCCTTTGAGGGAAGAACCAATTTTTCCTGGTATGATAGACACGCAGTGAGAGAAGATGCATTATCATGAGTCCTTTGAACACCAATGGCCCAAGGAATCTAGAAGCTCAGCTGAACCTGGGAAGTGGATATAAAGCTGAACATCTTACTAGTAGGGTGCTAGTGAGTCCTATGCCTGATAGTTTGGGTACTTTCAATTCCTCTAAATGCTTTAAAAAGTCAGCATGTAATACTTTGAACCACAGTAGGTCTTTATTTTGTTATTTCCCCTGGAAACAAATAGAGATTCTGAGTTAAGTCTATTTGAAATAGTACCTCCTATTCAGCCTTACTTAATACTTTCTTGCTTCTGCATGAAAAGCCTTAAATTGATTGATCAAGCCTTGGTGGTGTGGTGTGTGGTGCGTGGTTTTTTTTGGTTTTTTTTTTGGGCAGATGTTTAATCATGTTAATTAAACTTGTTCCTCTCGGTCAGCTTTTGTGAAACAGGACCAACGTTCTCAAATGTAGCTGATAAAATACAGCTACAAACAAAAACAGCAATATTAAAAGAATTGCCTTAAATTTACAATTACAGTAAGTGTGCGCACCATATTAAGAAAAATTGTTGGCTGCATTATCATTTCAAGTAAAGCGGCATTGCTATTCACTGATGAAACAATGAGGTTTTCCCTGTAGAAAATCCATCCATATTTACCTCTTAAGCACATGATGTAGGATAGCAGCAGATGCACTGTGAATGCTGAGATGTGTTATACAGCTAGTTTAAGGAAAGGTCATCCAGACTGACAGCCCTCGAGCT
Source organism: Emys orbicularis (assembly GCF_028017835.1). NCBI lineage: Eukaryota > Metazoa > Chordata > Testudines > Emydidae > Emys > Emys orbicularis. Next base: position 71,478,564 of record NC_088685.1, on the reverse strand, counting down.
AGTCATTGGAAACCTTACGTGATGCTCTTTTTGCAACTCACTTTTCTCCAAGACAGTTTCATTTCTGGAATATGTAAACTATCTTTCCTACCAGGCTGGTCTTCTGTACCTGAAATCTGAGCTGTTATATCAGGTTTTGTTACTATCTATTCTTAATACTATGTATTTACAAGAGAATCAGCTGCTTGTAGTACATCAAGGACAAACTTTTCTAGAGCAGTGGTTCCCAAACGGGTTTGTGAACCCCAGTTTCATGAAAAGTTACAGGGGGTTCACGAAATGTTAAAGGGGGTTCTTGGGGAAAAAATTCCCTAATGGCGGACAGAGCTGTCCATAGGGACCACGGGCCCAGCAGCCCAGAGTCTTGGGGACTTCCAAGAGCTAAGCAGTTCAAAGCAAACATATCTATCACACTGAGGAGATTTAAACTTCAAGACTCGAAATAGAAAGGGAGGTGGATAGTTTCTGCTGTTTTTAAAAGTAAATAGGCTTCATAGTGTTGTTTTTAAATTATGAAGAACAAGTTGAAGTTTTGTTGCAATGTGCATTGTTTGCCTGGACTGCTCAAGACCTGAATGCTTGTGTAGGAGGAACTCTTTGAGTTGGCTTCTTAAATACCTTCATGCTGTTTCACATCTGATGCTCCTTGATGAAACATAGGAGCCAGAGGCGCCAGTACAGGGGGGTCGACGAGAGTCACATGCCGCCCCCGCGTCGGTGTGCCCCTGTGGGTCCCTCCCCCTTTCTTCCTGGCAGCCCCCGCAGGCCCCCCCTTTTCCGGCGGTGCCCTCCCCAAGCCACAGGGTGCGCGGGGGCTTTGCTCCTGCACCCCTTTTTTCTACTGGCTCCTCTGATAGGAGCCTTGTCTTATAACAGGCTTAATCAAAAGGGATACAAGCTACAAAAGTGAGATCTTGGAAGTGTGTTGCCATTTTCATAATGTAATAAAAATACTGTAATGATAAATAATAATTAATAAATCATATGTAATAAGCATGTCATAAAAATAAATTTTATATTTCCAAGATCACTGCTTTTATAATTTATGCTGAGGTAAGGGAAAAAATCCCTGGAAATATTCATTTTTAGGAGGGGGTTCACTAGACTTGACATTTTAGTGAAAGGGCTTCGCAGGTTATTAAAGTTTGGGAACCACTGTTCTAGAGGATGATTGGAATTCTTAAGCATTTGGAATGGGGGCCCATCTCTCTTCCCTTTTCCCTCCTTCTCCCAAGTTGCCTCTTGTCTCTGGGACATTAATTAAAGGATTTGTTAAGCAATTTAGAGACATTACCAAGATAATTCTAATTTGTCTTGTAAAAAGAACAAAATGAGTTTTAAGATCTTTTTCACATCCTTTTTCTCTCTAACTTAACTATCTAGGTTCTTCTCTTTTGCCCATTGTGCCAGCTTCTGGCCACCATCCAGGCTTGCTATTCCAGATAATGATTTTTCCTCTTCTCCTGAAGACAGAACTAGACTTACCAGCTCTAGGGAAGGGCTTGCTTCCACCTATTCTGAGAAACCTCTAGTTTGTTCTGTCTCCTGGCAGCTTCAAAAGACACTTTTCAGACAACCTACCTTCCCAGACTGCATAGCACAGAAAAACTTCTTAACCTCTTCCTTCTGAATCTAATTTTCTTTCTTTTATGCTTTCTCAGTGTTTTCTTTTTCTCTTTGCCTCATTAGGGTATTAATTCCTGGCCTGGTAGCGTTCTTTGCTCCACAGCCTGTAGCAGCTCCCTCTGTCCCAGACCAAGGTGTCAGAGAAGTCTGCCAAAAAGGCTTAAATGAAGTAATGCCTTCATTGTTGAACTGGTCTTACTCTATTCTATGTAGGTTCTTATTCTGCGCTCATCACTATAGTATGAGTGCTTTCCGTTAAGTAAGGTGAATAACATTGTTATGGCCTGTCTGGATTAGGAACTCCTCCTTATTTTGTGGACCTAGCCTCCAGTTCATCAAAGCAGTTAAGCATGTCTACATTTAAGCTTGTGCTTAAGCTTTTTGATTAACAGGAATGGACTGTTCAGTTGTGGCTCCAAAGAGGAACTACTAAAGGCTGGTTCTAAGGACTTGGGCGCTTCTTCCCAGAGAAATGGAAAAATCTATTTTGAGAAGTGAGACATTCTTTAACCATTTATAAACATTAATTCTGTTTGCTTATCAGTGTATTCAGCCTTTGTTCTGGACTCCTCCCCATTGACCCCCATAATTATGTGTATTTTCCCCCTCCCTTTTCTGTAACAGCTGTGAACATGTATCCTATAACTAGGAGTCCAAAAGGGAGCTGTTAGCCACTGGAAGGGGCCAAAAAGTACCTTAAGCATATCTATCCCTGAGAGTCCATGAGAAAAACTTATATAATAATGCAGGCTCTTTCACAAGGAGCAGCAGTTACCAAGATGCTCTTAACACCATGTTTCAAATGGTAATGGATTGAGTAAATCTTCAAGTGGTGTCCCTATGTGTGCTCCACTTAAGAACATGAGAATGGCCATTCTGGGTCAGACCTGTGGTCCATTTAGCCCAATGTTCTGTCTTCCGATAGTGGCTAGGGCCAGATGTTTCGGAGGGAATGAACAAAACAGGGCAATTGTTGAATGATCCATCCTCTGTCATCCAGTCCCAGCTTCTGGCAGTCAGAGCTTCTTGGCTGCAGCCCTCTGGCCTCCCCTGGGAGGTACAAAACACAGTCAAGGATCTCTCCTTCGAGGGATACAAGTTGTTCAATGGTGCCACAGATGGGTCCCTTCATTCTTTTAAAAACTCCCAGACAAGGATCTCTGGGTATCTATATACCTGTGACAAAGAAAATACATTAGATTGCAGATGGCTCAATGCTCTTGTCCAGTTCATTACTAGCCCATGAGATTGGCTGAACCTCCCAGGAGGGACCCCAGATTCACTAACAAAGGGCCATCCTCTACAGTGACTTCCCAGTCAGTGACCTCCTCAAATGACCATTTTCCCCATTGGTTGAAGGCTGCGAACGATCTCCCTGTCTCGATCCTACACTGCACCAATCCCCTCTCTACCCTTATGGGGATTGTGTCTCATTTTCTACCTTCTTGGGGAGTTCATCACCATGGACAGATGGATCCTGGATGTGACTTCTACAGGCTATCCCATCCAGTCCAGCCGTCCCACCACCACTCTCCTCCCTATCCCTCTTCAGAGGCCATTCTCATGAGGGTCTCTTGAAACAGTAGGTGCAATCTTTTGTAACCCTAATAGTGGTAAAGCCTGTTCCACTGGACTTCATTGGGAAATTTTCTTTCCTGGTACTTCCCCGGTCCTCAAGAAAAAAAATGGGTGGGGTGGGTCAGGTGGACATTGTTGCTGGACCTCAGGACTTTGAACACCTTCATCCACTCTCAACTGTTCAGAATGGTAATCCTAGCAGCAATAATTCCTTCCCTGAATCTGGATGATTGATTTGTCTTCCTCGACCTTCAGGACGCTTATTTTCATATAGCCATGTACCCCATACACAGATGTTTCCTATGTTTTGTAGCTGGCAGGGATTTGAGGAGGTCACTGACTGGGAAGTCACTACCAATATTGCATCCTACCCTTTGGCCTCTCAACTGCGCCAAGGGTCTTTACCAAAGTCTTCTTGGCCATCACAGCCCATTTCCAGCAGATGGGAATAATCATCTTTCCATACCTGGACGATTGGCTTCTGAAAGGTCGCTCATTTCTCAAGGTATAGACAGCAACCAGGAAGGCTCTATCCCTGTTCTGCTCCCTGGGCTGCTCCCTCAATTCAGAAAAGTCTACACTCACACCTGAACAACATGTAGACTTCAGTAGGGCCACTCTGGACTCTACCACTGCCAGAACATACTTGACCATAACAGGTTTGCCACAATGTCCAGATTCATTTCAACAATATAACAGAGCTTGCAAACCACAGCAAGGGCTTGCCTGCAACTCCTGGGCCACATGGATGCTGGTATGTTTGTGACACCTTTAGGAAGACTACAGTCCTGGGGTCATCAAGCCTGGACAAGAATTGCTTACACCCCCAACAAACACAGACCAAGTGGGTGTCTATACCTCAAAGGGCCCTCAATTCTGTAATCAGTGGAAAGATCCACAAAAGGCCTGTGTGGGTTTTCCATTCTCGTAGCCTCCTCCCACAAGGATCATCACCACCGACACCTCCCTGCTAGGTTGGGGTGTGCACTTTCACCACTTCACAGCTCAAGCCAAATGGACTTACAGGAGGCAATCATCCACATCAACATATTAGAGCTCAGAGTGGTTTGTTAAACTTGCTAGCACTACTTTTCCCACATCAGGGGCTACCTGTTGTACAAAAGAGAAACTATGTATTATATCAGTTGGCAAGGAGGAATAAGATCCCAGTCCTTGTATGCTGAGTCAGTAAAACTATGGAATTGGTGCATAGCACTCCACATACTGTTCTCAGTGATTTATCACCTAGGACTGCAGATCACAGTGACAGACTTCCTCAGCAGGCATTTCTGCCTCTTCCACAAGTGGGAACTGAACAATGCAGTATTCAGAAGAATGTGTCCTACCTGGGGTATTCTGGAGATAGGTTTCTTAGCGACACCATCCACTGCAAAGTGCAGACAATTTTATTTGAGGGCAGGGCACTGCTGCAACTCAATGGGAGATGCCTTAGTTATCCCGTGGCCCTGTGTATTGCTATATGCTTATACCGCTACACCATTTGGTCAAAGTCCTGATTGAAACAGGAGAAATTAGCCATCCTCATAGCACTGTTGTAGCTGAGGGAGACATGGTTCCCTGAGTTAGTTTGCGTATCTGAGCAATTGCCTCTCCGCCTCTCCCTGACTGAAAATCTCCTCACCCCAAACCCACCCCAGCCTCTTGGGGTTTCACCTGAAGGCATGGCTACTAGATGGCTTATTGGTATAGAAGAAGATTGCTCTCTGGAGGTACTGCTCGATAGTGGAAAACCTACCTACAGACGGGGAAATGTTTTCAATTTTGGTGCAGCCATCAATCTATACCTCCTCTTGAGACTTGTCTGACACACATTCTCAGTTTCCTGCTAAATTTAAAAACCATGGGATTATTGCTGAGCTCAATTAAGTTTCATCCCCCTATTGAGGGATTTTCAGTCTTCATGCACCCAACCACTGTGAGGTTTATTAAGGGACTATTCAATCTTTTTCTTCCTGTGAAAGAACCTACACAATTTCGTCCTTAATGTACTGAAGAAGCCTCCATTTGAATCTATGGGGACTTGTCCCTTCCTTAATTTGTGCCTCAGGACCTCGTTCCTTATTTCAGCCAGGAAGGTAGGGGAGCTAGGAGCACCGTGATGGCTGACCAACTGTACACAGCGTTTGATCATGACAAGATGACACAACATCCACACCTGCGCTTCCTCTGTAAAGTTTCTTCAGAGTTCCACATTAATCAGGAGATTCACCTGCTGGCGTTTTACCCCAAGCCTTGCTCTCTGAGTGAAGAAGTGAGACTACATACACTGGATGTAAGAAGAGCTCTTGTTTTTTATCTTGATAGGACTAAGCCCTTTAGGGCTTCTCCTAGGCTCTCCATCTCTGTCGCAGAACTAAGAGAAAGACATCTGATCTCCACCTGGAGGCTGTCCAGATGGGTTGCAAGATGCACCGTAATCTATTATGAAGCCTGGGGCGGGGGGGGGGGGGGGGGGGGTTCGTCCCCTTCCTATGATGATGGCTCATTCCACCAGGGCTCAATCTACCTCTGTGGTGCTACTGAAAAACATACCTATCTCAGACATCCGCAGGTCAGCCACCTGACCTTTGAGGCACATGCTTTCCCAGTACTCATGTCTGCTTCCAGAGCTGACATGGCTTTCGGTGATGCTGTTCTGTGGTCTGTAGTGAACCTGTCTCCTTGGCACTCTTCTTCATAATTGAGGTACTACTCAAAAATCTGCTGAAGGGGAGCACCTGTAGGGACGCTACTCAAATAAGGAGAAGTGATGTACCTTGTACAGTAACTGGAGTTCTTCAAGATGTGTGTCCCTATGGGTTCTCCACTACCCAGCCTCCTTCCCCTCTGCTTTCCAATCTTCTGACTAGATTTCATGGCTGAGAAGGACCTGAGCTGTGTGTGTGTGGGGGTCCATCCCCCCCTTCCCCAATATCCTTGCACCGGAGTAAAAGGATCTCTAGAATGCAGGTGCTGCTGCTGAAAATCTCCAATCAAGAGTGCATGGGCATGCACACATCCTGAAACGGAGTACCCATAGGGACACGCATCTTGAAGAACTTCAGTTACTGTACAAGATAAATAAGTATCTCAAGAGTTTCTGAATTCTTGACAATGAAGTGATTTATTTTTTGAATTTTTAGGGGAAACTGAAAGTCACACAGAACATTATTAATTTATTAGACATGTCTTGTTAACATCCAGAAATACACAACTCTCAATTTCTGTTTTCCAGTATTGAAGCAGCAGTGGCTACTTTTGCCCAAGCCAGACCACCAGGTATCTATAAAGGGGACTATTTAAAAGAACTATTCCGTCGTTACGGAGATGTAGATGATGCACCGCCACCACCTGAGCTACCTGAATGGTGCTTTGATGAAGATGATGAAGAGGAGGAGGAGGAGGAGGATGTTAAAACAGGAGGTCAAGAATCAGAACCTGGGTCTTCAAGTTCCTCTTTTGGCAAAAGGAGAAAAGAACACCTAAAACTGGTAATGTTGTCCGAAAGCTTAACATTTTACTTTATAAACTGAATTTGGTGAACTCTTATTCACTAAATGTTGCATAATGTGTGTCACAAATACCAGCTCTTGTAAGTGAGGAATGGATAGCACTGTTTAGAGCCAGGCATAACATGAGTTGGTGGAAAGTAAGATTTCTTAATTCTTTGTATAATGCTTTTGATCTTAACTTTCAACACGTCTGCTATTCCAATACTGGTTGTTTCCTGAGCAGAGATTGTCAGTCATATTAAATTGTAACAAGATTGCTTGATGAGTTTCCTGATGTGAACAAATGCTTTGTTGTGACTGGGTGGAGACCAATACATTCCTTTTAATTTGTGACTAAAGTCTTCAGAGGTGCAAGCCAAGCCTTGCTGATAGGTGTATATAACTTTTATTGATCTTTTCAACCCAGCCATGCAGTTGAAATTGAAACTTTGTTTTTGAATTAGTGTTTAATTTTCACATACATTCCGTGTAGAGGTTCTGAGAATTATTTTGGCAAACAGTAATGTGAACTGAAAAAGAAAACAACAAAAAAAGAGCAAATTAAATTTAAAAGCTGTGAGAAATTGTCTAAGTAGACTAAAGCAGTTACAGTAAGTATAGTTATATATGTTTGATCAATTACTGTGACTAGTTCAGATGTGTGAGATAGGCATACATAATTATTAATGTACTACTTATTATATCTGTAAATAACATGATATAGAAAATAACTCTCCTACTTAAAGTAGAAGAAATATGGTTTTGTTGTGCTAAAGACTAAGGGTTTCATTCTCACTGAATGAAGTGAACTTAAGCTACTGAGGTGCTGAGGAGGTTTGGGTGTTTGTAATCAATTAAATTCTCACATGAAATGTGCCACAAGTGCATTATTACTCTTCATATTACTAATAGAAGTATTATAGCTGTGCATTGGGATGCAGAGTTAGGGAGGGGAAGGAGCTAGCTTAGCTTGAAAAGAATATAGAATCTGATCCAAAGCAGCAAAGTTGCACTGTCACAAACTTAAACGTAGTCTATCAACTGGCATAGCAGAATAGCTTAAACACTAAAAATTACAGTAATAAATGTTCAAAGTGTTTTAAGAGAAATAGTCCATGATCTCGACTAGCCTTCCATTGAGAGATATAAAGATGTACAAGAGAATTTTCTCTCTTCAGGCTGCAATGGCAAGATTATTTTCTACCCTCCCTTCAAGTTATCAAAAAGGATGTGAAGACTAGGTTTCTGTCACCACAGTCAAATGGCATCCTTTCTCACTCAAATATAGGACTAATCTGATCTGTTGAACAAAGATCATGATAGAAGATACTCTGACTTTTCCTCCTTTCAGAGCTGGAAAGCTAAATTATACGAATAAGCATATTAATAACTAAAACACAATTAAGACTTAGAAAATTTCGGAGGGAAGAATCATTTGGTTAATATGCGTATTCGTATAATTCAATTTTACAGCTTGGGATGCACTCACTTTGGCATGAAGAGGAAGAGCCGGGGAATTCTATCCCATGATGCTTGGTCGATTGATTGGACTTTTCCCGTAGCTGATCAGAGAAGGATTCAATCCATTTATGGTTGACTTGTACATAGGGGGCCGAAAAAAAGTGATGGTCAGGTAAATACCTTTTCCTTATATATCAAGTATTTTTTCTTCATTTTGGGCATTATATAAAGTGCTAATGTTAAAAATAGAGTTGCAATTAATGTCTCATGCCATGATGTAAAAATTCTACAATGTACCATGTTTGAGCAGGGAATTATGCCAAAGCATAAGACATAACTGGAAAAACCCAGATGCAACTTAGAATATAATACTATGCATGGGCTCCTTTCACATCACCTATTCAGTTACAGGAAGCCTGTTTGCTGCTGCTGGTCTCTGTGATGTTATAGGAAGAAGTAGGTTTTGACTCTGTGAGTGCAGCACTTCAGCAGTTGAGCATTCACAGAAACGTGAGAGAGCATTGCAGAAGCGTCAGTGACAGACATTTGAAATCTGATTTCAGCAAGAAATACTGTTGGGTATTTTGTAGATAGTACAAAAATTATACTCCCAAACCATTTTTACAGGCTGATGAGTTTGTTACATCAAATTGATGAGTGTTAGTCAAATACAAGCCTCATAAGTGAGTTCTCAAACTACATAGGCATACTGCAGCTGATCTTAATGCTCGCATGTACAATGCAATGGGACATACTACATGGTATACCTAAAAATTAAAAAGATGGGTATAATTGGTCGGATGGCCTTTTCCTAAAATTTTGTTGCAGACACCTGCATCTATGACTATGTTTGGCAGAATAAACTGTGTCCCTCCACACTTAGAAAGTTTAGCTGAAGCATGCTCTGCTTCATGAGCAGTTCTAGAAAAGAAAATTACTTTTTTCATAGGCCACCCAGATCCTTTATTATTTGCTAAGGAATATGATCTATTGCATTTTATGTAGGGGACACATGATACAAAAGAAACATCATAGGATATGGCAGATGACACAGGATTCTTCCAAGGTGGAATGCTGAGCCCTGATTAGGGGGTGGGGCTTCTCTGACTAGGGGTCCTATCAAGGTAGCCAGCCAGCGGCACAGACAGCTGCAGTGGCACAGGCGCCAGCAAACAGAGCTGTAAACGGGGAGTTTGAGTGGGAGTTTGCAAGGAAGACTGAGAGGCAGGCAGAGGAATAGACAGTCTAGTAAAGGGAGTGTGTGGTGTTCTGGCGGTGTTTTGGTGCTCGTTGGGGGTTTGTTTTGCTGTGGGTGATGGTGTTTTAGTTTGGTTTGTGTTTCTCGGACTAACAGGATTTAGGCGGGAAGGCTATGACAGATACAGAGGCAGCAGTGGTAGTGACCCAAGCAGTGGAAGACACAATGAAGATGACTGGATGTGGAAGCTGCGGCATGTACGTGATCCTGGAGGGGGTACATGAAAAGAGTTTCGTCTGCATGAAGTGCCGCCTGATAGAGCTGATGGAAGAAAAGATCCGAGGATTGGAGATGCAGGTAGAAACTCTGGTTGAGTTTAGAAGAGGGTTTGAGCAGATGATGGAGCAAAGACACAAGGAGGCTCAACGGAAAAGCTCAGAATTGCAGATGGAAGCAGGACCAAAGAACTCTGAGGGGAGACTGCTGGGTGAGGAAAGTGGACAGTGGAAGCATGTGACTAAGAGAACCAGGCAGAGGAAAAGATGGGCTAGTGAAGGAGAAATAGAGCTCAGGAACAGGTTTGCAGAGTTGGAAAATGAAGAAGGGGCATAGCAGATGGTCACTGAAGGTGAGAGGGCAAGGAAGAAGAGAAGAGCAGCTAGTCCTATAGGAAGAGGGGAAGAGTCAATGGAGATAACACCAAATATGAACCCCAGGAGGATACGTTGGAATAGGAATCGAGAGGACTTGCAGCCAGAGGAAACAGGGGATAGACCGGAGAATCGCACCATCACCAGGAAAAGGCAGGTCTACATGATTGGGGACTCCTTACTGAGAAGAATAGACAGGCCTGTAACTAGAGCTGATCCAGAGAACAGAAGGGTGTGCTGTCTGCCGGGTGCTAAGATACGGGATGTGGACCTGAGACTGAAGAGGATCCTAACGGGAGCAGGAAAGAATCCACTGATTGTCCTTCATGTGGGAACAAATGATACGGCTAGGTTCTCGCTGGAACGTATCAAGGGAGACTATGCCAGGCTGGGGAAGACTCTTAAGGAAATCGAGGCTCAGGTGATCTTCAGTGGGATTCTGCCTGTTCCTAGAGAAGGGCAACAAAGGTGTATCAAGATTATGACGACTCAGGCAGTGGTGCTATAAGGAGGGCTCTGGGATGTATGGCCACTGGGAAGCATTCATGGACAGAGGACTGTTCTCTCAGGATGGACTTCACCTGAGTGAGGAGGGAAATAGACTTCAAGGATGGAGGCTGGCACAACTGATTGAGAGAGCTTTAAACTAGGAATTTGGGAGAGATGGTTGGGAGATGTCCTGGTAATCTCCACGCCGGATTTTAACATTGAGAGGGAAGAAAATGAAGTAAGAAAGGATACAGCTGTGGGTAGGAGAATGGACATGAGGAGGAAGGGTAGTGTAGATACCAGTCTAATAGGTGATACTGGCGGTAGAATGTCTGTGCCTAATTGGGTAAAGAGTGTGAGCGAAGCCAAAGAGCAAAAATGAAGATGTTTGTACACCAATGCGAGGAGCCTAGGTAACAAAATGGAGGAACTGGAGTTACTGGTGCAGGAAGTGAAACCAGATATTATAGGGATAACAGAAACATGGTGGAATAGTAGTCATGACTGGAGTACAGGTATTGAAGGGTCTTTGCAGTTTAGGAAAGACCGAAATAAAGGCAAAGGTGGTCGAGTAGCATTGTAGATCACTGATGAGGTAGACTGTAAAGAAATAAGAAGTGATAGAATGGATAAGACTGAGTCTATCTGGGCAAAAATCACATTGGGGAAGAAAGCTACTAGAGCCTCCCCTGGGATAGCGCTTAGGGTGTGCTATAAACCACCGGGATCTGATTTGGATATGGATAGTGACCTCTTTAATGTTTTTAATGAAGTAAATACTAATGGGAATTGTGTGATCATGGGAGACTTTAACTTCCCAGATATAGACTGGAGGACAAGTGCTAGTAATAATAATAATAGGGCTCAGATTTTCCTGGATGCAATAGCTGATGGATTCCTTCACCAAGCAGTTGCTGAACCAACAAGAGGGGATGCCATTTTAGATTTGGTTTTGGTGAGTAGTGAGGACCTCATAGAAGAAATGGTTGTAGCGGACAACCTTGGTTTGAGCGATCATGAGCTAATTCAGTTCAAACTAAATGGAAGGATAAACAAAAATAGATCTGTGACTAGGGTTTTTGATTTCAAAAGGGCTAACTTAAAATAATTAAGGAAATTAGTTAGGGAAGTGGATTGGACTGAAGAACTTGTGGATCTAAAGGCAGAGGAGGCCTGGAATTACTTCAAGTCAAAGTTGCAGAAACTATCAGAAGCCTGCATCCCAAGAAAGGGGAAAAAATTCATAGGCAGGAGTCGTAGACCAAGCTGGATGAGCAAGCATCTCAGAGAGGTGATTAAGAAAAAACAGCCTACAAGGAATGGAAGATGGGAGGGATCAACAAGAAAAGCTACCTTATTGAGGTCAGAACATGTAGGGATAAAGTGAGAAAGGCCAAAAGCCATGTAGAGTTGGACCTTTCAAAGGGAATTAAAACCAATAGTAAAAGGTTCTATAGCCATATAAATAAGAAAACAAAGAAAGAAGAAGTGGGATCACTAAACATTGAGGATGGAGTGGAGGCATCGCCCAATATCTAAACAAATACTTTGCCTCAGTCTTTAATGAGGCTAATGAGGAGCTTAGGGATGATGGTAGAATGACAAATGGTAATGAGGATATGGAGGTAGATATTACCACATCCAAGGCAGAAGCCAAACTCGAACAGCTTAATGGGACTAAATTGGGGGGCCCAGATAATCTTCATCCAAGAATATTAAAGGAACTGGCACATGAAATTGCAAATGTGAAAGAACTCAAATGTGAAGTTGCGGAACTATTAACTAAGGTTTGTAATCTGTCCTTTAAATCGGCTTCTGTACCCAATGACTGGAAGTTAGCTAATGTAACGCCAATATTTAAAAAGGGCTCTAGAGGTGATCCCGGCAATTACAGACCAGTAAGTCTAATGTCGGTACCGGGCAAATTAGTCGAAACAATAGTTAAGAATAAAATTGTCAGACACATAGAAAAACATAAACTGTTGAGCAATAGTCAACGTGGTTTCTGTAAAGGGAAATCGTGTCTTACTAATCTATTAGAGTTCTTTGACAGGGTCAACAAACATGTGGACAAGGGGGATCCAGTGGACATAGTGTACTTAGATTTCCAGAAAGCCTTTGACAAGGTCCCTCACCAAAGGCTCTTACGTAAATTAAGTTGTCAAGGGATAAAAGAGAAGGTCCTTTCATGGATTGAGAACTGGTTAAAAGACCGGGAACAAAGGGTAGGAATTAATGGTAAATTCTCAGAATGGAGAGGGGTAACTAGTGGTGTTCCCCAAGGGTCAGTCCTCGGACCAATCCTATTCAACTTATTTATAAATGATCTGGAGAAAGGGGTAAACAGTGAGGTGGCAAAGTTTGCAGATGATACTAAACTGCTCAAGATAGTTAAGACCAAAGCAGACTGTGATGAACTTCAAAAAGATCTCACAAAACTAAGTGATTGGGCAACAAAATGGCAAATGAAATTTAATGTGGATAAATGTAAAGTAATGCACATTGGAAAAAATAACCCCAACTATACACACACAATATGATGGGGGCTAATTTAGCTACAACAAGTCAGGAAAAAGATCTTGGAGTCATCGTGGATAGTTCTCTGAAGATGTCCGCGCCGTGTGCAGAGGCGGTCAAAAAAGCAAACAGGATGTTAGGGATCATTAAAAAGGGGATAGAGAATAAGACTGAGAATATATTATTGCCCTTATATAAATCGATGGTACGCCCACATCTTGAATACTGCGTACAGATGTGGTCTCCTCATCTAAAAAAAAGATATACTGGCATTAGAAAAGGTTCAGAAAAGGGCAACTAAAATGATTAGGGGTTTGGAACGGGTCCCATATGAGGAGAGATTAAAGAGGCTAGGACTCTTCAGCTTGGAAAAGAGGAGACTAAGGGGGGATATGATAGAGGTATATAAAATCATGAATGATGTGGAGAAAGTGGATAAGGAAAAGTTATTTACTTATTCCCATAATATAAGAACTAGGGGTCACCAAATGAAATTAATAGGCAGCAGGTTTAAAACAAATACAAGGAAGTTCTTCTTCACGCAGCGCACAGTCAACTTGTGGAACTCCTTACCTGAGGAGGTTGTGAAGGCTAGGACTATAACAGAGTTTAAAAGAGAACTGGATAAATTCATGGTGGTTAAGTCCATTAATGGCTATTAGCCACGATGGGTAGGGAATGGGGTCCCTAGCCTCTGTTTGTCAGAGGGTGGAGATGGATGGTAGGAGAGAGATCACTTGATCATTGCCTGTTGGTCCACTCCCTCTGGGGCACCTGGCATTGGCCACTGTCGGTAGACAGGATACTGGGCTAGATGGACCTTTGGTCTGACCCGGTACGGCCGTTTTTATGTAAGCCCATTAGCAAGAATTTTGAATGAATCTATAAACTCAGGGGTTGTACCGTATGACTGGAGAATTGCTAACATAGTTCCTATTTTTAAGAAAGGGGAAAAAAGTGATCTGGGTAACTACAGGCCTGTTAGTTTGACATCTGTAGTATGCAAGGTCTTGGAAAAAATTTTGAAGGAAAAAGTAGTTAAGAACATTGAGATCAATGGTAATTGGGACAAAATACAACATGGTTTTACAAAAGGTAGATCATGCCAAACCAACCTGATCTCCTTCTTTGAGAAGGTAACAGATCTTTTAGACAAAGGAAACACAGTGGATCTAATTTACCTCGATTTCAGTCAGGCATTTGATACGGTTCCACATGGGGAATTATTAGCTAAATTGGAAAAGATGGGGATCAGTATTAAAATTGCAAGGTGGATAAGGAACTGGTTAAAGGGGAGACTACAACGGGTCGTACTGAAAGGTGAACTGTCAGGTTGGAGGAAGGTTACTAGTGGAGTTCCTCAGGGATCGGTTTTGGGACCAATCTTATTTAATCTTTTATTACTGACCTTGGCACGAAAAGTGGGAATGTGCTAATAAAGTCTGCGGGTGACACAAAGCTGGGAGGTATTGCCAATACAGAGAAGGACCAGGATAGGATATCCTACAGGAAGATCTGGATGACCTTGTAAACTGGAGTAATAGTAATCGTATGAAATTTAATAGTGAAAAGTGCAAGGTCATGCATTTAGGGATTAAAAACAAGAATTTTTGTTATAAGATGGGGATGCATCAGTTGGAAGTAACAGAGGAGGAGAAGGACCTTGGAGTATTGTTTGATCACAGGATGACTATGAGCCGCCAATGTGATATGTCTGTGAAAAAAGCTAATGCGGTCTTGGGATGCATCAGGCAAGGCATTTCCAGTAGAGATAAGGAGGTGTTAGTACCATTATACAAGGCACTGGTGAGACCTCATTTGGAATATTGTGTGCAGTTCTGGTTTCCCATGTTTAAGAAGGATGAATTCAAACTGGAACAGGTACAGAGAAGGGCTGTAGGATGATCCGAGGAATGGAAAACCTGTCTTATGAAAGGAGACTCAAAGAGCTCGGCTTGTTTAGCCTAACCAAAAGAAGGCTGAGGGAAGGTATGATTGCTCTCTATAAATATATCAGAGGGATAAATACCAGGCAGGGAGAGGAATTATTTAAGCTCAGTACCAATGTGGACACAAGAACAAATGGATATAAACTGGCCATCAGGAAGTTTAGACATGAAATTAGACGAAGGAGTGAAGTTCTGGAACAGCCTTCCAAGGGGAGCAGTGGAGGCAAAAGACATATCTGGTTTCAAGACTAAGCTTAAGTTTATGGAAGGGATAGTATGATGGGCTAGCCTAATTTTGGCAATTAATTGATCTTTAATTATTAGCGGTAAATATGTCCAGTGGCCTGTGATGGTATGTTAGATCGAGTGGGATCTGAATTACTACAGAGAATTCTTTCCTGGGTGTCTGGCTGGTGAGTCTTGTCCACATGCTCAGGGTTTAGCTGATTGCCATATTTGGGGTTGGGAAGGAATTTTGCTACAGGGCAGATTGGCAGAGGCCCTGGGGGTTTTTCGCCTTCCTCTGCAGCGTGGGGCACAGGTCACTTGCTGGAGGATTCTCTGCACCTCAAAGTCTTTAAACCATGATTTGAGGACTTCAGTAGCTCAGACATAGGTTAGGGGTTTGATACAGGAGTGGGTGGGTGAGATTCTGTGGCCTGCATTGTGCAGGAGGTCAGACTAGACGATCATAATGGTCCCTTCTGATCTTAAAGTCTATGATTCTATGATTGGAGTTAATGGTTTCTCCAGAACAGTGGTTCTCAACCTATTTACCATTGTGGGCTGCATATGCAGCTCTCTGTGTTGTGGGCCTCATGCACACAATGTATATACTACCTGTATGGCCCTGAGGATGTCACATGGGCCACAGCTGTGTGCTGATTGGGCCACAAGTGGCCTGTGGGTTGAGAACCACTGCTCCATGATTTAAGGAAAGTTGTGTTATATGCACATCAACATGTCAAGGAAATGTCTGGGGTGTACCGGAAACTGCTAAAATCTCTCTCTCAATTTAAGTTAGTTAGCAAGGATTAATTTTTTTATTGTCTGTTAAGCTATCAAAGAGCACATTAGCTCTAAATTCCAGTAACTCAGTTTCAATAACTTTTTATTATGTCTCCTTCAGTGGGGTGTGCATGTGTGAGGGTTTTTTTTTTTTTTTTTTTTTTTTTGAATGATTCTCTCTCCTGTTTTCGTGTTGCTCTGGTGCTTTCTTCTGCTTGCTTTACTTTCCTTCCCTTTTTTGTCTTGGAACAGAGTAATGATGCACAACCTTTGCATTGTGCACAACTGTACTCTTTGATGAAGGGTCTGCTGGCTGCAGAAAACATGGGGAAAGACTAAGTATGCATGGAATCTCTGTGGAATCCCCCATACAAGATTCTAGGACTTTCTTCAAGTCTTTGTGATTATATGTAACCCGAATAAGTATATGCACAAAAAAAGTCGTGTATGCACAGATCTTCCGTGCATACACGTTTTTTGTGTGCATATACTTATTCGGGTTACATATAATCACAAAGACCTGAAGAAAGTCCTGGAATCTTGTATGGGGGATTATGAACACAATAAAAGCAATCTGACAGCACTGCTGGGAGGAGGAAATGATTCTACCATGTATTTTTGGCCACAGATCATTGCTCTTGTGGATTTACTCCAATCCCTCATTCAGCTACTGGATGTTTCCCCAGAGGCTTTTTGCTTGAAAAGTCATTATCAAACTCCTGTCCAGTTACTTCCATTCCAAGTATTTGTTTTATCAAAAATAAAGTCAACCATTCTAGCTTTGTGAAGATAGCTGTTGGGCAGAGAAATTGCTGAGACAATGGAAAGACTGTTTCATGGAACAAGATTAAGATTTGCCAGGAATGGATTGTCTGCCTATTTGGAACAATTCCTGAAAGTATAGAGCACATGACTGTCACATTTTGTTAGGAACGGTAGGGGAGAAGTGGAAACTTCTGATTAGAGCTGGGCAGGAAACACATATCTTGTGTCATGAGAATTTTTGTCATTTTGAAAAATTTCTCCATCCCAAATTGGGATTAAAAGCTGAAATTTCAAATTTTAATTAACCAAAAAGCTGAAAATTTTGGGATCAGGTCAACTGAAACTTTTAGTTTTGATTTTTCACTGTTCTTATATTTCACGATAAATTAACCTTAATTTCCAACAAAAAGTTGTTCAACTGAAAAAGAAAAATATTTGTTTAAAAATGATGAAATGGGATGTTTCAACAATTTTAAAACTTAAAAAAAAAATTAAAACAGGAAATTTATCAGTCATGTAATTTTAGACTTAACTTCAAATTTTATTTAAAAATGTAACAATAAAAGTTTCTAAAATTAATGGAAACTTTTTTAAAATTTAAACATTCCTCTATTGAGTTTGTTACACAAAGTCAGAAAGCAAACATACTGTGAAATATCTGGTTTCACTATCCAGGCTGATTGAAATGTAAACAGTAATATCATATTAGGAGAAAATTACTTTTTGGGGGTTTTTTTGGTATAAAAAAATTCTGTGTCCCTCAGACCACATGTTTGCTCAATTATAATTCTGTCAGAATATTTTTTTTAACAGCCATATTTTTTTTTAATTGAATTGTGGGTTAGGCTAAGTATATGCTGTATACAATTGCTTTTCTTCTAAATTTTTTTTTTTTTTTTTTTTTTTTTTACAATTTACATTCAATATTAGTTAAGATCAAACTCTTTAAAACAACTTGGTTTTTTAAACATGAAAAAATATCATTGCCTATTTCAAACCCTGGTTCCCTTAGGATTCCTTCATTTAATGTATAGTTAACTACTTTTACAAGCCAAAGTTCCTTTAAAAGAAGAATTAATTTATATTCTGTTCACAAAATTCATTTTTTAGGCATCTCATAAAACCTACGAGAATGAGAGAACCCCATCTCTTGAAGTTTTATAAATATAGTAAATACTGTTAAAGTACAAATCAGCGCTTAACTGATGAGGTATTGAACTTATTTTTTTAAGAATTATTGTTAAAATGTCTTTTCAAAGCTCTGTAGTTCAGAATTTACTTGATATTTTTCTTGCCTGGTTTCCATCCCTTACACTTTTAGTGCACCATAATCATATGTAATATACAGTGTCTTTGCAAGAGAGCTCATTGTTTCAGGTCAGGATGAGAAAGTCTCAAAATATTACATCAATTAACAAAAGAATCCAAACAAAACCAGCCTTCAAACAGGGCAAGTAGGCGACTAGGATGTATATTTTCAATTTCACAAAGCTGACTTTTATGTAACCTTGAATTTCATTAATGAGGTAGTTTACTTTTCTAAAAAAATAATTTACCCTTCCCAACATATGGAGAGTTGTAACCAGTATAAACTGTACAAAATTGTGATACAAATTGTAGAGTAGTAGCCTTATAGCAGATTGCTTTTTTGAGAGAAAACAATTGTACTAAACACTCTGTCACCTGCAAGTCCAAATAAATAAAATTGAGGATTTGAAAGTATCCCTTCACTGATAATTTCTGGAGAGATTTTCAAATGACACAGATGGCAGTTAAGCACCTAACTCCCATTTCTGCCTTTTGGAAATCTCACCTGTTGGGCAAAAAATGGATAGCACTGTCTTAGTAGTGGGGAAAAGGTACTATCATATTCTCTGGTTGCTTCACTACACTGCATAATCTCCCTTATTAGGAGTAAACCATGACCATCTTTCCCTATTCCAAACCATTCTCCTAGCCAGACACTGAAAATTCACAGACCCTGTATCTAGGCAGCTGCCTGCTTCCTTCACTGAGCCATTCATGTACTGATAGCACTGCAGCCCAAAACTACCTCACTCTTTTATCCAGTGCCCTTCATGTAAGTGAGTAGGCAGAGTGACAGAACAAAAGCCTATGGCGCAACAAACAACGAAGACATCTAAGTGAAACAGCCTAATTCTCTAGATCTCTTGTGTAAGAATGAGAATTGAAAATGATCCCATCCAGATATGCCAAGGTCCACAGCCAAGCCAATAACATCTTGGGTTTATCAATATTCTAGCCAAGTTCTTTGCTGCCCAATTCAATCGAGAATGTGTTGGAAACATTTGTTGACACTATGCTTGGTGTAGGTTTGGGTTATTGTATTGAAATAGGGACTGGGAGTGTTTAATCACAGAGATTTCTGGTTTTATTCTGTTGTTGAAATGCGATTTTTGTTTTATTTCCCTGAGCATCAGACTTGTTTTAAAGACTAAAATAATTTATAATGCACTCTGTAGGTTTCTTTTCAATATCCTTTTGATGATATCTTTCTTAGGCTTACTGTAATGCTCAGTACAACTTTATGTATTAGGTTTAGATTAGAAGAAAAAATATGCCTGAGTTTTTATACAAGTATGCAGGTAACAAATCAACTTTTTATAGTGTTCTCAAACTCCTATTGTGGAGAAAATTCTCCCAACCAAAGATGACTGGATCTGGCTTCTTTCAGAGTTAATTTTTATCTGAGCATTACTCAGAGGGAGTCCTTGATGAACCATAAGATACTTCTTGCACATTCTCGGGTGGAGTTTGCTCCAGCTTCCATGCTTTCAATTCCCGCCATGCAGGGAGTGAGGAACTGTTCTCTGATTGCAAACTCTGATGTTTAGAACATAAGAACGGCTGTACTGGGTCAGACCAAAGGTCCATCTAGCCCAGTATCCTGTCTACCGACGGTGGCCAATGCCAGGTGCCCCAGAGGGAGTGGACCTAACAGGCAATGATCAAGTGATCTCTCTCCTGCTTTTGGTGTAGCAATGCAATGCATTGCCACTAAATCAACAGGCCACCCCTCTTAGCTAGTGCATGCAGAATTGGGTGCTTTGTGTACTTCAAAGTATAATTGTAAACATAAGCCACTATACTATCATAATATAGTCAGCAGCTTGTTTGGTACATTTTGAATGTAAGGAGAGGTAGAAATGTATTCTGCTCTAACCACTGGAGGAACCTAAGTGTGGTTTTCATTGGTTCTAAGCATCATTAGCTCTTACTAATTTCACTTGGAAATGTGAGTGCTGTCAAGTTGGACCCTCGGCAGTCTGGCAACAACACTGTGGTCACACACAAGACTGTCCTAGTGAATAGTCAGTGTGATCTTTAATTTCTGATGAGGTGACTGAGGTTTTTTCTTCTGTGGAAACACTCTTTAAAGACAAAATAGTTTAGAGATTGCAGTTGTTGACATCAGTTTTCTGGTGCTGTAAAGTAGAGGAAAACATGGGCCCTCCTTCAAAAAATCTTAGAACTGAAGTTAAACAACAGGTCAGAGGTAACCTGCCAGATGACCTAAAGATTAAAATTCCCAGGTGAGGCAATTATTTGTTTAATTTTCTTGTAACGGAATTACTATGTACGTGGTTTAGAATTAATAGATTCATAGACTCCAAGGCCAGAAGAGACCATTGTGGTCACTTAGTCTGACTTCCTGTATAACATAAGCCATATAATTCCCCCCAAATAATTCCTAGAGCGTATCTTTTAGGGAAAAAAACCATCATCCTGATTTTAAAACGTTAGTGATTGGAGATTCCACTATGACCTTCGCTAAATTGTTGCAGTGGTTAATTACTCTCACCATTAAAAATATAGCCTTATTTCCGGTCTGAATTTGTCTAGCTTCCACTTCCATTCATTGGATCATGTTATATCTTTGTCTGCTAGGTTGAAGAGCCTAATATGAAATATTTATTCCCCATGTAGATACTTATAGACACTAATCAACTCACCCCTTAACTTTTTCTTTGTTAATCTTTGTGTATTTAGGGTTACCATATTTCAAGTTCACAAATAGAGGACACTGCCGGGGGTAGGGAGAGGGGGAGGGGAGGTGTGACATTCCCCTGGTGTTATCTGGACCGGTGATCTGCTAGGTCACTCCAATCCTCGACTCTGGGAGCCAGCCTTACCCTGCTCTGCTGTGAGAACCCCCACTCTTGGGCTGTTCACACACAGCTTCTAGCATATAAGCTGCTCCCAGCTACGTGAGTGAGCACTTTGGGCCAGCCGCTGCTTGGATTGTGCAACCGAATGATACTAGCCAATATCTCCAGTCCCAGACATAACACTAGGAACCTCCATCTTGCAGTGTCCAGTTATGCCCACTGGACGCTGCAAGCTTATATGAGTTTGTCAATTTAACAAAGAAATTGATATGTACCAGGTTTGTTATCCCAAGGGGAGTCTCTGACATGCTTCTGCTTCAGGTAAAATAAATAAACAAACAAATTTAATACCTACAAAAGATAGATTTTAAGTGATTATAAGTCAAAACACAAGAAGTCAGATTTGGTCAAATGAAACAAAAGCAAAACGCCTTCTAAGCTGATCGTAACACTTTCAGTGCCCTTACAAACTTAGATGCTTCTTACCACAGGCTGGCTGGTTGCCCTTCAGCCAGGCTCTCCCCTTTGATCAGCACTTCAGTCGCTTGGTGGTGATGTCTGTAGATAGAGGTGGAAGAGAGCGCATGGCAAACGTCTCTCCCCTTTTATCGTGGTCTTTCTTCCCTCTTGGCTTTGTCCCCCCCCCTTTCAGAGTCAGGTGAGCATTACCTCATCGTAGTCCCAAACTGACCCAGGGAAGAGGGGTGACTCATTCAAGAGTCTAAGGGCTTGGCTACACTTGCAAGTTAGAGCGCATTAAAGCATCCCTGGGCGCCCTAACTCCTGAGGTGTCCACACTAGCAAGGCACGTAGAACGCATTACTGTGCTGTGATTGGCCTCTGGAAACATCCCATAATCCCCTGAAGTCAAGTGGCCACTCTTCCCATTGTTTTGAAATCGGCTGCAGGCATGCGGATATCCCTTTTCAGAGCTGTTTCTGACAGCCGTATGCTTATCTGCTCCGGGACAAAGCAAACCATTAGTGTGGAATGCTGCTGTTATGAGTGAGTGTGTGTGTGTGTTTCTACTGCTGTCTGAACTTACAAGACAGCACACTGACACACTCTCAGCCCCCCAAAACACACGGTCTCTCCCCCCACATACACACAACACACTCCCTGTCACACTCCACCTCCCCTCCCCATTTGAAAAGCACGTTGCAGCCACTTGCACATTGGGATAGCTACCACAATGCACTGCTCTTTGTGGCGTTGCAAGAGCTGCTAATGTGGCCACGCTAGTGCGCTTTCAGCTGTAAACACACCGCAGCATTTTCCCTGCTGCGGTCTCCAAAGGCTGTTTTAACTCCCAGTGCTCTACATCTGCAAGTGTAGCCAAGCCCTAACATATCCTTTCTTGCTGCCTAAGCCAGTGTCCTTTGTTCCTGTGAGGCTGGGCTGGGTTTGTCCCATACATGCCCTGATCAGGTGTGAACTGCCCCTTTGCTCTTGGAGAGTTTGGCCTGGGCCTCTGCTCCTGGAGAGTTTTTGCTTGGGCTTATTTTAAGCCATGAGGACACATTTTCAGCCTCATAACTATATACATGAAATTACAACCTATAACATTACTATAACAACAATGCTTAGTGCATCATGAGCCTTCTGAAGACACCTGACATGACAAGCTTTGCATTGGATACCACATAATCATATTATGAGGATGAATATGGGGGTGCAGGGTGTTCCCCTGAGGTAGAGAGTCAGGGAGGGTACAGTTTTCTACTGTACACTTTTTCTACCTTGAATATCTATCATTTTATAAATAAGTGTAATGGCCTCAAAAATAAATGTAAATCAAATGTAAATAAACCTTTTTACATGCAGTCAGTCCTTTCCTACAGTGCTGCTTCCTGTTGTGCCCATGCATATTTCTCTGTAGAGTGTATCTTTCTCAGCAGTGGTTGACTGCTCATCAGGTAACCATGAAAGTCATTACAAGATCTATTCCTGAAGTTGTACTGCACAAACAGGATCCCTTTCAGTGACTCAACAGTCAATACCATGCCACCCTTACTCCTTCGCTGCTTTTAGAGCTGGGTGGCTAGCCAGCAGCTGCTGCTCTCCAGCTGCCCAGCTCTGAAGGTAGCGCCGCTGCCAGCAGCAGCCCATAAGTAAGGGTGGCAAACCGGTAAGCATGAACACTGCTCATAAGGCATGTTTGGAATTGTAGTTCTATCAGAATCAATGTTGGAAAAAGGATGAGCAAAGAAAAATCAGACATTTGTTCATATTTCAAAAATCTGAGATAAGAGGACAAAAAAAAGTGTTGTCCGGGAAAACCCAGGCATATGGTAACCCTAAGAATATTGAGCTCTTCGAGTTTGTTTTCTAATCCTTTAATCGATGTCGTGGCTCTTCTCTGCATAGGTCTGGCTGAAGCAGTGGTTCTCAGAGGGATTTGAATGGAGAATGTTAGGGTTATAATGTTTTATCTGCTGCATTTCATGTTTTTAAAATGAAAATTCAGGTCTCCAGCAGTCCTTAAATGTTCTGACTGTGATCACTGAAGCTGATGTTCCCCAGTGACTTTATTAAATACTGTTCCCTGATTTTTTTTGTGGCCATTGATTATTATTGAATTCCAATTAATACTGATTTGAAGAGTTGAGGGATTGTAGGGGTCTAGTCCCAGAATCCGGCACAACAGAATCAGGGTTATCAAGGTCAGTATCTGATTGGGAACCCTGGTGTGCCCAACGAAGACACTTGCAGTGAGGGTAAAGCCAAAGCTTTAATCACTTTTATTAACACGGTTAGTAAAGACAGAAAAGCTGCAAACCCCTTAACATTAACTTTGCAGTACTGTTATATTTTTATCTCTTGTACCCCATTCTTTGCATACGCTCACATACTCACACCCCTTCTTGGGGATCTGATGGTGAGAGGCAAAGGTCCAGCCCTTTCCCTGGAATGCCAAACAAGTCAGATGGTCCAGATCCAGATTAAGATCGACCGACCCTTCTCAAATGGCATTCTGGCTTATTATAGGGCCTAGAGGTTGTCATGAATATTCATTGAAAGGCCCAACCTGCCTTGTCCACCATAAAGTTAGAGTGCTTTTATCCTATTGTATATTAATGATTTTAGGTTATTACCATATACATCAATTTGTTGCCAAGGAAAGTTTGCGGTTAAGCATTTGCCAACATTTTATCCTAAAATATTTTAAACTAGTATCAGTTCAGTGTTTCTGCAGTTACCTGGTATCATTTTGTACAAACTCCTCCCTTAAGCACATTATTCCCAGTTGCCCAAAACTCAGGGTAACTGTTGGTCCATTTATTCTATGCCAGAGTTCACAGGCCTCAAAGCCTTAAGCTAACTGCTTAAGCTGATGCCTTACAAGATACAGGCCTGTAGTTTCCTTGTGTTTACTTCTAAGTAAAATAAAATGCAAAAAGCTAGCTCTGTGGACTACAATACATATTAATAACTTTGTTAATTTGACTTAATTAACTGCCTTTTGTTCCTGGGCACTATATCTCTTCTTCACCGAGAAGTCTGAAGGAATGCCTAACATAGTGAATGCTAATGGGAAGGGGGTAGGTTTAGCAGATAAAATAAAAAAAGAACAAGTTAAAAATCACTTACAAAAGTTAGATGCCTGCAAGTCACCAGGGCCTGATGAAATGTATCCTAGAATACTCAAGGAGCTAATAGAGGAGGTATCTGAGCCTCTAGCTATTATCTTCGGAAAATCATGGGAGATGGGAGAGATTCCAGAAGACTGGAAAAGGGCAAATATAGTGCCCATCTATAAAAAGGGAAATAAAAACAACCCAGGAAACTACAGACCAGTTAGTTTAACTTCTGTGCCAGGGAAGATAATGGAGCAAGTAATTAAGGAAATCATCTGCAAACACTTGGAAGGTGGTAAGGTGATAGGGAATAGCCAGCATGGATTTGTAAAGAACAAATCGTGTCAAACCAATCTGATAGCTTTCTTTGATAGGATAACGAGTCTTGTGGATAAGGGAGAAGCTGTGGATGTGGTATACCTAGACTTTAGTAAGGAATTTGACACGGTCTCGCATGATATTCTTATCGATAAACTAGGCAAATACAATTTAGATGGGGCTACTATAAGGTGGGTGCATAACTGGCTGGATAACCATACTCAGAGAGTTGTCATTAATGGTTTCCAATCCTGCTGGAAAGGCATAACAAGTGGGGTTCCGCAGAGGTCTGTTTTGGGACTGGCTCTGTTCAATATCTTCATTAATGACTTAGATATTGGCATAGAAAGTACGCTTATTAAGTTTGCGGATGATACCAA
Organism: Emys orbicularis; assembly: GCF_028017835.1. Classification (NCBI taxonomy): domain Eukaryota; kingdom Metazoa; phylum Chordata; order Testudines; family Emydidae; genus Emys; species Emys orbicularis. The sequence continues at coordinate 71,453,426 of NC_088685.1, read as the reverse complement.
ACTGGGAGGGATTGCAACTGCTTTGGAGGATAGGGTCATAATTCAAAATGATCTGGACAAATTGGAGAAATGGTCTGAGGTAAACAGGATGAAGTTTAACAAAGACAAATGCAAAGTGCTCCACTTAGGAAGGAACAATCAGTTTCACACATACAGAATGGGAAGAGACTGTCTAAGAAGGAGTACGGCAGAAAGGGATCTAGGGGTTATAGTGGACCACAAGCTAAATATGAGTCAACAGTGTGATGCTGTTGCAAAAAAAGCAAACGTGATTCTGGGATGTATTAACAGGTGTGTTGTGAGCAAGACACGAGAAGTCATTCTTCCGCTCTACTCTGCTCTGGTTAGGCCTCAGCTGGAGTATTGTGTCCAGTTCTGGGCACCGCATTTCAAGAAAGATGTGGAGAAATTGGAGAGGGTCCAGAGAAGAGCAAGAAGAATGATTAAAGGTCTTGAGAACATGACCTATGAAGGAAGGCTGAAAGAATTGGGTTTGTTTAGTTTGGAAAAGAGAAGACTGAGAGGGGACATGATAGCAGTTTTCAGGTATCTAAAAGGGTGTCATAAGGAGGAGGGAGAAAACTTGTTCACCTTAGCCTCTAAGGATAGAACAAGAAGCAATGGGCTTAAACTGCAGCAAGGGAGGTTTAGGTTGGACATTAGGAAAAAGTTCCTAACTGTCAGGGTGGTTAAACACTGGAATAAATTGCCTAGGGAGGTTGTGGAATCTCCATCTCTGGAGATATTTAAGAGTAGGTTAGATAAATGTCTATCAGGGATGGTCTAGACAGTATTTGGTCCTGCCATGCGGGCAGGGGACTGGCCTCGATGACCTCTCGAGGTCCCTTCCAGTCCTAGAATCTATGAATCTATGAATCTCTGCTGGAGGAGCAGTAAAGTAGATTCAATCTGTCTTCTTTTTTCTGGGCTTTCTGGTATAAAGTGGCAAAAAACCAACCAAACAAAAAACCTTGTAGCTGTGTAATAGCTTACATTTTACTTAATAAACACCTTATCTGATTTCAGTTTTTCTAGAAGAACTCTACCTTGACCACAGGCCTAACCTACCAATTTTGAGGCCAGTATGGCTATTTTGGTGTATTTTAGAAGTAGGGTCAAATAAGACCTGTAATGGAAACTGAGGCCATGTCTACACTTACCAGGGAATGATGCTGCTGTGATCGATATAGCAAGGGTTGATTTAGTGGGTCTATTAAAGACCCGCTAAATTGACCGAAGAGTGCTCTCTGGTCGACTCTGATACTCCACTGGAATGAGAGGACAGGAGAGCGTGTCCTGTTGACGCAGCGTGGTGTAGACACCACGGTAAGTCAACCTAAGCTATGTCGACTCCAGCTACGTTGCTCACGTAGCTGGAGTAGCATGACTCAGTCTACACTACCAGGGTATATTGACCTTAGTTGTGCAACCTTAAATATCAATGACTTTAAATCTTAGTGATTCTAGAAGTCTGTGTGTACATGAAAGCATCAGTTTTCTGAATTTCTTTTGTGATATATCTTAAATTCTAATAGCTTTTTGTATTTTTTTTTTTTTTAGGGTGCAATTTTCTTGGAAGGAGTGACAGTTAAACGTGTAGCCCAAGTGACAACTCAACCAAAGTTAAGAGAAATACAGCAAAAATGTCAGCAATTCTGTGGATGGGAAGGGTATGGGAAAAATCATTTAATTTTAACTTTTTTCTTTGAATAGTCCAAACATTCAATATTATATTCTTAATTTTGTGAAAAGTCAAGCAGGCAGCTATTTATTAGGATGGGCTGTTACTTTTTTTTTTTTTTGGTAACCAGAAATATTCAACAGTAAAGCTATATTGGCCTACAAAGAAAAGAAAAGAAAAGAGAATGATCAGCTGTTATAATTTAAGAAACAAGATTCTAGAATCATATTTCCAGGGTCAGATCATAAATTATGTTCATGTTAGCCATTGCTACACAAATACCAAATGCAGTAGTCTGGTCTAATCATTATTTCTAAAGTTTTGGTGAGTTTTAGTGCACATTAAACTAAATAACACTGGCTTGAACCAGGCAAAAAATTGCAAGTTTACTTATACAACTATCAATACGCATCTGTTCTGATGTGCAAAACCCTAGCTTTTCCATTTCTTGGCCTTTCTAATGCAGTCATTGCTGGTTTGAATTTGTGCCTAGCATTGATGTGAACACTGGTTTAGTACCATTTCTAGATGTAATCCAGAATTTGAATGTTAATTTCCAGAAGTGAAAGGCTCATGGAATATTCAGTACCACTTAGCCCTGGTCTACACTGGGGGGTGGGTGGGGGGGGTTTGTCGATCTAAGTTACGCAACTTCAGCTACGTGAATAACATAGCTGAAGTTGACGTACTTAGATCGACTTACCATGGTGTCTTCACTGCGCTGAGTCGACTGCTGCTACTCCCCTGTCGACTCTGCCTGCGCCTCTCGCAGCGCTGGAGTACAGGAGTCTACGGGAGAGTGCTCGGAGGTCGATTTATCGCATCCAGACTAGGGTGCCTCTTGTAAGAAAAAAAAATCTTGTTATGGAAGATGTTCCAACTGAAAAGTATCAGAGGGGTAGCCGTGTTAGTCTGGATCTGTAAACAGCAACAAAGAGTCCTGTGGCACCTTATTGACTAACAGATGTATTGGAGCATAAGCTTTCGTGGGTGAATACCCGCTTCGTCAGACGCATGTAATGGAAATTTCCAGAGGCAGGTATAAATATGCAGGCAAGAATCAGTCTAGAAATAACAAGGTTAGTTCAATCAGGGAGGATGAGGCCCTCTTCTAGCAGTTGAGGTGTGTTTACCTCATCCTCCCTGATTGAACTAACGTTGTTATTTCTAGACTGATTCTTGCCTGCATATTTATACCTGCCTCTGGAAATTTCCATTACATGCGTCTGACGAAGCGGGTATTCACCCACGAAAGCTTATGCTCCAATACATCTGAAAGTCTATAAGGTGCCACAGGACTCTTTGTTGCTGTTCCAACTGAAAGTTAACCTTGTAGAAAAGGTAGTGTTAACTGTGTCTCATGCAAGATTGATTTGAGAAATACATTACCGTGTATGGATACTCATTGTAGAATATTAATAAAAATCCTGCTTCTTTTAGGTCTGGATTCCCTGGAGCACAGCCTATTTCCATGGACAAACAAAATATTAAACTTTTAGAGCAGAAGCCGTACAAAGTAAGCTGGAAAGCAGATGGCACTCGGTAAGTTTTCATATCTAAAAAAACTACATAATTCACCCTGATACATAAAGCAAATTGTTTAGATGAGCAGTTTGTATGCTCTTTGGAGTGTGAATTTCTTCCTTATACAGTGGAGAGACATGTTTTACTTTGTTAAAGAAACAAAAAGTCAGCTCTAAAAAATTGAAGTTCTAATATAGTTTGGTATTGTACGGTATTGTACATAAGTTATGCTGAAACTTCAAGCCTCTTTCATCTGAGATGCTTTTCTATAGACTGTTCCTTTAAGTGTATTTTATTTAACGTTTTTGCTTTAATTCTTGTCCTCCCTGAGTTTTGCCTATTGGGCTGGGATACCATGATGAGGAGTGCCTTATAGTAGGGGTTGTCTACACTTAAAACACTGCAATGGTGCACCTGTAGCACTTCAGTGAAGGCGTTACCTACACCGATGGGAGGGCATCTCCCGTCGACCTAGTGCTTTCTACATCAGGGGTTAGGTTGTTTTAACTTTGTTGTTCAGGGGTGTGGATTTTTCACACCCCTCAGCAACATAGTTATACAGAACTAATTTCCTAGTGTAGACCAGGCCTAAGATAATATACAATAAGAGGCTTAAAGGAACTCAGCTTGGTAAGAAAAAAGTTATACTTTATGGTACACAGATCAATCTTTAAATTTTAATCTGTTCTTCAGTTGTTGACATTTGAAAATTTTATTTACTTTTCCTGTTGAGAATGCATCCTACTAATGATTGGAATTTCATAATTCTTCAAAGGTATTGATACTGTAGTCCTGTGTTAGAATTGTAACTCTATGACTAGTCAGCATCCTTCTTATTCAACAGTAACTTCTGCTACATGTATTGCAGTGGTGACATTCTTTTAGTAGAGGTGCAGAAATAAATTTTTCAGTCTGCATTTGTGTGCAAGACTTGTATGTGTAGAATGTATTTTTGACAGTTGATCTACCGCTGGATAAAGAAAGAGAATACCTCCTCTCCCACTTCTGCTGTTAGAAGTTGTATAGGGATATCCATTTTAATTCACTATTCTGTAGGAAGAAAGTTACAAGAGCAGTTCAATAGAAGTGGTTACAGAATCAGTAGAGAAACTAGCTAGCATCATGCATTGAAAATGCTTGCAGCTACCATTTCTAGACAACTCATCAATAATATATAGTGAGCAAAGTAAAGCTATTCTGTGTCTGGCATTACAAATCAATGCAGACCATAGAGGGCATGTCTAGACTACAGGCACCACCGCGGCACAGCTGCAGCTATACTGCTGTAGCACAGTAATATAGACATTTTCTGGATGGATGGATGGGGTATTTCCGTTGATGTAGGTAATTCACATACCCAAGCAATGGTAGCTAGGTCAATGGAAGAATTCTTCCACAGCCCATAGCTAGTTTGATCTAAATTTTAAGTGTAGAGTGGAGCAGGATAAGCTGGAGTTTAAATTTTACTTTCCCCAAGCTAATATATACATGTAGTGAACAAACCTTAAACACTAGCTATTTCCTGTATTTTGTTGGGAGTGTTCAAGAAGTGGTGGAAGGGGGTATGAAAAAGATTCTCTCTCTCTCTCTCTCTCTCTCTCCACTGTATTCCATATGAGAAGTAAAACACTACTTCCCTTAGAAGCCATATAAGAAATGTTACAAGTAAAATGTAGGAATAAAACAAATTAATCAATAAGCAGCTAAAATATCAGATCAGTGAAACTGACATGGTGACCAGTGTTGAAGCTATACAGTGGTCACACTTGAAGTTAATTCTGGTTTGAAATAGATTCCCTGTCTCTAAAATGGGGGAATGTTGCTGAAATTAATAGCTATCAAAGAAGAAGAAACTCCATAATGTACCTGTGTGTGCCCTGGGAGAAAATTTCTTCGTGACTTTAGCTGGTGATCTGTTTATACCTCGAGTAATGATTTATTGCTCCTGTAATCTTTATTATTTGGCATTTATATAGCAGTAAGTGTCTAGAGGCCAACTACACTGGGGCCCCACTGTACATTAGTTTCAGTTTGCTTTTTAAAAACCCTGGGAAATCACAAAAAAATGTAATAAAAGAACATTATGCATTATGATAGTGTTTAAATGCATAATCACATATTATTTGTTATATGCGGTGTTGTAGCCGTGTCGGTCCCAGGATATTAGAGAGAGAAAGTGGGTGAACTAATATCTTTTATTGGACCCACTTCTGCTGGTGAAAGAGACAAGCTTTTATGCTTACATAAAGCTCTTCTTCAGGTCTGTAGCATTCCTGCCTCAATCACTGCACAAGATGGACAGTGAATGAGGTAGAGGATTGTAAGGAGAGGAGAGGGCATTCTCTTCTGTTTAAGTTATTGGACTGAGTTCCAGGAGAGCGGAGTTCTCTTCCTGTCTCTTCCACAGACTTCCCATGTGATGCTGGGCAAGATGATCACAACACATTGTGACAGTGTGTGACTAGCCTAAGGCTGACTTCACTACTCTGCTTATTTTATAAGGGTCCCCACCTGGGGTAAATTGACAAGGTAATAGTTTAAATACTAAATGATTGACTAATTAGCTGGGTGATTCAGCTGAGTCATCAGCTGACACAGTTGAGAGGCAGGAAGAGACAGGGAAGATTGACAGGAAGGGCTATACAAGCCGGAGATCTCACAGAGGTGAGATTTTTCCCCACCTTGGTAGTTGGTAAAGACTCGGGGAAAGACCTTATGCTTTGGGGAACAAACATTTATAAAGCATTTGGTGTTGAACTTGCCACTGGTGTGCATGATATGCACAAATGGGACCAATTTAAGGTTGCATCAGCACCTTGATTTTCTAACAGTATCCCCTCCCCCCCATGTAATTATCTGTGTAGGAGAGAGAAAAAAGAGCAGGAGTTGGCAGTGTCAAAAATATGTACACAACTGAGGTATCTGAGTAATGAAGAGGAGTAGCAGCAAAATACTATGGGTAAGAAGAATATAAGAAATGAAAAATAAAGAAAAAATTGCTAACTCCCTTTAGTTCTAGAAGTTTTGAAAGAACGGAAAAATTCCTGGATCAGCTGTTTAAGTTCAAAGTTACAGGATACTGCGTTCACAGAGGACATACATTCGAGCTCTAACAGTGAACTGATTGCCACACAAATATAATAATGGGGCATGGTCTCTATTCCAAGGAATGTGCAGATGTTGCAAATACCAGTGAGGATACAGAATTAATACAAAAAGAGAGGTTATAAATAGGGCTGTCGATTAATCGCAGTTAACTCACGCAATGAACTAAAAAAATTAATCATGATTAATCGCACCGTTAAACAATAGAATACCAATTGAAATTTATTAAATATTTTTTGGATGTTTTTCTACATTTTCAAATATATTGATTTCTATTACAACACAGAATACAAAGTGTACAGTGCTCACTTTATAGTATTTTTTATTACAAATAGTTGCACTGTAAAAACAAAAGAAACAATATTTTTCAGTTCACCTCATACAAGTACTGTAGTGCAATCTCTTTATCGTGAAAGTGTAACTTACAAATGTTGATTTTTGTTTGTTTGTTAAATAACGGCACTCAAAGACAAAACAATGTAAAACTTTAGAGCCTACAAGTCTACTTAGTCCTACATCTTGTTCAGCCAATCGCTAAGACAAACACATTTGTTTACATTTGCGGGAGATGCTGCTGCCTGCTTCTTATTTACAGTGTCACCTGAAAGTGAGAACAGGCGTTTGCATGGCACTTTTGTAGCCAGCGTTGCAAGGCATTTACGTGCCAGATATGCTAAACATTCATATGCCTCTTCATGCTTTGGCCACTATTCCAGAGGACATGCTTCCATGCTGATGACGCTAGTTAAAAAAATAATGCGTTAAATAAATTTGTGACTGAACTCTGTGGGGGAGAATTGTATGTCTCCTGCTCTGTTTTACCTACATTCTGCCATATATTTCATGTTACAGCAGTGTCGGATGATGACCCAGCACATAGAATCATAGAACTGGAAGGGACCTCGAGAGGTTAACTAGTCCAGGCCTCTGCACTCATGACAGGAATAAGTATTATCTAGACCATCCTTGAGGGGTATTTGTCTAACCTGCTCTTAAAAATCTCCGATGATGGGATTCCACAACCTCCCTAGGCAATATATTCCAGTGCTTAACCACCCTGACAGTTATGAAGCTTTTCCTGATGTGCAAGCTAAACCTCCCTTGCTGCAATTTAAGCCCATTGCTTCTTGTCCGATCTTCAGTGGTTAAGAAGAACAATTTTTCTCCCTCCTCTTTGTAACAACCTTTTATGTACTTGTTCATTTTAAGAACACTTTCACAGCAGATTTGACAAAACGCAAAGAAGATTTCAATGTGAGATTTCTAAAGATAGCCACAGCACTCGACCCAAGGTTTAAGAATCTGAAGGCCATCCAAAATCGACGTGTGGAGCATGCTTTCAGAAGTCTTAGAAGAGCAACACTCACATGCAGAAACTACAGAACCCGAACCACCAAAAAAGAAAATCAACCTTCTGCTGGTGGCATCTGACTCAGAGGATGAAAATGAACATGCGTTGGTTCGCTCTGTTTTGGATCGTTATTGAGCAGAGCTCGTCATCAGCATGGACGCATGTCCTCTGGAATGGTGGTTGAAGCATGAAGGTACATATGAATCTTTAGCGCATCTGGAACGCAAATATCTTGCGATGCTGGCTACAACAGTGCACTGTGAACGTCTGTTCAGGTGACATTGTAAATAAGAAGTAGGCAGAATTATCTCCTGCAAATTGTAACCAAACTTGCTTGTTTGAGCAATTGGCTGAAGTAGGACTGAATGGACTTGGAGGCTCTAAAGTTTTACACTGTTTAATTTTTGAATGTATTTTTTTGGTACATAATTCTACATTTGTAAGTTCAACTTTCACAATAAAGAGATTGCGCTACAGTACTTGTTTTAGGTGAATTGAAAAATACTATTTTGTTTTTTACAGTGCAAATATTTGTAATCAAAAATAAATATAAAGTGAGCACTGTACACTTCGTATTCTGTGTCGTAATTGAAATCAATGTATTTAAAAATGTAGAAAACATCCAAAAATATTTAAATAAATGGTATTCTAGTTAATCGTGAATAATTTTTTTAATCGCTTGACAGCCCTAGTTATAAATATCAGTAGAAAAATCAGATTTGCTCTGGAAAAAAATGTGAGCTAGTACAACGAGAGTAAAGACAAAATGTTCAAATACTCACTGGGAAAGAAAGCTGAAACATTTTTAGTAAGGCAGTTAGTTCATATGGTGATGAGCATACAAAGAGCACCCAACCCCTTTTCCCCTCTCCAAAAGAAAACAATTTGGGGTGATGGTAAATGGCAAAGTACATGGGATATTATCAGGACTTCACAAATCCACAGAAAATGAAGTGCTACCGGGTACTATTCAGGATTTACAGGAGGATGGAAAAGATGTTTTAGAGGTTTCTTCTATCTCAGTGGTTCCCATTGATTATTTATATTCATGTTATGCATAATAAATAAAAATATAATGATTCGCATTCTAGTGCAGTTGCATTGTGTGATGCCCTCTACATTTGTAAAGGTCTATAGCATTGTATACATGGAATTTTCATAAGGAAGACATGCTAGAATAACAAAGTACCTTGGCATAATCCAAGATCAGATTATTTCCCAGTACTTCATATTTTTAAAATTAATAGAGCTAGGTGGAGTACAGTAGAACCTCAGAGTTATGAACACCAGAGTTACAAACTGACCAGTCAACCACAGAACTCATTTGGAATTGGATGTATACAGTTAGGTAGCAGCAGGCACCAAAAAATACAGTACAGTACTGTGTTAAATGAAAACTGCGGGAAAAAAGGGGAAGTTTGAATTTTTTTTTTTTACAAGGTAAGGAAACTGTTTCTGTGCTTGTTTCATTTAAATTAAGATTGTTAAAAGCAGCATTTTTCTTCTGCATAATAGTTTCAAAGCTGTATTAAGTCAGTGTTCAGTTTTAAATTGGAAATAACAACCATAATGTTTTGTTGAGTTATGAACATTTCTGAATTCCGAACAACCGCCATTGTGAGGTGCTCGTAACGGAAGTTCTACTGTACAATCAACGTTGGATAACTTTTTATGATCACCAGAACTAGGCATCATCTTCCCAATATCTGTGTCAATCTGAGCTTTGTAGAAGATTAAACCTCTTTCTTTTATTACAAATGCTACATCTTGCATGCTTTATTCTCTAGGATAGACTCCTATGTTGACCAGATATCTGAGACTGTGATTTGGATCTTCTTCAAGGTTTCCAATTCATTGTTTTCAATCTTGTAGAGAAAGAAAAGTCAGACACGGGCAGCCTACATATTTTTCTTAAAAAGACAAACAATGTTTTTACAATTAAAATACACAGGCAGAGATACCCATCTATTTCCTATCCATATTGTTGGGATAACTGGAAAGTTTAGCTTTACTCTGTCAGCATGTATTCCATCCAAATCAAAATAAGTTCTAGATTCTCTGCTATTCTGTTTGGTTCTCTTGTCTTCTTCAGTGTCTAAATCATTCTCATTCAGACTTCCAAAGTCAGTTTAATTTTCCATGGAATTATAAATTTGGATTTTTATTCCAACTGTTCAGTACCTTTTGGGGAAATGGCGACCATTTTCTTAAGTTTTTAGAATTTTCAAACTATCAACAGTTTTGTTCGTTTTAGTAGTTGAAGTACTACATCTTAATCTCTCATTTTTCTTCAGTATTTCTTGTTTCAAAGCAAAGTTCAAGAATCCACAGGTATTTATGAAAATGTTGTTTATTATTGCTACCCATAGGGTTCAAATCACAATATTCCTCTTTGTTGTGGGTACTACTGTGAGATAATTGATATTGACTTTTGTTACATCACAGTCAATCTCTCAGCACAGGGAGAATTTAAATACTGCACTTTATTTCAAAATACATCTTACATTTTAATTTTAATTAGAAAAAGTAAAATGTTTGTTGGCATAGTAAGAAAAGGCAGTAGATAATGTTTTCACCCCTCAGCTCATAGAGAGCCTATGTGTAAATATATGCTAATGTTCGTTAGTAAATTTACTGGAAAGTTAAAAAGAAAGTTGAATATTTGCATACACATGAGATAGGATTGCCAGGCATCTGTTTTTTGACTGGAATGCCCGGTTGAAAAGGGACCCTCGTGGTTCTGGTCAGCATTGCTGACCGGGTTGTTAAAAGTCCGGTCAGTGGTGCTAAGGCAGGCTCTTTGCCTGCCCTTGCTCCACGCGGCTCCTGGAAGTGGCCGGCATGTCCCTGCGGCCCCTAGGCGCAGAGGTGGCCAGGGAAGCTCCACATGCTGTCCCTGCCTCAATCGCTGGCTCCATTGGAACCGTGGCCAATGGGAGCTGCAGGGCGTCACCTGTGGGCGCGGGCACTGTGGAGAGCCTCCTGGGCTGTGCCTCCGCCTAGGGGCCAGACATGCCGGCCGCTTCCGGGAACAGTGTGGAGCCTGGGCAAGCAGGGAGCCTGCCTTAGCGCCGCTGATGGGGAGCCGCCTGAGGTAAGCCCTGCCTGGCTGGAGCCCACATCTTGAACCCCGTGCCCCAGATTGGAACCCTCTCCCGCACCCTAACTCCCTCACAGACCCTGCACCCTGAATTCCCTGCCCAAGGTCGGAACCCCCTCCTGCACCTCAACCCCAACCCCAGCCCTCAGTCTCCTCCCACACTTAAACACTCTCCCGGAGCCTGCACCCCTTGCACCCCAACACCCAGCCCTGAACCCCCTCCTGCACTCCAAACCCCTCAGCCCCAGCCCGAAGCCCCCTCCTGCACCCCAAACCCCTCATCCTTGGCCCCACTGCAGAGCCTACACCCCAAACCCCTTGGCCCAGCTGGAGTCGTCATCTACACACCAAACCCCTCATCCCTAGCCCCACCCTTGAGCCTGCACCCCTAGCCGGAGCCCTCACCCCCTCCCATACCCCAGCCCCTTGCCCCAGCCTGGAACCCCCCCCCACACACACCCTGAACCTCTCATTTCTGGCCCCATCCCAGAGCCCGCACCCCCAGCTGGAGCTCTCACCCCCTCCCACACCTCAACCTCTGTCCCAGGCCAGTGAAAGTGAATGAGGGTGGAGGAGAGCGAGGGAGGGGGTTGGAGTGAGTGGGAGGCGGGGCCTTGGGGAAGGGGCAGGGCAGGGGCAGGACAAGGGTGTTTGGATTTGTGAAATTAGAAAGTTGACAACCCTAATATGAGCTAAAAGGACGTACAGTTGTATAGGTGAGGTGTATACCTATAGTTTCAGTTAGAGAAGGTGCTATATGAGAACACAAATCATGCTGCTTATGAAACATTGAAGAGTTAAGGTAACATTCTTGTTGTGTATTGACATTGCTGAAACTGACCATCCAATAACTTATGTTCCTGAAAGGAAGGCAAATCCCATACATCATCCAGAAAGAGAATGAAATTAAATTTAAGTGTTCATTAAACCAACAGCAAGTGTAGTCTGGTTTTCCAAAGTCTCTTAAAATCTTCAAAAAAACTAAGTTTGTGTCCAAAGCGTCTCACTTTTTTGAAGAGAGAGAACTATTGGTCTCTGAAATCTTTTGTGTATGTCTCCATCCTCAAGGGATTCTGCCTGGACATAGTATGTAGCGTGTCTATATAGAGCAGCAGTGCACACTAAGGGGGTGTGATTTCTAGTCTGAAACAGCACTAGGGAACTTTTTCATGTGCACCAGCAGGGTCTACTCAGCTCAATTAATGAGCAACACATTAATCCGCCTTAGAAATCATACCTCCATAGTGTACATTACTCCACCATGTACGCAAGCCCTAAAGATAATAATTTTGGGAGATTAAACAGGTTAATGTGGTTTCTTAAACTTGTATTTATTGCTTGAACACCAGGGATGCATATGTTGTGTAAAAGGGATTATATATAGAAAATGTAATTCATTGTAAAAGTTGTTTTCTTTTACTTGTCAGCTGTAACGAGTCTTGTGTGTGCACTCACTGGAGAATATTGTGTACAAAACCTGAGGCCTCAGCACAGGGGTGGGCAAACTATGGCCTGCGGGACATTTTAATTTGGCCCTCGAGCTCCCGCTGGGGAGTGGGGTCTGAGGCTTGCCCTGTTTCGGCGCTCCAGCTGGGGAACAGGGTCGGAGGCCGCTCCACGCAGCTCCTGGAAGCAGCGGCATGGCCCCTCTCTGGTTCCTATGCATAGGGGCAGCCACGGGGCTGCGCTCTGCATGCTGCCCCTGCCCCAAGCGCCTTCTCCATAGCTCCCATTGCCCGGGGACCGCAGCCAATGGGAGCTGCAGGAGCCAGAGAAGGGACATGCCGCTGCTTCCGGGAGCCGCTTGAGGTAAGCACTGCCTGGAGCCTGCATCCCTGAGCCTCTCCCCATGCCCCAACCCTCTGCCCCAGCCCTGATCCCTCTCCTGCCCTCCAAACCCCTGGGTCCCAGCCTGGAGCACCTTCCTACACTCAAACTCCTCATCCAGAGCCCACACCTCCAGCCGGAGCCCTCACCCCCCCTGCTCCAGCCTGGAGCCCCCTCCCGCACCCCGAACTTCTCATTTCTGGCCCCACTCCGGCGCCTGCAGCCCCAACCAGAGTCCTCACTCCCTCCCGCACCACAATCCCAGTTTTGTGAGCATCCATGGCCCGCCATACGATTTCTATTCCCAGATGTGGTCCTCAGGCCAAAAAGTTTGCTCACCCCTGCCTTAGCAGGTATAGTTTGGCATGATTAGAACGAACAGTGGGATGTCATAAAATTAACAATTTTCATTGTGCTCTGAGGCTGACTGTTCTTTCTAATTTATTTCTACTTTTTATTTTCAGTATGAAAACCATTTCTTTACTGTATGTTTTATATTCATGTGAAAAATTAAAGCTTTAATGTATAAAATATTCCAATTTTCTTGCAAGCCATTTTAGCATTCTTTGTATGCAATTAGACAAATTTCCATGAATTATTATACATTTTTTGTTTATAACCGTAGTTTCTTTTCTCTGAAGGCTCTGAAAGTAAATATTAAGACTTCAAATGGGAGAAAAAGCTCTTTACTCTCCACTTTAGCTTGGATGTTGTCCATCACAGCTATCATCCGTACCCTTGAAGCCATCATTTTAGCTATAGAACACTTTTCAGGTTCATCTACTACTGTTTTATTCAGCTCACATTTTATTTTATATGGCTTTCTTTCTTTTTCAGGAGGAAGTCTTTTTACCTCTAAAAATACTGCAAGGACATTTTTGTGGCTTATTTCTGGCTGGTTGAGCTTATAAAAGAGATATTTAAAAAAATACTCATCCAGCTTAGTCAAACTTCTTATATTTAATCAGTGTTAAATAGTTGCATATTATTCCTTTAGCTGGGGTTCTCACAGTTGCCTCGCAAGAGGCTCAGATACTGGAGCATCTTTTTGTTGGTCTGCCTTATGTACTGATTTAAATATCAACAGTGATAGTCTGTGTGACAGTCATTAATCTCACTGAGGACCTGATTTTTTTTCAAAGATATCTGCAATTGCCATAGATTTCAGCTGGAGTTGAGTTCTCACCCTTCTGAATTTTTTTTAAAAGTGCTGCTTGTATCATGGGGTTATCTGTACAATAGCACAAGTATTTTTTATTTGATTTATGAATAGTTGTGCTTATTGTTTGACTATCAACTATCACTTTTCCCCCCTTCTCATATTAACATAGCCCCAAAAATAAAATGAGCAGTAATTGTATGCAATATTGAGGAATAATGTAACAAAAGCACTTTACCACAATTCTTTTAAATACAACTACTTTTGGTGGTTTTAATTGAAGATAGGGTGCAGTCATATAGACAAGATGTGAGTTGTGAGCAGAGAAACTGGAGCAGTTGGGGAGCTTGTCATATGTACTCAGTTAAGGTTTTGTCAATAGTTGGGTTTTGTCTCTCTTAGCAGGGAAATAGTGTGATAGAAGTCTGTGTGACCTGTTAACATGGAGGGATGTTCTCAAGATACATGTATGAGTGGCATGTGTTTATTACCTGAAGGTATTTCAAAAGTGAGAGATCTGTGATGTCTGTCATTGACACAGCATGCCTTTAGTGGGGGAGAGGGAAGCACTTGGGCTTTGTCTACTGAGAATTACAGTAGGGTCACCAAAGAGACTTTAGTGGAAGCAGGAAAATAATGAAACTAACACTGGAAACGTCTCCATGGAATGAATGGCTTCAATAGGAAGGCAGCAAGTTGTGAGCCTGTGTATGGCAGGAATGGGCATTGGTCAGTAGGAGAGGATTTGAAATCTGGGAATTAGAATTTGTCCTTTCTTTCCAGGGGCATGTTTGATGATCTGTTTTGAACACTTAAGCAAAATCCTACTTATCTATCTAATTTGTGATATATCTATTACTGTAATATCAAAGGCCCCAATTCAGCAAAGCATTTAAGAATGTGAATTGGGGGGTCTGGGTCTAAGCATCCCTAGCCATTTAAATCCTAAATAAATAAATAGTCCCACTGAAGTTGGAACTTAAGAATTTGTACCTTCCTGTGTGTAGATCTCCAGAAATGCAGATTCTCTCTAGTGACCTGCATATTGAAATACTTACTTGTCTGGAGATCTGCATTCAGTGTGGGTTCAAGCACAAAAACAAAACCCTATCCATGTTTGTGTCAGGGTGGAATAGGCCTAGAAGTCCCCTGCCACACCCATCCCAGGAAAGGGGCAGTGGAACTAAATCCTCCGAGTGGCCTAGAGAGACTGCGCCGTAGATGGCCGATCAGGGGAAGGCTACAGGGAGCAGCTGATGAGAGAGGCTGCAGCGAGCCGCCAGTCAAGCCCCAGGAGGGCCATATAAAAAGGAGCTGCAGAGCCAGAGACCGACAATTACTTGCTGGAGCCAGAGGAGTGCAGGCAGTGCTCCTGGGTGGCCAAAGGGAACTGCAGCACCACGGACAGCTCAATGCTGGCAGGAACTGTGGGAGTGAGAATGAGATCCTGGGTGGATGCTGGGCCTGAACAAAGAAGAGCCCTGAGGTAAGGGTGGAGCTTCGGTGAAGGCTGGGGCCGCGGGGAAGTGGCCTACGGGACTGAAAGTAGTTTAGCTACAGGGACATGGCGGTGCATGGCTGCTATTCTTAGGGTCCCTGGGCTGGGACCCAGAGTAGTGAGTGGGCCTGGGTCCCCCCATAGGCCACTGGGGAAACAGCCTATGATTGGACAGTGATAAACCCCCAGAAGATGAACTGAACTACTTAGTGGCCCCAGCTGGAGAGCTGGGACCAGAATAGATCAAGAGGGTGAAACCACTACCTCCAGGGAGGAAGCCTTGGGGGCACGGCCTGATGCCAGACTATTTAGAGACTGCAGACACACCCGAGCAGAAGGAGTGATTGTGAGAGATGGGTGCCATGCCGTTACAGTGTTTTTGTGCTTGAAATTATTAACATAATTTTCAGCTGCTTTAGAGAGATTTGTTTTCTAAGTATCTTATTTAACAGCATAAAGGTGTAGTACTCCTCATTCAGGATTAAGTCCGTGGCAAGTTAAAATTTCTTTAAATGGGTTAGTATTTTTATATCTAATTATTATGAGGGACATCTTCTCTCCCATATGCCCAACTCAAAAACTGACTTAAAACACAAAATAAATCAAAATATTAAGATGAGGTTAAATGAAAATTTGAGTCAAAAGAGAAACTAGTAGTTTAAAATTAGGGCTCCTTTGTCATATTTATGGTGTTTGTGATGTCACTAAGTGGCCCAGGAATCTGTTTAGATTCTTCATACATACATAAGAATAGCCATACTTGGTCAGACCAGTGGTCCATCTATTTTGTCTTCTGGCATTGGTCATGATCAGATGCTTCAAAGGGAGTGAACAGAACAGGGCAATTATCAAGTAATCCATCCCCTGTTGTCCAGTCCCAGCATCTGGCAGTCAGAGGCTTAGGGACACCCAAAACATGGGGTTGCATCTCTGACCATCTTGGCTTATAGCCATTGATGGCCCTTTCTATCATGAATTTATCTAATTTTTTTTTTTTAATCCAGTTATAGTTTTGGCCTTCGCATCATCCTCTTGCAATGAGTTCCACAGGTTGACTGTGCATTGTGTGAAGAAGTACTTCCCTTTGTTTGTTCTAAACCTGATATCTATTAATTTCATTGGGTGACCCCCTTGTTCTTGTGTTATGTGAAGGGGTAAATAACACTTTCACTTTCTCCACACCATTCATGATTTTATAGACCTCTATCATATTCTCCTCCCCACCCCGTCATCTCTTGTTCAAGCTGAAGAGTCCCAGTCTTTTTAATCTGTCCTCATACAGAAGCTGTTCCATACCCTTAATCATTTTTGTTGCCCTTCTCTGTACCTTTTCCGATTAAAATATATATTTTCTGAGAAAGGGCAACCAGAACTTCCTGCAGTATTGAAGGTTTGGGTATTCCATGGCTTTATATAGGGGCATTATGATATTTTCTGTTTTATTATCTATCCCTTTCCTAACAGTTCCTAACATTCTATTAGCTTTCTTGACTGGCACTGCACATTGAGTGGATGTTTTCAGAGAACTATCCATAATAACTCCAAGGTCTCTGTTTTGAGTGGAAATAGCTAATTTAGACCCCATCATGTTGTGTGTATATATAGTTGGGATTATGTTTTCCAATATGCATTACTTTGCAGTTATCAACATTGACTTTCATCTGCCATTTTGTTGCCCTGTCACCCAGGTTTGTGAGATCCCTTTGTAACTCTTTAGAGTCTGCTTTGGACTTAACTACCTTGAGTAATTTTGTATCAGCTGCAAACTTTGCCACCTCACTGCTTGCCCCGTTTTCTGGATGATTTATGAATAGTACTGGTACCAGTGTAGGTCCCTGGGGGGACTCTATTTACCTTTCTCCATTCTGAGAACTGACCATTGAGTCTTACTCTTTTTTTTGTTTTGTTTTGTTTCCTGTCATTTAACCAGTTACTGATCCACGAGAGTAGGATCAAACTTATGCCATGATTGCTTAGTTTGCTTAAGAGCCTTTGGTGAGGGACCTTGTCAAAGACTTTCTGAAAATCCAGAAATACTATACCTCCTGGATCACCTTTGTCCACATTGTTGCTGACCCACTCAAAAAATTCTGATAGATTGATGAGGCATGAAATCCCTTTACAAAATCTGGGTTGATTGGCATCGCATTAGTTATCCTCCAGTCAGCTGGTATACCTGCTGATCTAAGTGATAGGTTACATACCACCGTTTAGTAGTTCTACAGTTTCATATTTGAGTTCCTTGAGAACTCTTAGGTGAATACCATGTGGTCCTGGTGACTTTTATTGTTTCATTTATCAGTTTGTTCCCAAGCCATCTCTGTTGACACCTCAGTGGGACAGTTCCTCAGTTTTGTCACCTAAAAAGGGTGCAAGTGAGAAAGCTGTTAATTGTTAGTAACCATTAGGAAAGAGAGAGGTAATAAAACAGAAAATATCATAATGCCCCTATATAAACCCATGGTATGCTTACACATTGAATCCTGCATACAGTGCTGGTCAGCCCATCTCAAAAAAGATAAATTAGAATTGCAAAAGGTGCAGAGAAGGGCAATGAAGATTATTAGAGTTATGGATTAGCTTCCATATGAGGAGAGATTAAAAAGACTGGGATTTAGAAAAGAGACAACTAAGGGAAGATATAATAGAGGTCTATAAAAGTGTGAATGGTGTGGGTAAAGTGAATAAGGAAGTGTTGTTTCCCCTTCACATAACAAAAGAACCAGGAATCACTAAATGAAATTATTAGACAGCAGGTTAAAAACAAACAAAAAAAGAAGTACTTTTTCACACAACACACAGTCAACCTGTGAAACTCGTTGCTACGGGATGTTGTGAAGGCCAAAACTATAACTGGATTCAAAAAAGAACTACACCTCTACCTCAATATAACGCTGTCCTCGGGAGCCAAAAAATCTTACCGCGTTATAGGTGAAACCACGTTATATTGAACTTGCTTTGATCCACCGGAGTGCGCAGCGCCCCCCCCCCCCCCGGAGCACTGCTTTACCGCGTTATATCTGAATTCGTGTTATATTGGGTCGCGTTATATCGAGGTAGAGGTGTAGAAAAGTTCTTGAGGATATCAATGGCTATTAGCCAGGATGGTCACGGATGTGACCCCGTGCTCAATGGTGTCCCTAAAACTCCAACTGTCCGATGCGGAGCCTGGACAACAAGGGATAGATCATTTGAAATTGCGCTGATAGATTCAGTCTCTCTGAAGCATCTGCCACTGGCCACTGTCAGAGACAGGATACTGGGCTAGATGGACCATTGGTTTGACCCAGTGTGGTCATTTTTATGTTAATTATCTAAAATATTGTTAAAATACATTACTAGCTACCTCCTTAAATGGTGACTTTTTCTTCTGGAATCTGGGGATATCTTTGTATTTAGGATTAACCCATCTTCAATCATATGTGGCAAGCAACCTGTGTATCTGTGTACCTGTGCATCTGTACAAAATCCAAATATTGACATGGAAAGTTGTGATTGTTTTCACTGATTGAGTTTACTAACATACTTTATTTTCTGTTCTTACTGATTTTTACTGAATAATTCTGGGGTTTTACAAAAGTTACTATTCTTTTTTTAACTGATTTTTTTTTTCTCACCCAAATTTTGGACTACTGAAGTACATGAAAATTCTAATCTTGTTAAGAAAATCCAATACTCTGTTAGACAGATGTTTATTAATAATTAAACAAACTAATTGTAAATGTGAGGCGTCTGTTAAAGTAAGGTAATGTAGTGGAAGATACACTTGCTTGTATACTTATGCATATGTGTACGTCAGTGCTTGAGTCCTTTTAAAAAAACCAAACAGTGCTGGAACTCCCTGGAACCAGCACCCTACTCTAGAAGGAGATTAAGCTGCTTCTACTTTTAATACCCTTCTCTCTCTTTTTTGCTTTTTTACCCCCTTTTTTTTACCACCCATTTAAAATATTTTTTTGTAATAAACAATGTTGTATTCCCAGGAAGTTTTAAACACAATAGAAACCAAAAACAAAGCCTTCGGGTTTCCCAGCTTTCAAGGTGTGCTGAGATCAGGTGATGCAAATTGTGACTTTCTTCGTCTATACTTGGGGTTGGACTGGTTGCTGGCTACTGATTGCTGAATCCCAAGTATAGACAAGGTCTGGCCAGGGCTGGCGCTTCCACTAGGCGACCCTAGGCAGTCGCCTAGGGTGGCAGGATTTGGGGGGGCGGCATTTTGCCGCCCTCGGCGGAAATTCGGCAGTGGGGGGACCTTCCGCTCTGGGTCTTCGGCGGAAATTCGGCGGCGGGTCCTTCACTCGCTCCGGACCTGCTGCCGAAGTGCCCCAAAGACGCGGAGCGGAAGGACCCCCGCCGCCGAAGACCCCAGACCCCCCGAATGCTCAGAGGAGGAGCGCTGCCGCCTAGGGCAGCAAAAACCCTGGCGCCGCTCCTGGGTCTGGCAAATGACCTTAAAACATCAAACCAAGAACTTTGAAGTTCACTTAAGTAATGTTTTCCTTTTGGAAATATTTCCTTTGTAATTTTAACATGTACATTTAAAATAACTACATGTAAATCATGCAGTTTGGGGGAAAAAACATAAATATACTTTTTAAAGTTTGTTGCGTTAAATTTTTAGTGAATCTTTAAAGTTTAAAAATGTTCTAAAACTGTATAATGTGAATCCTGTATTATGTATTTATTGAAGCAGTTATTACTAAGCCTCTGGTATCCTGAAAATATTTGTATGCTAATACATTCATGAGACATAAATCTAAAAGGCAAATTGAAAATTTTCCATTACAAAAATTATGCCTTGTGGCTCTGTTAATAAAGGGTATACATTGTATGTTAGCAGTAGCTAGAAGATATACATATGGTTTTACAAATGTACCTAATTTTGAAGGGTTGGATTTTAGAAATAGCAGTTGCTGTATGAATAAGATAATTATTACAATATGTTAAGGCAGGTTCTATATTTGCTGCTGCTATCGGCTTTTGTACTGAAAAGTGTGATTAGCCCAGGTGGTTTGTGGCTTGCCTGTATCCCTTGATACGTATCTCATTAATAACGTTTGTAGCAGATGTTAGTTCTAATGAGTGGAGCTGAATGTTCAGACAGGAATAGTGTGGATAAGGTAATGAGACACCAGTCTTGGGGAAAAAAAAATCTCCTACCAAGAAGAATATTAAAAAGGTTTCAAATGTATTGAATAATTTTAAATAGTGCAAACAAAAACAAGGCTATCTACATTTTATCATGTTCGTTCACATGAACTGATCCAAAATCCAAAGTATTAAGGAGTTTGAATTACTTTATTTACATTTGTATGCGTACCTTTTTATATTTCATATCCATATAAATGCAGTTTCTATTAAAATCATATATATATAATTTAACACTATCTTTTTAGTTACTATAAGGAAACCATTTTCAAAAAAGTAGAAAGAAAGCGCTGGCTGTGATAAAAGACTATTGGATTTGAAAGAATATGAAGCCATGTTTTTCCCTGTAAAATAGATTTTTTAAATTAAATATCCTAAGTAAAAATTACAATGACTATGTAAAATACTATGGAGGATGAATGTGTCTGATTTATCTGAGCAACCATATACTGAGATCACTGGGGGGAAGAATGACTAACGATTGACTTTAAGGCATACATATCTGATCGAATGCTACAACTTTATGGAATTGTGATTGGAAAAAAGTGGGTTGTTACCTAGTTCTTTCTATAAGGACACATACTCTTACAAGAATATAAAATAAAAAAAAAACCCAGCTAACATAATTCTTACCTTGGGCTTATATGTCAAATAACTTAATAAATGGACTGGCTGGAATCCACAAGGAGATCAGCCATTGGCTTGATTCTAAAGAATTTGTTGTTTGATAATGATGGTGCTGGCTCTGACTATAAGGCTGAAAAGAAGAATTTTATTTGATTTTTTTTTAAGTTGTTGTAAAGAAGCATTATATACTATAATGCTTGAGTTTCCCTCAAGTATAAAATTAAGCTATAGATACTATAGGTCTGAGGTGATATAATGTAGCACTTTTTTGCACATGTGAATGAAGGATCACATCATGTCACTTATAGACTTGAAATTTTTGCTTTTTAACAAATTCATTCTAAATTTTTTATCTGCTCAGGCTTTTAATTTTCTAGCAACTTGTCTGTACTTGTAATTGTTATTCTCTGGGCTACACAAAAGCTTTAATAGGCTACCTTCTATTGGTTGTTTGATTACAGGAGAATGAATGGATATTACAGTATTGTAACAGATTTCTATTATGATTTTATTTGTGTATATCTGTTGGGGGCGGGGAAGTGTGGAAAGGATATGTTCCGGGGCAGGAAAGGTAATGCTTTGCTTGTATTTAAATTAAGAAATTTAACTTATTTTGCTCAGTTTCTTCAGTTTACAATCAGATAGTTAATCCTTCCACAATGAGTGCTTTTTCTGTGATCTCACCTTTTTTCTTATGAGAGAGATAATTAGAGATCTGGGCATTGTTGTTTCGTAGAATTTGTCTGTTCGGTGGCTCCACCTGCGAGAAAATGGGCATTTTTCTCCAGTGTTCTTTTGTGGCCAAATAAAGTTGGAAGATTCACTTATTATCTATCTCCATCTAACTTTGAAAGGAGGATGGCATTAAATAGCTTTAACATGATATAGAAGTCAGCTTTTCGTGATACATAATACAAATGCAGAATTTTAATAATTCCACTTGGCTTCAGCACTCTTTCAGGTGTTGGTTTGATCACAAAAATAAGCCTAATTGTATCAACTATTAGCCAAGTTATGAATATATACTGTATTTTTTCAGTCGGTAGGTGCTTTTTTCTTTGTTTCAGAAATGAACCTGTTTCCTAGAGTACAGTGTGTTGGTGGAGGTGCTCTCTTTCCTCTGATAAAACCAAGTTCTGATTACTTCATGTAATTAAAAAGTTAATGGCACTTTTGATAAGAATAGAAATATGTGCTGCAGTGCTCTGTCTTGAGGGAAGAAATTTAGACACAAGATTGTGTCTTCCATGACCTTCATCTGCAACCTGACATAAAAATTTTTGCTCCCATTTTTTTGCTCAAGAGTGAGAGAGAATACAGGCTTTCTGGCGAGTGCTCCAGCATGGGATTATCGTTGTTGGTAATCGTACTGTAAGGGTCTTTTCACTGTAGCTTCCGCTGGTTGTGCCTGAGTTTCTAGATCTGTTTGTGAATCAATGAGTAGATTCTCTAACCAGTTTTTTGCTTTCTTCAGTGAGGCAGTATGAATCATTCTAACTTCTTACACTGATATATAGTAATCTATTGTAGTACAGGATACTTTGTTACTCCTGGAAAATGTCCATGAGGAAATGTTCTCCGAACTGGAGACTTGCTTTATCGACCTTGAATACTTGGTATCCAGCTGTTGTGGTAAGTGATCCTAAGATTCCGAAATAATTGTTTCATCTAAAAAAATAAACTGTCTTGCTACTGCTGCCAGAGGTACATTTGACAGTAATTTTTGGCTACCATCTGCCAATGGCTTTCAGAATGCTTTATGAAGACAGTATAATTTTAAATGTATTGACCAAGGTAATTGCAAAATTTAATCTGAACCAGATCTGCCAATTTTTCTAAGCTACTTTCATTATCTGAGAAACCTAGACTTGATGCAAAGACAGTATTAAGTTACTGTAGATAGGACAGTCTTTTAGAAAGTCCTCTACATCATGGAGTAAAGTGATTTCTGTCCAGATACTTTCCAAATGGACTAGATTCTACATACA
This sequence comes from Emys orbicularis, assembly GCF_028017835.1. NCBI lineage: Eukaryota > Metazoa > Chordata > Testudines > Emydidae > Emys > Emys orbicularis. Next base: position 71,430,415 of record NC_088685.1, on the reverse strand, counting down.
GGTATTCTGTTAATTGACTGAGGTTCCTGTACTTATAGATTTGATGTTAAAAGGTGTTTCTTTGGCATGATTGGAGAATGTTTGTGTTACGGAAAATTATAAAATCCTCTTGGAGCTCTATATACATTTATGCAGCACTGTTTTCTGTATTTAGCATCTTAGTCAGGCTTTGCTTGGCAGAGCAGTCTTTTATTTAGTCATTTTTTTCTCCTTAGCCTACCTTTTTAGGGATGTACTGCTAGTTAACCTCACACAAGTGTAGCTCTGCAGAGGCAATTCTGGGAAAAAAGATGCTACTTACTAGTAACTCTTACATTATAAGCTTGGGGTGTGAAAACTTACAGTTTTTTTAAATTATCAGTTTGTTCTGACACTTAAATCTGTGCTAGTACTTAATCTTTATTACCAGAAAAGAGTAGGTCTAGGGTAGGTTTCTCTGTAACAGTCTGTGTGATGAAGACTGCTATGAAGAAATGACTGCTTCTGAGCAATGTCCTTACTTTTTTAATTTCTCCATTTAATTCCACTGATTCTTTTGGAGGCTTCCTATTTCTAATATACTTAAAGAATCTCTTGTTTATTTTTACACTCTTAGCTATTGGCTCTTCTAATTCCATGAATGAGATTTGCCTGTAGGGTGCACATTGTTCACTATCTTTAGGAATATGATTGTACCATCATTTAGGGTTTGCGGCATTTTTGAGGGTTCAGACGTACATTGCATGTAGTGTTACATAGTTTACAAAAAATGATAGCGTAATCATCTGCTCTAGTTGTTTTGAGGGCCTCTCTTTATTGGAGTGCTTTATGTAATCATGGGAAATATTTGTTTCTAGATTTTTGGATAATTGTGTCTCTAACAAAGATGAATTTTGTTTGAGTAAAAAACTTTCTACTATGTTTGGATTAGGAATTTTTTGTAGTATGAAGTTGCTTGTAATCAGTTTGTTTTTGTGCCTGGAGTTTTGTATTTGATGGCTTGTAATATGTGGTGGAGTTTTGTTTAAATATGCTAGCATTACTTCTGTTTATTCCCAAATGCAAAGATTCTTTAACATTTAAAATAAGAGTATATATCTGCTTGTTTTTCTCATTAGAGAAATTCTAGTTTTTAAAAAAAAACTGGGCATATGAGTTGTAGTAGTTTTGTGTCCACTGTTACATCAGCTTTTCAAAATTCTACTCGTGGAATGATTTTTTTTTTTTTTTTTTTTTTGAATAGGCAGGACCCCTTACAGGTGACCAGCTGAAGCTGGGAAGCATGAGATTTGATCATAGTCAGTCTTAATGCAGAGCTGCAAGTGTTGTTAACATAGTGAGGGCAATGAGGAAAATTCTGTTCTCCTACCGGCCCATCAAGAAAGGAGATGAACAGGGGGAATAAATAGATTCACAGATTCCAAAGCCCAGAGGGACCATTCAGGCTCCCCCTGCCTCCCTGACTATAACATTTCCTTCTAGAAGATAGATTAAATCATATCCTTTGAAAATATGTCTTTTAATCTCATTTTAATGATTTCAAGTGATGGTGAGTCTGCCACCGGCCCTGGTAATCTATTCCCCTCACTGCTAGGAAATTTAATCTTATTTCAAGGTTGAATTTGTTTAATTTCATTTTCTGCTCATTGGATCTTGTTATGTCTCTATCACAAGATAGAAAGGCCCCACTCTATCCGATAACTTTTCCATGTGTAAGTACTTAGGAGTGATCAAGCCACTTTCAACCTGCTCTTCAGTTAACTGAATAATTTGAACTCCTTAAGACTCACATCATAAGGTTAGTTTTCCAGCCCCTGGATCATTTTTGTGGCCTTCCTTTGAACTCTCTCCAGTATGTATGGCCACAGGATGCAGGAGAAGGGGTTTCAGAGAGACCAGAATGAAAGTGAAGCAGTTGGATCAGGGATAACAGTAGGCCAGGGAGGATAACAGGTGAGCTGCAGATCTGCTGCTTTTACAAAGAGCCGAATGCCATACTTGGTGGAGACCCTACACCATCCCGCACACCACTATGGGTTCCTCTGAGGAGCCCAAGTCACAGGGCCCTACCGTGAACAGCGAGGAGGAGGAGGATTGGGGACATGGGGATCCAGTTATGCCATGAGCCATTACCTGTTTGGGGCTCCCCTGCAATCCAGTCAGTCCTGGTAGTCGAGCTCAAAGCAGGGGAAGGAACTTCAGGTAACTGTATAAATTTATTTCCCATTAGTGATGGTACCCCCAACTTAGCCGGACACAGCTATACACTTTTCATTAATTTACTCTTACTAGAAGAGGTAGCAGTACAACAAAGAGAGTTCCTGTCATCCCTGTGCAACTCGTTTCTGCCCCACAATACATTGCCAAAACTTCCCAAAAGAGTGTGCTGGACAATGGCAGGTTGCACACTGGGTTACCTAGCCATGGAGCACTTCACTGGGAATCGAAACAAGCATTCCTGGTGTCTATGCACAGCATTGGTGCAAGGAGCCAAGTACGCATGTTCACAAGCAGTATACTAACTGTGGTGGCTTTATGCTGATCTAACTTACATCAGCAAAAGTTTGTAGTGTAGACATGCCCTTAGTCACTGCTTTTCAATACCAAGTGTCCCATCCTATAGGAATAATGTGTGTTGTTTGTTTCCATATATATTACCTTGTATTTTTAGACTATGACCATTTAATCTGGTGATTCAGATTACTCTAACAGAGACCTGTTCTCTTCATTATTTACTACCTCACCACTCTTAGAATCATCTGAAAAGTTTAGTAGGAAAGATTTTATATCATCATGTATATTACTGATGATCATATTAAAAAGAAAAAAGGTCTTATCCCACAAATTTTTGAAAGATAGAAACATTTTATAGTTTTAACTATAAAGAAAGGCACATCCCTTTTTGTTCTTTTCAGAAGTTTAAAAGATAAGATACTTTTTACTATGAATAAATTCTGAATAGTTTTTGAAAGTAGTTTGTATATTTATTTCTGGGTTTGTTGTTAGTTGTCATCTTGCTGAAAAGTTGCATAATTTTTTACTCTTCATGTTAGGAACTCTTTGTAGAAAACTGTAAACTGGTTTCAAAACCGCCTTGTAATAGTTTACCTATTGTAACAAGTGACCCTACCCTGTTAATTCTATTCTGAAAAGTAGATGTAAAATTTTATGTTCTTACTCAACCAATCTGTTTCCTGTATGTATTCTATCTGCTTACAATAGTGACAAAAATCAAGTTTTTTTACTATTCCTGTAAACAAGAGAGTCAATATGGTTCTAGAAGAGAGTTGGATTCTATTCTGAGTCATTATCATTGTCAGTTAGATAACTTTCATCTGCAACCTTTACTTGTGGTGGTGCCTGAGCCAATCAGAATTTATTTCAGTTGTCAGAGTTGGCAATCGGGAGAAAAAAATCATTCAATCAGAAGTCATTGAGAGAAAATAAAAAAATGGTGTCCGCTTCAGAGTCACTTTTCAGAGTAGGACTACACTTCAAGGGTCTTGTTTTAAGTCTGATATGCAATTGCATAGTAGACTTTACAAGTAGGTTATTTGATTGCATGTGATGAGCAGACATTTGTGTGTGCACATGGCTGTTTGTATGTGCAAATAGCAGATTATATTCAGATTGACAGTATTTTTAGTCTGTTGCTGGAGTGATTAAAAGCTTGTCTTCGTCCAGAGCCATACTCAGAAATTAGCATTCTAAATCTCCACAGATTTTCCCTGAGGTAGTGTCCCCTTATGAAGGCCTCAGCATCCTCTAAAAAAGACACACCAGAGCACTTCATAAGTGTAAGTGTAAGGAGACAAAAACTGAGCTTTGCCTACTTGTCAGGGCTTTGGGGCATGTATCGCCAGCTGTCACCTCAACCTCCAGACAGTACTGGGGCAGTGCCTTTACTGAATCAGGCCCCAGATCAGGATTTCTGAACTCTGATTTGTTTTGTGGCATTGGAAAACTAACTTGATGAGCTGTGGGAAAGGGAGTCACTGACCGGGGGCTAAGTAATGGGCAAGCCTACGTGGCACCTGAGCATACTTACATCAGACTCTGTATGCTCCATAGTTTAGAATTTGACTTTTCTGCCATCTGGTGCCTGATACCAGCCCTGAACCACAGCAGCAGAGTAGGAATACGCTCGGTGCTGTAGAGGCCTCTTAGCTCCAGTGTGGACAGATAATGTAGATACTGCATCAATTTAGAAAGTTGAGGTAACTTTTAATTAAAAAAGGAACTAACAACTCTAATAAAGGAGCTGTTGTAGTCTATAAAAGAAGGAAGCAAAATAAATAAAATACATAAATTACAAAAATAAAAGAAAATAGAAAACAGGCAACAAACTTAGCAACATTTTTTTGGATGGAGAGCAAATGTTAAGGGGTTACTGAGAACAGCAGTTTACACTGGAGATTTTTAAAACAGTAATTTAAAACCAACACATCCACAGATATTTAAGTGATTCTGATGTAGCTGCCTGAACTTATTAATGTTTCCATTATCCCCCTGCCCATGTATTGTTTATTAAATTTATCTTCAATTAGATTGTAAGATCTTCAGGGCAGGAAGTCTGTTTACCTAAGTATATGGTCAATACTAGGTTATATTATATGTTTCTACTGAGCTATTGCCTAGAAGCCCTAGTCATTGGCCAGGACTCTGTTGTGCTAGGCACTGTACAAACAAATCATAAAAAGGTGGTCCATGCCCCAGAGAGCTTATAATAATCTATTGAGTGCTATTGTTTAATATAAACTCCTGGACAAAAAATTGTTAGGAGGAACTTAAGGTGGAGAGTTTGCGTCAAATGTAAGGTTTGAAAAAGGTTGCTGGAATGTTGTAATTATTCCTGGATCAAAGTTTACAAACCCTGAAAATTCGGAGTTAAGGTTACAAGTAAAAGAGAGCCAGGAAATGCAAATCTGAACTTTGCCCTCTAGTGATGCCATGCAGCAGCCATACAATTATGTTTAAGGCATTTTAGGCTATGTCTACACAGCAAAGAAAACTCCCCGGTCCAAGCCTCTTGAGCCCGAGTCAGCTGGCATGGGCCTGCTGTGTTGTTTTCTTTGCTGTGTAGACATAGATTGAAGTTCCAGATGTTAGATAAAAATTACTTTCAAAGACACTCCCCCCCCCCCCCCCCCCATAGTGTCACTATATGGTATGTTCAGTGGTATTAAACTAGGTGTACAGTTGCATTGCATTGCTAGAGCAACACAAAGCATCTGAAGTGTACTTGTGAACTAATCCTTAATTCAGTTAATTTACTGGTTTAGAGGGTTGTGTTAGTGAGACCAATGCTATGAGAAAACAGTGGTGTGGGGGAGCCCAATCCCTGAGTTCATGTCTTTTTCAGATTTTCCCCAGCATTGCCTCATTGCTTATGCTTCGTTGTGGGGCAGCACCATTTTGAGCCTTTCAAACACTATTGCCCAGGCTATCATGCAGCCTTGAAACCTTTGAAGAGAAGTGATAGTTATTCCATTTAATCTACCAACATGTATTGGTATGTGTTCAATCATTTTCATATCCTTGACACTTTACAACTAATAGAATTGTTGCATGCAAACTTGCTGTAGAGGAAAGGTAGTGATTGGTTGTTGTCTCCAACAACACAAGAGTACCTCTGTAGAATTACCTGGTTTGCTCTCTTGACCCTGTCTGTAGCCTATATATTCAGAGCAACTTGCCCTTCCTGGCTTGTGAAAGAGAGTCATAAGCAACTGGTGCTATGCCTGACTGAAACAGCCAATGCTTCATTCAGAGAGAGAATTTTCCCTTCCTCCTTCAAATATGCAATAGCCCAATCAAGACTGAAGAAACTTAACCTGGATACATTGGTTCTGGTCAACTACTGCTCAGTGTCAAACCTCCCATTCATGAGCAAGCTCATAGAGAAGTTAGTCAAAGGCCAGCTACAAGTTCATCAAGTGAAGCTAATATTCTAGATCCAGCACAATCTGGATTCAGGTCATGGAATGGGAAAGTGCTTTAGTGATATTGATGGCTGATCTCCTGTCAACGGATAGAAGGTTCTCTTCCTCCTGCAACTCTCTGCAACATTCGACACTGTTGACCATGAGGTACTACTCTTTTACCTGAGAGGTGGCAGAGGTCCAGTATAATGCCCTGGAATGGTGTGAGTCCTTCCTGGAGGGATACACCCAATGAGTAGTGATGGGAAATTGCATTTCCACCATCAGACGGCTTGCTTATGGAATCCTCCCAGGTTCAGTTCTCTCTCTTGTCCTTTTCAACATCTACATGAAACCACGTAGTGGACTGGTAAGGTGATATGGACTCAAGTGCCAACAATATGCATATAACACACAGCTCTACCTATTCTTCACAACATATGACCACCACATCAAGATGGCCCAATGCTTGGACAAGATCAGCTCATGGAAGAACAATGGATGACTGGTGCTGAACCTGACCAAGACAGAGGTGATGCTAGTGGTGAGAGGAAAGCATTTTGAAGAGTTTGCAGCCACAGTGCTTTTTCTTTTGGTTTAAGGCACACACCCACACTGATTCAGTCTATAGGAGTACTGCTGAATTCCTCGTTGATGCTAAGCTGTTACATAGCACCATTCTCCAATAATGCTTTGTCTTGTCTGGTTGGCTAGGATACTCCATCTCATCTTAGCGGACGATGACTGGGCCTCAGTTATTGGTCCTGCTTTGAGCAGGGGGTTGGACTAGATGACCTCCTGAGATCCCTTCCAACCCTGATATTCTATGATTCTATGATTCATGCCTTCATCAATTCTTGGCTGGACTATAGCAATGTGATATTCTCAGGCATGAAGCCTTCAGTGCTTAGAAAACTTCAACCAATAGAGAATACTGCACCATGTCTAAATACAGCACAGGCTATCATGAGCGCAACAAACTTGTCCTCTGCTCTGTACACTGGTTTCCCTCAGAATTTCAAACAAAGCTCAAGGTTGCAGTCCTCTTCTTCAAGGTGCTCCATGGCCTGGGCCCAAGAAATCTAAAAGACCACTTAATTCTGGGATGAAGACTGTGGTCCGTGACTTTGCTCTTCTGTCACATTATCTCTATGATAATAGTAAAGCTCATCTATGCAGGAGATGCATCTTTATTGGGGATCTTCTGTGTCCCTGGAAAGAACTTTCTCAGGAACTAAGGACCATCACAAACTTCACATTTTCTGATCAAAGTGCATGTCTTTGACCTCACCTTCTCTAACATAAATACATTGCAAAATGTGTAAATTAAAAAATACCCTGCCAAAACAAGACTCTACTGCATACACTTCTCTCTCCAGGGAAAGGACGAGACACCGAACAACACATAGCAGATGTTAACACATTACATAATGCACTACTGGAAGGAAGTCAGGTGCTATGCTGATAAATGCCGTGTAGAACATATGTAGAGTAGAATAACAATTGTTTTATTCCAATAATTTAGCTTAATTAAGCTAACTTGTTTGAATACAGCCTATGCATACGATTTCAGTGAACTTTAACAAGATGGAAAGTTTGAAGTCAGTTTTGTTCCATTGTTAAATCATTTGGGACAAAGAGACTGACACAGATGCTAAGTTTCTTAAAGGCCCTATGTTAAAATTACTTGTAACTCATTATCCACTTATAAATTCTCAACATTCATTCTGTACTCAAAAAGTGCTGTAAATTCGGGGAGAATATGCTGTATTTTTGTACAGAAATGTTTTGAATCCTTGCTGTAAGTGGAAAATAGACCTCAGTCTCAACTAGGGAGCAGTGACAGGCACCTCAGTAGTGGTAATAATAACAGTCCTCAATAACATTGGGAGACAGCAGAAATAAATAATCTTGAACATGGATAATGTATACACTAAGGATGAAATCCTGGCCCTTTTGAAGTCAATGGCAAAAGTCCCATTGACTTCAGTGAAACCAGGATTTCACCCTAAATGTCTTAGGCAAATACTGAGTTGAATTTAGGCCCTTCAGAAATGTGATCAACAAATTCAACAGCAATTTCCAAATTACTTGATTTTTAATTTGAGTTCAGAAAAGAGGTCCTGTCAGAATTAAATACTGATTAGCCAAGATAGAGGACTGAATTGGAAAAACCTAAGGCTTCAAACTCAGAATATCTTACCTAGTTTGAGTCGACCTTAGGGAAAAACGTATATTCCCAGATGCCTCAGTCAAACAAAATATCCTTCCCCAATCTTCATTTCATGTGTCTAGTTGAAGGGGAATGTGAATGCAGCCATCATAGTGCCAGAGCATAAAAGAAATTTATCAAGAGATCCAGGTTTACCTTTCCTGGGAATTCTAAAAGTATTTGATATCTAAAGAGGAGGGTGAAAATCTTCCAGTGTTTAACAGCACAGTTAGATTAGCAGCTAACTTGCCCCTCCATAGAGCAAACAAATACCCATATATAAATGTTTGATGCCTTGCTGAAATCTTCCAGAGTTTCAAGCCCTGTTAAAAATTTATTTTATTTAAAGCTCTGGTGAATGTTTTGGAGCTCTGATGTTTTGATGCCAAAGCTGTAACTTATTTTTCCTTCTCTCTAATACATTTTAGTCTTAACTCAGTTGAAAATAACATAGGTATCTTGTTAGTAGCAATGTCCAGTTTGCAATTAAAAATGTTGACTCTTGCCTCAGGACCTGGAATGGCTGAAAGCATGGTTTCCAAGGAAAGTTTAGACATAGCTTGTGTATTACAGTTGCTTAGCTTGTGTAGTGTAGCTTGTGCTTGTGCAGTTTCAGATACCTTATCTGCCAATGGAACTAATCTACATGGCCAATTATCACTTCCTTCAAATTCCTCATAAATCCTGCTTTTGCTGGGATGCTCACAAGAAATCAGTTTACTGATATTGGCTAGATTAAGTAGCAATTAGGGATACCTGACATTTATTATATTCTTTTAAAAAGTTCAGAGTCAGACTCATCCATTTGTACATACAGTTACCCTATGTAATTAACTGCAGCCTTAGTATTGCCTCTCCACTCTCCCCTAATCTCTGTACATTCACTTGTCTTGTTTCAAATTAATAGGTCCCCATCCCAGACAGCGTACTATGTGCTTGCACAGAGTCCAACACAATGGGGCCTAGATTCTAATGAAAGCTTTTGGGTACTACCACAATACATATGCTTAGTAATAATGCTGTAACAGTGAGGATTGCAGGTCAGTGGAAGACTTTCTTTTATTAAGGCTCTAGATGCTGTTGGAGTTTCTATCAATAATGTACCTAAAGAACACCATTCTTGCTCTTTCTTTGCTTTGGGAGCTATTGCAAGAATGGGGAGTGGGCCTCCTTAAATCAACAAGAAAATAATGTAGTTAGATGTTCCAAAGTGGGGTGTGTGTGTGTGGAACAGGGGAAGCTAAATATAAATTCCAAGGCTGCTAAGTTGCCAGAGTTTGAGTAATATTAACAAAGTTAACAGTTTTGAAGTTCCTCCCCGCAAGTGATGGATAGCTGCCACATCATGTTCTAGCACAAATGTTTGTCAATTTTTGTTCTTTTTCTGTCTCTCCCCATCCCCCGTCATGTTTTACTTATTGTTTTCTTTCATTCCATCTTTCCTGGTGGCTTCCTGTTCCTTTTCTCACCCGGAGGCTGCATATTGCTTGGACAAGCAGGTCCATTTATTGGTGGCTCTGTGGGGACAGACTGCTGTTGCAGCTGGCTGTGTCTCTCTTTTGTAGACAAGAAGCTACAATACAGCTGGTGGGTGTTGCCTAAGCCTGCAGCCCTTTATATATGCTGCAATTAGGTGTCACGAGAATAGAGAATGTACTTTCAGGGTGCATGAGAACACATTTGCAGTGAGTGTACAGGGTGGATCTGGCACATGCAGTTTTCCCCAGTCCCTTGCTTCTCTCTTCTAACCCATGCCCCACCTCCTGGGCTAGTGTCTTGCTCAGCTGAGACCTGTTTCCACAGCCTGTGACAGCAATGATGGTATGAAAGTCTCACAGTTATGTCTACTATTTGACCTCTTTTGCTGTTAAGTTTTTTGTAATGATATGGCAATTGAAATTCTGCCAGGCTGAAAATCTCTTTCATGCAGTTGATCCTGAAATTTGAATACCACACTGTAGTTTAAAGAAAAATGACATAGTTTGACATAAGAATGGCCATACTGGGCCAGACCAATGGTTTATCTACCATAATATCCTGTCTTCTGACAGTGGTCAGTGCCAGATGCTTCAGAGGGACTGAACAGAATAGGTCAATTATCACATGGTACATCCCCTGTTATCCAGTCCCAGCATCTGGCAGTCAGGCATAGGGGACACCCAGAACATGGGGTTTCATCCCTGACAGTCTTGGCTAATAACCATTGATGGCCCTGTTCTTCATGAATTTATCTACGGTAATTCTTTTTTGAACTCAGTTATAGTTTTGGCCTTCACAACATTCCCTGGCAGTGAATTCCACAGGCTCACTGTGTGTTGTGTGAAGAAGTACTTCCTTACTTCACCGTAAATTATCCTCCAAAACTAGGCTTGTAGTAAGATGTTTTTATTCATAAGAAACCAGGTGGGGAATTAGCAACACTGGGGAGCCTGATGAGGGGATGGAGAACGGTATGTTTTTTGCCTTTAACATGTTAATAAGATGGTATCTTGCAGACACTGTCCCAAATTTTAAAGGTATTTAGGTCTCATTTTCAAAAGGGTTTTAGGCACCTAAGAGCCAAAATCCCATTGACAGTCATTGGGATTTAGGCTCCTAAGTGCATAAATCCCTTTCGAATGCGAGATGTAGGCTCCTAAATCAGTTACGCATTGCAGTGCTGAGCGCAGCAATACCAAAATTCCTTTAAAAAGCTGGGCCCTGGTCTCTAATTTAGAGCTTTATATTCAAATGATTACAGTTAACATAATTAAATGAGTGTAGTCTAGTAAAAATGTGAGCTCCTCGAAGCATAAAAATGTTTCACTAATTTCTTGAAACTGCCCTTTCCAATTGTCAGTCTAATTAGCTATTTTATTCCATATTGTAAAACAGGAAAATGTGTGAACTGTAAAATATCTGTCATGCCTACTTATTGCCTTGTAATCCCTTCTTTTTAACTGTAGTGTATATTCCTGACCTTTGATTTCTTTAAGGCACACAATAAAGTGGTCCAACTGAAAGCAAGTCTGAAATAGCTCATCAATAATTGGAAAAAACCTCCTTGCACTATCCATAAATTTATACTGTATAAAGTCTTGAGATTATTGCGTAGAAACTTGCAGTCTATCTCAGATCAATGGCTTTAGAGTGTAAGTCTCTGTAAATTGCATTGTGATTGCCAACAGTGATACTGAACTGAGTAGGACTAGGGATTGAAAGAGCCCTACAATCTTTTAATTTACTTGGAAAGATCTGACTGTGGGGGAAAAAAAGCAAAGGTATGCTAGTTATAAATTAAAGGTTGTTAGCTATCATATAGAATAAAGACAAAGCCTTTACAAACAATTTTACCTTGTAAGTAGCCTCAATAACTTTCATATTGCTTAAGTAATAAATGCAAATGCTTAATACAAAGACTTATGCGATTAATGTGTATAGCTTTCTTCAGCCATGCTACCTTATGAGACCATCATAAAAATCGGGCGTTGTGTTAGTAATTCATTAGGTGGTACGTTTCCCTCCAAACTGGTACTGAAACAGCACAGTATTAAGAGGCACTGTCTTGGTGGTGATGTCACTGTTATTTTATATTAAAGTAATCCACTAGTCTTAATAGTAACTCATTGCTAATAACTTAACAACAGTCTTTATTAGATGCATAGTTAACATAGATCCAGAGCATCTTACCTCAGATCAATCCTTATCTAACCTAAAACCAAATGTCAGCTCCCACCCCCCAGTGAATCTATTCAGACATGCTTTTCTTTAATGTTTTTTAAACAAGTGTGTGTCAGATGTATCTTAACAGCTTTCTATACATCTTTTAACCGGTCTCCTTTGATGCAATGACTATCTAACTTTTATATTTGCTGTATTATTGAAGTTCTTGTCATTTAGAGGAATTATGTCATTTTCATTTTCTTGCTGCTCTTGTACTGTATCATTTCTTCTTTCATCTGAGTCTGGTCTTGCAAGTAACAATTGCAAATGCCTCCATTTTTGTCTATACACTTGGCCTTTATTGGTTATGACATCACAGGACTGAGGTGCTACCTTTTTAGTTAGTGGCATTCTTGAGTCCAATTTCTACATTATAGACAGTACTCGATCATTCGGTTTCAAATAAGGTAGTTAGTGATCCTTTATCATAACACTTTTGATACAAACTCGACTGATATTCTACTTATTCCTTATATCTGTCTTGAAAAACAAAGGTAATCTGTTTCTAAGCTTTCTCTTAACTGTGCAGGTGATGGTAATTGTTGTAATGGGAATGTTCTATAATTGAATAATGCCAAACATAAATCAGTATTGGTTTCGTCAGCTTTTGTTAGAGCTCTTTTACTTCTTTAACACTATTTTCAACTAGCTGTGGATAATCTGGACTTAATATAATATGTTTGAAATCATATGCTGTGACAACACTTTTTTAAACTCTTGATTGTGAAATTGAAGTCCATTATCAGTCATTTCTGTTTTGGGAAATGACCTTTCAGAAATTGATTTAATTTTATTAATTACTTCTTTGGCACATGTGTTTTCTAGTATAGATATTTCAGGAAAATGCGAAAAATAATCAAGAACCATAACTTATGCATGTTCTTTATATTCACATGGAGCTAAACCTGCTTTAGACCAAGGTCTTAAATTGTCTTGAATAAATGTCATCGGTTATTTACACTGAGCATTTCTATATTTTTGACACACTTCACATTTTTTTATATGATCCTGTGTGTTTTGGTTCATTTTTCACCAATACAGACTCTCTTGCTCAACATTTACATTTTTCTGTGCCTAAATGTCCCCCGTAAGTGTTTCAACATCAGTGGTGTTAACCCTAAAGGAATTACTACTCTACTACCTTTAAACAAAATTCCTTTAACTACTGATAAGTCTTGAATATATTATATGGCTTCAGTATCATTTTTTGATCCCTTTGTAAAAATAATCTGTGGAAATGGAACTGTGAACATCAATAAGAACTGAACCAGCTTAAGCAATTAATAAAAATGGCTACAGTATTAAAACTGTTCGATAGTAACAGATTTGCAAAATTTTCTTCAGATGCACCCAAACAAGGCCTAGGAGCTACTACTGTAGAAGTATGGTGATCTCTGGAAACCAGTTGCTTATGCATCTAGAGCTATGTCAAAAACGGAATGTCAGTATGCTCAAATAGAAAGAGGTTTTGGCATTGTTTTCTTCATGCAAAAATGTTCACATGATTATAAATGGTAGATCTGTATTGGCAGAAACAAATCATAAACCATTAGTTAATATTTCAGAAAGGATTATGATTGATATATTGCCTTGGTTACAAAGATTGTTTTTTCAATTGTATTTATATGATTTAAAATTAGAAATCAGTCAGGTAAAGTCTTAATTGTTGCTGATACTCTTTCTAGAACTTAGGTTGTATCTAGTGTAATTTGAATATGATGATGATGATGATGGGGTACATGTAGATGTACTTAAAAATTGTTTCTTATATCAGGAGTATGGGAAGAAATTGTACAAGCAACTAGACAGGTTGAGAATTTACAAAGGGTTGTTATAGCTATTGAAAAAGGATATATAAAAAAAGATACTGAAGCCATATAATTATTTATTGAAGACCTATCAGTAATTGAAGGAATTCTCGTTAAAGCTAATAGAGTAGTAATTCCTGTAGAGTTAACAGCAGAGATATTGAAACGCAAACATGAGGGACATTTAGGCATAGAAGAATGTAAATGCATAAACTACCATATTTGAAACTGAATGGTAGAGTACATATCCTGTAATGGTAGAAATTGGTCTCAGAAGGCCACTGTAACAAAAGAGGTAGCAGCTCAATGTTATGATGTCATGACTAATAATGGTCAAGTGTATAGACCAAAGTGAAGTGTATAGACAATTGTTACCTGCTAGACCAGACTCAGCTGAAAGAAGAAATAATACAGTGCAGCAACAAGAGCAGCAAGAAATTGAAAATGACATCATTCCTCTAAGTAATAAAGAACAGCTTCAATAATACAGCAAATATAGAAGTTAGATGGTCATTGCATCAAAAGGAGACCTGTTAAGACTTCTAGAAAGCTGTTTATTGACAAATACAGATGTGAATAAATGTGTGGTGTTGGGTTTTTTTAATAAAAGAAAGGAGATGTGGTATTTCTGTGGCTTGAATGAATAGAATCTTCAGGATATGGGAACTGACAGTGGGAGGAAGCTCTGTTAACCATATATCTAATAAAGACTGAAGTTACTATCAATGAATAAGTATTAAGACTAGTGGATTACTTTTATATAAAACAGCAGTCACCTTTAGGTCTTGACTACTTGTCATTAAAGATCCTGTGGCATTCTTTTCAAGAGCGCATGTGTTAGCCTTCGCTAAATTCTAATTTGAGTGATTACATTCTGCCTGTCTATTTTTTTCTGCTGTGTGAATTCAGTTATAGCATTCTTCCTCACATCCTGATCTAAATTGTTGGGTAGTGTAAACATGCATTTCTAAACAGCTACTGCATTCCTTTCAGATATATTTGTATGTAACCGATAGTGTAATAGTTCCTATATATGTAAAACTTATAAAAGGATTTGGCAGCAGGGCTGGTCTACAAACCTCAGCATCATTGAGATTACAGTTCCCACCCTTCTCTGAGTGCTTTGGGGAGAGGGCAGCTCCATCGCACTGTGCAACTAGGAGTTCCAGTCTTGGGCCCTGAATAGAGGCAGAAAATTTGGGTTTGCTCCTCCAAACCACTTCCTCTTCCTGAGTACCTTTCTTCCTGTCCCACAAGCCTGCCTTTGTCATAAGCCCCTGGAATGGGTAATGTTAGCATTGGAAGTTTCCCTCACTGGCATTAAGGTGCCAGTACATGCTTTTCCAAAGTTTTTACTACGTTTTATTGTCCTGTTCTTAACCATCACCAATTTCCAAAAGCCTCTCCCATAAATGAATGGGACTTGTCAGCATTCCAGTACCAAGTGAATATAAATGGAGCTAGGGGTATTCCTTCAAAATGCTCAGCTCCAAAAGTATCCTAAACTGTAGGCAGAATCCTGTATTTACATGTCTTCATAGTATTCTGTAACAGTGACTTGCTGTTATCTCAAGATAAATATAGCTAAAATTGAGCTCCTAATCTTCCCTTCAAAATCATCCACGCTACCTGTGTTCTTTGTTACTCTTTATAACACCACTATCCTTTGTCTCCCAGGCTCAGAAAATGAGGTTATCTGAAGGGAATGCTGTTCCTAAACTTGCATGCTATTTTTCCAGTTCTGCCTCTGAAATCCTGCCTAAAAACTTACTATTTGAGTAATGCCAAAAGAGAGGGAACCAAACTGATATAAGGCATGTATATTGGGGGAGATGGGGGAGGGAATGGGAACCATTAAGACATATACATGACTAATTTAAGCTAGTTTGCAATCTTATTAATATAACCTTGGCCTACTTTCCTCTTCCGTCTCCTTATGTTTATGACTACCATCTCTTATCGCTTAATTTAGACTTTTATGTTCTCTCTCTCTCTGCCTCTGGGCAAGATTTAAATAGTAACCTACGGTTTTCAGATTTTCAGAGGAGTATTGAAAGAATTGTTGGCATATCTGTATGTCTCCTAGAAGTTGTGAACTTTAGTGAGTTTTTTTTAAAAACAGAGTGATGTTTCCAGGTGAATATTGTTATGTCTGCAAGTAAGGTATTTCAGAATATGATTGGTGTTAATTGAAAGTTGAATAGGTATTCCTAAATAGCTCCCTGTGTAGACAAGTCCTTAATAGACAGTTGTGTAGATCTTTATCGTGACATTTGATTTAGAGGTTAACTCATCTCAGTAGTTATGACTTGTTAAGTTTGTGATTAGACCTGAAATCGGGGGTGAGATTGTGTCGCTCTCCAAGAATTACTTGGAAGCATTTGGTCTGCTTTAGACACTGGAGGTTGGTTCCATCTTCCATTCAGTTTTCACTGGTGGGAGCAGTTATTGCTCATTTGTGTTAGAAATTATATAAATCCATAACCTTATCTCTATCCATCTACTCTTTAGCACAATTATTTTTGATGTTTGGATAAATGAGGGAAATCTTCATACTGTATTTCAATTTTTTTTTTAAAAAGTGTAGGTATAGGCAGCAGAACTTTCTTCTCAAAGCTACCAGCTCATTTACTGTCTCATATAAGTTGCATTACTTTTCTTTGTACTTTTGGAAAGCCTTGATGTTGAGTAGGAACTTCATGTTTATTTTCAAAGACAGTAATTGTAAAGAGAGAATAAAAGTTAAGAGACTGGAGGAATTGAGTCTAAAAGGAAAAATTCACAGTTAAATGTGTCTAGCTCTTATCAGAAATGAGAAAATAAGTTTATAATCTGGAGGAAAGATAAGAGACTATATCAGGGTTAAGACTAGAAGAAGGGGGAAATTTAAGATGACTGTCAGTAAGATCTACTAGACACTGAAATTATTTCCAAAAGGAAATAGTTGAAGCTTGGGGCATTTTAAGACTAGACTGACTACTTAAATTTGTAATGGAACACTCCTACATTGGCAAGGATATGAATCAATTACCTTAATACAGTGGTGTCTAACTTTTTTATGCCCAAGATCACTTTTTGAATTTAAGGGCAACCAAGGATCTGCCCCGCTCCTTTCCCAAGGCCCCGCCACGGTCACTCCATCCTCCCTTTCTTCGTTGCTCGCTCTCCCCAACCCTCACCCCCTTTCACCATGTTGGGGAAGGGGGTTGGGCTTCGGGAGGGGGTGCGGGCTCTGGACTGGGGCCAAGGGGTTCGCAGTGTGAGGATGCTCTGAGCTGAGCCTGAAGCAGGAGATTGGGGTGCAGGAAGGGGTGAGGAGTGCAAGCTCTGGGAGGGTGTATGAGTGCAGGAGGGGGCTCCGGGCTGGGGCAGAGGGGATGTGGGGTGCTGGATCTGGGAGGGGGATCAGGGCTGGGGCAGTGGCTTGGGGTGCAGGAGGGGGTTCGGTGTGCAGGAGGTGGTATGGGGTGCTGGCTCTGGGAGAGGGTCAGGGCTGGGGCTTGCGGTGCACGAGGGGGTTTGGCGTGCAGGGGGATATGGGGTGCTGGCTCTGAGAGGGGGCTCATGGCTGGGGGTTGGGGTGTGGCCTCTCACCGGGCGGCACTTACCACAGGTGGCTCCTGGTTGGCGGCGCAGTGAGGCTAAGGCAGTCTCCCTGCCTGCCTGCCCTGGCCCCACGCTGGTCCCAGAAGGGGCCAATGCGCCTCTGTGGCCCCTGGGAGCAGGGATCAGGGCCACGTGGCTCTCCGCGCTGCCCCTCTCTGCAGGTACCACCCCCAAAGCCCCCATTGGCCACAGTTTACCGTTCCTGGCCAAGGAGAACTGCGGGAGCGGTGCTTGCAGGCATGAGCAGCGCGTGGAGACCCTTAACGGCAGGCCCGCTACACCACCAGAGATCGCAATGGACTGGGAGACTCCCCAGGATCGACCAGTCGATCGTGATTGACGGGTTGGTGATCAATGCCTTAATAGGTCTCTTCCATCTCTGTTTAGTATTCTGTGATACTGGATTTTATGAGCCCTAATTTTCAGTTATTAAAACAAAGTTATAAGACTTATTTTGTATCTTTGTGTTTCTTTATTGTGACTGAATATTTACATTAAAATATTTTAGGAAATATATTTGTTTTCAGTATTTTTGTTTTTAGAAAGCAACTTATTAGACAGATTGACTGATCCACCTGATTCAGTTTGTGTTCTTGGTTTTGAATTGTTGCCCATACAAGAAACTTCTAATTTGAGAAAATATAACAAAATCCAAGTTACTTTTCCTTCTTCAGATTTAGTTTTTCTTTAATCTCAAGGAAAATAGAGAAAATATGTAGAAAAATACTTGTTCTGGTCATTATCAGGTGGAAATCATTCATATACAAAATTTATAATGTTACACTATTATTATTTATATTGAGTAGCATCCAAGATGTGCTGTACAGCCATAGGAAGACACAGTACCTTGCATTAAGAAAAGACAAAAAGAGATGAATTGGGAGAAGGGATATAACATAAAAGCAGATGATGAAGCTGACAGAAGCACATCTTGTTAGATCCAGGGTGTGAGGTGTTTTTTGGGGTGGAGAAGAGATAAGGAGGGGATGAGTTTAATGGAATGAGTGGGAAAAGGAGAGGTGAGAGAATAAAGCGGAGGAGTGGTACCCCCTTATACTTAGATAAGTGCTGCAAGTTTGGAAGGGATATGGTGTATTACCTGAGTGGCTTGCTGGAAGGCAAATTTGGAAGAGACGGGTGAGACTTGGTTCGCTCTGGACTCGTGCCCGCTACGCGATGACTGAAGAAGCATATCAGCTGCCGCTGAAAATGGTGAGAGGAACGCCATGAGCTGGGAGTCCTGGTGCCACAGGTGAAGAACTTGGATCATACAATCCTCACTCTGAAAGCTAGAACCATGCTGGAGAGGACCCTGAAGGATGCCATTTGCTGCCAGTATGTGGAAAACCTGAAGCGGAAGCCGGACCAGGGCAAGGTGTTTGAGGTGACGTGTAAGTGGGATGCCAGCAACCACATCCTCCCCAGAGACAACTTCACCTGATTTGCTGACTGGAGGTTCATCCACAGGGCCTGGCTCAACTGCATACCACTGAATGGAGCCATCCGCCACGGGAATCTGGACAAACGATGTAGGAAGTGCGGCTATGCCAACAAGACACTACCCCATGTCCTGTATAGCTGCAAGCCCCATTCCAGAGCCTGGCAGCTGTGAGACAACGCCATCCAAGATTGCCTGGTCAGAGCCATACCACCACCTGTAGGGAAGGTTGCACTGAACTCCACCATCCCTGGAACCAACAGCCAACTGTGACCGGACATCGTCGTCACCAATGAGGACCGGAAGAAGATCATTAGGGTGGACATCACATTGCCCTTCGAGAACAGGACCCCGGCCTTCCACGATGCCCGAGCTGGAAAGGTGGAGAAATACACCCCGCTGGCTGACACCTTGAGAGCTAGGGGTTACCAGGTTCAGACATGTGCTGATTGGAGCCTTGGGTGCATGGGACCCCAGTAATGAGCGAGTGTTGCAAGAATGTGGAATCGGTCAACGCTATGCTCGGCTGATGTGGCAACTCATGGTGTTGGATGCCATCAGATGGTCGAGGGATATCTACATAGAACACATCACCGGACATCGACAATACCAGGAGGGATGAGCTGGAGTGCTGATGAGAAGCGCAGTAAGGAAGTAACTGATAGATGGTATTTCCTAAGTGGACAACCTACCCTAATTCTCAATTACTGAGGGACAATCTTCACTCATTGACTTATTTTGCTTTCCACAACCAAATTTCTGTACAACTTCTCATGAGTGATGTACCCGAATACTTGGATGCTAATATCTAAACTGTATTCTTAAATTTATTCACCTATATTTGGGTTATTTCTGATTATGTACAATATGTATCATATGACTTTTAAAAACAAACTCTGTATTTGTGGATAATCTAAACACTATATCCAGATGTACAGACATTCTTTCCTCAACCTATGTATTACATAATTTTTTTAACATTAGCTTTAATAAAATTTTTAATTCATACATAGGGAAGTGTTGGAGTCCCTGCTTTAAGGGCAAAACTTGGCTTTAACTATGGATCTGTGACTGACTCCTGCCTAATAATGTGTGAAGATAAAGCAGCAGAGTCATGGTTGTATGTGTAACTGTAATGTTGCTGTTTCCTGGTTGAGGAATGCTTACCATGCAAATATTAATGTTTTTTAGCATACAGTGCTTGAATGTTCTCAGTTGGTTTTGTCAAAAGGGAGAAAAACAGAATAAAGATTTTCCATGCATTACGAGATAGTCTCGAGTATGGCCTACTTCACTGCCCACGTTAAAGAAGTAGCCTTTGCATTGTTCACTTTCACCATTCTTCCTGTGGATCCCACCTTACTCTATGTATAGTTAATCAATTTTTCTGTATACAGCTAAGGTAGTCGCACACTTTGCTCTAAATCTTGCTAAAAAGGCATATGAGTTGTACTATACATGTGAAGTTTTTTTTCCAAAAGTTCCTAGTTGAGTAAAATCAAAACCAATTCTCAATGGACTTTCTTCTGAAAGAGGGCTTTTGCCATGCCAAATTGCAACTTTCTACCTCTGATTTTGTTAAATATAGTGTTGAAACAGTCATATGATTTTTAATAATGGAGAAAAATGAGTATTCACTATCCTCGTACTCAAATAGCTGAGCCATTATCCAAATGTTTAAAAAAATCACTTTCAGGTAAAGATGAAAGGTAAAAATTTCGAAATTACAAGTAACTGAAACAGGAGGTTAAGGCTGCATGAGCGCTTCTGCTTTAACTATAGTGGTTGCAGTAGTTGCCTCTATAATAAATAAATCTAAAACCTCTAAAAATACAGGTAGAAAAGATGTTAAGTGTCATTGAGTTGTCAGCATTTACAGATTTGTATTTCCACTCTGTTATTAAACACACATTTAATATTCAGAGATTAGGGGCTGGTTAGACACATTTGGCAGGAAAATTGGTAAGTGAATATTTTTTAGTTTAAAATTAAATAATATGTCTGTTTAATTACTATTGTGGAAAAGGACTGTTGCATTGATTATATAGCAGACCAGCTGTGATCTCATAGTAAATTGAAGATTAAATCTTAATTTATCTCTATCATGTATTTAGGTGGCTATATTTAGGTTAACAAGGTTATTGTGCATGCATTTTTTCATTCTATTGAAGTTCATTGAAAACAACAGAATCCATAAACAAAAGTTTTAAAAAATGGTTAAACTTGTTAGAAAGTCTTGTTGAATGAAAAGGTCTTTTGAGACTAATTATAGGCATTAAATAAGGTCTTGATAGTTGCTGTTGGAGAGGATGTTAAGACAATGAATGGTACATTGTATCCGTGATAAATGCTCAGATTTACAAGGGGAGTCAACAAAGAGAAAACGGTACTGGTTTTATTTGTTCTTATAGTCTTTACAGGGCTACAGTGAGGGCCATATGCATGTACCCAGACAATCTCTGAAAAGTCTGAGGGTACGTCTACACTTACCTCCGGGTCCGACGGCAGGCAATCGATGTTCTGGGATCGATCCCGGAAGTGCTCGCCGTCGACGCCGGTACTCCAGCTCGGCGAGAGGAGTATGCGGCATCGACGGGGGAGCCTGCCTGCAGCGTCTGGACCCGCGGTAAGTTCGGACTAAGGTACTTCGAATTCAGCTACGTTATTAACATAGCTGAATTTGCGTACCTTAGTCCGAAGTGGGGGGGTAGTGTGGACCAGGCCTAAGTGTAATAAAACTGTCAGAGGTTCAGAGTAATACAGAATATCAACTACTTCAGAGGGAATGCTGATTTGTAGACCACTTAAACTACATCTATACTATTGTCAAAGTGGACTACTCTGTCGGTTAAGTTATAAGTGAAATGAGTGGTTAAATTATAGAGAAAATGAAAACTGTAATTATTAAAAAAAAAAAAAAAAAGTCTTCAGTAACTTACCAAAGTTTGGTGAATAAAATCAGTTTTAAAGTTTTGAGAATTTTTGAAACTGTTAATATTAAGACTAAATTGAATCTTTTTTTAATGTTTATGGAAAAATGATTTAGCCACAGAGAGTATAAAGAGTGAAAATACACATTATCCAATATTAATACAATATTAATATTTAAAAAGTTCCTTTAAGAGTTCTGGTGAAAATTGGTCTGTTTTACAGACGGGGTAATTAAGGTGCAGGGAAAATGAAGTAGACTTTTACAGTGAAAGTGACTGTAAAGTTAATGTCCTGGGGTCCTTGTTTATATCTCAGTGACTCAGTACTGAATGTATTTAGCTTCCCATTACCAATCCTGTTAACTCATCTTGAGCTCATAATGGAACTGGGGTCTTTTCATAGAATCATAGGAATGTAGGATTTAAAGGGACCTCAAGAGGTCATCTAGTCCAGCCCCCCATGCTGAGGCAGGACAACCTATACCTAGATCAAACTTCATAGGTGTTTGTCCAGCGCCTTCTTAAAAGCCTCCTATGATGGGGGTTCTGCAGCCTCCCTTGGTAGGCTATTCCAGTGTTTAACTGTCCTTATAATTCAAAAGCTTTTTTCTAATATCTAACCTAAATCTCCCTTGTTGTAGATTAAGCCAATTACTTTTTGTCCTACCTTCAGTGGACATGGAGAACAATTGATCACTGTCCTCTTTATAACAGCTCTGAATATATTTGAAGATTATCAGGTCCCCTCTGTCTTCTTTTCTCAAGACTAAACATGCGTGGTTTCTCCTAACCCTTCCTCATTTTCTAAACCTTTTATTATTTGTGTTGCTCTCATCTGGACTCTTGCTAGTTAGTATACGTCTTTCTTAAAGTGTGTTGCCCAAAACTGGATGTGTTACTCCAGCTGAAACCTCACCGGTGCAGAGTAGAGCAGAACATTTACCTCCTGTGTCTTACTTACATATTCTGTTAATACACCCCAGAATTATATTAGCTTTTTTGCAACTGCATCATATGGTTGACTCAAAATCCACTATAACCCCAAGATCTTTGCACTAATACTACAGCCTACCCAGTTATTCCTCATTTTGTATTTGTGCATTTGATTTTCTTTAGTAAGCGCAGTACTTTGTATTGTCTTTAATGAATTTCATGTTGTTGATTTCAGACCAATTCTCCATTTTATTAGGCCCTTTTGAATTCTAATCCTGCCCTCCAAAGTGCTTTCCTTCTTATGTAGTACCAGTAATAATTATTTTACAGACCAAATGAGGCCTTCATTTAACTTGGGCAGTGGTCTTCAGATCATGCCCTCAGTGACATATCTGTAACTTTATTACCTTCAGTGGATTTGCACAGGTGTAAATAACTTAATTTACTTTACAATAAGTCAACTACAATGCTTATGGGCTTGCTATGAGCAGGAGAAAACAATATAGATCTAGCTATCATTCTTCTAATTTGTCAATATAGTATTTATTATTGGTATTCAGTAATATCACTCAAATTAGTCCTCCTATCTTTTAATGTTTAGGAGTTGTACCAGGATTTTTTTTTTTTAAATAAACTAAGGTGAATATGGTCCTTTCACACCTCTGGAGAAACAGGGTATAAATGTTCTTGGCCTACAATTCTGACCCATTTTTAATCTTTATTCTAATGTGTGGAAATTAATTACATATTCATCTCCTCCCCAGCAGTTAACCCCCTTAATTTTTCAGCCTTATTTTCCCTCAGAAGTCTTTTCTTTTTAAGAATCCCAAAAAGGAGTGATGGGTGGAATAGTCCATCTCCTCCTTATTTTATTCACCAATTAGGCCTAATTTCCAACATACCACTTTGGTCCATTGATTTTCAGTCCCACACCTTTCTTGTTTACCAGGATGATCTTAACACAGTCCTTGAGTTGTATCAACAGGCCTTTTTGTCTGGACTAATTCAGTCTGTCTCCCTGTTGCATCTTTTCCCATCAACCTTTGCTATAGATAGGCTTTCATTCACTTTTTACAGTTGAGCTCACAATTAGTGTAAATTTGTAGGCAGGCTTTGGAGCTGTGCTCCGGCTCTGTTCCAGCTCCAGGCAAAAAGCTGCAGCTCCACTGCTCCGGAGCTGCTCTGCGCTCCAGCTCCAGGCTCTGCTCCAAAGCCCTGTTAGTAGGCCCAATGACTACAACATAATATACACTGCACCCTTTACTCTGCCTCCTTTTCACCCTTCTGCACATCCTCCTTTACCAGATTCTCTCTCTTTCTCCCCCCGCCCCCAACAATAGTAGTTGTGGTGTTTGATGTAGTGGGTGGTTATGTTGGCAGCGTGTAATTTGGTTAAATTGTTTGCAGAAGCTTTTAAAAGGTTATGAAAGGCTAACCTCTATATGGGGGCAGAGTTAAGGTTGCAGGGTATGAATTGTGGTGTATGGTAGTTTTAGTAATGGTAAGGTGTGTGCTTTTCGGTGGAGGAATAAATGTATACTGTTAGGTGGCTTAACATTCCATGTCCTAGTTCTTGTGGGTTAGTGAGGTATAGTTTGTGTGCATGCACAGCAACCCTAACTGTTTCACAATTAATTTTTTTATATTAATTTCCTTGTTTTTAACTATTAATGGGGTTTTGTGTTGAGAACAGGATATATGAGGGGGAAGGTGTAGCAATGCAGCAACTGACTATATATCTGTCATCTGGGTACTAATCCTTCTCTTTTATAAGATAAAATCTGAAAGAAATCTGTAGCTTCTGATGGCGAAGGTTTTTATGGGAGTCTGGCTTCCATCAATTAGGCTTACATGTGCCTGGCTCCTATCATCTGAACACATTTGTATGCACTATACATAAACTTTCAATTCTAATATGAATAGTAGCTGAAATGACCCAAATCCAACATTTAACAAAACCCAACAATCAACTGCACCTGATGTATTGAGGTTACACTTTTTACCAGGTTTTGTGTAGGGTTTGAACAATGAAAAGGACTGCCAATGAAAAATTTTGTCCAAAGCCAAAATTCAGATTTACCATTATTTTTGTGTGTGCCGAGAACAAAACAAAAAGTACATACAAATTCAAAAGGTATAAAAACTAACCCTGTGTGATATTTCACGTCAGTTGACTATTTACTTTTCGAGAAAAACAGGAATTCATGCCTCTTATAGAATGCACCCCTAGCTGTAGAGTCATTTCAAGGTGTCTTCATAATACTTAATTATTAAATAATGCTTTTCATCTGTAGCTGTCAAAGTATTTTACAAAAGGAGGACAAATATCATTGTCCTTTTTGCATTCGGGGAAAAATAAGTCAGAAAGAGGTGATGTGAATGATGCAAGGTCATATAGCTTGACAGTGGAAGAGCTAGGAATAGACCCCAAGTCTTTAGTCCCAATCTAATACCCTGTCTACTAGACCAGTGGTTACCAAACTTTTTCATGCTGCAACCCCCTTTTGGCTCATCTCTGTTAACGTGATCCCCCAGGGGCAGTGCACCAATTCAGACTTCTTGTGTGTGTGGAGGGGGAAGATTGTTTTCAGCCCTGCTTCGCCCCTACCCAGTCCAACACCCAATTCTGCTTTCCCCACCTACCCAGGGTCCCCAGGAGGGAGTTGCCATCACATCTCAGAGCAGGCAGGGCACACAGACCAGGCACCACCTGCCCCAGCAGCAGTGGCAGTACAGTCTCCCCCTCCCCCTGTGCTGCTGGGTTGAGAGGGCTGGTCACTGCCACCCCTTGGATTCTCCTGCCAGTGGCAGGGACCAGCCTTTCCACAGCTGGCTTTGTGCACGTCCACTCCCCTTCTACCCAGTCTGGGATGGAACCTTGAACAAACTCCCCACTTCCCACCTGTGTGTAAATGACTCCTTTGGCCCCTGCCTCCCTCTCGCTCCCTGCTCCTTACTCCTCCCTGCTGGCTCAAGGCTTCTGGTGAGAGGTACTACTGCAGGTTCTGGCAGAAGGGCCTGGACTGTACTGGAAGGGACCTCAAGAGGTCATCTAGTCCAGTCCCCTGCATTCATGGCAGGACCAAGTAGTATCTAGACCAGTAGTTCTCAAACTTTTGTACTGGTGACCCCTTTCACATAGCAAGCCTCTGAATGCGACCATCCTTATACATTAAAAACACTTTTTATATATTTAACACCATTATAAATGCTGGATGCAAAGCGGCGTTTGGGGTGGAGGCTGACAGCTTGCGACCCCCCATGTAATAACCTCGCGACCCCCTGAGGGGTCCCGACCCCCAGTTTGAGAACCCCTGATCTAGACCATCTCTGACAAGTGTTTGTCTAATCTGCTCTTGAAAATCTCCAAAGATGGAGATTCCACAACCTCCCTAGGGAATTTATTTTAGTGTTAAACTATCCTGACAGGAAGTTTTTCCTAATGTCCAACCTAAACCACCCTTGCTGCAATTTAAGCCCATTGCTTCTTGTCCTACTTGAAAACTGTTATCATGTACCCTCTTAGTCTTCTCTTCTCCGGACTAAACCCAATTTTTTCAATCTTCCCTCACAGGTCATGTTTTCTAGACCTTAAATCATTTTTATAGTTCTTCTCTGGACTTTCTCCAATTTGTCCGCATCTTTTCTGAAATGTGGCGCCCAGAACTGGACACAATACTCCAGTTGAGGCCTAATCAGCATGGAGTAGAGCGGAAGAATTACTACTTGTGTTTTGCTTACAACACTCCTGCTAATACATCCCAGAATGATGTTTGCTTTTTTTGCAACAGTGTTACATAGTTGACTCATATGTAGCTTGTGATCCACTATGACCCCCAGATGCCTTTCCACAGTACTCCTTCCTAGGCAGTCATTTCCAATTTTGTGTATGTGCAACTGATTGGAGTACTTTGCTTTTGTCCTTATTGAATTTCATCCTATTTACTTCAGACCATTTCTCCAGTTAGTTCAAATCATTTTGAATTTTAATCCTATCCTCCAAAGCGCTTGCATCTCCTCCCAGCTTGGTATTGTCTGTAAACTTTATAAGTGTACTCTCTATGCCATTTTCTGAATCATTGACGAAGATACTGAACAGAACCGGACCCAGAACTGTTCCCTGCAGGACCCCACTGGATATGCTCTTCCAGCTTGACTGTGAACAACTGATAACTACTTTATGGGAACGATTTTCCCACCAGTTATGCACCTACCTCATAGTAGCTCCATCTAGGTTGTATTTCCCTAGTTTGTTTATGAGAAGGTCATGTGAGACCGTTTCAAAAGCCTTACTAAAGTCAACATATACCACATCTACCGCTTCCCCCACTATCCGCAAGGCTTGTTACCCTGTCAAAGAAAGTTATTCGGTTGGTTTGACATTTGTTCTTGACAAATTCATGCTGACTGTTTCTTATCACCTTATTATCTTGTAGGTATTTGCAAATTGATTGCTTAATTTTTTGCTCCATGCTCACTCCAGATCCTGTCTCCCCTATTTCGCTCCTTATCCCTTGTCCCAGCTGGCTCGACATCACGAGACACCCTTGGAGGTCATGATCCATAGTTTGGGGGAAACTGCACTAGACTGTTTCCTGCTGACCTTTCCGTTATGGGTTGTGTGTCCTGTTGTTCCTTTCAGTACTGGTCAGGGGGCCAGTCATCCAGGTGAAAGATCAGTTTTTTCCATGTGCTAAACATATTTTGACAACAGCTCCTTTAAAACTGCATACACAAAACATGAGCTTAAAAAGCCTTCGTTTTAGGTAGGCTGGAGGATGGTGGGTGCTGATTATATAATACAAAACCATATTACTGTAATTAAATATATGCAACAGGGAAGCCTTAGGTTTTATCTGCAATTATTCTTAAATTCTTAAGGCAAAAAG
This sequence comes from Emys orbicularis, assembly GCF_028017835.1. Classification (NCBI taxonomy): domain Eukaryota; kingdom Metazoa; phylum Chordata; order Testudines; family Emydidae; genus Emys; species Emys orbicularis. The sequence continues at coordinate 71,402,997 of NC_088685.1, read as the reverse complement.
AAAACTAGGAACTGTGAAACCCTTAAAGTTGGAATGGCCTGAGTAACTTATAAATTCAGCAGGATTAGATATGGTTTTGGGTGTACTGACTTTCTGGCCCTGGCGGTTTCTCTGTTACTGGTGAGTTTTTGTCAACTCTGTTAAGGAGCCTGTGGGTTTCTTGTAAATTAAAGGTTTCAGAGTAGCAGCCGTGTTAGTCTGTATCCGCAAAAAGAACAGGAGTACTTGTGGCACCTTAGAGACTAACAAATTTATTAGAGCATGCTCTAATAAATTTGTTAGTCTCTAAGGTGCCACAAGTACTCCTGTTCTTTTTGTAAATTAAAGTATTTTAATTGCCCAGCTTTCCAAAGACACGAGTTCACATTCAGAATAGATGTATACACCAAATTTGGAGGTTTTAGAACAAGCTGTTGTTGAAATGATTATCCTAAAAACTTCATAAAATGGAAAAGTGGAAAACCTTTTTTTAAAACACATTTTTCATATTTCAAATATTCTTTGTCCTGTTTGTCTCAGACTTGCCTCAGATTTTCCTCAGATTGTCCTCTGGCTGTATATCACTGTATGAAAGAAGTAGTTATGGAAGAAGTTTGGGGGGAAGAGTAGGCAAGGACGCAGGAACAGAAAGCAAGTTATAATTTAATTCCTTACTGAGTTGTCATCTTGCTTCATAATTTGTTTTTAATATACATGTTCCTACTTAGTACACAATACTTGATCATTTTAGGGGGAAAGGCTCATAATTTTTGTATATGATAGTATAAGAATGGAAAACATGATAAAAATGGTTGCTCTGCTTTTATTTATTGAAACATCAAGAGAACATATGTATGAAATTGTTGAGTTCTGTCAAAAATGCTGCTTTTAAACATCGTAATTTATATGAAACAAGCACAGAAATAGTTTCCTTACCTTATCAAATCTTTTTTAAAACTTTCCCTTTATTTTTGTAGTAGTTTACATTTAACACAGTACTGTATAGTATTTGGGTATTTTTGGTCTCTGCTTCCTGATTGTGTACTTCCAGTTCCAATTGAGGTGTGTGGTTGACCGGTCAGATTGTAACTCTGGTATTTGTAACTCTGAGATTCTACTGTATAATAAAAACAGAACAAAGCATCTGGCAGTAACTGTCAGAGATCCAGTCTGTGAATTTGATAATTGTTTTCCTCTAACATTATGATAAAAATTCAAAAGGATGTAGAATAAAATAGGTGATAGTTCTTAGGGTATGTCTACACTACGAGGGTAGTTCGATTTCTCTTAAATCGAAAATGTAGAATCGATATTGCAAAGTCGAACGTGTGTGTCCACACTAAGGACAGTAATTCAACTTTGTGAGTCCACACTAACGGGGAAAGCGTCGACATTGGAAGCGGTGCACTGTGGGCAGCTATCCCACAGTTCCTGCAGTCCCCGCTGCCCATTGGAATTCTGGGTCGAGCCGCCAATGCCTTCTGGGTAAAAAAAAAAGGGTCGAGGGTGCTTTTGGGTACTTGTCGTCATCCGTCCGTCACTACCGCCCTCCCTCCCTCCCTGAAAGCGCCGGCGGGAAATCAGTTTGCGCACTTTTCCGGTCAGTGACAGCGCGGACGCCACAGCACTGCGAGCATGGATCCCGCTGCGACCATCGCTGCAGTTGTGGCCCTTGTCAACACCTCGCAGGTTATCATCCACCTTTCCCAGAGGCAGATGCAGATAAACCAGGCGAGGAGGCTACGGCACCGCGGTGAGGGCCTGAAGTCTGAGAGTAGCACAGGCCTGTCAGAAAGCACGGGACCCAGCGCCGAGGACATCACGGCAACAATGGGTCATGTGGATGTTGTGGAACGGCGATTCTGGGCACGGGAAACAAGCACGGACTGGTGGGACCGCATAGTGCTGCAGGTCTGGGATGAATCCCAGTGGCTGCGAAACTTTCGCATGCGGAAGGGGACTTTCCTTGAACTTCGTGAGTTGCTGTCCCCTGCCCTGAAGCGCAATGACACCCGGATGCGAGCAGCCCTGACTGTCCAGAAGCGAGTGGCCATAGCCCTCTGGAAGCTTGCAACGCCGGACAGCTACCGGTCTGTCGCGAACCAGTTTGGCGTGGGCAAATCTACCGTGGGGGTTGTTGTGATGCAAGTAGCCAACGCAGTCGTTAAGGTACTGCTCTCAAATGTAGTGACCCTGGGAAACGTGGAGGTCATCATAGATGGCTTCGCCGCAATAGGATTCCCAAACTGCGGTGGGGCTATAGATGGAACTCACATCCCTATCCTGGGACCGGAGCACCAGGCCAGCCAGTACATTAACAGAAAGGGCTACTTTTCAATGGTGCTGCAAGCACTGGTGGACCATCGGGGACGTTTTACAAACATCAACGTCGGATGGCCGGGCAAGGTTCATGACGCTCGCGTCTTCAGGAACTCTGGTCTGTTTAGACGGCTGCAGGAAGGTATTTACTTCCCGGACCACAAAATAACTCTTGGGGATGTGGAGATGCCTACAGTGATCCTTGGGGACCCAGCGTACCCGCTAATGCCCTGGCTCATGAAGCCCTACACTAGCGCCCTGGACACTGAAAAAGAACTGTTCAACTACCGGCTGAGCAAGTGCAGAATGGTGGTGGAGTGTGCTTTTGGCCATCTCAAGGGGAGATGGAGAAGCTTACTGACTCGCTGTGATCTCAGCGAAACCAATATCCCCATTGTTATAGCAGCTTGCTGTGTGCTCCACAATCTCTGTGAGAGCAAGGGGGAGACCTTTATGGCGGGGTGGGAGGTTGAGGCAAATAGCCTGGCATCTGATTACGCCCAGCCAGACAGCCGGGCGATTAGAAGAGCCCAGCAGGACGCGCTGTGCATCCGGGAGGCTTTGAAAGCTAGGTTCCACAGTGAGCAGGGTAACCAGTGACTTTTCAGTTTGTGTACAGAGAAGCTGAACCTGCCCCCGTTTCTTTACCCAGTTAATGTTGACTATCCTCTCCAGTTACAGACCCCCTCCACCCCCTTCCAAAAAAATAAAATCAGTTTTATTTTGTTAATGAACACTGTTGTCTTTATTACTGTTTTCGCGGGAATGTTTGAAACCTGGGACGCAGACTGTGGTGGGGAGCGGGTGTAGTGTACTGATGCAAATGATCCTTCTAAACTACAGGAATGACAGGATTCGCAGTGGCGGACTGGTTGTTTCAACGGAGCCTGCCAGCCCTCCTGAGCGGGACTGCGTGTATGTGGGGGCTATGTGACTTTATGGCAGGGGGAGGAGGGTTACAGATCCCCTGCTGCGTGGCTCTGTGATCCAGGACAAGGACCGCTGCATAAGATTTGTAACTGCCCTCCCCCGCAACAAAGTCACAGTGCAAACCCCCCCCCCCCACGCACAGAACATGAAAACCACCTCCCAGACTGACCAGGGTAACTAGTCACAGCACTGTGTATGTGCCCTGCTGCTGGACCTGCCCCCGCCTCTGTACCCTACTAAAGGTGACTGTCCTGTCCAATTACCAAGCCCCTTCCCCCCTTTCAGACAGACTCTCCCTCAAAAGAACATGACTGAAACAGTAATGAACAGAAACGTATTTTTTATTAACAACCACACATGAAACTGGGGGGTGAAACTTGGACGGGGGCTTGGGTGAGGCGGGCAGGAAAGGACTTTTCAAATTTTGGGGAATGACAGCCTTCTGGTGCTTGAGCAGTCTGCAGGGGTGGAATGAGAGTTTTCACGGACTCTGCCGCCCCTCCTTCTTTGGACTTTGGGCGAGGGGGGTATGGGACTTGGTGGCGGGGGAGTGCGGTTACTGATAGACTGCAGCGGGGCTCTGTCCTCCTGCCTCCGTTCCTGCAGAACATCAACAAGGCGCCGGAGAGTGTCCGTTTGCTCCCTGAGAAGTCCAAGCAGCGTTTGAGTCGCCTGCTGGTCTTCCTGCCGCCACCTCTTCTCACGTTCCATGTGTGTCCGGTGCATTTGGGACAAATTCTCCCTCCAATGGTTCTGCTGTGCTGCCTGGGCTCGGGAGCAGCCCATTAGTTCTGAGAACATGTCCTCTCGCGTCTTCTTCTTCCTCCGCCTAATGTGCGCTAGCCTCTGGGAGTGTGATGCCAGGCTGGGTTGGGAGACAGTCGCAGATGTGGCTGTGGGAATGAGAAAAAGGTAGTGAATTCCTCCGAAACATAAATGTAGTTGTGAACAAAGAACATAGTCTTCCTCTGTGAACAAGACCATGCACCGCACCTATCACATGCGCACTCAGGACAAGGTCGAATTTTCGGACCTCGCCTTCAGTGCCTGGGGTTTTGCACTGCCGATCTGGGAAGCGTGGCAGGACACCGTAATCTCTGTAGCAGGCAAACATGGTAAGCCGTAGACTTGTGGCTGCTTAAAACTTTAGTAGTACCACTGGCCTCCTTTCACATTGAAAGCAATGCCAGTCTCTGCTGCCAGCAATCGGCCAAGCATGAACTCTGGCCCTGTCCCACCCCCTCGCGGATGTCCCAGGGAAAGATCCCTGTATGCTGCCCCTCTCCCGCCTCCACCGCGTGGCTGTAAACCAGCGGTTACAGTTCTGTAAAGGAACTTGCAAGCAGTCCCAATACTAACAGTCCCCTACCTAATTCAAAGCAGGTCATCATGAGCGACATCGCTATCATGAGGATCTCGGACAGCGAGAAGGAAAGGATGCTTCGGGAAAGCCTGCAAAGACCAGGGCCCTATGCCGCCATGCTGTGCAAGGCAATGATCCCGGAGTACTTGCTTGTCTCCTGGCGCGGGAACGTCTCCTACTTCGGAGGACCCAGTAAGGCCGCTCTCCCCAGGAACCTGATGAACAGGCTTTCCCATTACCTGCAGGAGAGCTTCGTCGAGATGTCCGTGGAGGATTATTGCTCTATCCCCGGACATATAGACCGGATTTTCATATAGCTGCAGTGGCAGGGACTAAAGAGTGGAGTAACTTGGGCAGCAGAATCATGCACAACCGGACACTGTTAGATTTTTTTTAAATAGTTGGAACTGAATACTTAAGCGCCCAGGGTAAAGAAATCATGAAGCACACATTGTTCTTATTCTTAATATTCCAGTTTTGTTAAAAATAAATGTTTAGATGTTTAAAGCACTTACCGCTTGATCCTTCCCCTGAATCTGTGTCCGGGTTACATGCTGGGGAGGGTTGGTAGGGGATCTCTGTAACGGTGATGAAGAGCTCCTGGCTGTCGGGGAAATCAGCTTGGTAAGCGCTGTCGACTGCCTCGTCCTCCTCATCTCCTTCCTCATCTTCCCCGTCCGCTACCATGTCCGAGGAAGCGGCGGTGGACAATATCCCATCCTCAGAGTCCACGGTCAGTGGTGGGGTAGTGGTGGCGGCCGCACCTAGGATGGAATGCAGTGCCTTGTAGAAATGTGTGGGGCAGGGCTCCGGAGCGTCCGTTTGCCTCTTTGGTCTTCTGGTAGCCTTGTCTCAGCTCCTTGATTTTCACGCGGCACTGCGTTGCATCCCGGCTGTATCCTCTCTCTGCCATGGCTTTAGAGATCTTCTCATAGATCTTTGCGTTCCGTCTTTTGGAGCGCAGCTCGGAAAGCACGGACTCCTTGCCCCACACAGCAGTGAGATCCAAGACTTCCCGATCAGTCCATGCTGGGGCCCTCTTTCTATTCTGAGATTGCACGGCCATCTCTGCTGGAGAGCTCTGCATCGTTGCCAGTGCTGCTGAGCTCGCCACGATGTCCAAACAGGAAATGAGATTCAAACTGCCCAGATAGGAAAAGGAATTCAAATTTTCCCGGGGCTTTTCCCGTGTGGCTGGTCAGAGCATCCGAGCTCGGACTGCTGTCCAGAGCGTCAACAGAGTGGTGCACTGTGGGATAGCTCCCGGAGCTATTAGCGTCGATTTCCATCCACACCAAGCCTAATTCGATATGGCCATGTCGAATTTAGCGCTACTCCCCTCGTTGGGGAGGAGTACAGAAGTCGAATTTAAGAGGCCTCTATGTCGAACTAAATAGCCTCTTGGTGTGGACGGGTGCAGGGTTAATTCGATGTAACGGCGCTAAATTCGACATAAACGCCTAGTGTAGACCAGGCCTTAGACTGTTCATGTCAAAGAAGGATTTCAATAAAAAATTACTTGGGTCTGGATGATGATGATGATAGGGGTCTGTTATTTGTGTTGCAGTGTGTGCATCAGAATTTATTTTGCAGCATTGTTTTTAAGAGTGTGGATTTGAAAACTAAACATTGAATTTTCATTTGCTATAGGGTATTAATATCTACCCATTTGGCTTCTACGAGCATGGTCTCTGGATAGCACTACAGTCCCTTTTGGGGAATCAGACTTGTGTGTCGTGAATAGACAATAGTGAGTTGCAGTAAACAGTTTCCTTCCTTGCTTGTTTTAAATGTAAGACTGATATGTGTGCATCCATAGATTCTGAATGACAGATCAGTTAAAGTTGAAAAGGTAAACAAATAACAATTCAGAGCAGCCAAAATCTCTGCTACTGTTTTCAACTTATAAGATCATTTTTATAACAGATTTGACCACTGTCATGCAGAATAAACAGAGCAAGTGGTTCTTATCCTACTTGCTCTTTAAAATAGAATATGAAGAATTTTGTAACAGTTTTGATTACATAATTGCTTTTGACTAAATAGCAAAGTGAACCTGTCAAGTAATGGTTGATATGTAGAGATAGGATATTATTTTTTGTCATGTTTATGATTTGGCAACTTTTTCAAAATGTTTGTCTGATCAAAAGGTGCAAGTGTTCTGACAAGCAGAAGGCTATGGTGTGAGGTATTTCATTTTTAATGGCCCTGAATTTAATTTTTCTGAAACACACTAAAGGATTTTGAAAACTGACCTTCAGAATCTAGAAAACTTCAGTTTGTGCCTTTCTTTTTTGTTTCTATGCCCTGTATAGGAAAGGCCAGGAAAAATATTTTCATAGTTTTAAAAAGAGAAACTTTAAAAATATCAAGAACAGTAAATCTTGTCATTTGTTTTTGCTTGAGGTCTCCTTAGGACCACAGAACTTGAGAAGCTGCTAATGGAAGAGTCAGGATTAGTGAAACTTCAACAAAGATCTTTTCTGACAACTGTTTGGAAGGTGTTTGCATGACATGTGTTAATCACATGAAACAAAAAAGAATTGTAAGCAGCCCAATTAAGTTTCTTGCCCTCTCAGCTGCTTATTTTCATTTTATTGGTACTTCTGCTATCATAATTCTACCAGTTCTCCAGTTGTCCTTAGTCTTCAACAAGTTTAAAAATATTTTACCAACATTTTGTTTACCAAAGTGTGGCGGTAGTTTGAAGATCTCTAGCCAACTCTGAAACACACAGGTTGAAACCAGAATTTCATGAAAGGGAAATTTTCAGCATTGGCAGACAGGGCTGTCCCTAGGGATCCCGGGCAGCACGGGGCCAGCATCCCAGAGCCCCTGGACTTCCAAGAGCTAAGCAGATCAAAGCAAGCATATCTATCACACGGAGGAGATTTAAACTTCAAGACTTCTTATAAGAAATGGAAAGGGAAGTGGATATCTTTTGCTAATTTTAAAATTAAAGAGGCAGCTAGTATTGTTTTTAAAATTATTATGAAGAACAAGTTTAAGCTTTGTTGTAACATGCGTTGTTTGCCTGGACTGCTTGTGGATCTAAAATAAAGTTCTACACATTTTATTTTTAATGGTTAAAAGATTCAGTAAGAATGGTGATGGAGTTATCGATACCAGTTCCTTCTGACATTTAATTAACAGATTCTGATAAAAGCCTACTGCCATCAGACCCTGAAGTTACTGCAGATGATTCTTGGAAACAAAAATTTTAACTGATTTTTTTTTTTCAAAAGTTTTATACAATCTTCTTTTGGTACCACATAATCCTGAGGATGATTTAAGTGTAGTTTTTAAAATGTTAGCTCTTTTGAAGCATTAGACCATGTTTCCGAAACCCTTCATTATTTGGGAGAAAAAAAATTGACAATGGCAACATACAATCAAATTAATAATGAATATCAAACTCTGGGAAGTTTTCCATTTGGAGGATATATAAGAAATAAAAATGATAAATTGGAAAATAGAATTTGTGTAGCAAATAATATTTCATTTTTTCTTAAAAATGAAACATAATGTTAGAACTAGCTTTGTAACTAACGTGGTTAAAGACTGGCTCATATCTGCATATTTTCACTTCTGAAGAGTTGATATCTAGTTACTCAGACTGTTGAATTAGCTGAGCATTTCTAATTACTCTTATTTGTAGAATACCTCTTGGGGAGCCATCAGCTCTTTGTTGCACTGAGACCATCTTCGTTTTTTTCCCTGGAGGGTGTATGTATTCCCTCAATTTTCACCCCCACTCACCAGCATCTACTTTAGTTCCTTCATGGAAAAATAAACTGAAACCTTTCTGTATATTATTGGATACTTTATCTACAATTGTTCTGGGACAGAATTACCCTGCTTCTCTTATCAGTTCCAGTATGTAGCCTAAGCCAAAATTATTCATAAGATACGGCATCATACAAATACAGGCATCATCTGCACAGAGTACACAGCATATTTATAAAAACATTATCGCTGTCAGGACTTGTTTAAGGTTCCTATTTAGTTTCAGTCTTTCTGTTTTTCCAGTTCGTGCATGCAGCCATGTTTCCCACCAAACCCATTCAAGTCTATTAAGGAAACATTATTGCATAAACAGAACGTTAAGTCAACTTTTGTTATAGCTGATTTACAGACTAGGAAGACAAAAGATTATGAATGAAAGGTAGTTTAACAGGCCAGTGTTGTAAAATTTTTCCAGAGAAGACAAAACCAGAATTGGTCCTTTGCAATATTTTTACAATTTATAATCTTAAGTATTCAAAAATATTGCAGGAGGAATTATAACAGACAGTAGAACAAGAAGAGTGAAGTAAGACACAATATAGAAATTAATAATATGCAGTCAGGCTAATGATAAAGCATGTTGCTCTACAGTGGAGTAGAATCATAGATCATTAGGGTTGGAAGGGACCTCAGGAGATCATCTAGTCCAACCCCCTGCTCAAAGCAAGATCAATCCCCAACTAAATCCCCAAATGGCCCCCTCAAGGATTGAACTCACAACTCTGGGTTTAGCAGGCCAATGCTCAAACCACTGAGCTATCCCTATAAGCCTGTTATAAGACAGGGCTCCTATGTTTCATCAAGGAGTATCAGATGTGAAACAGCATGAAGATATTTAAGAAGCCAACTCTGAGCTCCTCCTACACAAGCATTCAGGTCTTGAACAGTCCAGGCAAACAACATGTTTGCTTACCACGGCAGGTTTGCTTATTCACTAGACCAGCGGTCGGGGTCACCAGTGTTGTCAGATGCTACCGGTGTGGTGCTCTGCTTTCTCCTATGTTGATATCACTTGGCTGCGTGCGTCTGTTCCCTCTGTGTGCTGCCCCAGCTTTGCGCAAATAGCTGACACAGCAGACCCGAAGAGAACCCCCAATAACCACAGAGTCTAGTAAGATGCAAAGTCACGTCGACTAGGTTTATTGCGACCTTGGACACAATTGCAGTTCCCCGTAGATTACTTAGTCTACCGGGCATACTACTAATAGATGCCTCTTGGCAAGGACCCGGCTCAGTGGCGGGACTTTCCACTGCCCCCGTGGCCGGACAAAGATATCCACTCAGGGATGCATTCTTATACACAGATACAAACAAGTTACACATCACTCCTGACGTATTGAGGTGCAACCCCTCTACGCAGCAAGGTACAGCCCCTCTACGTAGTAAGGTGCCGCCTCTCACCTTGTACATGTTGGTTCGATCAAAACAACTCTATCCATCACTTTACCCTTTTGCCCCTGTCATTGGGATGGGTCGGCCTGTTCCATGTTATCTGTGGAATGTTGCAGTATAGTGTATGTTCTGATATCTGGTGTCCAGTACCTGTTAGGTATGTCTCTTTTTGCAGCATCAGCCCTTTCCTTGCCAGCTTCTGTGAGCAGGGCCTGCCTCTGGCTCACAGCTTAACTTTGCTTTATGTTAACAAAGTCTTGACCATTACTTTAGTTCAGGCCTTAGGCCTCATACCAGGCCTCTGATACCAAGGTTTATATCTCAGGGCCTCCTCTTACTACACAACACATGTTACAACAAAGCTTAAACTTGTTCTTCATAATAATTTTAAAAACAATACTAGCTGCCTCTTTAATTTTAAAAATAGCAAAAAATATCCACTTCCCTTTCCATTTCTTATAAGAAGTCTTGAAGTTTAAATCTCCTCCTTGTGATAGATATGCTTGCTTTGATCTGCTTAGCTCTTGGAAGTCCAGGGGCTCTGGGCTGCTGGCCCCGTGCTGCCCGGGGTCCCTAGGGACAGCCCTGTCTGCCATTAGGGAATTTTTTTCCGAGAACCCCCTGTAACATTTCACGAACGCCCAGGGGTTCACAAACCCCAGTTTGGGAACCACTGCACTAGATGAACTGTTAGGACAACATAAACTCAAGTGCCAGCAATATGCAGATGAGACACAGCTCTACCTATTCACAACATATGACCAAACCACTACTACTAAGATGGCACAGTGCTTGGAGGAGATCAGTTCATGGATGAAGAACAGCAGCTGGCTGATGCTGAATCCAAGCAAGAGGATGCTGCTGGTGAGTAGAAGAAAGTATTTTGAAGAGTGCAATCACAGTGCAATCATCTTTTGTTGAAGGCACACATCCACAATTGGCCAATTCAGTCCATAGCTTAGAAGTGCTCCTGGATTCTTCACTGATGCTAAGCTGTCACATAGCAGCATCTGCCAGTAATGTTTTCTATTCTTTCTGGTTGGCTAGGAGATTCCATCCTGTCTTGGCAGATGATGACCTGGCTTCGGTCGTGCATGCCTCTGTCACCTGTCTGTTGGATGATAGGAATGTGATATAACTGGGCACAAAACGGTCAGTATTTTGGAAGCTCAAACTAGTACAAAACACTGCAGTGCCTCTCCTCAGCAACACAGTCTATTATGAGCACATCATGCTTGTCCTTCACTCTCCACACTGGCTTTTCTTAGAATTTCAAATAAAGTTCAAGGTCTTATCTTCAAGAGTCTCCATGGCCTTGGTTCTGGATATCTTAAAGATCCCCTAACCCTCTGGGGTGAAGACTGTGGTTGATGACTTTGTTCCTTTGGCACAATGGAATTGTACATTAAGAGTATAGCTCATCTGTGTGAGAGATGGAGTTGTATTCCAAGACTGTGAAATGAACTTTCCCAAGAACTAAAGACCATCACAAACCTCACCACTGTCCATTTTAAGTGCAATGCACATTTCTTTGACCTTGCCTTCTCTAATATGAACCTATAACAATGTGTGTTTGTGTGTGTTTTATATAATAAACAAATATGTAAAAAGCAAAACAGATATTGTGCACACACTTGTACCCCTGGAATGGGAAAACAAACGTGACAGATTTCAGTCACATTGCTTAATGCTGTACTGGAAAGTGCTCAGCTACTCTGGTGATTGCAGTATTAGAACCTATATACTAGGGATGGGCAATTGTAAGGTGGTAGAGGGCCAGAAAATCCACTAAAACCCTTTGGTGGGCTTTTGTGATAGAGAAAGAAGCTGCACTTACTGTCTGGCAAAGCTCGCCCAGCTGCTGCAAAGAGATCATGTGCCAGAGCAGCAAGTCCTGCACCAACACCACCATGCACACAGTGTCACATACACCTGCCTGCCCGCCCATGTTCAGCTCCACAATCTCTAGGAAGGCAGATGATCCCTTCCCCCCTGACACCACCCCTATCCTTGTCCTTGCAGCCAGGGACACACTACCTCTGTTCGGCAACCTCTGGGTGCTGTCTTCCAGCGCTGCCCTGGAGTGAGCCTTCTGCAACCAGGAACTGGTGCTTCCTTCCCTTACTCAAGCAGATGCAAGGGAGCAGCCTCTCTTCCTCTGGGCATTGGGAAGAGCCACCTCTCACCCCCCTTTGCCATCCTCTACTCCACAGTGGCACAGCCTCTTGCCCGTTACCTCACTCCAGATGCTAGCAGAGCTGCCTCCTCTTCTGTGGTTGGTGGTCCAAATAAAGTCATCTGGCAGGGCAGATGCAGTCCCCAGGCTGCCAGTTGCCCATCCCTGCCATATAGAATAGAATAGAAAAAGCAGGCTATCTTTATAAGGAGGACCTGACCATGAGCCAGCATGCCTCTGTCGCCATCTGTGTGTAATTGTTCTCCCAACTAACATTGCTGCCAGCAGTTTATCAAACTCTGACACTGGAAAAATAGGAAGAGATTCCCAGGATGGCATTCACAGGATATAATGGTTTAGTTCTGTATTAGTGTCATTTCTATGTTGGAGTGGCAGTAGCCACTTCATAGCTAAGCTTGAAGCAAGCATCTCGCTATATATATATGATTGGGAAAAGGCTAATGTAGTGCCCAGCTTTAAAAAAGGGAAGAAGGAGGATCTGGGGAACTACAGGCCAGTCAGCCTCATCTCAGTCCCTGGAAAAATCATGGAGCAGGTCCTCAAGGAATCAATTCTGAAGCACTTAGAGGAGAGGAAAGTGATCAGGAACAGTCAGCATGGATTCACCAAGGGCAAGTCATGCCTGACTTCTGTGACAAGATAACTGGCTCTGTGGATGAGAGGGGAAAGCAGTGGATGTGTTATTCCTTGACTTTAGCAAAGCTTTTGATATGGTCTCCCACAGTATTCTTGCCAGCAAGTTAAAGTAGTACTGGCTGGATGAATGGACTATAAGGTGGCTAGAAAGCTGGCTAGATTGTCTGGCTCAATGGGTAGTGATCAATGGCTCCATGTCTAGTTGGCAGCCGGCATCAAGCGGAGTGCCCCAAGGGTCGGTCCTGGGGCCGGTTTTGTTCAATATCTTCATTAATGATCTGGAGGATGGCGTGGACTGCACCCTCAGCAAGTTTGCAGATGACACTAAACTGGGAGGAGTGGTAGATATGCTGGAGGGTAGGGATCGTATACAGAGGGACCTAGACAAATTAGAGGATTGGGCCAAAAGAAATCTGATGAGGTTCAACAAGTACGAGTGCAGAGTCCTGCACTTAGGACAGAAGAATCCCATGCACTGCTACACACTAGGGACTGAATGGCTAGGCAGCAGTTCTGCAGAAAAGGACCTACGGGTTACAGTGGACGAGAAGCTGGATATGAGTCAACAGTGAGCCCTTGTTGCCAAGAAGCCTAACGGCATTTTGGACTGTATAAGTAGGGACATTGCCAGCAGATCGAGGGACGTGATCATTCCCCTCTATTCGACATTGGTGAGGCCTCATCTGGAGTACTGTGTCCAGTTTTGGGCCTCTCACTGCAAGGAGGATGTGGAAAAATTGGAAAGTCCAGCGGAGGGCAAAAAAAATGATTAGGAGTCTGGAACACATGACTTATGAGGAGAGGCTGAGGGAACTGGGATTATTTAGTCTGCAGAAGAGAAGACTGAGGGGGGATTTGATAGCGGTTTTCAACTACCTGAAAGGGGGTTCCAAAGAGGATGGATCTAGACTGATCTCAGTGGTAGCAGATGACAGAACAAGGAGTAATGGTCTCAAGTTGCAGTGTGGGAGGTTTAGGTTGGATATTAGGAAAAACTTTTTCACTAGGAGGGTGGTGAAGCACTGGAATGGGTTACTTAGGGAGGTGGTGGAATCTCCTTCCTTAGAGGTTTTTAAGGTCAGGCTTGGCAAAGCCCTGGCTGGGATGATTTAGTTGGGGATTGGTCCTGCTTGGAGCAAGGGGTTGGACTAGATGACCTCCTGAGGTCCCTTCCAACCCTGATATTCTATGATTCTATATAAACCTGTTGTTAGTGGGAACTGGTGGATGCTGAGTAGTTTTGAAAATCTGCCCATTCTTTAGGTATTTAAAATCATGCTGTTGGCTGATGAGATCTTTTTTCCTGTCTGACTCTAACCACTGGAAACTTTCAATTTGAATAAAAGTCTTTCTGTTTCCCTCCATTTCCTTTTCACTCTTTCCCCATACACACTTCTCCTATGGACTTACTAAGGTCGGTGGGAGGGGAGCTTTGTAGGCTTCATAATAGCTATTGGAGAAAGGCTCTGCTCTCCAGACCTTACATTGTGATGTAACTTTTGGTTTATATAAATGTACAATACTATATAATTAATGCATTTCATATTAGCAGACACTGGGTGCGGTGGCACGTGCCTGTAATCACGGCTACTTGGGAGGCTGAGGCTGGTGGATTGCTCCGGGGTTCTGGGGTGCAGTGCACTATGCCGATCGGGTGTCCGGTGCCACTGACAGCCTGGCCAGCAGGTGGCTGAAGGACTGGCTAGAATAACACTAATGACATGTTGTGATCGGCCCCCTTTCTGTGAGGGCTGATGGACCGATAGATCAAGGTGATATTAGCAGACACATCATTCATATGTAGATACCCTACTTCTTCATCACATTTCATTCTTAAAGAAAGAATTTATAGAATTCTTAAAATAGCTTGATGCTTGCTAGGACTGTATGCCTTTTAAAATAATTGCTACACATTTAATAAATATATGAAATCAACAGTATACAGCCAAGAGCATATATCATTACAGAACAAGAGTAAGGGGCAAAAGGTTAAGCTTGGGCAGGCATTGCAAGTTGGGTAGGGTGGTGATGATTAAGGATGGTTTATATGGCAATGGAGAATTGGCTAGGTCACTTAATTATTAATTTCCAGACATTCTAACCTTTTTTTTTTAAATAATACTTTTGTAAAGAAAGTGCAATATAGTTTTTGTGTACTACCTGAACTCTGCTGAAATACTCTGAACCTTAATTTATTTGTAACCGTGCTTTTTGTTTGCAAAATGATGCCAGTGACTGTTCTATGTAACAATGATCATTAACTCTTTAGCAGGATGTATTAAACTCATTTGGTGGAGATGGCTGGATTCCATTTTTAATTATGGTCAGTGGGTTGGAGTATAAATTGTGGACTAGATATACTACCCTTAATCTACAACAGAACTTACTGATGTGAATATGATGTTTGCACAAAGATTATAATAATGGCCATACAGGGTCAGACCAATGGTGCATCTAGCCCAGTATTGTGTCTTCTGACAATGGTCAGTGCCAGATGAAGAGGGAATGAACATAACAGGGCAACTTCGAGGGATCCATCCTTTTGTTATCCAGTCTCCGCTTTTGGCAAGTGAAGGTTTAGGGACACCCAGAGCATTGCATTGAGTCCCTGGCCATCTTGGCTAATAGCTATTGATTGAACTGTCTTCCATGAACTTACCTAATTTTTTTTAACCCAGTTAGACTTTTCTCCTTCACAACATCCCATGGTAATGAGTTCCACAGGTTGACTATGCGTTGTGTGAAGTACTTCCTTATGTTTGTTTTAAGTCTGCTGCCTATTAATTTCATTGCTGACATCTGGTTCTTGTGTTGTGTGAAGGGGTAAATAACACTTTTTCTCTTTACCAGTCATAATTGTATAGACCTCTATCATATCCTCCCCATAGTCATCTATTTTCTAAGCTTGAATAATCACAGTAATCTTTTTAGTCTCTCCTCATATGGAAGCTGTTCCATACCCCTAATCATTTTTGTTGCTCTTGTCCGGACCTTTTCCAATTCTAATATTTCTTTTTTGAGATGGGGCAACTGGAACTGTCTGCAGCATTCAACGTGTGGGCTTACCATAGCTTTATATAGTGGCATTATGATATTTTCTGTTTTATTATCTAGCCTTTTCTTAACCGTTTCTAACATTATACTAATATTAATTTTTATTATTATTATGCTAACGTATTATTAGCGTTCTTGACCTCCACTGCACAGTGAGCAGATGTTTTCAGAGAACTATCCAGGATGACTCCAAGATTTCTTTCTTGAGTGGTAGCAGCTAATTTAGACCCCATCATTTCATGTGTGTGGTTGGAATTATTTTTTCCAATGTGCATTACTTTGCCTTTATCAACATTGAAGTTCATCCGCCATTTTGTTTTGTTTAGTGTGATCTCTTTGTAACTGTTTGCAGTCAGCTTTGGACTTAACTTTCGTGGGTAATTTTGTATTGTCTGCAAACTTTGCTGCCTCGCTGTTCACCCTCTTTTCCAGATTGAACAGCACAAGTCCCAGTACAGATTCTTGGGGGACGCTGCTATTTACCTCTCTCCATTGTGAAAACTGGTAGTTTATTCCTACCCTTGGTTTCTTATCTATTAACCGGCTACTGATCTGTGAGAGGACTTTCCCTCTTATCCCATGACAGCTTACTTTGCTTAAGAGCCTTTTCTGAAAATCCAAGTACACTATAACCATTGGATCACCCTTGTCCACATGCTTGTTGACTCCCCCGCAAAATTCTAATAGGTTGTGAGGCATGAAATCCCTTTACAATAGTCATGTTGACACTTCCTCAATGCATAGTGTTTGTGTCGGATATTTACTATAGTTTGAACTGGTTTGCCTCATACTGAAGTTGGGCTACTGGTTGTAATTGCCAGCTTTGCTTCTAGAGCTTTTAAAAAAATAGTCATTACATTAGCTATTCTCCAGTCATCTGGAGGCTGATTTAAGTGATAGGTTGCATACCACAGTTAGTAGTTCTATAGTTTCATATCTGAATTGCTTTAGAACTTTTGAGTGAATGCCATCTGGTCCTGGTGACTTATTACTGTTTAACGTATCAATTTGTTCCAAAGCCGCCTCCTATTTACACCTCAGGGTTCCTCAGATTTGTCACCCTAAAAAGAATGGCTTGGATGTGAGGATCTCCCCCATATCATCTGCAGTGTAGATGGATGCAAAGAATTAATTTAGTTTCTCCATCGTGGCTTTGTCTTCCTTTAGTGCTCCTTTAGCACCTCAAAAAGAACAGGAGTACTTGTGGCACCTTAGAGACTAACGAATTTATTTGAGCATAAGCTTTCGTGGACTACAGCCTACTTTATCGGTTGCATCCGATGAAGTAGGCTGTAGCCCACGAAAGCTTATGCTCAAATAAATTCGTTAGACTCTAAGGTGCCACAAGTACTCCGGTTCTTCTTTGTGGATACAGACTAACACGGCTGCTACTCTGAAACCTGTCTTTAGCACCTCAGTCATCCAATGGTCCTATTCCTGCTTTTGATGTACTGGCAAAAAATGCTGTTAGTTTTTGTGTCCTTAGTTTGTTGCTCTTCAGATTCTTCCTTGGCTTGCCTTTATTATACTTTATACTTTGACTTGCCAGAGTTTATGCTCCTTTCTATTTTCTTCAGTAGGTTTTGTCTTCCATTTTTAAAATAATGCCTTTTTACTTCTAACTTCCTCTTTTACTCTGCTGTTTAGTCATGGTTGCATTTTTTGGTCCTCTTACTCTTTTTCTTAAATGGGGGTGGGTGGGTCGGAATACATTTAGTTGGAGCCTCTTTATGATAAAAGAACAGGAGTACTTGTGGCACCTTAGAGACTAACAAATTTATTTCAGCATAAGCTTTCGTGGGCTACAGCTCACTTCCTCAGATGCATAGAGTGGAACACACAGACAGAAGATATTTATACATACAGAGAACACGAAAAGGTGGAAGTACGCATACCAATTGTAAGAGGCCAATCAATTGAGATGAGCTATCAGTAGCAGCAGAAGAAAAAACTTTGAAGTGATAATCGAGATGACCCATAGAAGGTGTGAGGAGAACTTAACATGGGGGGGAAAAATTAAATTAGTGTAATGACCCAACCTTTCCCAGTCTCTGTTTAGACCTAAGTTAATTGTGTCTGATTTGCATATTAATTCGTCCCCTAACGCCCCTACTCTACTTGAGCTACATTGATGATATCTTCATCATCTGGACCCATGGAAAAGAAGCCCTCGATGAATTCCACCATGATTTTAAAAATTTCCATCCCACCATCAACCTCAGCCTAGACCAGTCCACACAAGCGGTCCATTTCTTAGGGTATGTCTACACTGCGAAATTAGGTCGAATTTATAGAAGCCGGTTTTATAGAAATTGGTTGTATACAGCCGATTGTGTGTGTCCCCACATAAAATGCTCTAAGTGCTCTAGTCGGTGGACCGCGTCCACAGTACCGAGGCTAGCGTCGACTTCCAGAGCATTGCACTATGGGTAGCTATCCCACAGTTCCCGCAGTCTCCGCCGCCCATTGGAATTCTGGGTTGAGATCCCAATGCCCGAATGATGCAAAACAGTGTCGCGGGGGGTTCTGGGTACATGTCGTCAGGCCCCTCCCCCTCCGTCACAGCAACGGCAGACAATAGATTCGCGCCTTTTTACCTGGGTTACCTGTGCAGACAACATACCATGGCAAGCATGGAGCCCGCTCAGCTCAGCTCACCGTCACCATATGTCATCTGGGTGCCGGCAGACGTGGGACTGCATTGCTACACAGCAGCAGCAGCTAACTGCCTTTTGGCGGTAGACGGTGCAGCATGACTGGTAGCCGTGGGGCTGGCAGCTATAGGGCTGCATTGCACCAGCCCCTTGCCTTTTGGTAGAAGATGGTATATTACGATTGGTATCCATCGTCATCGTACTGCAGTGGCTGTCGATCATGGGCACCTGGGCAGACATGCTCAGTCCTATTGAACTGTCTTGATGATGATGGCTACCAGTCGTAGTATGCTATTTTCTGCCAAGCGCCCAGTACTTTCTGCTAAGCACCCAGAAGAGGCCGAGGGCGATCTGGGTGCTGGCAGACGTGGGGCTGCATTGCTACACAGCAGCAGCCCCTTGCCTTTTGGTAGAAGATGGTATATTACGATTGGTATCCATCGTCATCATACTGCAGTGGCTATCAGTCATGCTGCACCGTCGGCTGCCAGCTTAAGATGTAAAAAATAGATTTGTTCTGTATTCATTAGCTTCCCCCTCCCTCCGTGAAATCAACGGCCTGCTAAACCCAGGGTTTTGAGTTCAATCTTTGGGGGGGGCCATTCTGTGTGACAGTTTGTGTTTCTCCCTGATGCACAGCCACCTTTGTTGATTTTAATTCCCTGTACCTGTATGCCATGTCGTCACTCGCCCCTCCATCCCTCCCTCCTTCCCCTGGTCCGGCAGATACTAGTTTCGCGCCTTTTTTCAGACCAGGCGCCATAGCTAGCACTGGGATCCTGGAGCCCGCTCAGATCACCGCGGCAATTATGAGCACTATGAACACCACGCGCATTGTCCTGGAGTATATGCAGAGCCAGGACTTGCCAAAGCAAAACCAGGACCAGCCGAGGAGGCGATTGCAGCGCGGCGACGAGTGTGATGAGGAAATTGACATGGACATAGACCTCTCACAAGGCACAGGCCCCAGCAATGTGGAAATCATGGTGTTACTGGGGCAGGTTCATGCCGTGGAACGCCGATTCTGGGCCTGGGAAACAAGCACAGACTGGTGGGACCGCATCGTGCTGCAGGTGTGGGACGATTCCCAGTGGCTGCGAAACTTTCACATGCGTAAGGGCACTTTCATGGAACTTTGTGACTTGCTTTCCCCTGCCCTGAAGTGCCAGAATACCAGGATGAGAGCAGCCCTCACAGTTGAGAAGCGAGTGGCGATAGCCCTGTGGAAGCTTGCAACGCCAGACAGCTACCGGTCAGTCGGGAATCAATTTGGAGTGGGCAAATCTACTGTGGGGGCTGCTGTGATCCAAGTTGCCAGGGCAATGAAAGACCTGGTGATATCAAGGGTAGTGACTCTGGGAAACGTGCAGGCCATAGTGGATGGCTTTGCTGCAATGGGATTCCCAAACTGTGGTGGGGCCATAGACGGAATCCATATCCCTATCTTGGCACCGGAGCCCCAAGCCACTGAGTACATAAACCGCAAGGGGTACTTTTCAATGCTGCTGCAAGCCCTGGTGGATCACAAGGGACGTTTCACCAACATCAACGTGGGATGGCCGGGAAAGGTACATGATGCTCGCGTCTTCAGGCACTCTGCTCTGTTTCGAAAGCTGGAGGAAGGGATTTTCTTCCCGGACCAGAAAATAACCGTTGGGGATGTTGAAATGCCTATCGTGATCCTTGGGGACCCAGCTTACCCCTTAATGCCATGGCTCATGAAGCCGTACACAGGCAGCCTGGACAGGAGTCAGGACCTGTTCAACTACAGGCTGAGCAAGTGCCGAATGGTGGTGGAATGTGCATTTGGACGTTTAAAAGCGCGCTGGCGCAGCTTACTGACTCGCTCAGACCTCAGCGAAAAGAATATCCCCATTGTTATTGCTGCTTGCTGTGCGCTCCACAATATCTGTGAGAGTAAGGGGGAGACATTTATGGCGGGGTGGGAGGTTGAGGCAAATCGCCTGGCCGCTGACTACGCGCAGCCAGACACCAGGGCGGTTAGAGGAGCACAGCAGGGCGCGGTACGCATCAGAGAAGCTTTGAAAACGAGTTTTGTGACTGGCCAGGCTACGGTGTGAAACTTCTGTTTGTTACTCCTTGATGAACCCTCCGCCCCCCCCCCACCCGGTTCACTCTACTTCCCTGTAAGCCAACCACCCCACCCTCCCCTCCCCCCTTCGAGCACCGCTTGCAGAGGCAATAAAGTCATTGTTACTTCATATTCATGCATTCTTTATTAATTCATCACACAACTAGGGGGATAATTGCCAAGGTAGCCGAGGATGGGTGTGGGAGGAGGGAAGGAAAAGGACACACTGCAGTTTAAAACTTTAACTCTTATTGAAGGCCAGCCTTCTGATGCTAGGGCAATCATCTGGGGTGGAGTGACTTGGTGGCCGGAGGCCCCCCCACCGTGTTCTTGGGCGTCTGGGTGAGGAGGCTATGGAACTTGGGGAGGAGGGCTGTTGGTTACACAGGGGCTGTAGCGGCGGTCTCTGCTCCTGCTGCCTTTCCTGCAGCTCAACCATACGCTGGAGCATATCAGTTTGATGCTCCAGCAGCCAGAGCATCGACTCTTGCCTTCTGTCTGCAAGCTGACGCCACCTATCATCTTCAGCCCGCAACTTGTTCTGTTCATCCCGCGATTCAGCCCGCCACCTCTCCTCTCGTTCATATTGTGCTTTTCTGTAGTCTGACATTGACTGCCTCCACGCATTCTGCTGTGCTCTGTCAGCATGGGAGGACATCTGGAGTTCCGTGAACATATCATCCTGCGTCCTCCATTTTCTCTTTCTAATCTTCGCTAGCCTCTGTGAAGGAGAAACATTTGCAGCTGGTGGAGGAGAAGGGAGAGGTGGTTAAAAAAGACACATTTTAGAGAACAATGGGTACACTATTTCACGTTAAATTTTGCTGTTCACATTACACAGCACATGTGCTTTCGTTACAAGGTCGCATTTTTCCTCTTATATTGAGGGCCTGCCGGTTTGGTGTGAGAGATCACTCACGCAGTGCCAGGACACAGATTTCGGCTTGCAGGCAGCCATGGTAAGACACAGTCTTTTGGCTTTTTTAACCTTCTTAACATGTGGGAATGGTTTCAAACTGTAGTGCTCTCATTTCCCATACCAAGCACTCGTTGGGTTGGCCATTTAAAATGAGTTTGCAATGTAAAAGGAGGGGCTGCGGTTTCCGGGTTAACATGCAGCACATACCCAACTAACTCCCCTCCCCCCCACACACCCAATTCTCTGGGATGATCACTTCACCCCTCCCCCCCACCGCGTGGCTAACAGCGGGGAATATTTCTGTTCAGCAGAGCAGGAACGGGCACCTCTGAATGTCCCCTTAATAAAATCGCCCCATTTCAACCAGGTGACCGTGAATGATATCACTCTCCTGAGGATAACGAAGAGCGATAAGGAATGGATGTTGTCTGCATGCCAGCAAACACCGGGACCATACGCTGCCATGCTTTGTTATGCAATGATTCCAGACTACGTGCTACTGGCCTGGCATGGTAAAGTGTCCTACCATGGTGGACGGGATAAGGCAGCCCTCCCCAGAAACCTTTTGCAAAGGCTTTGGGAGTACATCCAGGAGAGTTTTCTGGAGATGTCCCTGGAGGATTTCCACTCCATCCCCATACACGTTAACAGACTTTTCCAGTAGCTGTACTGGCCGCGATTGCCAGGGCAAATTAATCATTAATCATTAAACACGCTTGCTTTTAAACGATGTGTAATATTAAAAAAGGTACACTCACCAGAGGTCCCCTGTGCGCCCTCAGGGGATGGGAGCACGCCTTGGGTGAGTTCGGGGGTTACTGGTTCCAGGTCCAGGGTGATAAACATATCCTGGCTGTTGGGGAAACCGGTTTCTCCACTTCCTTGCTGCTGTGAGCTATCTACATTATTTCCATCCTCATCTTCCTCGTACCCTGAACCCGCTTCCCTGTTTGTTTCTCCAGTGAGGGAGTCATAGCACACGGTTGGGGTAGTGGTGGCTGCACCCCCTAGAATGGCATGCAGCTCCGCGTAGAAGCGGCATGTTTGCGGCTCTGCCCCGGACCTTCCGTTTGCTTCTCTGGCTTTGTGGTAGGCTTGCCTTAGCTCCTTAATTTTCACACGGCACTGCTGTGCGTCCCTGTTATGGCCTTTGTCCTTCATGGCCTTGGAGACCTTTTCTAATATTTTGCCATTTCGTTTACTGTTACGGCGTTCAGCTAGCACTGATTCATCTCCCCATATGGCGAGCAGATCCCGTACCTCCCGTTCTGTCCATGCTGGAGCTCTTTTGCGATCCTGGGACTCCATCATGGTTACCTGTGCTGATGAGCTCTGCGTGGTCACCTGTGCTCTCCACGCTGAGCAAACAGGAAATGAAATTCAAATGTTCGCAGGGCTTTTCCTGTCTACCTGGTCAGTGCATCTGAGTTGAGAGTGCTGTCCAGAGCGGTCACAATGAAGCACTGTGGGATAGCTCCCGGAGGCCAATAACGTCGAATTCCGTCCACACTACCCCAATTCCGACCTGCTAAGGCCGATTTTATCGCTAATCCCCCCGTCGGAGGTGGAGTAAAGAAACCGGTTTAAAGGGCCCTTTAAGTCGAAAGAAAGGGCTTCGTCGTGTGAACGTGTCCAGGCTTAATTCGATTTAACGCTGCTAAAGTCGACCTAAACTCGTAGTGTAGACCAGGCCTTAGACACTACTGTGCTAATAAGCGATGGTCACATAAACACCACCCTATACCGGAAACCCACTGACCGCTATACTTACCTACATGCCTCCAGCTTCCATCCAGGACACACCACACGATCCATTGTCTACAGCCAAGCTCTAAGATACAACCACATTTGCTCCAATCCCTCAGACAGAGATAAACACCTACAAGATCTCTATCAAGCATTCTTAAAACTACAATACCCACCTGCTGAAGTGAAAAAACAGATTGACAGAGCCAGAAGAGTACCCAGAAGCCACCTAGTACAGGACAGGCCCAACAAAGAAAATAACAGAACGCCACTAGCCGCCATCTTCAGCCCCAAACTGAAACCACTCCAGCGCATCATCAAAGATCTACAATCTATCCTGAAAGATGATCCCTCACTCTCACAGATCTTGGGAGACAGACTAGTCCTCGCTTACAGACAGCCTCCCAACCTTAAGCAAATACTCACCAGCAACCGCACACCATACAACAAAAACACTAACCCAGGAACCTATCCTTGCAACAAAGCCCGATGCCAGCTCTGTCCACATATCCATTCAAGTGACACCATCATAGGACCTAACCACATCAGCCACACCATCAGGGGCTCGTTCACCTGCACATCTACCAACGTGATATATGCTATCATGTGCCAGCAATGCCCCTCTGCCATGTACATTGGCCAAACTGGACAGTCTCTACGCAAAAGAATAAATGGACACAAATCTGACATCAGGAATCATAACATTCAAAAACCAGTGGGAGAACACTTCAACCTCTCTAATCATTCAGTGACAGACTTGAAGGTGTCAGTTTTGTAACAAAAAAACTTCAAAAACAGACTCCAAAGAGAGACTGCTGAACTCGAATTAATATGCAAATTAGACACAATTAACTTAGGTCTAACCAGAGACTGGGAATGGTTGGGTCATTACACTAATTGAATTCCCCCCCCCCCCCATGTTAAGTTCTCCTCACACCTTCTATGGGTCATCTCGATTATCACTTCAAAGTTTTTTCTTCTGCTGCTACTGATAGCTCATCTCAATTGATTGGCCTCTTACAATTGATATGCGTACTTCCACCTTTTCGTGTTCTCTGTATGTATAAATATCTTCTGTCTGTGTGTTCCACTCTATGCATCTGAAGAAGTGAGCTGTAGCCCACGAAAGCTTATGCTGAAATAAATTTGTTAGTCTCTAAGGTGCCACAAGTACTCCTGTTCTTTTTGAGGATACAGACTAACACGGCTGCTACCTTGAAACCTCTTTATGATGTTTTTAAATAGTCTCCATGCAGGGTGCAGGCATTTTTCCTCTGTGTCTGTTCCTTTCAGTTTTTGTTTAACTAGCTTCCTCATTTTTGTTTTGAAGTTAAATGCTGCTGTGGTGGGTTTCTTTGGCATCCTCTTCCCCGCCCCCCGGGATGTTAAATTTAATTACATTACGGTCCCTATTATTGTGTGGTTCAGCTGTACTCATCTCTTGGACCAGATCCTGTGCTCCATTTAGGACTAAATCAAGTATTACCTCTCCCCTTGTGGGTTCCAGAACAAGCAGCTCCAAGAAGTAGTCAACTTCTAATCTGTGTGCTTTGCTTCTATCCTCTCCCTCATTCTGTCCACTAAAATGATTTAGTAATTAAATGTTGACACTGAAACATCACCAGTGGGCTTTAGAGTTGACACTTCAATTAAATTAATTGGTAACAGGGTAGCTCACACCTCTGAGTCAATGTTTGAGGCTGTATTCAGATTCAGGCAGATATTGCGTTAGTTTACACTCGTATCACATTAAGATGGATGTGTGTGTGCGTGTGTGCTCTTTTTTCCCCTTTCAATCCTAAGGGCAAGAAACTTTTTAAAAATTAGAGTTTAGATTCTGAGCAATCTGAATGCGTCCTATGGGACACTGTGACATTACCCAGGGTACAATCTGGACTGTTGAACAGCTGTGTCCCCTCAGTTCTCCATCCTGGGGTGCCATTTACGCTGCTTCGCTATGAGAGCAATCACTCCTGGTCTGCTGCATCACACACAGCATCCAGCATGTGAATTATTCCTAGCTATACTGTATGAGTGCTATAGCCAGCCACTTTTGAATTACACTGCAGAGCAACACCGCAACAAATTCCCAGTCACAGATTTTCCCCTAGAAATGTCTGTCTTGTACTACCCAGCCCTCTCTTGGACAACACAAGCTCATATAAAGTCCATAATTTTATTAACAGAAAATGATATGCACAAATCCTGTTAACTCAAATGGAGTTTCCCAAACACTTCAATACAAGCACACTGGTTTAGATAAAAGAATAAAACAAGTTTATTAACTACAAAAAGATAGATTTTTAACTGATTACAAGTAATGAGGCATAAAAGTCAGAACTGGTTCCAAAGAAATAAAAGGTAAAACGCAACAAAGACCTAATTTAACTAAATTAATTCAGATCAAAAGTCTCTCACTACTTGCTTCTTCAGCAGTCTTACTGGCTGAATTCCTTTCAGACAGGATTCTTCCCTCAGTCCAAAGCTGTTTTTGTTCCTCAGGTGTTGTGGCTGCTGTGGGTAGTGAGGAAGGGAAGAATATCTTGGTGCATCTGTTCCCCATTCTTATACCTTTTCCTCTTTGAGAATCATCTCCAGCTGGGGTTCAGGATACAGGAAGTCTGTAAGGATGAGAATTTCCAGCTGTTTCTTTGCCAAGATGTAAATTTCTCGCCCACACCCTTTTTCCTGCCAAAGAATGGCCACTTAACTAGGTGAGGATCCATTTGATTTCATTGTGTCAGTTTGCCTTTTGTCTCTGAGGAACTGGTTTGTGGCTGCTTCCCCAAATTTGGAATATGTTTTAGTAACATCACACAGTAGAATCTTATAATTTTATATACAATATTGCAGGGATCGGCAACCTTTGGCACGTGGCACGCGGGCCGGGCCGGTTTGTTTACCTGCCGTGTCCGCAGGTTCGGCCGATCGCAGCTCCCACTGTCCGCTGTTCGCCTCTCCAGGCCAATGGGGGCTGCGGGAAGCAGCGGCCAGCACATCCCTCAGCCCGCGTTGCTTCCCGCAGCTCCCATTGGCCTGGAGCAGTGAACCGTGGCCAGTGGGAGCTGAGATCGGCAGAACCTGCGGACATGGCAGGTAAACAAATGGGCTCGGCCCGCCAGGGGGCTTACCCTGGCGGGCTGCGTGCCAAAGGTTGCCGATCCCTGCAATATTGCCACACATATTTTACCAGGACAATAAAGATCATGAGTTTTCAGATGATACCTGTGATGGGTTGGATCACAAAAACCCACTTGGGACTGCCAACTGATGTGCTTAGACTACCTCTGAGCCTGTTTCCCCTGCCAGCTTGGGACTCCAGAACCTTGCCTGGTTTGGGCCAGACCCGCTAGCCAGCTACAAACACAGACCCAGGTCTGAACAACGTCCCCTAAAAGCTGCAGGCTTAACTGAAAACAGTTTAAGAAGTGTTCCTGTCTCCAACACTCAGATGCCTAGTTCCCAATGGGGTCCAAACCCCAAATAAATCAGTTTTACCCTGTATAAAACTTATACAGGATAAACTCATAAATTGTTTGCCCTCTATAACACTGATAGAGAGAGATGCACAGCTGTTTGCCCCCCCCCCCCCCCCAGGTATTAATACATACTCTGGATTAACTAATAAGTAAAAAGTGATTTTATTAAATACAAAAAGTAGGATTTAAGTGGTTCCAAGTAATAACAGACAGAACAAAATGAATTACCAAGCAAAATAAAATAAAATGCACAAGTTTAAGCCTGATACCTTAGGAAAGTGATTACAGATAAAATCTCACCCTCAGAGATGTTCCAGTGAGCTTCTTTTACAGACTAGCCGCCTCCTAGTCTGGGTCCAGCAATCACTCACACCCCTGTGGTTACTGTCCTTTGTTCCAGTTTCTTTCAGGTATCCTTTGGCGGTGGAGTGGCTATCTTTTGAGCCAGCTGACGACAAAATGGAGGGGTCTCCTAGGATTTTATATAGACTTTCTCTTGTGAGTGGAGACCCCTCCCTCCCCCTGTGTAGAATCCCAGCTACAAGATGGAGTTTTGGAGGCACATGGGGCAAGTCACATGTTCATGCATGACTCAGAACTTTTACAGGTGGCAGCCATTGCTCACATGCTACCTTGAACATTCCCAGGTAGACTCCTTATATGGATTGGAGTCTTCCAAGGTTCCATTGTCCGTTAAGTGTCTCTTGATTGGGCACTTAACTTGCAAATTCCTTTCTTAGTAAGGTGTTTGGTCAGCTTCTTAAGGCTACTTAAAATCAAACAAGTACACAGCCAATATTGATAACTTAGAATACAAAAATGATACGTGCATACAAATAGGATGAATATCTTCATCTATAAAGATCATAACCTTTGCAGATATGTTACATGGCATATGTAGCATAAAACATATTCCAGTTATGTCATCTATACATTCATATGCATATTTCCATAGAGCATTATTGGGTGCAACGTCACAATACCTTACAAGGCATAGTTTGTACAACTTTTATCATAGGCTTGAAAAAAGGGTGGACATAAGGATACAGACTGTCACAGACATAAATACATTAAGCAGGACATATGTTTGATTTCCCCCATGCTCTGTAGTCTATCATTTTATATATCAACCAATTTAATTTAACTTTTAAAAAGTGTTGCACTAATTCTCTTATGGGAAAAATGGCAACAAATATCCTTTTTCCTTTTTGATGAAAATATATTATTATTAAGGATGACCTGAGGTTTTTTGAACACACACACACACACACACACACACACACACACACACACACACACACACACTTTATTTTCATAGAGGGGAAAAATGGCAAATTATTTCTTAGTCAGCCCATTGAACTAAGATAGCCTTATCTTTCAGCTTTCACCACTTACAAAATAGTGTGGAAATGTGTTTTTTCCCCACATGAAATAGCTCATTATTTTTCAAAACATGTTCTAACAAAGGAGGGACTACAAGCTCTGGAGTGACTGGAGTTCAAATAAAAATATTCAGTTTAAAAACTTTGTTTAAAGGTTGAATATTTGTATGCACAGAAGAATCTCTAAACAGAAGCCTAATAAGTTATTACGCTGGGAGTCTTCACAGTTACATGCTACCGTCGCCACAGAGTGGTGCTTTTATGTTGTCTTTTTACTACCTCACAGTCTTTCCAGTCTAAAATAAAATGAGTTTGAATAAATCACTTGGAAAAAATGAATTTTTCCACTAGGATTTATCTCCGCTTAGATCTTTTATTACAGTTAGCATTGTAGTGGCGTTTTGTTGCAACTAACTTTTACTGGCCAAAAAATGCATCGTATAAATCTCTGTTGAATTAATTAAAATATTCAAGTAAATAAACTTGTCTATTTGAACTATATTTAACGATGTTTTCTGTCAGGTAATTGTTTACAATTGTTTTTTCAGAATGGTTAACATTTGTACTGTATTTAAAATACTTGTTTTATACCCTTGTCTGTATGACAGCTATTGCTTAGATAGCTGACAGTTTAAGGAGTTCTTGCTTTTGAAACTGGGAAAATAATGCTAATTAGAGTATCAGAACAAAGGTATTATTGCAGAACTAAAAATTAATAGCAGTTTGGATACAAATGAGTGTGACTTGATCACATTTGTTATGTGCTAGCAGAATAAAATCCAAACCAATAATACATACACTTCGTGCTTAAAAAGGCCAGCTTCAACAAAGCTGAAAACAATTGAGCCAGATCAGCTGGGTGGAAGAACAGAAAAATGTGAATGATATAGAATTGTTTTAAGAATACTTTACTAGATGCCCAAAAATACAGTCCCACAATTTAGGGGGGGAAATCTCACTGGTTAAAAAACAGTTTGCTTTGAGGAGAAGTGAAGGCAACTTTTAAAAAATAAATTAAAAAAATAGTTAACTGAAGGAAGGAGAAGTTGATAGTAATTAATAGAAGTCAGAAGCTGGGAATTATAGAAAATAAGGGAAACAAAAGGACACACAGAGAAATCTATGGCAAGCAGAGTTAAGGACATAAGAAATGTTTAAAGCATGTTTAGAACAAAAGAAATCCTAACAATGGTACTGGGCAATTACTAGTTTGAAATGGTAGATTTGTCAATAATAATGGAGAAAAAGCAGAAGGGTTCAAAAATATTTCTGTTCTGTATTTGGTGATAAATCGAAATGATATCATGTAATATGATGATGATAATGAAACACTTCTATTCCACTAGTATCTCAGGAGGATGTTAAATGGCAGTTACTAAAGTTAGATTTTTTTTAAAACCAGAAGATCCAAATAACCTGCATCCAAAATTTCTAAAAGAGCTGACATAAGAGCTTGCTGGACCATTAATGTTGATTTGCAATAACTCTTGGAAAGTTCCAGAAGACTGGAAGAAAGCTAATTTTGTGCCAGTATTAAAAAAGGATAAATAGGATGACCCAGGTAATTCTAGGCCAGTCAGCGTGACATTGATCCTGGGCGCAAAATAAATAAATAAATAAATATATATTAATATAGAACAGTTGATACAGGACTCAATTAATAAAGAATTCAAGGAGAGTAATATAATTGTCAATTAACATGGATTAATGTAAAAAAGATCCTGTCAAACTAACTTGATTTTTTTTTTTTGACGAGACTACAAGTTTGGGTGATAAACATAATAGAGTTCATGTAATATATTTAGACTTCTGTAAGGCTTTTGACTTCATACTGGTTGACATATTGATTAAAAAAAACTAGAACAATACAAAATTAACATGGCACACATTAAATGGATTAAAAACTGCTTAACTGACAGGTCTTGAAATATAACTGTAAATGGGGAATCACCGAATGGGTGGTGTATTTCAAGTGGGGTCTTTCAGGTATCAGTTCTTGGCCTTACACTAGTTAACATTTTTGTCAGTGATCTGAAACAAAACATAAAATTATCATCAATAAAGTTTGCAGATGAGACAGAAATCAGGGGAGTAGAAAATAATGGAGAGGATAGGTCACTGAAAAAGAGCAATATGGATCACTTGGTAAGAATTGTGTTAGTAAGCAATATGCATTTCAGTGTGGCCAAATGTAAAATCATACATCTAGGAAGACAGAACGTAGGCCATACTTACATGATGGGGGATCTGGTAAATAATCAGCAAAACATGAGTTCTCCCTGCGACACTGTGGCCCAAAGGGCTAATGTGATCCTTGGATGCATAAACAGGGGACTCTTGAGTAGGATTAGGGAGGTTATATTACCTCTGTATTTGACACTGATATACCCGCTATTGGAATATGGTGTCCAATTCTGGTGTCCGTAATGCAAGAAGAATGTTGATTGTAGGATTGGAAAACATGCCTTATAGGGATAGACTCAAGGAGCGGAATCTGTTTAGCTTAACAGAGAAAAGGTTAAGAGGAGAATTGATCTCACTCTATAAGTACCTACATGGGGAACAAATATTTGATAATGGGCTCTTCAATCTAGCAGACAAAAGGTATAATAAGATCCAAATGGTTGGAAGTTGTAGCTAGACAAATTCAGACTGGATATAAGGTGTAAATTTTTAACAGGGAGGGTAATTAACCATTGGAACTAGCGAGTTCTCCCTCGCTGGCAATTTTAAAATCAAGATTGGGTATTTTTCTGAAATATGTGCTCTAATTCAAGCAGAAATTATATTGGGAAAGATTGATGGCCTGTGTTATGCTGGAGGTCAGAATATAGTGGTTCCTTTTGGCTTTAGCATCTATGACAGTTATATGGGTAGTCTTGGAAGAATTAGATTTTTATCGGTAAATGACGATAAAAGTATTTCATCTTACACTCACAAACCGATGAAAATATTTCTTATGATACTCTGCCTATCTGTAAATTTTGATTAAGAAAAATGCTGCTTGAGAACTTATTAGTTTGATTTAAGGCTATCTACTTTATATATTTTAATGTGACGTTTACATGTTGTGTTTTAAATGGTTATAAAGCTTTAACTTTTTCAATAATTAAATAATTGTCTGATCACCCATAATTGTCCACAACTCTGAAAATTTAAATCCATCAATATCAGAAAAAAGTGCTTAAAAATAAACATAGATATCATCCACGGAAGTTATAAAAAAAGAAAAAGAAAATTCTGCCAAGTCTATATATGGGGAATTTCTACAGCTTATGAACTTTCTTTTAATGGACATGGTATCTCTTAAACAGTGTTCCTACATTTTTGAGTTACTTTTTTATTTTTCATTTAAATCATTTTCCTTTTAAGTACCTTTAGTTGAAGGTTTTAGTGCAAGGGTTCTCAAACTTTTTCTTAGTGTGAACTACATCTTAATAGAAATCGTAGTAGAAGTAGACCACCTCCTCTCCTATTCATGTTCGGATGAACCAACTATCCTCCCACTTGTGATCATGTAATATCCTTGTGGCAACTACAGCAATTGCTTACATGGAAAAGTAATATTAGGAAAGTACTTAATATATTTTTAGTTGTCTTATAATGCCATTTTGCAGCCAGGAACAAGGAGAGCCAGCACCACGTGACCTGTCAACTACCTGTCGACCATGAGCAGTCCATGGACAACAGTTAGGAAACCTCTGTTTGTTAGTGAGTTTAAAACAAGGCAGCCAATTTTGCATTCACAGTTTCCTTGCTGTTCATTATAAACACTTGGCTGTAGCTGTTTTCTTTAATACATCCGTCTAGAATGGCTACAATGCATAACTAAAAAGGGCCTAGAATCACTTTTATATGAATGTGATCACAATATCTTATTAAAACACTAATCTTCATATTTGTAGTTCTATATTTGCAAGAAAGTGATTTGGTGTTTGAGTCAGGCACCAAGGTTACAGTGGTAGATTGACTATTGTCTCCTTTGGTAGGTGTACCCCAACTTCAGACCTGATGGATCTATCTTGATGTTCCAATCTTGGAGCTTGAGGGAACTAGTGGTCTTCTAGACATTGTTGTGGGATAAATGGGTTCTTCTATCTGAACACTTGGTAGAATTTTATAGTAATCTTTGTCTTCCACTATGAGTATAATGGCTCCTAAATAGTCGGTCTGCTGGATTTGTCTCCACAGGTCACCACAGTGCACAAATGATCTTTAACAGATTAAATGCTGAGGGGAGTCTTATTAGGTTAAGTCTGAACAACTGTGACTTTTTTTTTTTTTTTTTTAAGATTACATGCCATATCTGATTGGGTGGCACAAAAAAACCAAAACTTCTTCACTACTACCATATTTTCTGTGCAGTCTTCCATAACCCAACTCTTTTGAGTGATTGACAACTTGGTGAATCCTTGAGTGTTTTCACTGTGAAGAAATTTCATTTTACTTTGCAGTCAAAACAGCCAAGATTCGTACTGACCTGTCTACTCTCATGGAAATACAACAGAGTCTCAGAGGCAAACATGAAGTCGTCTCTGATTAAATTTAAGCCAGTATGGCTTATTAAGTTTCTGGGGGTTCTGTTAAATTTGTGCTAAATCTGACAGTTGGACTCTGGTACTTACTGGTTGGTGAAGGCCATTGGGTAAGTCCATTGTTGGTTGAAATTTCAGTGTTTCCCTATCAAGAGTGAAGATGGGAAAGGATACCAGTGGTTCTTAAAGAGGCTAGTATTATCATCAGTCCTGCACAACATATAATGAGGCCACAAAATGGGCGGAGGAGGAGACACATGGACTGTGGTTTTGGAGTATTCGGTACTCTGATGACATCCATCTCTACACTCAGCCATGTTGGATTTGGCTTCTGTTGACTAAGTATTAGATTACTGTAATGCCCTTTACATGGGGCTACTCCTTGAAGCCATTTGGAAAGTGAAGCTAGCACAGAATGCCATTTAGTCAGTGCTCCAGGGCCTGCATTAGCTTCCAAAAAGTTTCTAGAATTCAGTAGTGGAGTTAACCAATAAACCTGTAAATTGTTTGGAATCTGATTATCTGAGATGTTACTTCTGTGTACCATACTATTGAAGCTGCAATTAGTGGAGGTGCTCAAACTGGAGCTTTCTTGCTTTGAGAAGGAGGGAGATGCTGACTGCACACACTCTGAGAGAGATTCTCTATTTTGGAACTTGCTCCTCTAAGTTGGTCTGCTGTTGTCAGAATTTGTTTTCTTGACATGCTGCAAATCCCATCTTTATCCTCCAGTAATGGTGAGTGAGTGGGCTGAGGACTGGAGGGTCTGTTTTTTAATCCTCTTATTAGCTGGTGAATATTTGTGTATGTTGAGATGGGAAGAGCAGTCCTTTGCACTGTATATTTGCATTGTGAAATTTAATTTATGAAATGAGTGCTCACAGGATGAGGTGGGCATGCGCAGCGGCTTTCATATGTAGAAAGAAATAAAAGTTTCAGTGCTCTGTATAGTTCTTGATAGCAAATTAAAGCATTTCTTCACACAGCTCTGTGCCAGTGCAACTCAGTACAGACCTGAAACAGCCCACCCAAATCGTGGTCTCTTGAGCACAGAATGCTAGTTATGCTAAACTGTAATAGTTTCTTGTATTCAAAATATTGAAAGAAAACATTTATATAAACTGCATATGAAGCTGTGCGGTTCCCCTGCAAGACTTTGGGGCAGAATCTTTGGAAGAGACTGCTTCTGTGTTTTCTTAAACTGTCTGGGAAAAGGGTTCTTTGGGGATGCTTATTATTTGCTTTGTCCTTCTGACAGCAGAGGTCCTCTGGGGGTGGCTTGCAGCTGTTTACTTGGGCCAGTGACTTTTAGGAAAGGCTACTGGTAGATGACTTGTCCCTCAAGAAACAGGAATCTTGAATTATGAAAAATATTGAGGTTTTATGAAGGAGTGTCTAAGTTCAATAGAGTTGAAAATTTTCCAAATATGAAAGCTCATTTTGAATCTCTTTAAAACTTTTATTTTAAACGTTTATTTGATGTGGATGGTTGAAATCACAAAAGGTTTTATACTGTTAAGGTTTTTCCATATGGCTTGCTGTGAAAGTAACTGGCATATAGACTGAAGGAACAGTTGCTAAAAGAAGATTTTTACATGTCCCTCTAAGTTAAGGAAAGTTAAGGAATCTGCCATTCGTGCCATAGAATACAATATTTAGTGCTCTAGGATAGTCTATCAGAACTAATACATTAACGGTAGAGGATTTAAGCACTTACAATTGAGCTGCAAGCACAAAACTAATTTCTCAAGATAATAAGCACTCCTCCCCCTCACCCTCCCCAGGTTTAAGTACTTCAGGGCGGTGCCTGCTTTTGTTACAGTGCTTGCCATAATGGGGCCCCAATACTGACTGGGACTTTGGGTGTTACTGCAATGCAAATAATAAATACTGGAACAGAACTGTAGCTGTTGTGTATATAGCATAGTTCTTTTAAAGTCAATGGAGCTATGCCAATTTACACTGGCTGGAGATCTGGTCCAGTGTTTTTACAGCCATCTGATAAGACAACCCTTTTTTTCTGGGTTTTGTTTGAGTCACAAAGTTTCATAGTTATAGGCCTCAGATCTCTGTTGTGTTTTAATATCTATTCAACAGTCAGTCATCTTTATAGATAAAAAATTATTTATGACTTTAACCTATATAAGCTAAATGTTAGGTATTGAAATATCTCTGTAGTTATTTGAGGTTAAAAAGGCACTTTTCTAAAGTAATGATCACTGTATGATTACCTATAAAACTTCCCATTTTAATGCATTTTTATAGCTTCATTCTGTTGAGTACATTTGATTAAACTAATAAGGCAGTTACAATTAAAATATTTGTTATACATTTAGAGGAGATATTAAAGATGACATTATACTTTGAACTGTTTTCGTTGCAGATATATGATGATGATTGATGGCAAGAATGAAGTTCATATGATTGACAGAGATAACTCAGTGTTTCATGTATCTAACCTGGAGTTTCCATTTCGTAAAGATCTTCGCACACATTTAACAAATACTCTGTTGGATGGGGTAAGGTGCATAATGTTTATTACAATGCTATTTTTCTGTGTTCAGCAACTAAGCCTGATTTGCAGTTCTGGGGATAGTGAATATTAGAATTACAAGAGTAAATGTGTTCAGTATCTAATAGAGAGTGATGATCACATTTTCCATTCATCATTTCTTACCAGTCCATCCATAGAGTAGCAATGCTGACTGCTCAGCAGGGGCTGAAATCAAGATGTTGATTGGCAGCCTCTGAAAAAGAGGAGGAAGAAAGCAATAAGGAATAAAACATGACATGAATCTTTACACTTGTCTCCTTTGACGTTGGAAACATTGCAAGTGAATTGAATTATCTTCTACATCTTTTTCAGGACTCATTTGCTAACCTTTAAATGAACTCGTGTTGAAAGGATCCCTTTGTTGTTTGTTCTCCCACCTTCATTTTTTCAGCTGATTTTAATTATTGTCTCGTGGTTTATGTGCTGTTTTCACCCTCTATGTTAAAGTTTATCTATTTATCTCTGACTAAAATATTGCCAAACTATCAGGCCTATTTAAGTTTATGTAAATTTTCAGCACTACTTGAAGTTTTTAAACTGGCAGATTATCTGGAAATTGAGTTTATAAAATACCTGTAATTGTTAAGTAATTCAGCCCAGCCTTTTAAACTGAATATTGCTTTCCAGAGCCGTTAAGAGGAGAGAGGCAAGGAGAGAGCAACTCTTCTTCACCTCTCTTTTTGGGGAGAAAATGGGTGCATTGGCTAGCAGGTCCTGGGAGGGTTGGAATCTGCCCAAGGGGAGGGGAATGATAGTGACACCATTGGCTGTCACCTGGATGTTGACTATGTACGGGGAGACTTTGGCAAACCAGTAAAGTGCCTGAAACCACTATGGCTTATTGTTAAAGGGAGCCTAGTCAGCAAGCTGTAAATTGGCCATTCAGCAGTCTCAGCTTGACCAAGGCAGGGGAGGGGGGAAGAGAGTTTTGGGTGCCTCAGAAAGGGCAGCTTGACCCCGCGTCCTTCCTGATAAGAATTGTGTTGAAGTTGCTGATACATGCATTTTAGAAGAGCAGGATGTGCCCCAGGAATGTCTATTGGGGCCTCAAGGCTGCAAACTCTGGAAAAACCCACACCTGGTTAATCAATAATCAGAAGGAGCCTCTTGCTTGCCCATTGGAACTGCTTGCTTAGCAAGTTTTCTTTAAGGGACATGTCATTCTATTACTAATGTATAAATAAGGGGGAAAGTTTGAGGTAGTTGGACTCTTTTTGGACTCTCCCTCTGGATACATCTTGCGGTCCCCACCGGCAGACGGAAGATTTGGCCACCAGAAGCCTGTTGCTGTGTCACTCGAAAGCCACACTCAGCTTTGGTAATTATCCAGGGTTGAGGGTGTTTTATTAACCCATTGCGGACGTGTGTAAGTGCTTCAGACTAAGTAAAGTTTAGCTTTAAGTGAAAGCACTCTTGCGTTGTCCTGTTTGTGCCAGCCATCTATCGGTCGTATGGTCGTGTCTCCCTTGATTTATTTCCTGATACCACCTCGGACAGAGTAAAAGTTACCAAGAGCTTTGGGTTGAAAGAATCCCGGGTAACAACTAGGTAAGAGAAGCCTTCCTGATGGGTCTGCTCTTACAGCTATCAGGGTGACCAAAGGCAGGGGATCCTGCCTTTTGACCCCTGGATTTTTCTTGAAAAGAAGACCCTGCTGCTGCTGCCACTGCCGTTCCCATTTCCTCTGCCTCCCTGGAGCTTGTGCTCCCTCCTGTTATGTTCTGTACTACCCTTTGGGCTTGCCACATTTAGGAATCATTCTCTTTCCTCTCCTTAATGAGCTACTACACCTAAAGAAGGTCACAAACCAAGCTGTCATCTTGAGAGGGGGCTGTTTAAAGGAGCTCTGTGCCCTTTGAGCAGCAGTGGGAGGCAGAGAAGCTGGCAACTAACTACAGAGACAAAGCTCCTGCACCCCCTTGCAGCAGCAGAAAGCAGGGAGCACCAGGAAAACAGAAGTACACAGCTGAGGAGCTCTAGGACCAGGGGCTGTTGCAGGAGGATTGTGTACCTTTGTAAAGATGGGAACTGATGTAGCCACGGAATCTATAAATCACTGGAGGTAATTGGGACCCCTGATAGGCCATACTACTGTTCTTTTTGTCCTTCCACTCCTTTCCCCGGAAGCTTAAAAGAAGTAAAGCTCTCTCAAGGCTCACAAACTGCAACCAGTCTTTGTCCACTGGCACTCATCCATAACTCACATAGTGATTATGGTTGCCATATTGTTGAAGTCTCTGCAGCTTTTCTGTAGCCACTCGGTAAGGTTGTGTATTGTCAGCATAATTCAGACAGTTTTTCTGGTGACATGCTGAGTATCTTTCTAAGGGCTAGTCTACACTGGCAACGCTAAAGCGCTGCCGCAGCAGCGCTTTAATGTGCCTTGTGTGGTCGTGGCGCAGCTCTCTCCCAGCGCTCTAAAAAAACCACCTCAACGAGGGGCGTAGCTGGGGCACTGTTTACATTGGCACTTTACAGCGCTGCAACTTGCTGCACTCAGGGGGGTGTTTTTTCACACCCCTTAGCGAGAAAGTTGCAGCACTGTTAATTGCCAGTGTAGACAAGCCCTAAGACAAATGGCTGAGTAGGGAACCAGAAGTGGTTATATTACTCTGCATTCCTTACTTTCTCCCATTTAATGGGCTAGCCCTCCTCCTTTCTGTCCTTATCCACAGAGGTAGCAACCCTAAACTCAGAATTCCACAGTTACCTCATGCTCTCTTCAGGGATCAGGGTTTGCAGCAATGGTGGGTCTCCTGTCACTTACCCAAGTGTCAGATTTTGCCTGAGTAAGTGGCTCCAGTGCAGCTGCAGAGACTCCAGCAAAATGGTGATCACAATGACTATGTGGGCAGTGGGTGAATGGCAGTGGACAAAGATTGGCTGCAGCTTATGGGCCCTGAAAGAGCTTAATGGTACAGTGACTTTCCCAGCCAGCAGGCATGTTTTCACACAGCTATGGCAATGAGAATGCTACCAAAATGAAGATGTAGAGGGGTGAATTTGTGGATGGCTTCACTCTCCTATATATAGAACTGTTGTTATTATTACCCATGGCTGTTGTGCAGCATGAAACCCTGACACCTCAATAAATACTGGAGTGACCAGAGCTACAGACAATTGGTTATCTGCTTTCAGGACCTATGAATACCTTGTATGTGAAAGGTAGACTAAACAATGTCTAGTCTTATTAAAATATAAGTGTCTCATACAATTTAATGTGTAGTTATGGGGATGCATAGACTCTCTGAGGTTATTTGTATTACTGTATAGCCTCCTAGGTGCTAGTCATGAGCCAGGAACTCCACTGTGGTAGGCATTGTACGGACACAGAACAAAAAGCCTATACCTGCCCCAAAGAGTATAAGTATAAAACAAGAGTTGACAAATGGATAAGGGCAGATGAGCAAGTACAAGGAGACAATGAGACAGTATTGATCAGCATGTTAGGCAGTGGTCTCAGCACACCAGCAGCATAACTGTTGTCAAGTTTTTTGTAGGTATTGTAGAAAAGGAGAACTTTAAGGAGAGTTTGAAGGTGGAATATGATTAGTTTTGTGAATGTTTACAGAGAGCGCCTCCCAAGTGTGAGAGGTAGCATGGCACACTGCTTGCCAGGGCAAGAAGCCTACACGGCTTCAGCCTTTCTGGGTCTGACCTCAGAGCATTCAGCACCCCCATTCACTGTGCGCTTCCTGCAGCAAGTCCACCTGAGTGGGGCTCCTGGGGAAGCCAAAGGGCCCTACACCCCAACTCTGCAGTCAGCTGTGACTCCGCCTGTCATAACTATAAAGGGAAGGGTAACAGCTCTCCTGTGTACAGTACTATAAAATCCCTCCTGGCCAGAGACTCCAAAATCCTTTTACCTGTAAAGGGTTAAGAAGCTCAGGTAACCTGGCTGACACCTGACCCAAAGGACCAATAAGGGGACAAGATACTTTCAAATCTTGGTGGGGGGAAGGCTTTTGTTTGTGCTCTTTGTTTTGGGGGTTCGCTCTTGGGACTGAGAGGGACCAGACATCAATCCAGGTTCTCCACATCTTTCTAAACAAGTCTCTCCTATTTCAAACTTGTAAGTAAACAGCCAGGCAAGGCGTGTTAGTTTTACTTTGTTTTCTCAACTTGTAAATGTACCTTTTACTAGAGTGTTTATCTCTGTTTGCTGTACTTTGAACCTAAGGCTAGAGGGGGTCCTCTGAGCAGTTTAAGTTTGATTACCCTGTAAAGTTATTTTCCATCCTGATTTTACAGAGATGAT
This sequence comes from Emys orbicularis, assembly GCF_028017835.1. Classification (NCBI taxonomy): domain Eukaryota; kingdom Metazoa; phylum Chordata; order Testudines; family Emydidae; genus Emys; species Emys orbicularis. Next base: position 71,363,722 of record NC_088685.1, on the reverse strand, counting down.
TTTTACCTTTTTCTTTAATTAAAAGCCTTCTCTTTAAGAACCTGATTGATTTTTCCTTGTTTTAAGATCCAAGGGGGTTGGATCTGTATTCACCAGGAGTTGGTGGAAGGAAGGAGGGGGGATGGTTCATTTCTCCTTGTTTTAAGATCCAAGGGATTTGGCTCTGTATTCACCAGGGAATTGGTGAAGGTCTCTCAAGGCTACCCAGGGAAGGGAATCAGCTTTGGGATGGTGGCAGCGGACCAGATCTAAGCTGGTAGTTAAGCTTAGAAGTTTTCATGCAGGCCCCCACATTTGTACCCTAAAGTTCAGAGTGGGGAAGCAGCCTTGACACCGCCAGAGTATAAAATGGAAGGTTTATTAGTTGACAGGTACACAGAACATAACTTGTTAGCACAGAAATTAGTGACTTTCAGCCATGTTCATCTTGGGGGAACCCTGGGCCAGACGCCGTAGACTCGCTCTTCTTCAAGTCCCCCACAGCAGATTGAGCTGGAACCCATTGCCTGGCCTCCAACATGTCCATTGCTACTCCCCTGGGCTTTGTCCTGCTTCCCAGGCAAAATGTCACCTGATCACATTCCCCCTCCTGCTTCTCAGGTTATGAAGGGCATCGGCCATAGCTTACGTGCAGGCAGCTGGGCAGCCTCATCTGCCCCCAAGGGTCTCAGCAAAAGTCACACACCCTTATTCCCACCACCGAGGCATTGATACAGTAAACAGGGAAACTGAGGCACACAGTATTAACACAGGACAGTAAGACTCGCATGCAACATAACAAGGGGGAAAACCCCACTTCGTCACAAAGATGATGCCTAGTTTACAGGTCTGAGTGATAAGCAGGAGGGTGGTGATGTTCAGTGATAGAAAAAAGAGGTAGCAGAGAAGACTTGGAGGGGAAGATTAAGAGCTCTGTTTTAGCCATGCTGAGCTTGAGCTGACCGCTAGACATCCATGAGGAGATATTGGAGAGGCAGTTGCAGATTTTTGTTTGGACAGGAGGAGACAGGTTAAAGTAGAGGTAGATCTGTAAGTTATCAGCATAGAAATGGCAGTTGCATTTGTGTTTCCAGATGAGAGTAGCCAGACATAAGTTATAAAGGGAGAAGAGAAGGGGGACAAGGACACAGTCCTGTGGTGCCCCTATAAAAAGTTGGATGGGGGATGAGACATGCCAAAGGACACCCTAAAGGAGGAAGAGAATTAGTAGGAGGGAAGAGTCACAGAGGGCATGGGTAGATAAGATTTCAACAAGAAGAGCATGGTTGACAGTGTTGAAGGAAGCTGAGGATGAAGTACTGGTTCTGAACTTTGCCTGAAATGAGGTTGCTAGAGACTTTGGCGAGAGCTATTTCAGTTGAGTGTAAGGCATGGAAGCCTGATTGGAGAGGTCTAGGATGGAACTGGAGGAGAGGAACTCTACAGTGATTGTAGATAGTGCATTCAGTGAGCTTGGAGATAAAAGGGAGAATGGAGATGGGGTGGTGGTTGGAGTGGAAAGTGGGGTCCAGGGTGTTGGTTTTTTGTTTTTTAACCTGGGCAAATCTAAAGCATGCTTTTATTGTCTAGCCCCAGGGAGCTCAGGAGATCGGATGGGGTCACTGGGACAGGCAGAGGGATTTGAGGAGGGAAGGGCAAATGATAAATATCTGGATCTGTGACAGGGAGAAAGAGAGTTGAGGGAGGGGAAGGGGTCATGTTATATTCTGTCAATTTTGTTCTGGAAAAATCCACAAGGTCCTGTGCAGAGTGTGAATTGTGGACAGAAGGAAAAGGTTTTGAGGAGTGAGTCTAAGGTGGTGAAAAGGTGGCTGAAATTGTGGTCTTAAGATTCAGTTAAGTTGGAGTAGACTTGTTCAGCTAGAGAGACAGCAGAACTGAAGGAGGACAGGAGAAAAAATACGTAATGGAGGAAGTCAGCTTGACCACAAGATATCTGCCAGACACACTGCAGCGTAAGAACAGGAATAGGGGAAGCGGATGTTGAAGATGAGCCAGGACTGGCATTGGAAGGGTGGACCTTGCAATGGTATTTAGGGGTACAAAACAGTTGAATGTAGGATATGAAACATGGAGAGAGTAAAAAACCATATCAATGGAAGGGCGGCCAGGGAGGACAAGAAGTTGTCCATGCTGATGAACTGCAAGTCAGAGATGCTGAATGATAGCATGTGGGAGGGTGTTGATGGGCAATGCTGAAAGAAATCAGGTGGTGGTTGGAGAGGGGAACTTCAGTTATTGAGAGAGATGTTCTTGTTGAAAACCAAGTCCAGGGAATTTTTGGTGAATGGAAGAATTGAACCAGGTCTAATGATGAGGGTGAGGAAATTCTTAAATATATCAGATGCTGGAAGTCTGTCTGTGAATCTTCATGTGCTCATCAGGGACTAAAATGAAGGATGATCAGAACACTGCAGAGAAGCCAAGTGATTTCTTTGCATCAAGTCTAATTCAGAGGATTTTGGAGAAATACATACTTTTTTCAGTGAATAAAAGAGGAAGCATTGGAAAAAATTCATAAATTCAATGGCAATAAGACTGGATGGCATACATCCAAGAGTTCTTGAAGTAGTTTCAGAATGAGGATCCTGAGCTGCAAACATATATTTATAATCCTCATTAAAATCACATAGGCTATGTCTACACTACAGTTTGTTGGCATAACTTATGTTGCTCAGGAGAGTGAATAAATCATCCCGACTGACATAAGTTACACCAACATAAGGGCTGGTGTGGACAGCGCTAGGTCGGCAGAAGAGCTTCTCCCGTCAACATAGATCATCGGGCTCAACGGGTAGTGATCAATGGCTCCATGTCTAGTTGGCAGCCGGTTTCGAGTGGAGTGCCCCAGGGGTCGGTCCTGGGGCCGGTTTTGTTTAATGTCTTTATTAATGATCTGGAGGATGGTGTGGACTGCACTCTCAGCAAGTTTGCAGATGACACTAAACTGGGAGGCGTGGTAGATACACTAGAGGGTAGGGATCGGATACAGAGGGACCTAGACAAATTAGAGGATTGGGCCAAAAAAAACCTGATGAGGTTCAACAAGGACAAGTGCAGAGTCCTGCCCTTAGGACAGAAGAATCCCATGCACAGCTACAGACTAGGGACCGAATGGCTAGGTAGCAGTTCTGCAGAAAAGGACCTAGGGGTCACAGTGAATGAGAAGCTGGATATGAGTCAACAGTGTGCTCTTGTTGCCAAGAAGGCTAACGGCATTTTGGGCTGTATAAGTAGGGGCATTGCCAGCAGATCGAGGAACGTGATCGTTCCCCTTTATTCGACATTGGTGAGGCCTCATCTGGAGTACTGTGTCCAGTTTTGGGCCCCCCACTACAAGAAGGATGTGGAAAAATTGGAAAGAGTCCAGCGGAGGGCAACAAAAATGATTAGGGGTCTGGAGCACATGACTTATGAGGAGAGGCTGAGGGAACTGGGATTGTTTAGTCTCCAGAAGAGAAGAATGAGGGGGGATTTGATAGCTGCTTTCAACTACCTGAGGGGGGGTTCCAAAGAGGATGGAGCTCGGCTGTTCTCAGTGGTGGCAGATGACAGAACAAGGAGCAATGGTCTCAAGTTGCAGTGGGGGAGGTCTAGGTTGGATATTAGGAAACACTATTTCACTAGGAGGTGGTGAAGCACTGGAATGCGTTACCTAGGGAGGTGGTGGAATCTCCTTCCTTAGAGGTTTTTAAGGCCCTGGCTTGACAAAGCCCTGGCTGGGATGATTTAGTTGGGAATTGGTCCTGCTTTGAGCAGGGGATTGGACTAGATGACCTGCTGAGGTCCCTTCCAACCCTGATATTCTATGATTCTATGATTCTGCCGCTCATGGGGACTGGAGTAGTTAAGCCATTGGGACAGCTCTCTCCTGTCTGCTTAGAGTGGCTACAGTAGAGAGCTTACAGCAGGGCAACTGCATTGGTGCAGCTGCGCCGCTGTAAACTCTGTAGTGTAGCTGTGACCGTACTATACTAACCAGGGGACTGGAGGGTAATGTTTTAGAGACAGTAGAACCTCAGAGTTATGGACACCGTGGGAATGTAGGTTGTCCGTAACTCTGAACAAAGTGCAGTTTGGGATCCAGACCCAGCAGTTGATACTCCAGGCCAGGATTTAGCAGCAGGGGAGCAACTGAGTTTGAAAGCTTGTCCCCCTCTTTGCAGAGGGGTGTGTGTGTGTGTGTGTGTATGTCATGTCCCCCTCCTGGGAGGAGAGGGGGTTAAAAACAGCGTGGCCCCCTCCCGCCCGGGTGAGTGGGGGTAAAAACAGCACTCCTCCCCCCCCCCCCCCAGCAGTGGGTGGGGTGAAAGCTGTCCAGACCCCAGCGTTGCTCCTGCTCTGCTGTCTCTGACTGCCTTTGCCTGGCAGCTCCAATGTCTTGCTATAAGTGGCTGACCCGCGAGTGGGGGTGAAGGTAGGGGTGGGGTGAGGTGGGGGGAGGCAGCCCAGATGTGCCTACCTTTAAGATGCAATACAGGCACAGTACAGTACTTGCTTTATTTATTTTTTTTAATCTCTTCTGCTGCCTGATTGGTTACTTACAGTTTCAGATGGTGTCCGGTTGACCGGTCTGTAACTCTGGTCCTCATATCTTTGAGGTTCTACTGTATCTTTGTTAAAAGTGCCTGGGTGTAATCTGTGAATTTCTGAAGTAAGCCTTATTTCCGTATCAGATAAACTTATTGAAATGACAGTTTCAAAAAATATAAAACAATAAGATAAACATGATATGATAAAGTAAAACCAGCACGGCTTCTTTTAAAGGAAAATTGGGTCTCTCCAAATTTCTAGAATTCTTTGTGTTGAAAATTTGATGATGAACTGGTGCAAAAATATATTTGGACTTTCAAAAAGCTTTTGACAAACCCCATAATAAGTCTAAATAGTATGTTTTCAACATTAGAAAAGATCGATGGTGGTGTGCCCTTATTCTATACTAGGATAGTTTTTTTATGTATTAATATCTTGGAAAGGGGGTAAATAGTGAGCAAAATTTGTAGAGAACAAAATAACTGGAAGTTTTTTTTAGAACTCCGTATTAGAAGCAGGATTCTGTGCTAGATGGATCATTGGACTGGCCTGGTATGGCAATTCCTTCTGTGTTCCTATAATCTTATTTTCTTCAAGGACTGTTATATCAGTAACTACACCTCTACCCCGATATAATGCTGTCCTCGGGAGCCAAAAAACCTTACCGCGTTATATGTGAAACTGCGTTATATCGAACTTGCTTTGATCCGCCGGAGCGTGCAGCCCCGCCCCCCGGAGCGCTGCTTTACCGCGTTATATCTGAATTCGTGTTATATTAGATCGCGTTATATTGAGGTAGAGGTGTAATCCTTTGAACATGCAATAGAATTGGTGTTCTCTCCTGACTCAGGGCTCTCCTGACAAAATGTAAGATCAAATTGGCATGTAAGCTGCTGCTTGTACACCTGGATGATTTTGTCCAGTTGGTCCTCACATTTTGTGGGTGGTTTTACTATTATGAGGTGATGCCACTGGGTCTTCTTGCAGCCTTTGATGTGTTGAGTGGTTTCCGGGTGGAAACCTCCTCCTTTGCTACCTAAACAAATACTTGTTTATCAGCCCTTGGAGTTCTGAGCATTGACAGATTTTACTTGCCACATTCCAGATCATTATGGGGGACCCATTAATAGCAAAACTGAGAGGGACCTTATACCGTACAATTTTTTCCTTGCTGTTGAGATTGACACACGTGTCTGGGAAGCCCGGCTTCTTCAGGACAAGTGGGATGTGCTCTCAGATTGCCCAGAATCATAAACCACTGTGCTACCCCATTGCCTCAGCAAGAGGTAGCTTTGCTGGAGTGTAATCTGTGAGAGTCAGCTCCTTACCCTACCTACCTGTCTGCTTCACCAGCAAACTCAAGATCTTGCCAGTCTTAACCTTGCTTTGCAGATAACATTCAGTGTACCAGAGTTCCCCGGAGGCATATCTCTGAAGTGTCCAGGGCCTCTTACTGGACACGCACAGAAATTCCCAGGTTTTGCTGTCTCCAAAGAGACCGAATATATACCAGCCAATTGGCTCAACTGAGATGCACACCTTATTTTAATATAACATTACTGAGATGAATTTATAATAAAACAAGAATAAGTTTATGAATCAAGAACAGAGATTTAAATATTAAACACAGATAATAGAAACAGAAGATGGTTACAAATAAAACTGAATAAAACATGCTTGCTAATGTCTTAAAATTTAACGGATTATAATCCTGGTCTCAGACAATTTCTTATATACAGTCATTTTTCAGCTTCCTCAATCCACATAGTTGAGAGATCCACCTTTCATAAATTCCAAGAGCACTGGCTTCCTTTTGTTCCTTAAATGATGGTTAACAAAGGAGTCCCCTTTCTTTCCTTTTATAGCCCAGGAAACCTTTGAAAAGTATTATTTGAAAAGTAAGCCCAAAGAAAGTTCGTCTCCCCTGCTGCTTGTTTTTTGGGGTGCAGATGCCAAGTCCCTTCTTCATCCCTTAGTCAGTTTGCTCTTTCGATTAGCTTGATCACTTTATTTACCATAGATGCAAATATACCTTTATTGTCCTTTTCCTGTAATCAACCCATGTTGTTTTCTCATCCCTCTGTTAGCTTGGTTCACAGAGACAGGTAAATCCACATTCTTTTGTCTTAGGACAAGTTTGTTTGTCCTGGAGTGAAACTGATGATTATGGTAATATAGTGGTCCCTTGCTCTCTGGCTCAGAGGGAGGCCACTCTATCTCGCTGGGTCAAGCAACAAAGGACAGTTAATTAGCAGTCTATAGCTCTGAGCAGGGCAGAACAGTCAGTGGTCTCGAGCCCAAGCTCCCAGGCTAGGGCAGACGGCACTCACAGTCTGGAGTTCCGGCCCTCTGGGCGGGGAAGAGCAAGGAGCAGGCTTTCACCAAGGCCTCATGGGTAAGGCACTGAGCAAACACAGTCTGGGGCTCCATAGCCTTCTGGCTGGGGCAAACCAAAAACACAGCACAGGCCTTCTGGCCAAGGGGAAGTTGGCCACCAAGTGGGGTTGGAAACAGGGGGTAGAAGGACCCGGGCCCACCCTACTCCACTGGGTCCCAGTCCAGGGCCCTAACGGTGGCAGATGGCTCCACCACGGGGTCAGCGGGGATCCCACCGAAACAAGCTGACTGGCAGCAAAACCGGTTGAACGTCTGGTTTCCCTGGACTACTTCCTACTAGAGTCTGGGGATAGGGCTCTGTAGTCCAAAGATCTTCCGTTTCCTCAGGGTACATGGTTGGTGGCAGTCCTGGCAGCTATTTCTCCAGGGTCGGTATCCTGGGGGCGGGGCACGGCACAGTGCAGGTTCAGCTCCAGAGTTTTGCAGTGGGCTGGAGATATCTGCCTCCTTCCCTGGCTCCGGCCCAGCTGAGCTGCAGGGCCCGCCTTTTATACTTTCTGCCACACCCCTCTGCTTCTGCCACAGGGGGTGGGGCTGGTTTGACTCCGCCTACCAGGGGGATTGTAGTGGTCTCTTGCTCTCTGGCTTGGAGGGAGGCACTCTGCCTCACTACAGGCAGAATATTGTTGGACAGAATTTCAAATGATAACTCTGTGGGACTGGCTGGTATTGTCCAAGCTCATCCCTTAAGTGTGATGTGGCCCATGCATTCCTTCTGCCATTGAATTAGCAAGGACACATCTGTAGAAATTGCAGAGTTTTCCTAGGAACTTTGACAGGAAACCATTAGAAACACAGACTTTCATCATGACTAGCTAGGAGTATTTTGTCACAGGCTGTTCAGTCTTGGGTATATAAGCATACTCTGAACATTCTGGGGTAGGGGATGCCATCTAAGCTGTTTGCTGTTAGTATGTTGTGGTAATAATCTTTTCAAGGAAGTAATTTGAAAGTGCCAGTTAGAATTGGTGTATTTGGGAGGATGTGGGGAATCTCTCCTCTTTGTGCATTTCACAAGAGCTGACAGGGGCTGCAGGACGTGGGGGGAGCTGGGCTTTCAGTACAAATGTGTGGACTGGTGGGGCAAGGACTTCTATGCGTTGATATTCATTTGTGTTTGGGCTGGTGTGTTTATGGTGCCCTGTCTGGTGCTTCAGAATGAGACTAATAGTTCCCAAGTTTCTGGTAAATAGGAAAAAGGATTAAGGGAAGTCCTTTCCCAACAATAAACTAAGTTGGAAGGAACTCCCAAACAATCACTGTTTATTTCAGGTTCTGCATGTTATTTTATGACATCCTGGATTATGACTTTACATGTTTTGTAGTTTTGCAAAACTTTTTGTATTGTAATACATTTTAATAGCTCAGTTTATTGGTATAAAATTATTCATAAGACAGGATCCTTTTTCAGTTTTTTTTCATAAAGTCAAAAGCAAAATGGAATGAAATTAAAAAGGCTTGGTTGGCTGAAGTACCGTGAGATAGAATTAAAACTTTCCATATCATAAATCCTTTTTCATAATTCAAATTTCTAAATGAGTATGATCAATGAAGGGTAATGAAAGCTGCTTATGGAATTTATTGCACATTCAGATAAATTATTTTGTGTGTGTTTGAAAATGGAATTTCTATTTCATATTTAAGCATCACAATAGTTCAGTCTAGTAGGTGGTTTGTTATTTAATGCTGGTATTAGATGGATTTTTTCCCACTACTGTTCTTAACACTGGAAATATATTCAGTTGTTTTTTTAACCCTGAGATGAAAGTCTTGATTTAACAGATTGTTGCTAATTAGTGCTGAAGAGCTGTTGAAGTTAACTCTGTAATTGCAAAATTAAGTAATTCTTACTTATTGGTCTTGATGTAGACATTCCACTCAGGACAGTGGAGATGTATCATAGAATCATAGAATATCAGGGTTGGAAGGGACCTCAGAAGGTCATCTAGTCCAACCCCCTGCTCAAAGCAGGACTAATCCCCAGACAGATTTTTGCCCCAGATCCCTAAACGGCCCCCTCAAGGATTGAACTCACGATCTTGGGTTTAGCAGGACAATGCTCAAACCACTGAGCTATCCCGCCCCCTAAGAGGTGGTCCAAATGGTACTGATTTTTTAATACATGAATTTAACAACAGAGTTTGAAAGAAGAGGAGGTTCTTTGACATTCTGCTGACATAGTTGTGAACAGATATAACATGCCAGGAGGAAAGAAAAGAGAAAGGGTAGATTGACAAAATAGGGAGAGAAAGAGACATGGACTAGGAAGAACATATAAAAAATTAGTTACTAATCAAATTTTCATTCTGAATTTAAAAGAAAATGCATCCTGCTAATATAGGAGGTGGAAAGCAAACTGGAATAGTGAGTTTAGTAACTTTGTGATTAGAGAGCAATCTTAAATATGCTATTAACATTTCTAGCATTCTACTTCAATTAATGTTTGACCCTCTTTGTGTTATGTCTTGCAATACTAGATATTATTTTAAAAGTGGGTAAAAAAGAATAGAAAATTTAAAAATAAGTGCCCTTCATTTCTACCTTGCAGAAATTCTGCCAGATTTTGGAGACTATCCTAGTAGATTAGTTATCTGGTTCTTCATCAATAGTATTCTAGGCTTCAAAGAGCTGTGAGTAGTTTCGTACATTAGATCTCCAATATGAGAGAGTGCTTGTGGTTTTATTTTTTCCAAATACAGCTTATAGAGGCAGTACAGTAATTCAGTAAATCATCTTGGCCGAGAGTTTAATCATTAGTATTTGATGTGAGGTATAACACAGTTTGCCCTGGTCTGTATTGACCAGTCATTTGTGTTCAGCTTCATGCTAGCTAACGTGACGCTTCAGTCATATTCCATCATGATAACATTTTGTAATGAATGTAAGTAATTTCTTAGAATTCTTTTGCCGGGGACAGTTGCTCAAATCAACTGGGATTCTCTGTGCATTTTGATGAGTGTAAGAACACCTATAGAGCTTCACAAATATTAAACACCTACCACAATTACCCTATGAGGGAAGTATTGTCCTCATTTTAAAGATGTGGAAACTGAGGCACAGAAAGGTTAAAGTCAGTATTTTCAAATATGGGTATATGAAGTTAGGCATCTAAATAAGAGTGGCCTGATTTTCAGAGATACTAAGCATTTCTGTATTTAGATGCTAACTTTAGGAGCTCAAGTTTGAAAATTTTGAATGATGTATTTAAGGCCATGCAGAGTGTCAGTGTCAGAGCTGTGGGATTATTCCTTTAGTTCTGGCCATTGTTTGGTGCACTAGAGAAAACTGTGTCTCATGCTGCTGACCCAGCCGGGTTAGCTGCATGCATCTAACTGGTAATGAACTTATAGCAGGCCTTGAGCCATCAGCTGTAGCCTGGCTGGCACTACTCCTGGCAGCTAGAATCTTATTTGCCGTTGGGCATAACTGATGTCTGTTTTTCTTTCAGGGACAGTTGCATCCCCGATAAGTATTTGGTGCATAAATCTTCCTCATCTGAGGCTTATAAGTTGAGGGACATGTGGCTAATACTCCCGCTCAAGCAATCTGTGCATGTTATCTCAGACCTAGAAGGAGACATTCACCGCTAAGGGAACCCTGCGGTGTTAGCAAGTGCCCCGCTGAGTAGATACGTACTCTGAGGGTCCACTGAGAGGAAGGCAGGGAAAGAAAACTTGTTGCAATTGGCACCAGTCACATAGGTACTGAATACTCTGGTACTGGGGCTATTGACACAGCTTACTCTGACCAGCTTGGCACCAGCACCAACCTTGCTCCCTCAGCATAGGCAAAGTCATCAGAGCTGGTGCCCCAACACATGGCCAAAGCCAAGTGGAGACCAGACTTGACTCCAAACAGAGGCACCACCCAATAGAGGAGGGGAAGAGGCATCCAAGTCCCTTGCCAAAGGAGCGAGATTAAGTGAGCTGATACTACTGGTGACAGTACTGGCACAGACACCAATTAGAGGCCCAAGGTATACCCACAAAGAACCATCGGGATTCCTTCTGGGAACATTGATACTTGTATAATGCTGAGACTGGAGCCAAGACATCGCTCCTTGGCACCACCATTCAAGGAATATATAACTCCATATCATTGTGGCCAGACTATGTATTCTCTTCCATGTCCAGCAGGGATACCTCTCTGCTACCTTTGGAAGTGACCTCAGAGCTGATAGAAGAGGCCTTCCTCACAGGGCACCAATCCTGCGCAGGTATGAGTGACAATGGGCTGATCAGCTGCAACCTGGCCAGTACCCATACCACCCTGGCCATACTGGCACTAGTGGGGACCATTGGTCCCTCTGTACTGTAGCAGGTCTCCTCCTTGCACATTCAGAAAGAGGAGATCAGGTTCCCTTGTGGCATCACTACTTAGTACACTAACACTGGAGTCAGAGGCCAGAACAGCAGCAACTCCAATCTCCACCAAAAGAATTATTTTCACTCGATGAGGCATTTGAACCAGGTCCTGCCCTGGCAGTTGACAGTTTTAAGGCCTTCCAAGATCTGCTCAGGCACACTGTGGAAGCCCTTGGTATAGAAATTATGGTTATATAGGAGAGAGCTCATAAACTCCTTGACATCCGGACTATATCAGCTACTGCCAAGATTGCTCCCCATCAATGAGGTCATTCTTGAGCCAGCCAAATGTCTCTGGCAAACTCCAGCCATTATTCAGCCTACATCCAAACAGGTGGAGAAGCATTACCAGATGTCCCTGAAAAATTTTGAGCACTGTTACTCTGATTGAAACCTGGGATCGTTAGTAGTCAGTGTTACGGAAAAATCTAAGTCATTGAAAGGTAGAGAAAGAGAAGAACCCCATACTTGGTACTGGGAGAAAAGAAATTACATGCATTGGATGCATCTAGAACTCTGCATTATTATATTGACAGGATTAAACCATTCAGACTGTGAACACATCTATTTCTGGCTATAGCTGGATGTTCAAAATGTGAATCTATCTAATCTCAAAGTATATAAAAATGGATACCACTATGCAACTCTTCGTGTTACCAAATGGCTGATGTACCTCTCCCACCAAACATCAACTAATTCCAACAGTGATAGACTTTTTCCTTCTGCTTCAGTCCCAGTGTTAGAGATTTTCAAGACGGCAATGTGCAGTAACCCACTGATATTTTTTGTCAAACACTGTGCCTTGGACTTAGCAGCTAGGTCAGATGTCAAGTTTGGGAAGCCAGTCAATCACTGTTCAGCTGATGCAGCTGAAACTCCTCATCCCCACCATCCTGAAGAGGATCCTGCTTGCCAATAACAGTGGGATTCACACTGAGGCTATGTCTATACTACCGCGGTAAGTCGACCTACACTATGCAACTGCAGCTACGTGAATGACTGAACTGGAGTTGACGTACTTTAGGTCGAGTTACCGCGAGGTCTGCACCATGGGGGGTCGACAGGAGAAACTCTCCTGTCGACTTACCTTACTCTTCTCGTTGGGGTTAGAGTACAGGGGTCGACTGGAGAGCGATCTGCTGTTGATTTGGCGGGTCTTCAATAGACCTGCTAAATCAACCACCGGTGGATTGATCTCAGAGCGTCGATCCTGGCTGTAGTGTAGATATAGCCTGAGACATAAAGAATGGTTACTTACCCTTCAGAAGCTGTGGTTCTTTGAGATGTGGTACTCGCTGTGGACTGCACAACCCACCCTCCATCCCTCTTTTGGTGTCCTCAGCTACTGTGGGCTTCAATTATGAGGAAACTGAGTGGGAGGCATGGATGCTATGCCCTCTGACAGGAATAAAAGGAGGCACAGGGCATGTTCACAGCCCTGAGTGTTACTATAAAAAAAAAAATCTGATCGTGTATATAGTGGGTGCATGTGAAGCTATAGATTGGAATCCATACTGACTACAACATCTTGACGAGTGGCAGGTTAAGGAACCATTCTGTATTGAGAAATTAAAGCAGAAAGATTCTCTCTTGTATTTCTAGGCTCTGTCAGATGAGGGGCATTTATAGCTTCTGTGTTTTTTTGAGTTTACGAAGGCTGGCTCCGTATAGAGCATTGATTTTTTGCTCTTTTGATTCTTGACATAGGCTTGCAGTAAAAATTACACTGAAATTATGTGGGTAGATGGGAAAGATGCTTGAGGGAGGGAAGGAAGAGGAGAAAGATAGAAAAAATAGTGATTTTAAGGTCTGATTTCACACACTCTATTTGAACTAGAAATAAATGCTGCATGCTACTGGTAAAATAAGATTCTCAGATTTGCAATGAAATTTAGGATGATTTTTTTAGCCTAAATGGTTTTCAAGATATTGGACTTTACAGTGGTCACTCGTCCCTCACTCTAGCGGTGCTCTCTTGGCACTGTTCCAGGTGTTAGCTCACAGTGCTATTGCTTTTGTAACATATTACCAAGTTATGCTCTGCAACCCCGGAAGATTAGGAAAAAAAGAGATTAATGATGTGGCATAACCTCACCAGTTTACATCAAATGAGCCAACCATTGGAACTTGCTCTCAGGTTAACCTTGCGGTTTGTAAAATTAAAGTAACCATTAATGAAAAGTGGCAAAGAACACATATCCTTGAAAGCAAACTTGGATTTAAGCCACACTTTCTCTGCTTTTAATCTACATGCTTTGATACTTTATGTATATAACTTTGTGTTTTACACTGTCGTCAAACTAATTTTTATTTTTAAATTTGTATTTTTGTTTGTTATAATCTGAAAAGTTACTTGGTAAAGCTGACCTTGTGGGGCTGCATGTTTTCAGTCCCAATGACTGCCTGTTCAAATGTGATTAGTTTACAAGTAAAAGGTTTTTCTAACAGTAAATGCTGCAAACTCAACTTGAGATCTGAGTCAAGCTGTGTTCTTTTTGGCTTGCATATTTTCAAGGAAGCAGTCAGAACTTAATAAGCAATTGTATTGATGTATGTTTCAGAACTGAATCCATTTTGCTTTCTAATAGCTATATTGACTAAAGAGCTCAGAAAAGTAAAAAGTAGTAATATATTTGGGGCATTCTATACGTTGGGGGAGCATCCTCTAACCCACATATTCCTCATTTATATATAATGGTAATACTGCATATAAAGCAGGCCGTATGAGGTATCGGGAAAGGTTATGGTCTGCTGAAAGTCATTTTTCTATCTAAATCTGCATATCATTAATGCATATGAAGTTATGTGAATGTGTTGTATGGTTGTCATTAAAATATGCTGTGGGTTTGGGAGACACCCAGATACTAGCTCTCCAGAGACAATGACAAGGGAGGATGCTAAACAGATATGACCAGCCATTGTCTAACAGAGGAGTTACAATGTAATGACTCACTTGCACAAGGCCACACCAGGGGAATTGCTCAACCTTGCCTGGGGACTCAGCAATGCCCTCCAGACATGCCTAGACTTGTGTTCTCCAATCACATGGGACAAAGGGTATAAAACAGAATACAGTGGCCACATGCTTGGCCTTACTCCTGCCTCCACCTATGCTGCAAACAACAAAGACACTCAGAAGACTGAAGACTCCAACAGAGGAGACTGGCCCAGGTTTAAGGGACAAACCGGTATATTAAGGGCTGCAATATCCAGTGGGGTGAAAAAAACTGCATAATCTAGATGTTACCCAGTCTAATAGGGTTGAGAGTTTAGACTGCGTGCTTATATTATATTTTATTTTATTTTGGTAACCACTGTGACTTTTTGCCTATCACTTATAATCACTTAAAATCTATCTTTTGTACTCAATAAACTTCTTTAACTGTTTATCTTTACCAGTGAGTTTGCCTGAGGTGTGTGGTAAATCTGCTCAGGTTTGCAAAGGCTGGTGTATATCCACTTTTCATTGATGAAGTGGTGAACCAATTAATAAATTCGTCTTGAGCAGTGCAAGTCAGTATATTCCTGAGGTGCAAGGCTGGGTGCTGGGGGGATTTGGTTGGTGACTTTCCCTGTGTGATTCATGAGTGGCTCTGGGAGCATTCATGCATTCTAGCTGGGTGTGGGGCTCCACATGCTGTTGTGCTGAGTGATAACAGCACCTGGAGGGGTTTGCTGCTTGTCACTAGCAAAGGACTGTGAGAGAGAGCCCCGGCTGGAGAGTTAAGGGGGCACAGTGGTCCCATAGTCCCAGTCTGTACCCTGGGGAACCTGTCAAAATATTTTTGTCAGAAAAGTAAGTAAATTTGAAATAAATACACACAGGACAGATCTAGTAACCATAATCACAGCAATTTGGATAGTTATGCAGGCAAACATGTTAAGTTTATTTTAAAATATTAAAAATATCAAGTGTTATGCAGATTGAGAGGTTAAAGTTTAGTACTATATCATATACTGTTGTAAATCAGAAAATGGTAAACTTTATCTTCACAAGCTTATTTTTCTAGAGGTAAGTATCCTGGTACATGATCCCTGCTCTTAAGTATCCTGGTACATGATCCCTGCTCTTAGCCTGCAATATGTAGCAGTGATGAGTTGCTTTGATACCGCTAATTTTTTAAAAATTAAGGAGGCTACAGTAGTTAGACATTCTATATTTCTCTCTTTTTCAAAAGGGTCTGTGTACCCACACATTCATTTATTTTTTTTCAAAAGTCATATCTGGGAAAAGGTATTAAATAGAATAGTGGGTTTAAAGGGTGGTGGTAGACAAGTAAGGTGGCAGATGGTATGCAGGGAGGGGTAGAGAAAGTAATCTGCACGACAAGAAAATTCATGGGAAGGCTCATCCTTAGTATGTGGGAGGAAAGTCATGTATAGCATGGGAACAATTTGAGTTGAGAAGGAACTGTCAGGTGGTGTGTCAGAATGTAGCAGGGGAGGGACAGGAGGTGGGAAACATGAGATAGAGGTCACATTTACAGTAGACTGTTTCACCCGTAGAATTCATGCCAGCATCCAGCCGCTGACATTACAGTTTTGATAAAGCACGTGCACACTTGGCCTTTGCTGATGCAGTGTGTCCTTATGGCAAGAGCCTGTATGGGCAAAAGATGTACAGCACTGTGAGTCGGTATCCCTGTGCTCCCACCTCACTATTCGGCAAGCTGCCTTGTGGGACTTCCTTTTTTGGAGTACATTGCGGGGTAATAGCTCTCCTTTCATGGAATTATGGAAGTTTGAGATCATTTCCCCATAATTCCTTCCATTCCCATGGTCTTTTTGCACTTTTTTCTAAAATTCACACAGTTCCCTCCGTTACATCCCATAATCTGCTCTTCCTCACACTGGTTTTCAATCTCTTCTCCATTTTGCTGTCAAATTCATGGGTGCTGAACAGGTCAGTGGAATTCTTGTTTCTGTTTTAGAGATGGGCCTGATTTTTCTGTATTTGCAGCACCTCAATTACCACAGCAACTGGTTGTGTAGCAGTGAAAATGAAAATATTGAGGAAGAGTGGATGATGTGGACAAAGAATGGAACTGGCCAGGGGCTGCATGCATTCAATGACCAGCTGCGCACAGTAGAGTAGCATTTTTGGCCTGTGAAGTAAGCACTGAGTGGTGGGATTGGATCCTTATGCAAATCTGGAATGATCAACAAAGGCTGCAGAACTTTGGGATGCAGAAGAGGACATTGCTGAAGTTGTAAGCCAAGCTTGCAAAAGCCTCCAAAGCACGCACACCAAAAGAGAGTTATTTTTGATAGAGGAGAAATGGGTAGAGCTGGGCAAATAACAGATGTTTTGTTTTGCTGGCTATTTTGAAAAAACAAAAATATCTAATTTCTGGTTGAAGTGGAAGCAACATTTTTTGAAATCTTTTGGCTAATCAAAAAGTTGAATTTTTTTGAATTGAAACTAATTTTTTCTTTTTGTTTTGACCCAAATAAATTTGTTTAGACTTTCAGGCATTTTGACAAAAGAGAAGACTATGTAAAGAAAACGAGGAGTTGTTGGTGGTGATGGTGCCTCCCCTTATAAGCTTTAGCCCAATGATTAGGGCACTCACTTAGAGTGTGGGAGACCCAAGTTCAGTTCTCCTTTCTGCCTGATGAGAAGAAGGGATTTAAACTTGATCCTCCCACATTGCAGGAGAGTATCCTAGCCACTGGGCTATGGGATATTCTGGTATGGGACTTTGTCCTAGCCACCAAGTTGTAGAGTCATTCTTGCTATCTCTCGCTCAATTATTATCCATTATTAATGAATAACTATGGATTGCAATTACAAATGACAGTGGATAGTTATTGGGCACCAGCAGCACCACCACTTTATCCTCCTCTTGCTTTTTTGTGAATATAGTCGTACTTTCCTTTGCTTTTGTCAAAATGTCAGAAAGTCTAAATAATTTTTTTGAGGTTGAAACAAAACATTTCATTTTGACTTTTTTGGTTCAGTTGAAACTATTTGGTGAGCTCAGCATGAATTCATGAATAGTTTTGTTTGATCTGAAATTGCATTTTTTGGAGAATAAACTATTTGTCTGAAACACTTTGCCCAGCTCTAGAAATGGATGGTTATTGTGCTATAGAAGCTTGTAATCCCTTATTGTTATAAGTCAGTTGGCAATCAGTTAGGTGTTGGAAAGTTTTTCCAGTGGTGATGGTCGTCATCCAGGTGTGTAACACCATTAAGTGTGTCTTGCTGCCCAGGATTGTGACTCTTGACAATATGCAGGAAATAATAGGGATATTTGATGCAGTTGTCTTGCCAAACTGTGATAGGATGATAGATGCTGTCATAACTATGAAGGGAAGGGTAACAGCTCTCCTGTGGACAGTACTATAAAATCCCTCCTGGCCAGAGACTCCAAAATCCTTTTACCTGTAAAGGGTTAAGAAGCTCGGGTAAGCTGGCTGACACCTGACCCAAAGGACCAATAAGGGGACAAGATACTTTCAAATCTTGGGGAGGGGGAGGAAAGGCTTTTGTTTGTGCTCTTTGTTTTGGTGGTTGTTCGCTCTTGGGACTGAGAGGGACCAGACATCAATCCAGGTTCTCTACATCTTTCTAAACAAGTCTCTCCTATTTCAAACTTGTAAGTAAACAGCCAGGCCAGGCGTGTTAGTTTTCCTTTGTTTTTCTCAACTTGTAAATGTACCTTTTACTAGAGTGTTTATCTTTGTTTGCTGTACTTTGAACCTAAGACTAGAGGGGGCTCCTCTAAGCTCTTTAAGTTTGATTACCCTGTAAAGTTATTTTCCATCCTGATTTTACAGAGATGATTTTTACCTTTTTCTTTAATTAAAAGCCTTCTTTTTAAGAACCTGATTGATTTTTCCTTGTTTTAAGATCCAAGGGGTTTGGATCTGTATTCACCAGGAGTTGGTGAATGTCTCTCAAGGCTACCCAGGGAAGGGAATCAGCTTTGGGATGGTGGCAGCGGACCAGATCTAAGCTGGTAGTTAAGCTTAGAAGTTTTCATGCAGGCCCCCACATTTGTACCCTAAAGTTCAAAGTGGGGAAGCAGCCTTGACAGATGCATATCCTGATTCTGCCTCCCTCCCCTTCCCAACCTTGCTTCTGCATACATATACAGAAAGAGGTATGTTTCCATATTTATGTAACTATTGGCTGATCACTAGGGATGTTTCAGTGACATGATCGTTGGGTGGAAGTGTATGATGCTCACATCTTTAAGAATACAGGATTTTTTGAAAAGCTGCAACTATTGGCTGATCACTAGGGATGTTTCAGTGACATGATCGTTGGGTGGAAGTGTATGATGCTCACATCTTTAAGAATACAGGATTTTTTGAAAAGCTGCATGCAGGGATGTTTTTCTTGTAATAGCACATTCATATTGGTCGGGTTGCAATGGTAATTGTGATTCTCTGGGCCTCAGCCTATGCTTTGCTTCCGTGGCTCATGAAGTCATACACTGGGCACCTTGAACAGAAACAAGGAAAGATGTAATCATCAGCTAAACAGGTGCAGAATGACCATGGACTGTGCAGTTGGCAGATTAAAGGGATGCTGGAGATATTTCATGTCTAGGCCAGATCTCAGTGATCCAAATATTCTTTTTGTTATTGCTGCATGTTGTGCTTTATGAACTATATGCAAAGCCAAGGGGGAAGTGTTATCAGCAGGGTGGAGGGGGGAAGTGGAAAAACTGATTCTGAGCAGCCTGACACAAGAATAATTACCAGAGCTTGTCGAGATGCTGTACATCTGATGGAGGCCTTAGGGGCACACTTTGTCAGTGTGCGATAGTCCATGTTCTGCTTTTGTTTTATTTTGGAATTAATTACACATTTACTTATTACAAGTTTATTGATTTGTGAATAAATTGTAGTTGGCATGTCTATTAATTTTAAATGCATTGTTAACATTTTATGAATCTGGTGAGAGGGTACTGATTTGGGGAGTTCACGTGTCTTTTGAAAAATAAAGTCAATAAATCACAATTTTCATAAAATAAAACTTTATTGAGCAGTAATAAACAACATAAATACTTCTAAAAAGATTTAAAACGACTAAAAAAGTGCAAGATTCTGCTTGCCCTGGGATGAATCACAGCTCAGTATAGGTGTAGTCACAGCAGTTCTTATTTTCCAGTGGGATTCAGTGAAAGGCATACTATGGCAGGCTATGCTGATACTTTGGGGGGCTTTGGGGTGTGTGTGTACAACCTAGGAGGAAAGAATTGTCCATGAAGTGCAATGACTGCTGGGGTGCAAGTCTTTGGGTATTTTCCTTGGTAGTGCTTTGGAACATCTGAGTTTGAGGAGCTGCATGTTGTCTTGGTGTACTTCCTTATGTATCTCTCAGTCCTTCTGCCTTTCCTCATGCAAGAGCTCCCTACACGCCCTAGTTTTGTGTGCCCTGCCCTCAGAGATCTTGAGCAGATCAGAGAATGTGTCCTCCTTTGTTCTTTTATCCCCCCCTCCCCCGCCCCTTATTAAGGGCAGTCTTTCAGCAGGTATGGAGGATAACCCAGCCCAGGCTGCTGATAAACAACCAGACAGACATTGCTAGATTTAAAGAGTTAGCAGACAGGAAAAGATAAGTGTTACAACTCCCTAAAATGTTACCAGAAAGATCTTCATAAAAATATGAAGTGATCAGACTGACTGCCATTTGCTTCCGGACTGTTCAGCAGCTCCCAATGTGGTGAGTATATGGCCGTACTTTTCAAACCCTCTATCCATGAGGGGTTGGGGGTCCTGGGGAAGTGTAGGGGTAGTGTAGTAAATACTGCTAAACTTATTACAGGCAGTGATAATTCTGGCTGGTGTCTTGTGGTGCGCCAAAGGCCCAGAGAAGGTGTTATGGATTTATAGGATCTGTGCTATGCTCTGGCCTGTAGATAGTCTCCTGGGAATGCCTGTAGTCTGCCAGACCCCCAAATGGTCACACACTTCCATAAGAGGCGATGTAGCCTCAGAGACTGAGCTCCAGCACTCCGGTTTCTCACTGTGAGCTCTGCCCAGCAAGTCTGACTGAAGGAGACTCCCATTCAGAGACTTTTACTCCCTTCAAGAATCCATGCACTTCACTCAGTATTTGCAGTGATTCCAGGCAGCCTTTTCAGAACAGAGTAGGGTTTATTAGTCAACTGAAATACAGCACTGGGAAGTCCTTAACTTTTGCTTCTCTATGCTAATCTAAGACCAAGTTCAGACTAGCTACAACCAGGGTGCCACCCAGCCAAGGTGCTGTCAAATTCATTTTGGCTTAGCCACTCTCTGTCCTTTTGCCTGTGCCCCCCAGGTGAGAATTTCTGTGACTCTGTGATTTCTTATCACAGCCTCCTGCTACCTCTCAGTCCATTATCGTCCTGCTGCAAAGTCATGCTGAGTTCACATGTTCTTCTTGCCAGAGCCTCCCATTGTGAAAAGTCAGTTGTGCAGTCACTGGGGCTCCCATTGTCTTTCCAGATCCTCCATTGATGGTTTGGTTCCACCCAGTGATTATTGACCCATTCGTGTCACTGCAGACAAGTGATACAAACATTTCATTTCTCTTACACTGCCCCAGCAGTGTTATTTTAACACTTCTGCACCCTCTGGATAGCATTACAAAGCCAAATGAGTCACTGCTATGCATAGCATTGATAAAAATATTACAGAAAATTCCCACATTTGTCACTGAAAGGCAGCTCGATGTTGCCTAGGCCCATATGCTGCCAGTGTCTTCACAGAGGTGATGTCACTGGAGCTTGTTGCATAGGTGTGGGAAGGTGTCTTGCCCCACCGGGAGAAACCAGGCTGCCCTTCCCAGAAATGTACAGGCAAAAATGAAAGAATATTTGATTGAAATTGCTCCAGAGGAGAAAAGGGATGTCCGGGCCAAAATAAATCAGAAACTGCAAGTGGAGAAGGGTTGTTGTTGCTGCTTAGTTCTGGGAGCCAGTAAAAAGCCAAGCCTACCAAGCCAGCAACATACCATTTCTACCTCTTTTTATTCCTGAATCAAAACACAATGCATAATTAATTTGTTTTGGATTTGGATTCTCAGACTGGAAAATCAAAGCACATATTTAGTCTGTAGTTTTATTCATAAAAATCCTGTAGTAAGAATGCTCAGTTGTTGAATTGCTCACACGGATTCTTTTTATTTAAATGCTTAGGTATCTGTTTCAGTGTATTTCTTTTTCTGTTTGCAATGCACAGAATTATATTTGCATTATTACGTTGCTAGAATTTCTGCCTGCCTGCCTGCCTGACAAAAGCGTGCATTTGGGGATGTTTTTGGCTTGCGTGTAGTATTCTGTCATGTTTTGCACTGTGTTCTTACAATAAAGTTGATACTTCAAAAGGAATTGGTCTGTTCCCTGCCTGAGAGTTTGACCACCATTCTGAGAGAGGGGAGGAGAGAGAACAGTGTGTGTGAAGTTTTGGGGCCTGTGAAGAAAGTTAGGTGTATTAATGCCTTAAAAAAACAAACACACAAAACAAAGCAAAAACATCTGATCTCCCTTCCCCTCCCTCAGTGGTTTCTGTCTCTAGGCTCATCTGGGTCAGGTTTAGCTGGGTTGCAAAGAGCTCCTGGCTATCTGACAGGTTTGCCTTCTCTGTGTCCTTGTCCTCAATAAGCTCTCAATAAGTTCCCGGCCAATGGGAGCTAGAGAGCTAGTGCTCGGGGCGAATGCAGTGCGCAGAGCTGCCTGGCCACGCCTCCACCTAGGAGTTGAGGGAGGGGGATGTTGGCACTTCAGGGAGCCCCCCCCAAGGTGAGCGCCACCAAGAGTCCTCACCCTATCCCATGTCCGAACCTCTGCCCCCTCCCACACCCAAACTCCTGCTGCTGCGGAGGTTGAGGGGAATAGGCACAGCGGCCCAAGACCAGGGCCGCTCGGGGGGGGGGGGGGCAAGTGGGACAATTTGCCCCGGGCCCCGCAGGAGCCCCCACGAGAATGTCGGAGGCTCCCCCCCGCCTCCGCCTCCCCCCATCCCCCGGTGCCTTAGCGCGCTGCGTCCAGGCGGCCCTGGACAGCGCTGCAGCGGCAGGACCTGAGCTCCTCCCGCTCAGAGCCATGTGGGAAGGGGGCGGGGCTGCTAGCTCAGGTCCCGCCGGAGCCCGCCCCCTTACCACGCGGCTCTGAGCGGGAGGAACTCAGGTCCCGCCGCTGCAGCGCTGTCCAGGGCCGCTCCTGGACACGGCATGCTGAGGCTCCAGGAGAGGTGGGAGTAAGCAGCATGGTAAGACCCCCTGAGCCGGACACCCCCCCACACGCACAGCCCTGACCCCCATCTCCGAGCCCAGCCCCTCTGAGCCGGGCACCCCCCGACCCAGAGCCCAGCTCCCCACCCAGCCCTGGGCAACAGCAGTGCCACCCCCAGGCAGCAACAACCCATTGGCACCAACCATCACCATCACCCAGCGACAGCCCATTATGTAATTGCAAATGTATTAAAGCATTTAATGTTTTTAAATAATGTATTTCGTGTATTTTCAAATTATTAAAAATTAATTTTTGAATGTATTTCACTGGTTATTTTTTACATTTCCAAATACATGTTACTATAGTATTGCAACTTTTTTTTATGGAAGGGGCTCCCGAAATTGCTTTGCCCCAGGCCCCCTGAATCCTCTGGGCGGCCCTGCCCAAGACTGCCCCAGGAGTGGCCGGTGCGACTGGTCTAGGGACTGCCTGAGCTGCTCAGGCAGCCCCCGGGCTAGGTGCACCAGCCGTGCAGAAATCACAGAAAGTCACGGAATCCGTGACCTCCATGACAAACTCGCAGCTTTAACCATGTGTCCTCAAGAAGGGGACAACAGTAAGAGATGGACATCAAAACAATTCTAAGATGGGGAAGTGAGAAAAAAAATATAGAGGGTTGCTTAATTTAGTGTGGAGATGTATGTATTTTTGACTCTGGTCTAATTAGCTGCAAATGTTAATTTGGACTGGTAGTCATATGAAATGTGCTTCAGAGGCACAAACGGAAACATAAAGTTCTGCCTTGATTCATGTGATTTAAACACCATGTGGAATACTTCATTTAAAGGAGCCTTATTGGTTAGTGAGGGATAGTAACTAATACATAAGTAACATTTTTGAGTCCACTCTGCTGTCTGTATAGTCAGAAAAATGTTAAAGTATTGTTAAATCATCTGATCTGAGCAAACCAAGCCCCCCAAAAATAAAAAAGTTCAGTCTTTAATGGCCACTGTGCTTATACACTGTAGGTGAAATTTTTCAGATGTGCCTAAGTGATTTAGGATTACAATTTCACAATTTTCAAAATGACTTTCAATAGGATCACATACTTTAAGCTAAGTAATACATTTTGAGACCGGTGAAACACTGAAGCACAACAGTTCCAGGTCAAAACAGAGTGTTTTAACACTGATTTGCCTTGGTTTTGTTGAGAACTTTATATAGCACACTTCAAATGTGAAGAATATTTTTATAACACTTGTAAACTCCTGTAAAAATATGCTTGGTAATAGAACTTTGGACAGAGCCTTGTAGCAGTAGTGGTAAGCATTGCTGCAGTTCCATAGATGTACTGGATGTAAGCATATTGTGAGACTTTTATATTATTCTTGAATCGCAGATATTAAGGGAATGTTATCTTTTTTTTTTTCTTTTAAGGAAATGATCATTGACAAAGTAAACGGACAAGTCGTTCCTCGGTACTTGATATATGACATTATTAAATTCAATGTAAGTACCTTTTTAAAATTACTACTTTTAGTAGTTATTGACTAAAATTAAGACAAATTATGTTTGCATAGTTAAGAGCCAGAAAGCACACTTTGATACCCAAAGTGGTTGGGCAATGTGCAATCCAGCTGACAGTAGTACGGGAGAAGTGAGATTGAAAGTATCCTGAATCAGGCAAAGCACAATTGAAAGCAGCCTCAGTAATGCTACTTGCTTGGTCAATAGAGACTTGATTGGTTGCAAAGACTATATGAGAGAAGGCTGTGTTGTTTGAAAACCTCTGCAAAATACTGTTCAGAAACTGCTTCTTTCTACAGCAGATATGAACTTGGTTTGGCCATGGTGGTAATAACTTAGCATTTTTCCTCTGCAGATCTGTCTATAGATAAACAATATATTTACAGCTTAGTTGGGACCATTTAAATACTGAATAATTTTTTTTTGCAAGCTCAAGAGATGGCAAAAATATTTAGTGTACATGTTACTTTCTGATTCTCTCTTAATTTGATTGGGATAGTTAAACATGGGTTAAAGAGAAAACATCCTTTCAGGCTTACGTTAGCAATGATGAGGAAATCACATAGCTGAATTGAAAGCTCTACCAATAGTCCTGATTTGGCTGGGATCAAACAGTTCCAACTAATGTCCTGGTACTGTTTTCACTTATAAGGGTACGTCTACAAAGGGCTAAAAGACCAGTGGCTGGCCTGGGTTAATTGATTTAGGCTTGCGGGGCTCGGGCTGTGGGGCTAAAAGTTTCTGTGTAGATGTTTGGGCTCAGGCTGGAACCCAAGCTCTGGGACCCTCCACTCTTGCAAGGTCTCAGAAAACAGGCTCTGGCCCAAGCCCAAGCGTCTACACAGTGATTCTTTTCAGCTCCAGAACACAAACCTGCTTACCCGGGCCAGCTGCAGTTTTTTTTTATCCCTGTGTAGATGTAGCCTGAGAGTCTGCAGAGGCCATACTAGGGCACTACATTTGCCTCTACAGTATTGTTGGTCTGGGCTACTGCTGGTCTGGGCTACTCCGTCATCTGGGCTGACAGTAGGTGAGCTGGGTTGGTGCTGTGATAGTGGATCCTTGCCTAGGTCGGGAAACAGAGAGTGGGAAGGGGGTTAAGCAGCAGTAGTATAGCTGTTTTTGAAACACACTGCACCTTCTTGGCTGCTCAGTGACCCCTTCTTCATATTCTTCTTTTAGATTTAGGCAGCTGCTTCTCCGTTCTGTACCCTGCAGCTGCTTCTCATAAGCTCATATGTGCTGAGGGCAGACAGAGGCAGAAATCAGTCCCAGGGACCAGAAAAAGGAGCTGCTGAGTATAGGGGAGGAGGCGTAAGGAGGAAGGAGGGGAAAAATGGATAAGCCATTGTGGAGAGCAATGGGAACAACTGCAGAGTCCTAGCTGGGAAGAAACAATGTGGGTGAAGAGAGAGCAGCTTTCAAAGGGAGTTTTCCAATAAACTAGAGGTTTGAAAGACACTAAAGGGTCTTGTGTGTTGTTTTAGTATTTTTTTTTCTTTTTCTCTCATGATCTAAGAAAAATAACCTTAAAATCACTATAATGTACATAGAACTATCAATTGGCTGGTATCTGTTGGCCCTCAGACCCCCCAATTAATTGGAAGAGTTGTCCTTGACAAAATGTTTCACCTGTTGGCACTTATAATTGAGTGTGTTTTGTATTGACTGGTTTGTGTTACACCTGTGAAAGAGAAAATTAGTGCTAAGAAAAAGGCCCCAGCAAAACATATTAATGTATTTAACAATTTTTTTGTGAATTTAAATAATTATTTGAAAACAGAGTAACACTAAACTATAGTTAAATATTCCACAAAAAATACAGTAATATGGTGTTCGCTTATATTTCAGGGTATTTGGGAGAATACACTTTTATTGTAATAGTCCTGTGTATTATATTAACAGTTGTTCTGATTCTAAGTCACATAAATGGAGTGTTAATTTATCCTGGTGCTATGCAGTTCTCTCCCCAAAACTCCTCCCTCCATCCTCCCCCCCCCCCATCTTACACATACATTTGAGGTGATCTGTACATATCTGGATGACATAAAGTGGGAATAGTGGAAGAAGATTAAGATTTGTCTTGTATAGAGACGTTTTCCCATCTGTATTGAGAGAATGAATGAGTGGCAGTGTGGGGATCATTGCATTACTTATTGTATAAGCGGTCAGTCCTACTGAAACATAGGAAGGCTTTGATTGAGTTGATGTGCATGATAACTGTAAAAAAACAAACAAAAAACCCTGACAACCCTGTCTTTTAGTTTCAATTTATAGGGGTACTGAGAAGTTTTATGCCTATATTAGCTATTCTTCTTCGAGTGCTTGTTCATGTCTATTCCAATCAGGTTCTGTGCGCACATGTGTGCACGACAGCCAAAATATTTTTTCCCTAGTAGTATCCGTCAGATCGGTCCGGGCACCCCCTGGAGTGGTGCCATCATGGCGCTCAATATAAGGCCCTACCGACCTGCCACCCCCTCATTTCCTTCTTACCGCCAGTGATGGTTAGCTGGAACTTCCTCTTGCTTTTGTCGTGACAAGTGAGTGCATTTGGCAGTCTGTATATAGAGACAACACCATAGCGATATTCTGTATCAACAAACGGGGGTGCATGCTCCTGTGCCAGGAAGCCCTCATGCTGTGGGACTTTTGTGTAGCTCACTCGATAGGCCTGCAAGCATCGTACCTCCCGGGAATACAGAACGAGTTGGCGGACTGTCTCAGCAGGTCTTTTCATGGCCATGAGTGGTCCCTATGCCTGGACGTCGTGCACTCCATTTTCCAACGGTGGGGCTTTCCCCAGGTGGACCTGTTCGCCATATGACGCAACGGGAAGTGCCAGCAGTTTTGCTCCTTCCTCAATCACAGGCCGGGCTCCATCGCGGATGCCTTCTTCCTCCCATGGGGACGCCGTCTTCTCTATACGTTCCCGCCCATCCTTCTCATTCACAAAGTGCTCTTCAAGATACGGAGGAAACGGGCTTCAGTGATATTGTTAGCTCCAGCCTGGCTTCGCCAACATTGGTACACATCTCTCCTGGAAAGTCCGTGAAAGCCCCAGTCACCTTGCCACTCCTCCTGGACTTGATAACTCAGAATCACAGCCATCTCCAGCATCCGAACCTGGAGTCGTTGCACCTCATGGCCTGGAATCTCCATGCCTGAACCCCAGGGAGCTCTCCTGCTTGGACCCAGTTAGACAAGTCCTCCTTGGCAGAAGGAAACCCTCCACCAGGACTAAATACCTTGCCAAGTAGTCAATCTGGTCGGCGCAGCAACGTTTGTCCCCGACGCTTGCCTCTATGCCATTTATACTGGACTACCTTCTCCATCTCAAGTAGCAGGGATGGTCCATGTCATCACTTAGCCGCCATCTCTGCCTTCCATCCAGGTGCAGAGGGCCAGTCGGTGTTTGCCAACCCTATGGGCAGCCGTTTCCTGAAAGGTCTCAACAGGCTATAACCGCATGTCCGACAACCAGCCCCAAACTGGGACCTCAATCAGGTCCTTTCCAAATCGGTGGGTCTGCCCTTCGAACCACTGGCAACTTGTTCCCTGCTCTACCTGTCATACAAGGTGGCGTTTCTGGTTGCAATAACCTCAGCCAGGAGGGTGTCTGAGCTCCAGGCCCTAACATCAGAGCCTCCTTAAACTGTCTTCTGTAAGGACAAGGTTCAGCTCAGGCCATATCCAGCTTTCCTTCCAAAGGTTGTCTCCCAGTTCCACATCAACCAGGACATCTTCCTCCCAGTGTTCTATCCTAAGCTGCACTCGAGCGGCAGGGAGCAGAGGCTTCATTCATTGGATGTCTGCAGAGCGCCAGCCTTTTACATTGAAAGAACAAAACCGTTTAGGAAGTCCATTTAACAGTTTGAGGCCATGGCAGACAGGATGAAGAATCTTCCAGTTTCCTCCCAACAAATTTCCTCGTGGATCATGTCCTGCATCCATGAATGCTATAACCTGGCAGAGGTGCCTGCACCTGCTCACAGCGCACTCCACTAGGGCGCAGGCTTATTCAACATCATTCCTGGAGCAAGTTCTGACCCAGGAAATATGCAGAGTGGTCCGCCATACATACTTTCACCGCGCATTATGCGATTACCCAGCAGGCCAGAGACTATGCGGCCTTCGGTAGAACAGTGCTCCAGCCAGTGGACAACTCTGACCCCACCTCCTGAACTTAGGCTTGGGAGTCACCTGATTGGAATTGACATGAACAAGCACTCGAAGAAGAAAAAACAGTTACTCACCTACTCATAACGGTTGTTCTTCGAGATGTGGTGTTCATGTCCATTCCAATACCCACCCACCTACCCCTCTTTTGGAGTAGCTGGCAAGAAGGAACTGAGGGGGTGGCGGGTCGGTAGGGCTCTATATTGGGCGCCATAATGGCACCACTCCAGGGGGCACTTGGACCGACCCACCTGCTAGGTGATAAATCTTCCGGCTGCTGTGCGCGTGTGCACACACACCTGATAGGAATGGACACGAATAACACATCTTGAAGAATAACAGTTATGAAAGGTGAGTAGCCATTTTTTCCTGAAATGGCCATCATGCTTCCTATTATTCATACTAGTTCTTTTGGTTCTGAAATGTCTTTTGGAACTCTGTCAAAGTTGATCTGTGGGAGAAAATATTAAATATTTTAGACACTTCAAATGGTAACATGTTGGGCATTTTTAAGTGTTTTAGTGCAAACTATGGGGTTGATTCTGTCACACTTAAAATTATTTTCTGACTAAGGAACTCTACTATCATGGAGCTAGGCCCTACTCATTGTGAATAAGAGTGGCAGAATCAGGCCCTGTACAGTATAACCAGGGTTTGTGTTAGAACAGCAAATCTTGGAGGGGTCAGTCTCTGCTTTTAAAAGCAAGAGTGTTTTGTGGGAGAATGTTAATTTGGAATTGAATTTTAATAGTTTATAAGCAATGTTTTAGTCAATGTAACTTGCAGAATGTAATTCTTAGCATCCTCAGGGTTAAGTCGTAGTTTTCTGAAAGTTCTAAAATATTCTAAGTTTTGAAAACATTTGAAAAAGAGCAAAAATTGTTTTTGTAATATTATGACCATTGTGTTCTCTTCTCTAAAAACTTTTTCTTGTAATGCTATCGCTTATGTTCTCTGCCCTGTCTATGTTCTGTCCTTCACTTTGTCTATCTCTCACCCATTTTCTGTTGTTTTCCCCTACATTCCATGTTTATTCTCTTTCACTCTGTGTAGTGTTTGCCCTCTCTTATTTTATGCTCGTCTGTCACTCACTACTACTGTTTCTTCCTTTCCCATTCCCTCCTTTATGGTCACTTTTCCCTGTCTGGTCTCGCCTTCCTTTTTTGTTTGTTGTTTGTTCCTCTCTTCTGCCTCTATTCACACAGTTTTAACAAAGTGAAGCTTTCTAAAAGCCTGATCTCTGATGCAGTAGATAGAGGTGTTGAGGTGATGGGCTCTGATTAAACATAAAGGAACCAAATTACTGACCATGAAAATGAGTGGGTTTTTGTAAGGGGTTAAGTTGTGGGGAAAGGCAGAGGAGACTGAACTGCACTTGAGTTCCACTGTAAATGCTGTCAGTTTCTTTGGATGCACTGAGAATCAGGGAGGAATTCATTATGAAGTATTGCACTTTCAGTGTCAAGGACAAATAAGACAATGTGTTATCAGTATGAGCACAAGCAGGACTTCAGCTGAAAGAGGCTATTAGCAGTGGCCATACTGTAGAGATTAAAAAGCACAGCTGCCTTTATGCTAATTCTAGAAGTTTTAATTACAAAAATGGGCAAGCTAGAATGTTTGGCTTGGCAAGAAGTGCTCAGTATAATTTTATCACTGAGATGTGTGGTTTGGAGTAACTATAAAATCAAAAGAGACATGGTAAATCCTCTCTCTATGGAATACAGGTTAGGTGGGAGGATCTTGGTTACATATTATAGTGGAGTGCCAGGTCTACTATAGTTAAGGTTGTGTATTGCTTTTTCCTTAAAAGGTGAATATTGTAAGTGCTCTAAAATCCAAGTGCTTGCTTGGATTGTCTGAAAATTGTTGCCTCTTGGAGGTGCGGTGTAGGGTTGGTGTTCCAAATTTGGGTTAGAACAAAATACAGCTACTCAAAATCAATTGTTTACAAAATCACCTGCTTGTTACTTTTTTGTTTGTGCACATGTGGGGCTCAAACTGTTTTTCTACTCCTCAAATTGATCTCAGCTGCTTGGGATTTATTTCAGTTAGTGCACAGCCCCCACTGTCCCGTTGGGAAATCTAGATTGCAAAAGTTACTGAAGGTAAAGTTTTTAAATCCAGGTCGCCACAAGCTAAACTGATGTATTTATGTGTGTAATGTGTATGTGCAGCAAGACTAGGACTCTGTTAACGGCTCGAGATTTTCCATGTGGTCTGTTATCACAAAGTTGGGTGGTTCAAGGTGAAATGCTGGGATCATTGAATCTGAGCAACACCCATGCACTGTGAGTTTGTGCCCTAACCGGTAGCAGTTGAATGTGTCTTGCACATCTTCCTTGTTCTCTGCCTGAATTGTGTTTTGTTCTGAGATCCTGACTGAAGTTTTGTCCTGAGATCCTGGTTTAAGAGTGATATTTTAAGGTGCTATAAAATTCACATGCAGACTTTAATTTTATTTCTGAAATATTGTCAAGGCAGTTGTCATTAATTGAAGAGAGGGAAGATAGCTTGATGTAATCATGACTCACATTCTTTGTTCAGTTTCTGAACAATGGAACTGAGTGTGATCAGAGGAAAGCAAGTTGCTGCATCACTTGGTCAAGGGGTTCCTGATACGCACCCCGCTAACTTGAACTGCTCATAACATTTTTTGATTCTTATAACTTTTTTTGGTGCAGCATTGGTGTGTGTGTTGGAGCAGTCAGTTGAAGAGGTGATATGAGGCGGGGCTTGGGAAGGTGCAGAATGGCAGCTGTGGCTGTTTGCCAGCCTTTGTTCCTTAGGTCAATTGCTTTGGCACAACTTAGATGATAACCCTTATTAATGTATGTGATCATCCAAACACCATGTTTTTGAAAACCCAGTTTGATGATTAAAGATTTGATGAAGAATGGGGATTCCAAAGTAGTAATTTTTCTACAATTGCTGCATGAATAAGGGTTTGTCCTTAAAGGGACCCTTTGCTTTCTGGGAGCTCAGAAGTGCTAACAGAGCAGAACAATGTGGGGTGAAAAGTTGGGCTCCTTCTCCATTGATGACATTCTTGGAGAGGAATTAAATGGAACCACCTGTGTCCCCACCTTCCCCCAGTTCCTCCCAGTGGATCAGCCACTGCTTCACCAGGGCAAGGGAAGGGTCTCCAGGAGTCCCCTTCCTCCACTGTTCACTGATGAGAGGAAGGAACCCAGAACTCTCCACCTTCCTCATGCTGCCTCCAGCAGCAAGAGAAGGGGCTCCAGATTCACCATTCCCCTTGTTGCTGTTGCTGCTTCTAGGGAAACAAATGGGAGGTCAGAACAGTGCAGGAGAGTGTGGGGAAGAAAGGAAGGGAACAGAATTGCAGTGGAGGATGTGGGCAGGGTCTTAGGTCTGCCCCCTAAACTTCCCCACATCCATACCCCCCATTTCTGTTCCTCCTTCAAAACATGCTCCCATAATGCTGAGATTGGGATGGGGAGTTGGCATGTTCATTTTATGGCACTGACACACAATGCTAAGGTGGTGTGGGGAACTGAGAACAGGCATGCTTAGTGCATGGCATAAATATACAATGAGGAGCTGGGAATGGGCACGTTTGGTGCATGGCACAGTACATGACACTGAGCTTGTATTTGGGAACGGAGCAGGCACCCATGTGGAGAGCTGCGCTGTGGTACATAGGGATGCAAAAAAGTATTTTTATAAAAACAAGTAAATTAAATGCCCAAAACTTTAACAGAGTTAAGATTGCCCTTTAGTGTCTTGTGCCCTTTCAGAATGTTGAATTCAGCTACACTCAAAGCTCTGAAACATGATGGATAAAAATTGATTACATTTTTTTTTAATAAAAAAGGATTTTTATTTAAATTGTTTTTTAATTTAAATAAAATACAGGTTGATTTTTTAAAAATTTAAACCCATTGAAAATTAAATTTAAATTTATGACAATGGATGTTAATTTACTGTAATATATTAAATTAAATTCGAGCAGTACCTGTTTGCTGCCAAGTTTTAAAGAAAGTCATATCAATGCATTAGTGGAAGTCACTGGCTAGGCATCCAGAACCTGAATTTGTTGAAGTGCGAAACTGGCTTTTGACAGTCTTACATTCTTCTGCAGGTGTAGAGAGAATATTTTCTTCATTTTAATTTGTTTAACTCGTTTGTTAAACACAGGAAACCAGTTGGGAGTTAAAAAAGCAGGAAACCTTGTATTCCTTTTTTAATCTATGAATAAGAACTAGGTGTAAGAGGATGAAATCTTCTAGTTCTAAAAACTTGAAGAACGTATGATCAGAAACAATCACTTCAATACAATCAGTTCACTTCACTAAATACAGATAATGCTTCCTTTATTTGAAATGCAAAAAATGTTTTGATAATTTCTTACTTATCCAGCACAACCGTAACTCTGTGGTAACAAGTTTTTGAACATATAATAAGGGAACGTATAACATCGGTGACTGAGATTTGCAGGCTGAATGCAGCACACACAGTGTCTCTTGAAGTCTGTGGCTCCCTTGTCTCCAGGGTCACTGAAAACCAGAATTATTACTCTCTTTATGAACAATCAAGAAGTTTCTGCAGATCTCCTGTAGCGACTGTAACTGTTATATTGTATTTATTCTTAAAGCCATCTGTTGTTCAAAGTGCGAACCTGGGAAAAGCAAAACAAAACAAACTTTGTATCAGTTCTTAACTTCACTCAAGTGCTTAATTTGTAATGAAAGAGGTGCCAGGGCTCAAACAATTTGGTGCTGGGGCTAAAGTAATTTTTTTACTTTCATAACTGACATGGCAAGCCCAGAAGTGCTGGGGCTATGAACTGCCAAGCCTAGAGGTGCTGAGGCTCGGCACTGGCAGCTGCTGGCACAAATTAAGCATTACTTCACTCAAATTGACAATTTAACTAACTGCCATTTTGAAAGTTACAGATTGAAATGGAATGTTGTTTTGAGGTGATTTACTTAATAGTAGCAACTGTGTGCCAGCAATCAGTCAATCGGGAATGGAAGTATGAGCCATTGCTCCATGTGCAACTGATATACATAAAAAGAACAAAGTGCCAGCTGGTGACTTGAGGGAGCAATAAGGATTTTTTTTTTCAACTCATCATGGCAGCCTGTTCAGGCTGCAATCAGCTCTTCAGATGACTGTGGCCCAGGGATAGGGAAATGAGATAGGAATGAAGGGAACACAGAAGGAAAGTGGAGCTGGAGGAGTTTAAGAATAAGAGGGAAAATATATGGGCATATAGGAATGGAGGGAAAAGAACCAAGTGGGAAGCAAGCAGGGAGAACTGGAAGTCCTGGCACAGTCAAGGAACTATGATGTGATTGGAATAACAGAGACTTGGTGGGGTAACTCACATGACTGGAGTACTGTCATGGATGGATATAAACTGTTCAGGAAGGACAGGCAGGGCAGAAAAGGTGGGGGAGTTGCATTGTATGTAAAAGAGGAGTATGACTGCTCAGAGCTCCGGTATGAAACTGCAGAAAAACCTGAGTGTCTCTGGATAAAGTTTAGAAGTGTGAGCAACAAGGGTGATGTCGTGGTGGGAGTCTGCTATAGACCACCAAACCAGGGGGATGAGGTGGACGAGGCTTTCTTCCGGCAACTAGCAGAAGTTACTAGATCGCAGGCCCTGGTTCTCATGGGAGACTTTAATCACCTTGATATCTGCTGAGAGAGCAATACAGTGGTGCACAGACAATCCAGGAAGTTTTTGGAAAGTGTAGGGGACAATTTCCTGGTGCAAGTGCTGGAGGAACCAACTAGGGGCAGAGCTCTTCTAGATGTGCTGCTCACAAACTGGGAAGAATTAGTAGGGGAAGCAAAAGTGGATGGGAACCTGGGAGGCAGTGATCATGAGATGGTAGAGTTCAGGATCCTGACACAAGGAAGAAAGGAGAGCAACAGAATACGGACCCTAGACTTCAGAAAAGCAGACTGACTCCCTTAGGGAACTGATGGGCAGGATCCCTTGGGAGAATAACATGAGGGGGGAAAGAGTCCAGGAGAGCTGGCTGTATTTTAAAGAATCCTTATTGAGGTTGCAGGAACAAACCATCCCGATGTGTAGAAAGAATAGTAAATATGGCAGGCGACTAGCTTGGCTTAACAGTGAAATCCTTGCTGACCTTAAACGCAAAAAAGAAGCTTACAAGAAGTGGAAGATTGGACAAATGACCAGGGAGGAGTATAAAAATATTGCTCGGGCATGCAGGAGTGAAATCAGGAAGGCCAAATCACACTTGGAGTTGCAGCTAGGAAGAGATGTTAAGAGTAACAAGAAGGGTTTCTTCAGGTATGTTAGCAACAAGAAGAAAGTCAAGGAAAGTATGGGCTCCTTACTGAATGAGGGAAGCAACCTTGTGACAGAGGATGTGGAAAAAGCTAATGTACTGAATGCTTTTTTTGCCTCTGTCTTCACGAACAAGGTCAGCTCCCAGACTTCTGCACTGGGCAGCACAGTATGGGAAGGAGGTGACCAGCCCTCTGTGGAGAAAGAAGTGGTTCGGGACTATTTAGAAAAACTGGACGAGCACAAGTCCATGGGGCTGAATGCATTGCATCCGAGGGTGCTAAAGGAGTTGGCGGATGTGATTGCAGAGCCATTGGCCGTTATCTTTGAAAACTCATGGCGATTGGGGGAGGTCCCGGATGACTGGAAAAAGGCTAATGTAGTGCCCATCTTTAAAAAAGGGAAGAAGGAGGATCTGGGGAACTACAGGCCAGTCAGCCTCACCTCAGTCCCTGGAAAAATCATGGAGCAGGTCCTCAAGGAATCAATTCTGAAGCACTTAAAAGAGAGGAAAGTGATCAGGAACAGTCAGCATGGATTCACCAAGGGCAAGTCATGCCCGACTAACCTAATTGAATTCTATGACGAGATAACCGGCTCTGTGGATGAAGGGAAAGCAGTTGACATGTTATTCCTTGACTTTAGCAAAGCTTTTGATACGGTCTCCCACAGTATTCTTGCCAGCAAGTTAAAAAAGTATGGGCTGGATGAATGGTCTATAAGGTGGATAGAAAGCTGGCTAGATTGTCGGGCTCAACGGGTAGTGATTAATGGCTCCATGTCTAGTTGGCAGCCGGTTTCAAGCGGAGTGCCCCAAGAGTCGGTCCTGGGGCCGGTTTTGTTCAATATCTTCATTAATGATCTGGAGGATGGCGTGGACTGCACTGTCAGCAAGTTTGCAGATGACACTAAACTGGGAGGAGTGGTAGATATGCTGGAGGGTAGGGATAGGATACAGAGGGACCTTGACAAATTAGAGGATTGGGCCAAAAGAAACCTGATGAGGTTCAACAAGGATAAGTGCAGAGTCCTGCACTTAGGACGGAAGAATCCCATTCACTTTAACAGACTAGGGACCGAATGGCTAGGAAGCAGATCTGCAGAAAAGGACCTAGGGGTTGCAGTGGACGAGAAGCTGGATATGAGTCGACAGTGTGCCCTTGTTGCCAAGAAGCCTAACGGCATTTTGGGCTTTATAAGTAGGGGCATTGCCAGCAGATCGAGGGACTTGATCATTCCCCTCTATTCGACATTGATGAGGCCTCATCTGGAGTACTGTGTCCAGTTTTGGGCCCCACACTACAAGAAGGATGTGGAAAAATTGGAAAGAGCCCAGCGGAGGGCAACAAAAATGATTAGGGGTCTGGAGCACATGACTTATGAGGAGAGGCTGAGGGAACTGGGATTGTTTAGTCTGCAGAAGAGAAGACTGAGGGGGGATTTGATAGCGGCTTTCAACTACCTGAAAGGGGGTTCCAAAGAGAATGGATCTAGACTGTTCTCAATGGTAGCAGATGACAGAACAAGGAGCAATGGTCTCAAGTTGCAGTGGGGGAGGTTTAGGTTGGATATTAGGAAAAACTTTTTCACTAGGAGGGTGGTGAAGCACTGGAATGGGTTACCTAGGGAGGTGGTGGAATCTCCTTCCTTAGAGGTTTTTAAGGTCAGGCTTGACAAAGCCCTGTCTGGGATGATTTAGTTGGGAATTGGTCCTGCTTTGAGCAGGGGGTTGGACTAGATGACCTCCTGAGGTCCCTTCCAACCCTGATATTCTATGATTCTATGAAATGGAGGTAAAAGACAAAAAAGGAAAGTGGCAGATTAAAACAGAAACAAATGGGATGGGATTGTGAGGGAAGAAAAGACACTGCTTTAAAATTAGCAAAGTGTAATGTATTTATACTGTGACAAATAAGTGTACTTTATATCTGTTTCTTATTCACATTAAATTGCTATGATGACTCATGAAGAGTAAACCACCAGCAGCTTCTTTCGTTGTGTCTGCCTGTATTGGCACTAAGAAAACATAGTTTGAACATGCCTGAAACGAATATACACTGAAGCTGTACTGATAGATGCTCTCGTGGGAGGTAGTCTTTGGAAAGAAATAATAATGAAAGCTTGGCTTCATTATGTTTGAGACTACAGTCTGGAACTCCTTGGAAATATAGAGAGACTAGCTCTTTTTGGCTGCCTCCAAGGTGAATTTTATCCTGAATTCTGATCCTGACTAGCTATAGCTGTCAAGTAACTTGGTGGTGCCTCTGGAAACCAATGGGTGAACGTAAGAACATCAGAACGGCCATACTGGGTCAGACCAAAGGTCCATCTAGCCCAGTATCCTGTCTTTTGAGAGTGTCCAATGCCAGGTGCCCCAGAGGGAATGAACAGAACAGGTAATTTGTCCCTTGTCGCCCATTCCCAGCTTTTAACAAACAGAGGCTAGGGACACCATCCCTGCCCATCCTGGCTAATAGCCATTGATGGACCTATCCTCCGTAAACTTATCTAGTTCTTGAACCCTGTTATAATCTTGGCCTTCACAACATCCTCTGGCAAGGAGTTCCATAGGTTGACTGTGTGTTGTGTGAAAAAATACTTTTTATTTGTTTTAAACCTGCTGCCTATTAATTTAATTTGGTGGCCCCTAGTTCTTGTGTTATGAGAAGGAGTAAATAACACTTCCTTATCTACTTTCTCCACACCAGTCATGATGGGTGGGGCCAAAAATTGGTTTGTTTCTGGTTACCACTATTCTTGGGATGTTCAGTCTCTACAGAAGCCTGTGCTAAGACTTCCCATTGTTTTTCAAGGGGTCTTGGGGCAAAGAAAAACAGAAAATCCCTTAGGAAGACTAAAAAGATGGGGGGGGGGGGGTTGAGTCAGTTTCCCCTCAGTCTGACTTGTATCCTTATTTACTCTCTTCAATAGAATCCCCATAAATAGAAGAGGCTCCCATTGCTTTTTTCACCTCTACGAGCCCCCTCCTCCCCAAAAGCTAAAGAAGCTACAGAAGAGGCAAATAAGCCATCCTTAGCTTCAGATCCTCCAATAAATCTGCTCCGACTCCCACTATGTTCTCTGCCTCTCTTGATCCTCTCTGAAAACTCATCTCAGAGGGACAGTGGCACAGATTCATTCTGTACGTCAGGAAGAACAAGAAAGTGAGGAAGAACACCTGCAAATGGAAGAACACTTTGATACCAGCAATGATCTCTTCTTCACCAGGTGGACTGATGAAGCCCAGCATTCTGAGGGCATATCTGCACAGCAGCTAGACACCTGTGGCTGGCCTGTGCCAGCTGGTTTGCTTGCAGGGCTTGGGCTGCGGGGCTGATTCTCTTCTCCGGGACCCTCCCACCTTGCAGGGTTCTAGAGCCCACGCTCCAGCCTGAACCTGAAAGTCTACAGAGCTATTAAACAGTCCCACAGCCAGAGCCCTGCAAGCATTGGTCAGCTGTCATGGGCCAGCAGCAGATGTCTATTTGCTGTGTACATGTACCCTGAAAGACTTGAGTGCCACTGTTTGTTCCTTGGGAGTCCACATGCCAACCCCTAAAAGACAGTGGGGTGGATGAAATCTATACATCTACCCATCAGACATCACATGGGCATGAGTGCAGGTTCCTGAGAAGTCATCTCATCGTTCAGTTGGTGGAAGCACCTTTTCTAGGTGTGCAAAATATACAATTTTCTCCACATATACGTACCATGATATTGGTGACTGATGCCTCCCTGCTTGAGTATGGAGCTTACTTAGACCACCTACAGACCCAGGGCTTCTGGACTCTGAGTTACTTTCTCGTAAACATTCTAGAACTTACATTCTAGAACTTACATCCTAGACATTCTCATAAACATTCTAGAGCTGTTGATTAGCGTGCTCAGAATTTCTTCCGATGCAATGAGGACATTTAGTCCAGGTGATATAGATAGATAGATATAGATCATCCTTCACTCTGCCAAGAAACTTTGTCTCTGGAATTGGTGTGTTCATCACCAAATCACACAGTAGTTTGCATCTTTCAGGCTTGCAGAAAGTCCTAGTATACTGGCTCAGCAGGCAATTCACAAGTGATCATGAACGGACTATCGATGACTTGATCCTGCAGAGCGTATTCTACAGGTGGGGATACCTAACAGACCTATTTGCTTCAGATCTGAAAAAGAAATGCCAAACATTATGCTCAAGGAGGTCTGAACCCAGGTTCCCTGTTTAGGTGCTTTCTTCCTCTCATGAACTTTAGGAATAATGTATTTCTATCCACCAATCTCATTAATACCTGAGGATTCTAAGGAGATTCAGACAGAATTTAGCAGTAATGATCATGCTCAGCTAGCTTTAGCTTGGCTCAGGTAGTTTTGGTATTTGGACCTAATTAACCTGTTAGCTCAGCCCTCAGTAATGTTACCTGTCTTATCTGATGTGATCTCCAAGAATGAAGGTCAGATTCAATATCTGGATCTAGCCTCATTGTTTCTGACAGTGTAGATGCTGGCTGGCTTACTACCATGGAAAGAAGCTGTTCAGCTGAAGTCCAGAATATATTGATGCTTACCAGAAAGGACTCTACTAGACTGATCTCTGCAGACAAATAACAGAGATTATCTATTTGGGCAGCATGATGCCACCTGTCTCCCTTAGAAGTCCTGATTCCTGCTATTCTGGACTATAGCCTACAGGGCTATCCATCAGCTCCATAAGAGCACATTTAGCAGCAATATCAGCTCATCCTCCTCCTATCCAGGGTCACACCATATTTTCCCAGTTGCTATATTCCTCCAGGGCCTTTTCCTGCAGTCCAGGAGTTCCCTCCTCCCTGAGACACAAATATAGTCTTAGTATAGTTAATGGGACCTCCTTCTGAGCCCCTAGCAATTTGTTCTCTATACCATCTATTTATGAAAATTGGCTTTTTAGTAGTTATAACATCAACACAGAGAGTGGTGGAAATTCAGGTCTTCATGGCTGGTCCACCTTATTTGGTGTTTCATAAAAAAAATGTGACCATTAGGTAACACCTTAAATTTTGTACCAAAGATTGTTTCAGATTTTCATCTGAATCAGGCGATTCAGCTGCCGGTTTTCTTTCTAAAGCCTCATTCCAACCAACTAAGGGAAATTGCACGACCTTGATATGGTTAGGTCTCTTTCATATTACCTTGACAGAATAATTCAGTAGATTGCTCGGGCTGGTTGTATCATTGCAGACAGGTTGAAAGATCTTCACCCAAAGGGCTGTCACCCAAAGACTGTCTAAATGGCTGTCTAATTATATTAGATCAGACTCTGAGTTAACTGGAGTAGATCCACCCTTGCAGGTTAAATCCCACTCTACCATGCTTCTGGCATGTTCTGTGGCTTCGCTGAGACACATACTAATTTCAGAAATTTACAGGGCAGCTACATGGGGATCAGCCCACACTTTCATACGGCCTTAATTGAGGCTTCAGGATCTGACATCTGCTTTGGCAGAGCTGCCCTGAAATCATTATTTAAATAGGACTTCTAGCACCACCTCCTGACCATGAGGACACTGCTTGCTCATTACCAGAAGTGGAGTCTGTGTGGACAATCACTCAGAGAAGGAAGAATGTTTACTTACTCTACAGCAACTCTGGTTCTCAAGATGTTTTGTCCACATGTATTCAATGATCTGCCCTCCTTTCCCACTTCTACAGAGTCCCATACTATCTAGATTATGTGTTAGCGAAGGAACTGAGGGACGGTTGGTTTTGTGCTGCCCTTTATACCTCTTGGTGGTGATGGGGGAGGGGCAGGGTGTGACGTAAGGGCATCCAGGGCACAGGCATGGCCCCAAAGACATTGCTGGCCAAAGGTATCCAATCTTGTGTGCATGAGATGATGTACCCCAGAAGTGGAATAGATGTGGACAACATATATCAAAGAACTGCAGTTACTGGACGGTAAAAAAAACTTCTTCTTTTCCTTACTTGTGCAACAAAAAGTATAGCTGTTGTACTTTGGGATCTAATTAATACATTCTTATAAAAGAAGTTGAAAGTGAATACTACTTTACTTTTCCTTTCTCACCCTCTAGCCTTTAAAATTTTTAAATCATAGCCAAGTTTTCATGAGAGCAGATTGGAATGGTAAGAATAGAATTAGCTCTTGAAAGGAAAATGCTTGCATATGTAATGTTTAAATAGCAGAGAGAATTTTACTTGAGTGTTCTTAAATCTGTATGTAAAATAGGATATTTAAGACAAATTTCTCTTCAAGTTGCTAATATGCATAAAGATGAGGTGGTTGCTTTTCAGTAAAGTTTATCACTTGTAAACACATGCTGTGTTGGTCATAAATCCTGTCCATAGCCATCACCCTTAGCAGGAGTTCATGCTTGAAGAATTTTTGTTTTTAAATCTGCATAAAATGTTACTGTGTATTATTTTCCATTATAAACCTCATTTTAAAATGATGTTAAGTTCACAGTACAAGCTGTCTCTCATTTGTTAGTCTATTAGTTAGTCTTATCTTAGAACTGCAATGTGAAAATATTGGGGGCACAGTTCAGAAATCCAAGCACTTGTGAGCCAAAGTCCATTATGTTTACAGTTGCACTTGGATGCCAAAAAGCTTGTTCCTAGGTTTAATTCTGAAGCTGTTAGTTTTTGTAGACACACACTATCAGTTTAAAAATTATATCTTTAGAAATGGCTTTGTTGCTAGTAACACCTTAGAAAAAATAATCCTGTTTTCAAATCAAATTTAGTTTTTCTCCATTTATGTAACTTGTCTCTTGCCCAGATATTTGAGAATGGAGGCAGTTTGTGTATCCATCTGGGCAATTACCAGTCAATGGTGATAACATCTTACTGATACTGTTCTGAAAAGCTGTATTTGCCTCTCCCATTCACTGTATATGGGCCATATCTGACAGTTAAAGTTATTTCTTTTATTATAGCACCAAGAGTGCTCTAGCAGCTCAATCCCAAAGACTCTTAGCTGCTTCTGCTAGGGTCACCATAGCTGCCAGTTCCACCGCTTTACAGTGCAGAATGTTGGAAGATAGCAGCAGAGATCAGGGACTAATTATATGATCTGTTGCAGCAACCTAATCTTGAGCAAATGGCCAATTAGTGCAGTATGTGTTAGTGCCCTCCCACTTAGGATGGGGGAAAAGACAGGTTTGTGAAGTGGGCAAAACTACAGATAAGAGAGCCAGGTGGAGTTTATGGGGGAGAGAATGGAAACCCCAAAATGGGGACGAAGAAAGGGCATACAGGGATCTGGAGACGGAAGAAGTGAGAGGGACACATTAAGGGGAAGAGAACTTGGAGTCAGATGATCAGGTGGGCATTTGGGGAAGCATAAAATTAACGCTGCGGGAGAATGTGCATGAAGTTATTTCTCAGAGGCTCTCTAAGAAGAGGTAGTATCTTGGAGCCCATCTAAAAATGTTACACTTATGTATTTTGATTTATTTAGAATGCATGCACCCAATACTCTTAAGCTGTACAAGCTATATAATACATATGATTAATGTACAAAAACTAACACACTCCCAGATTCCCTCAAAACTGACGTTTTTCCTACTTCAGTAAACCTGGGAAGACTTAAAACTGTGTGACTTGATGGAAGTGAGTTTGTTGAAGACCTTTACATGAAAATGACCTAATAGTTGAGAATTTTCTTTGAATAGAAAGTAAGGAAGAAACCCCTTCAATGATGGTCAAAATTAAACTTAAAATTAAGATATTAAAATAAGGAAACAGGAGGGAAAAGGAGAAAAGCTTACTATTGTGTAGAGTTTTGATAGGACAACTAATAAACAGATTACACATCTAAATGTAAGAAAAACAGAAGTTTTAGACCTAAGCATGAGATAATGTAAGATTTTAACTGACGCTATCAACTGTCAGACTGACAAGGAAGATGAAAAGTAGAAAAAAATCAAGCTCAATATGTGTTCAATATCCTAGAGTTGAGGAAAGTGAGTGGTAGTAAGTGTCACACAGCTTTAGAGAGTTCCATAGGCCAATTTATAATTGTGCATTTGTATATATATTAATATGATCTCTAAGTTGTAAAACAAGCTTTATAAGATTTCTGTTATAAAAGAATGAATGTTGTTTAAAAAAAAAAAGAAAATGTCCGTCTAGCAGCGTGCTTATTTACCAGATACAAAAATTAATTGAGCTGGATTTAAGATTAAATCTATATAGCAGTGTAATTCAAAGGTTTAAAAAAAACCCACAGGGGCATGGTAATTATCCTTAAAGCAAGCATTATAAACCCAGAAATTTCAGAGATAAAAATACTCTTAAAAGAAATTGAAACATGTTCAAGTAATAAATACGCAGGTAAGGCATCTAAACAACCTTAACTCTTCAAACTTTCCTTATAAATACAACTTACTGAAATATTATGCATAAGGTATATTTGAAGAAATTAGTATGTAATTAAGTTAAGGTGTTAATGATTGTTCTAATTGCAGTTCAGGTAATTTATGAGAATTTTAAAATAGGTTAAATTGTGGGTGTAAATAGACAGTTTCAAGTCACTTGCATAATTATTCCTACACGCTATTGTAATACTCTTTGTACAAAGTATGCCTTGTGAGGTACTATTTGAAAACTCACAATTTGCTGGTCATTGTTCTTGTAAAATTTATGTGGCAACATTATATGTGAAGTTATAGAATACCCTTGTGTAGTGTTATTGAGACATTCCGAATTCCATAGCCCTGCCCAAACAGAAGTTGGTAAACAGGTCTGTCCTAAACAAAGGAATGTGTGCTCTGCTTAATTTGCATTTAAGCAGTAAACAGAGACATCAAGCAGGAAGGGAAACAAAGAAAGCTCAAACAGGTGAGAAAAAGTCAGCAGGGAACATCCTACCACATAGACTCTTTGTCTCCTAGTGTCCAGCTGGAAATGTCTTTCAAGAGAGGGACTGAAACTATAAAAAGGAGAGACAAACATCCCAAGGGACCCCCTTTCTCTCTCCCTTCTTATTGCATTCACTCAGAAGTGCAAGTAGGGCAGTATGGTCCGGTACGCTGTACCAGCAAGATATTTATAGCTGGTATGGCATAACGGAAAGACACAGGAGGAGCAGAATGTGGGGCTGCCAGCAGCTCCTCTGGTGCAGCTGTACCGCCCCCAGCCCTTCCACACAGGGTCTCCTCCATCTGTACAGCAGCCCTGCTGGAGGAAAGGGCTGGGGGCGGTACAGCCGCACTGGAGGAGCTGCGGTTATGGGGCTGCCCGGTGGCCCCATGTTCTGCTCCTTTCCCCACTGTGGTTCCTGGGAGAAGCCCTGTGGTGAGAAACTTTGCTTGAATCTGATCTAGTTTGTTAGGTATTCCTAAATGTCTTATCTTTGTTTCTTGTGTAACATTTCTGACTTTTATGCCTCATTACTTATACTCATTAAACTCTCTGTCTGTAGTTGTTAAACTTGTTTTACTGTTTTATCTAATCCAGTGTGTTTAAATTGAAGTGTCTGGGTAACTCCATTTGGGGTGACAAG
Source organism: Emys orbicularis (assembly GCF_028017835.1). Taxonomy (NCBI): domain Eukaryota; kingdom Metazoa; phylum Chordata; order Testudines; family Emydidae; genus Emys; species Emys orbicularis. The sequence goes on along the minus strand of NC_088685.1, from coordinate 71,319,760 downwards.
TTGTGTGCAAAAAGAAACAGACTTGTATTGTCCAGGAGAGGGATAGGCCTGTGGTTCTCAAACTTTTGTACTGGTGACCCCTTTCACAGACTGAGCCTCTGAGTGCGACCCCCTTATAAATTAAAAACACTTAAAAAATATATTTAACATCATTATAAATGCTGGAGGCAAAGCAGGGTTTGGGATGGAGGCTGACAACTCGCGACCCCCCCATGTAATAACCTCACAACCCCCTGAGGGGTCCCGATCCCCAGTTTGAGAACCCCTGGGCTAGGCAGTACTGGACATACATTTCTGCAGGAAAATCTAAGAGGGGGTGTGTGGGTCATCTTGCAGTATAATCAAGGCTGGCGAGAGTCAGAATGTAACCCAAGTGTGGCTGGCAGGCTGCAGTTGCACACAGACACTCGGGGTCTGACTTGCATGCTGGAAGGCTATTTGTGAGCAGCCCAGGTGGGAGATACTTCAGCAAGGCATTGTAAGGCACCCAAGGTTGCGGGGCAGTGGTGACACAGCTGCTTATTAGTCTGTATGTCACAATTCTGTTACAAACATTTTTGCAACTTTTAATGTAGTCAGATAAATACAGTTGATTATCTTTCAAAATATTCATGAGCTTTCTGAAGTTATCCTGGATGTACAGATTGTTCAGGTGTAATCTTATTCTGTACTGAAGATACTTAGTTTGGGAGGAAAGTGAATTATTTTCTTATAACTCATAAGAGCAAATGTAATTACCTTTCTGATCTGTATCAAATTACAATTTTAATTGGGTCAGCAGTCAGTGCTGAAAAACAGATTTTAAATATAAAATGAGAAAAAAATCTCCTTTAAATTATGGCCTGTTTGTAAGAACTACAGGGAAACAGAGTATTCATAGAATGTAAGGGAGATTTAAGGACATCCAAAATACAGCACACATACTGTCATCCTGTTTTCCTACTTGCTGAGCTGTTTAATACTACTGCAAAATGAAGAGATTCAGATGTTACATTTTGTTAGAAAACTGAGATGTTATTGACACTGAATAACACGTGCAAACCCTGCTTTGCTTTTGTTGCACATAAAGCACAACAATATTTTAGAAACAGAGTATAGTAGATCAAGTGCAGCTACTGAAATATGTTTACTCCTGAGGGAATTCTGCACCAACATATTTAAAATTCTGCACCAAAAAATTAAAAATTATGCCACAATATTTTAAAATTTTGCAAATTTTATTTGTTAATAAATAAATGTGGCTCAAGCATGGCAGGCCACTGACTGCACTGAGGTGGGAGATCACCGTGAAGCTCCCACTTCCCCCAGTACAGGGACTGGGCAGTGAGACTGCATCTGACCCTGACATAGTGCAAGGGCTGGGCCTGCCCCAGAAACACCCCAGGGCCCTGCCCCTCTGTGCCAGGTGCACTAGCTGTGGGTGGGCAGGCTCAGCCCAGCAGGATCCAAGTGTGGAGGGGCTTAGTGTGGGGGGATCCAGATGTGGGGTGGGAGATTTCTGTGTGGGGCAGTCTGGGTGCGGGCAGCTCAGTGGGGGTTCCAGATGCAGGAGCAATGAGACACTGCAGGGGATCCAGGTGAAGGTGGTTGGGGGGACTGGGTGTGGGGAGATGGGGCTTGGCGAGGGGGTCTGGGTGCTGGGGGAGTGGGGCTTGATGGGGTGGGGGTCCAGGTGAAGCTGGTTGGGGATCAGAGGGGTGCCGGTCTGGGTGTGGGGGGGCTCGTTGGAGGGGTCACTAAGTGAGGCGGGGAAGGGCTTGTCAGGTGAGGGTTCGATGGGCCTGCTTAATGGGGGTGCCCCAGCTGCTGTCGAGGGGATGCCACGTGCCGGGTTCTTGCTTCCCCCCACGATTCTCCTATTCCCTTTTCTTCTCCATCTCACTCCCACATTCCCCTCCCCCTGCCCTATTCCATCCCCCCCCCCTTCCTTCCCCATTGTCTCTTCCCTCCCCACCCCCTCACCCCTTTTCCTCATTTCCCCCACCATGGGCACTCACTGTTGCACAGACAACAGGAAGGCTCCCAGCACACAGACGGGGAGCATGACTGGCACTAGGACCCAGGATGGGGCATTCAGCTGCAGAGTCAGCAGAGCCTAGAAGCAGCCTCCAACTGGGCAGCCCTGTGCTTGCAGAAATGGGGGGAGGGGGGTGCAGTGGCACATAACCCCCCGTGTCCCCCATGCCTCACCTCTGTTTGGAGGGAGGCAGTCCCCGTCCCCCCCCAAAACTTCACCCATTGTCGTTCCCCCTCCCCCGTGTGGCCTCCCTTTGCTTCCCTGTGTTTCTGCAGGGAAACACAGGAATTCTGCAGGGGGTGGGGGCATTTTCTATGGACATGCAGTCACGCAGAATCCTCCCAGGAGTATATGTTGAATTATTCTTCTTAAAGCATACATGGTACACTGGCATAATGAAGGAATTAATAAAACAGCCATCTTCTATTGTGCTATTATATTTATTATCCCAAAGGAAAGATGACATGAATGTTAAAAATCACTAGAAAACAACTATTTTGAGGGTTGGTAAATTTTAAAGAGAGATGATTTACCTTGCTAATTGGTTGGATTATTTATGTTAGTGATGGCTACATTTTGAAGGTTGTATGAAGACAAGATGAAAACATCTAGTTTTTAATGGCTGATGTCCTCTTTTGAGGCAATATCCACACCGCTGAAAGATGTAGCTATGTTGACCTAACTCTCAGTGTACACAGTGCTAGATTGACAGAAGAACATGGTTTTAGTAAGAGCCTAGGAGCAGCCTCCAACTGGGCAGCCCTGTGCTGATCAGAAACAATCAAATAAAAGAGTCCCATTCAATTACATCATGTAATGGCAGACAGCTAAAAGGAGACAAGTTTTTAAAGTGCTTATATACCAATGTTAGAAGTCTAAATAATAAAATGGGTGAACTAGAGTGCCTCGTATTAAATTAGGATATTAATATAATAGGCATCACAGAAACTTGGTGGAATGAGGATAATCAATGGGATACAGTAATACCAGGGTACAAAATATTTCAGAAGGAAATCTCCACCAAGGGGTGGCCAAGATCTCCAATGCCTTGTGGCAGACGCTGTTTTTCCTGCCCCCCCCCCCCCATATCTAAGAGGGCAGAGTAGAAGTAATTTTTTTGTGCCCACCAAGGGGCACAAATATCTATACACCCACCCTGCCCCCAACTCCCTAGTGGTAGAGGGGGTCAACCACAAGGAGCGTCAGGGTCAACCCGCTCCCTCCCCTAAGAATTAAGGACTCGAGGAGGCTGGACTTGTTTGGTAGAAAGCTTTATTTTTCCTCGAGCTTCCAACTGAGGGTGGCAAACCATGAAGCCCTGCTGGGCAGATATGACTTTAACTTATGGGTCTCAATGCCAAAGTTCACTGACTCCCTCCAGGAGCATGATAGGAAGGAGTATAAGACCCTGGTAGAGGAGGGCACAGCTGCTGCCAGAGCAGCCCTTCAGACAGCCTCGGATGCAGCGGATATGGCTGTAAGAACTGTGGCCTCTGCGGTGTCCATGAGGAGGGCGTCATGGCTTCTCTTGTCCAGGTTGCCAGCGAGGCACAGAGCTCCCTGCAGGGCCTCCCCTTCGATGGCAAGGCCCTGTTCGCAGAGCAAACAGACTTGAAATTACACGGTCTCAAGGACTCTCGCACAGCCTTAAAGACTCTTGGTCTATATGTCCCGGCCACGGCCAGGAGCAAGTTCAAGCCTCAGCAGGCACCCAGCCAGGCCACCCACTCCAGATATGAGCCTCCCTATAAAAAATCTAGGGACTATAAGAAATGCCCATAGCAGCAGTCTTGGCCTGCGCCCCAGCCTGCCCCTCTCAGGGCAAGCAGGAGGGTAAGCGCCAGTTTTGATGGGACACCTGGGGACAGCTTATCAGTCCGCACCAGAGATCCGCCTGACCTACCCTTCTCCAACTCCTAGGTCACATGTCAGCGTGTACGTACGTGGTACGTCACACCAGACTCAGGATGCGGCCCATTCAGCTCTGGCTAACCTCGATGTTCTCCCAGTCCAGAGACAGTCTGGACAAGGTCCTCACCATGCCCGAGGCCATTTACATTCGGACACATTACCCATCAAGTTAATGAATATTTCAGATCTTGCCCAAATACACGCTTACAGCTATTTCTTATTAACTAAACTAAAATTTATTAAAAAAGAAAAGTGAGAGAATATTGGTTAAAAGATCATTATACATACAGATATGAATAGAGTTCTGAGATCAGTTCCATAGCAGAGTCTTTTTAGAATTAGTCTATAAGTGCAGTCCCAATGTTCAAATACTCAATATCAGGGCAGTCCAGATGGGACTGGAGATCTCAGTCTTAGGACTCGAACGTCCTCTGAATGGAACTTAAGCAGATCTGAGATGATAGGATCAGGTCCCAAGAGTTTGTATAGAGATTTTTTGCATCCTCTTGGCAGTTGTCCTTGGTGAACAATAGGCTTTTGAAGTAACGTTCTATTTCCTAAACATTGTTGGTAATTAGCTGCATGGATTAACATAAGACAAGTGCCTAGCGCCCACCATTTGTAGGTGATTTACTGTATAATTCAAAGAGAAATCAAGACAGTGATATCACTATATTTACAGTTCATTTAAATGTGAATATCTTATGTTGATCTCTGAATTAACAGAATACAGCAATAGACAGGAACTGTTTGATTACATTCTACCAATATATATGTAAACACACAAAAAAACATTATCAATATGTCTCTAAAGGTTGAATCTGGGTCAATTAGTTTGCAATTTGCTTAACCCTTTCTGGCCCTGTGTCACACATGTTTATGTACATATTGGAAGTGGTGGGCCGCATGGTAACTACACTTGCAGTGCACTTTAACATTTTCTCTGGAACTTGATTATAGTCTACATTTTCACTGCCTTTATAACATTTTTAGCTTTAAAAAAAAAAAGGAAGATGTCTATTTAAATTTAAGAATTCTTTAACAGTCTCCCTTGTCCTATGAGATATTACTTGTCATTCTGGTATCTAGCTAAATAGATTAGTAATGTTTTCTTTTAATATGTTTAGCAGCATTCACTTTCTATGTAGGATCATAGGAAGTGCCATACTGCATCAGACCTGTGACCCATCTAGTCCAATATTCTGTCTTTAATAGTGACCAGCACCAGATTCTTCAGTGGAAGGTGCAAGAAAGACTGCAGTAGGCAGATCCTTCTAGTCAGGGGTGGCCAACCTGAGCCTGAGAAGGAGCCAGAATTTACCAATGTACATTTCCAAAGAGCCACAGTAATACGTCAGCAGACCCCCATCAGCACTCCCCCTCTGCTCTCAGAGTCTCCCATCCCAACCAGCCCCGCCGATCAGCGCCTCCCCCTCCATCGCTGTTTCATGGCATGCAGGAGGCTCGGGGGAGCGGGAGGGGAGCGAGGGCACAGCAGGCTCAGGGGAGGAGGCGGGAAGGGATGGAGTGGGGGCAGGGCCTGTGGTAGAGCCAGGGGTTGAGCAGTGAGGACCCACCCCGGCACATTGGAAAGTTGGCACCTGTAGCTCCAGCCCTGGAGTTGGTGCCTATACAAGGAGCCGCATATTAACTTCTGAAGAGCTGTATGTGGCTCCGGAGCCACAGGTTGGCCACGCCTGTTCTAGTACATCCAAATTCCTAATATTTAGAGAGATTGGCTTAAGCACCAAAGCATGAGGTTTTATATTCCTTCCGAATTTTTTCTCAGCATTATTTATTATAACTCTACATATATTCTAAAAAAGAAAAACATTATTAATTATGCATGCAAAAGTGGGCTAGGTACTTCAGAATAAGATAGGTCCTTGCTCTTAAGAGCTTGCAGTCATAGATGGAGGATGCTGAAAGGGATATGGTATAAAAGCAAAATGAATAAGATGAATTTTGGCATGTCTTATTAGTTCAATTACCGTATATACTCGTTCATAAGCCAAATATTTTTGGGAAAAAAGTGACTCATCAAGGAGCGGGGGTCAGCTTATAAACGGGTCTACACCAAAATTTGATGATTTAAAACTCTATGGAATCATTGAATTGAATATCTAATACATTGTTGTTTTGTTTACCTGGAGCGTCTGCAGGCATGCACTTCCCGCAGCTCCCATTGGCTGGGAACAGCGAACCGCGGCCAAAGGGAGCTGAGGAGCTCTATGCCTGCAGACGCTCCAAGTAAACAAAACATCCTGACCCACCAGCGGCTTACCCTGACAGCCGGGAGCCAAAGTTTGCCAACCCCTGAAAAATAGGGTCGGCTTATGAAAGGGTCATACAGTTTTTGCTATTTTTACCTAACCATCTTAGGAGGTCGGCTTATAAATGAATGGGCTAATGAACGAGTATATACGGTACTTTTTTTTTCTTTTCCTTTATCCGCTCCCTCTCTGTCTGCCCTTAATCCAGCCCTGTCCTCTCATAAAGTCTTCACTTTCCCCACATTCTGCCTCCTTGTTCTCCGTTCCCATATCTTGGACTGAATGTTAGAGTGCTACTTTTTTTTTTTTAATTCTCTCATGATGTATCTCGCTAATCAGAAGTTGCACTCAGCGGTCCCAAGTGTCTAGATCAGAAGTGTCTACAAATGTCAGCATAGTGTTTGCTAAGGTGAGGGCAGGGCCTCATGGCCTCTTCTGCTCCATTCCCAGAGACTCTGAACAGCTGCAGAGGCTTCTCTTGCACAGTGAGTGAATGTGTGTGTGTGTGTGCGCGCGCAGAGGGGCAACCCTTATAGTCTGGTGTAGGACTGGTGGGGGAGGGGGGGGTGAGCTTTAAAATGTTTCCCTCTTAACAAAGGACATAAATCAGAAAAAAAGAAAAGTGAGCAAAACTCAAACAGCTTTCTTTTGAAAAAGAATGTGTTGTCATTGACTTATTGTTATATTATTATTATTTATAAACCAGTAGCTGCCACAATATGCTAAGTATCATTCAAATACACAGATGATACAAATATTACCCCCAAAAGCTCAGTATGTTATAATTTGTTTTAAAAAGAATTCCTTAAGAAAAATACTTGTTACAAGTAGACACTTTTTTTTTGGTCTATCCTAATTAATTTGTGAAATATGCTGCTCCCTTGCTAAGGTGGTTCTTACAAACCAATGGTAATTGTGTAAATTAAGATCTCTTAACTGAATTTGGAAGGTAGCCATATAATAGGTAATTTATAATGTCGAGCTGTTTTGTTCCATTATTTGGTCTTGATTAATTAGTTTCTAGATGAGTAATATCAAACCCCGCAGCTGGTTGACATATTTATGTGGCCTTCATGATGTACAGGTTCTGCAGAGTTGATGCTTTTATTAAAAAATAAGTGCCTGTGACATGCTATAAATGAACTGAAGATGAACCGATGCAGCATCTTCCAGAGTCTGCAAACAGCCTGAAAGTAACTATGGTTCGGAGAGGCGGGAACTCCCCAGCTCTCATTCATCTAATTAGGGATAATAACTCCATAGCCTAATGTCAACATTAAGTATTTCATTGAGAGTTGCTGTGATGAGGGCAATGAAGAAAGAAGGAGAAACATTGAAAGGAGGATAGGGAAAGAAGGAGAAACGAACGACCAAAATGGCTGTAGTCGGAGGTGAGGATATGTCCATACCATGTGATGCAGTATGGAACAATTAATGGGCTTAGCAAATAAATAGTGATAAGGAAGGTCCAGATGCTGCCAGCCTTATATTTAGTATTTTACTTTACAAATAGTCTGATTTCAATGATAACTACATTTTAGTGCCTGTGGCTGGTTAATTTGTATGTAAAAGGCTCATTCTACCTTTGATGTTTGTGCAAACCTCTTACTGACATCAGTGGGAGGCCTGGGGTAGTTTGATGGAAAATACATTGTTTTAAGATAATTAAAAATGGAATTTTGCCCATTCCACAGAATGAGTTCAACACATCCAATTTGTAAAACACCAAATTTATATATTTGGAGTCATTTTGAATGTTAATTGCTTTTAAAATGAAAGTTATTGCTGAACTTATTTCTTGAGTATAAATATTTGTAATATGCTTCTATACAGGGGTTTTTGTTTTGAGTCCCCCAAACTGTTTCTGAAGGTGGGAGAATTCACAGCAGTATTCTGTGATATGAATGCACACTGTATAAATATTGAATAAATTCTCATGCCACATTAGTTCGAGTTCTTATCTCAAGCAACAGTATCTCATGTTCTGTAGCTTCCTGGTACCACAGATAAAGTATATAAAACATTTTAAATGCTTTAGGCTTTTTGCCATTAGCTTGTCTCTGTATTGAGTGATTCAGTGCTAAAGGTTAGAAAATGTTCATCTTAAAATGTGTTGTCAAATTCTAATGGCAGTCTTGCCATTTGTCTCATTTTTAGAAATGAAAAACCTTAATGTTCTAAGTTTTACGGCATTTTTCATTTCCATAAATATTTTACTTTCCATTCTTGTAAAAGAAAAATACAGAAATTAAGATGCATTATTCAACTGCCAAGTTGTTGAAATGTTATAGACCTTATTTAGGGGGCAAAAGACACCCTCACATTAATTAACTTTATTTAAATACATATATTCATGAAGCTATCTTAAATAAATAAAGATTTAAAATTTATATCCACAATCATAATTCCACTGTCAAGAGAAATATATACTAGTCCGTTAGTATAGAATTCAAGGTATTAGGCTGCAGGGCCGTCTGAAAATGGAGAGACATGAAGGGATTTCTCTTTGGAAATGCAGATGTCAGCTGTGTGTGCTTTGAATTGTCAGTAATAATGTTACCACAGGCTGACATTTTAGCCTATGTTTATATCATAGTCTTGTTCTAGAATCATTAAAGTTGTTAAGGCAGTTGTGGCATATGTTCTGTTATGGTTCAGTAAATCAAGGCATGTGCGGTACTTGTATGCATATTTTGTGTGGGTGTATATAGTATGTCCTGAATTATTCATATTATTTAAGGTACTGATTTTGGGAATAAAAAGGAATATGTTCTGCTGGCAGTTTATTTCCAGACCAAAAAAAAAAAAAAAAAAAAAGAGAGATTCTTAGTCCATCCCAGACCAAGCTAAATATCTACTGGATACACAGACTTAGAGTGCTTTATTGAAGTAGAGCCTGGCAGCACTGTGATAGCATTTCCATTAAAAACACTGTGCTTGTGGGATTTATAATTCAAATACCACACTTTTGCCATCTGCACATTTATCCATAAGAAAATGTCTATGGTATAGTTGGACAACGTAGGCTCAGGCATGACAAAATAAACAGCAATTTTCAGCCTTCCCACTTCCTACCTGAAGAATCCCTATTGGGCTAGTGAATTTTTTTCTCCTTTACCGTGACTGTTTGTCTACAAGTCCTGAAATCCTACATTTAATTAAATTTTTTTTTTTTTGCATCATTTTCCACCCAGAAGATTCAAAGTGGACCAGTGGGGCATACATTTTGATTTAACATATCTATAAAATTTGCTTTGTTTGGATTTAGTTTGCGCTATTTAATCTATAGGCTCAGACATGACAAAATACTCTTTCACCATCTTTAGCAGGGGACAGTCTGTGACTGGACAGCAGGGAAGGAGAGAAGTCCAAAATGCATGGCAGAAGGAGATTTTTTCCCCCCACACTCCCCTCCTTTGGTTCTCTGCTTAGCCATTGGCTGGGCAAGGGGGGTTGGGCCAGGGAGGGGCACCTGACAGCTAATTTAAGATAGCCTGGGCTTTTCAAAAGCCTTTTATTCTCCAGTTAGCTGCAAAGAAGCAGTTCCTGTTTAGCCATATCTGGAGTAAGAAAACATTGGACAACACTGGAGGAGGCATGGGACAAGAGCCAGCACTTGTTGGGCAAGTAGTAACAAAGGGTTGGAAGGATTTTAGATTCTGGGGAACTTTGATTCAGAGGGGTCACCTTCTCCACACGGGCTTAGGTCTTGGGCTGGGACTGACCCTCCCCCCTCTTCCTCCCTAGCAGCAATAGTGGCAGCTTGCTCCAGTAGTGGGGCAATGATACAGGGAGCTTCCATGTCTGAAAGTTTCTTCCCCATCTTCCCTGCTGTTCTGGTTGGTTGTGTAATTGTATCCCCATTAGGGAGGAATGGGGCACACTACTAGGTGGAACATAGCCACCCTGTAGGGACCTGTGTGGTCTCCACAGCCCCTGTAGACAGGGTGGCAGAGGGGTGGCAGAAGTCAGAGCCAGATGGCTGCAGTTAAGGGGGAGAGAGGAGGAGCTGCTGCTTCTGTGGCATGGGGAACAGGGCCTTATAGAAGGGGTGATGGGGACTGGGCGGCTGGGATAGCAAATGAGACCCAGCCAAGCTCTCATGGGAGTCCCACTTCTTAGATGGAGCAGTATATCTATTTTATACCCACAGGCTGGCAGATGGGTACACAGATCCTACTGCCTAAGCAGTCTCTGGCCACCCACAATTGCAAGAGCACCTCTTATACCAAGTCGTGGTTCAGGGTTCCAAGGTGAGGAACAGGTTCCATGCGCCAGAGAGGAAAGCTCAGCTGATGGACACAGGGTGCAAATCCCTGCTTGAGATGGAGACATTGGGAGTGAGGGTTGATGTTTGTATCTGGGGGCATTTTGTTGTGCATTGAACCCACAAGCAGGTAGCCACGTCAGAAAGTGTATCACAACCGAGCTTCAAAGCTGATGCCACTTGCCTTTGATGATATGGGCTGGGGCCAGCTCATATCCCTCCTGCATGCAGTGATGGCTGAGCTGTACTCACCTGATGTCCTGCTTATTCAGCAGGGCAAAAAATGATTTTTGGTGGCTGCACTGGATTAAATTTAAGGATTAGGATACAGAGGGATGTGGAGCTGATCTGCAGTTATGGCCTTGCGCTCAGTTGGTTTGGTTTGGTTTGAGATGTTCACAAGATGAATTTGGTGGGTGGGACTACTGAGCCAGCCCATGTTGACAAGATGTGAAAAAATGTGAGCCATGAGGTAGCCAGGATAATTATGGAGTTTGGAGTGGACTGTGATAACACAGGCATATCTGATACAATGGTCCTGAGCTATTTTAGGTATGATGGAGTGCATCTGTCAAATGCTGGGGCTGGTGTTTGGCTCCTTGACCAGGGGTTGGGTCAGGCAGGAGATGGGTACCAGGCATGGTGGGTGTGGGGTGTACCCATATTAGTTGCTGGTGTCTCCCTTATCTGGTGTCCAGAATGGGTAAAGGCTAAAAGGGCCAGCTCCCAGAGGTAAATGAGATATGGCATTTTGCAGTTGGACTTAGCACTCGTAAGCAGGGAGGAGCCTGACGTCTTCGCAGACTGATGCACTCGCTGCTTCCCACCACCTGGTGGCCTCTGTCATCACACCCCCTTTTACGTGGGGGAGGGAAGGAGAGAGGTTTCACAACAGAGCTGAGTCCATGGGGTAGATCAGGGATGGTCTACTCTGAGTTACTGTTTGGTTTCTGATTGAAGCCCTGTAACCCTCATTGGAACCAGTAAATGGCTCATGTGAGAAAGGGGTGTGTGTGGGGGGAGGAAGTATAATGTCCCTTTCTGAGGTATAATTAATAAAGTTACAGTCTCCCATTTAAATCCATCACGTGTCCTTCATTCATCTGTTTGGCTTAATGGATAGCAACTTTCAGCCTCCCCACTTCCTACCTGAAGAACTGGGTTAGTTAATGTTTTCTCCTTGATGGGGATTGGGGGTTGTATTAAAAACAAAACAGTGTTAACAAAAGTACTATGGATTACAACCATAGCACCTTGTGTTGTGATCTCTCAGTACAATTATACAGAGTTACACCATGTTAGTAAAGCTTAGATAGGAAGAGGTGTTAATTCAGCAGACTTCTTTTTTCTCTGGGGGCATGTCTCAACTTGAATTTTTACTCATGGTTTAATACACATTAATTAACCCATGCTAACACAATTGCCAATGCTAGTGTATCAGAGGGGTAGCCATTTTAGTCTGAATCTGTAAAAAGCAACAGAGGGTCCTGTGGCACCTTTAAGACTAACAGAAGTATTGGGAGCATAAGCTTTCGTGGCTAAGAACCTCACTTGCATCTGAAGAAGTGAGATTCTTACCCATGAAGGCTTATGCTCCCAATACTTCTGTTAGTCTTAAAGGTGCCACAGGACCCTCTGTTGCTTAATGCTAGTGTAGATAGACACAAATGTTTCTTGCTAGTTGTGTTTAAGACTAAAATACACTATCACAACAAACATTTGCTTCATGGAACAAAACGTGTGTAGTGTCTGCACTAGAATTTAAAACCTTTTTAATTAACACGTTAAAACACAGCTAAAGTGCCATATCATCAAGCAGCACTGAACCAATAACAATCTCCCTTCACAAATTATCAGAACTTGCAAAATCCTGAAGTCAGTTTAGGTACTCAGATATTTATAGGTATTAAAAAAAAAAAAAATCTGATACATGTCTAATGAGACATGTCAAGTGTTAAATGTCCAGAATGGATTCTAAAACACATTATATGTTTTTGGAAAACAGTTTTAAAATATCTCTCTCTCACTGTAAGAGGGAATTTAAACAATCTCCAATTTTTAGTTTTTCCTCCCAAGTTATTTATTACAGCCTATGTCTTACTATTTTTTGTTAAAAGCTGGGGTCTTCTTTTTTAAAATGGGTGTTATCATTTGGAGACTTAAGATCAGTCTGGGACAAGTCTGTCTTTTATTTCTCTCTAGTGCTTTGTATTTCATTCTTTAGCAACACTTGCTAATCATGGTCAACTGCTAATAACAAAGAAAAGCCCTCCCAACACTACTTGAATTCAATATGTCCTTGATTTAAATTCAGAATTATGCTAAATTTCTGTTCCTTTCTAAAAGTGGATGCTTTGAAAGAGTGAAACCCATCCCAATTTTTTTACTTGGGTGGTTGATGAATTATTTCCAAGCTATTTCCTATGATTTCTGAACCACAGACTCTTACATCAGTCTAGCTTTGACCTTTACCCAAGGAAACCAGTGGTAATATACCGTAACTAGCTTTGAAATAAAAATTTGAGTGTCAGAACTGTGGGAGATAATTACTTCAGAGTAGGTGTGAGAAGGGAAAGGATTCTTTAAGGCAGAGAGAATAAGGTGATTAGAAGATTTCATATGGAATCAGTTAAAAGAATTGAAATTGCTAGCTACTAATGGCTTCAAATCAATTTATGCTACTACAGTAAAACCCTTTTAAATGATTAACTGTAAAATAATTGTGTGAACACAATTTCCTGTTTTTTTCAGGATAAAAGATTTAAAATATTAGACCTAGTTTTTTGAAGTTCTTATAAGAGATGAGTGAGCGGGGAAGTGGTTTTAGGAAAAGTAGCAGAATAATGGGGTAGTGAACTTCAACTTTTCTGGGTACATATTTTGAAGTTGAAAAGACTCCTTGAGAATCAGGTCTTTTCTTCCGTAACTTGTTGCAAAGATCAAGGTGGTGATGCCCTGTACTTTCCCAAATTGTAAATAGAAAATAAATCTGTGTCTGTGTTTAGTTAACCATTAAATTTCCTCTGAGTGGACAAGGTCAGTCATGTAGATGTGTTTTCATGTATGCTCCACACAGACTGGCTTGAATGAACAATGGAGTGGTAGCTTTTTTGAGTGTCAGTACCTAAAATTAGATCCCACAGCTATGCTGTGCCTTAAATGAAGTGAACAATATGAGAGTTTTGCTCACTCTTGCTTCTAGAATTTTCCCTACCCTAACTATTCATTAATTCAACTAGGCCTTCATTTAAAATGGAAAAAATAATCAGAAAAATGAGAAGACAAATGCTCCTTTCATGTTGATGCTGTACCATCCCTCTAATATTTTTGTTGAGAAATGGTTATTAATCTTTCCCTCTTTAATAGTTTAGGTTCTTCTTCTGCTCCTATATCTGCCTTTTGATTTAGGAATTGGGTGATACTTCTGCTGATCACAAAGGCGGCCCCTTCTGATCGTCCTTTTTTAAAAAAGAATAAATGTTGCTATTCTAAGAACATAAGAATGGCCCTACTGGGTCAGACCAAAGGTCCATTTAGCCCAGTATCCTGTCTTCCGACAGTGGCCAGTGCCAGATGCTCCAGAGGGAATGAACAGAACAGGTAATCATCAAGTGATCCATCCCCTGTTGCTCATTCCCAGCTTCTGGCAAACAAAGGCTAGGGACACCATTCCTGCCCATCCTGGCTAATAGCCATTGATGGACCTATCATCCCTGAATTTATCTAGTTCTTTTTTGAACCCTGTTATGGTCTTGGCCTTCACAACATCCTCTGGTAAGGAGTTCCACAAGTTGACTGTGCATTGTGTGAGGAAATCCTTCCTTTTATTTGTTTTAAACCTGCTGTCTATTAATTTCATTTGGTGACCCCTAGTTCTTGTGTTATGAGAAGTAGTAAACAACACTTCCTTATCTACTTTCTCAACACCAGTCATGATTTTATAGACCTCAATCATATCTCCCCTTAGCCATCTCTTTTCTAAGCTGAAAAGTCTGTTTTATTAATCTCTCCTCATACAGAACCCGTTCCATATCCCGAATAATTTTTGTTGCCCTTTTCCAATTCCAGTATATCTTTTTTGAGATGGGGCGACCACATCTGCACACAGTATTCAAGATGTGGGCGTACCATAGAGTTATATAGAGACAACATGATATTTTCTGTCCTAGTTTCCTATTCTAGTTTCCTATTTTCATTTCTTATAACTTTTCAAAGCTTTCATAGTTTACGGTCACATTTTTGTGCCTTGTTCACTGCATGAAGGAAATTTTGTAGAGGTAATTTGTGAAAAAATGTGCATTATTTTTGAATGTGAAGGAGGAAGAGGCAGAGTGAGGTATGGGCTTGGCAAAATAAGTCTCAAATATTTTAGACTCTGGACATAATGCTAAAGCATGAACTATATGACTTGTATTGCTATAAAATTGACACATTTGATTGAAATTAACATTTCTAAAATTAGCATTACATTTCTACATAATCTATTCCTATTCAGTTAATGGCAGCTACAGTAAGTTGCCACTTGCTAGTACTCTAAATATAACAAACCACATTATGATCATTATTATTTTTCCAGATGTGTTTTTTTTTAATTGCCTTGCTTATCTGATATATTACACCAAATGAGTAAAGAAGGATATAAAATGAATAATTTCTTTCAGCTCTTGAAAGATCACAGTTTAACACCTGAGAATTAAACAAGAACTTTAGTACCTTTTATGACTGAGCAATAATCTATTCTACTAGTTTTTGCTGTCCTTATGTAATACTAGGTTTTTGGTTTTTTTTCCAAATTTTCTAATCTACAACTGTGTTTAACTTCATTTTCTATAACAAAAATGCCAATCTCTAATTCTTGGTACGAAAGGTATTTGTAATACACATGAAGCAAGGGTTTGAGTTAGCTTTGCAAGTTATATTGTCAGCTAGTTGTCATTAAAAATTATGAACAAAGTGGACTAAATATTAGTAAAACAGCACTATATTAAAATACTGTTATGGTTATCTTACACAATTCTATGCTTATGAAATCATCAATTTTAGATTACTTGCTCTCTTAGTTCTTGAACACACAAGTTTAGCAGGACATTTAAAAAAAAAAAAAAAAAAGCTATCATTGGATAAATAGGGCATCAGACCTCTTCAGCCCTAGAGAAATATGTGCAAGCTGGGAAATTTGACAGGAATATGTATATTTTGTTATGTTTTGATGATGATCAGTGTATCTGTATATTTGTAAATATTTTGTTTATAAATATTTTGTAAGGCAAACTTCCGTTTAATCATAATTTGATAAACATTTAGGTTTTTTATATTATTTTTTGTCTAACTTGGCAGGGACAGCCAGTTGGAGAATGTGATTTTAACATTCGACTAGCATGTATAGAAAAAGAGATTATATTTCCACGGCATGAAAAGATGAAGAATGGTCTTATTGACAAAGCACAGGAACCATTCAGTGTTCGAAACAAACCATTTTTTGACATCCACGCTGCAAGAAAGGTAAATTTATTGAATTTAGGTTTATTAATGTTGTGGTGCTAAAGACAGTAGTTTAGTTCTGAATCTGGGTTTTCCCTCTGTTAATCTAGCTATAGCAATGTCAATTGCTAAGGGAGCATTCAGCGCTCCTTGGCTGGGATTTGGGAATTAGGGTCACTCTGAATATGGCTTGTGGCTTTAATCTATCTATTCCTTCTGGAGTACCATTTTCTCCATTTACAAAACCCTTCTTTACTTTTGCACAAACTTCAGTTTTATCTAACAATGCTGAACTGTTGCTGTAGTTGTGTTGGTTCCAGGATATTAGAGAGACGAGGTGTGAGAGGTAGTATCATTTATTGGATAAACTTCGGTTGGTGAATGAGAAAAGCTTTCGAGCTACATAGAGCCCATCTTCAGGTCCTGAAGAATCAATGCTTGGGATTTGAAGGCAGGAACCTGCTACCTTTTTTTTTAAAATGTGTTCCTTGATTTTCTGTTACCTTATTTAGCTGTTTATTTACAAATGTTAGAATTCCTAATTCTCATTGTGCACTTCTTCAGTGTAGAAAGGTGATTTCCTTCTGTACAGCTATTTTAAATTCTTCCATGTTGGTTGGCATGTGACCCTTATTTCTCCTAAAGCTAGCTGCTCATTTGTACTCATCCCTACCATAGCAATTAGTCATATGTAGTCCTCTGCAAAATACTTATAGCTGAATGTAACGGTTGAGCATTGGATCACCTGCTTCCATGTGTTTTTATTATTGCCTAGAGTTTGAGGCAGGGAATGGGCTTGCTGGGGAGTAGGCAGAAATTGCAGAACCTTTTGGCTAACAGAGTGACTGATGAAAACTACAAGAAGGAGAAAATTCTTAGAACATGGTCTTCAAACAGAATGATAAATTAATAGAGAGTACTGGTCCTGGGAAAGTTTCCGTCCAGAGCAGTGGTACTCAGACTGAGGCTCCTGAGCCACAAGTGGCTCTTTTATATCTCCTGCAGTTTTTTGCAGCACATAATATTAAAACACTCTGTGATTTAATTATTAACCAATCAGGATGCTTTTACTATGTCATTAACCAATTGTAGTTGATAAAATACTAATACTTGGTAAGTTATTTTGCTGTGAGAATAATTACACACACACACACTAAATACTTTCCATGTCATACTGTTTAAATATGAATATATAGTACTATAGTAAATGAAACAAATTCACTCTACTGTGGCTCTTTTGCGTAATGTTGATTGCTACTTTGGCTCCTGAACCACTGAGGTCTGAAATCACTGATCCAGAGAGACTTTATTTCTGATTGAGCCTTGTGAATTTAGTACAGCATATGGGTGACCACTGTTGCTTTAGGTGTATTAAGTTATTTTGGACTGCCAACCAGGAAAATATTTTAAGTAACTAATTAGATAACATTGTATAGAGATTTTTGAATTCAAAATAAAATTTTCACAGGGAAAAAGTAGTTCTTGAGTGAAATATATAGTAATTGTGCTTGAGATTTAAAAAAATCTGAGGCAAAGAAAAGATTATCTGGAAGAATTACATTGTGCATAATTTATAGTTACTGGAAATGTACTGAGATCCCAGAAGATTTAACTTGATGATTTAAAAATTCACAAGGAAACTGAACTCTCTTTAAAACGTATTTTAATATATTTATTCAAATCACGAAAAAAGCTTTTCCAGAGCTCAAGGTGCTATACAATCATAAACACATTCAAAACTTCTATTGGTCAGTTGTTTTTGACCACAGTTCGAATAGGAAAAAATATTTCTAGGCGAGAAGTCATATTTTTCAGCAAACATATTTACCTGTTCTACTAATATCACCCTAAATTATTAAAATAGAACATTTTTAAAAATCAGTCTAACTTTTCAGCATATATGCACTTTTACGGTTTCCATTTGGCTTAGTTTGATTGATTAAAATAGTCTGGTCAGTTTTTCTCCAGAGAAGCAGAATTCCAAAAAATCAATGAAACAAATGTTCATCTTCAGAGAAAAGTCACATGTGTTTTCCTGTTTTCGGGATGTTTGGGGACTCATAGAATTTTGGGACCAACTTGTTGCCAAACTGGCTTGCTTTTCACTTTCCCTAGCTAAAGATGTGGCTTCCCCCTTCAAGAGCCCTCATAGCACTCCTTATTTTAGTCACCCTGCCCCCAGCTAGCATGATGAAACAGGGAGAGTCACTGCCAGGGTAAATTAAGATACCCTTTTAAAAACTAATATCTAATCGTTTCCTCAAAAGGAATGTCTTGAGTTCCTCCCCATGTATGAAAATGAGTAACATAACTTCTTCAAGTAGTGTCTCTATGGATGCTCCACTGTAGGTGCAGCAGAGCCGCCTGCGCCTGGGATTGGAGATTGGTAGCATTGCCCGTTGGGCCACACATGCGCTCCTCTTAGTCTCGCATTGTGGGCGGCATCTATATATAGTGCTGTGCAGTCCAACCGCCTTCAGTTCCTTCTCAACCACCTTTGGTCTGGGACACAATCTGGATCAGAGCCCTTCTTCCTCCTTAACCTTTAGAGATACTCTCATTAATTTTCTCCCCCTAAAAAATCCAAGTTTTAGTTACTCTTCCCTCCCTGTTACCTTATGCTTCCCCGTTTCCCACCCTCCCCGATTGGAAGCTCTCCCCCTTGGAAGTATGCTGGGATTCCCCTGGTTCAAGAGGTGCCTCTCTTGTTGGGAGGCCTTTCCTGTGAATGATGGTCACTCATGGTGCATCCACTGCCTCGGTGAGGGCCACATCGCACAGAAGTGCACCCACTGAATCAGCTTGACTACCCAGGCCCAAAAGGACCATGAACTCAGACTGAAAATTCTCCTCATGGAGAGTTCTTTACAACCAGCTTCAGACCCGGCCCTGATATCTCTCCAATGTGGTTCTCACCTCGGCTCAGTCATCAGCTGATCTCCTGCTTGCTGCAGCCATCCAAGGGGTAATCCTCTGTTTCCCACTCAGATGGGAAGAAATGGACCACTACATCGCCTGCCAAGGAACCGGCTCAGAAAAAGCCATCCCCTGCGAGGTCAGTAGCCTCAACATCCTCAGGGGTGAGACTTCGCTCCTATGACCATCCGTGTATCTCTGGCACAGGAGCTAAACAGAAGTCCAAGGACCCTAGATGGGTAGAAACACAAGTGGGGACACTGTCTCTTAGGACCGAGAAGCACAGCGCAAGATCTTCCGAAATAGAATCATAGAGTCATAGATTTTAAGGTCAGAAGGGACCATTATGATCATCTAGTCTGACCTCCTGCACAGAATCTCACCCACCCACTCCTGTAATAACCCCAACCTATGTCTGAGCTGTTGAAGTCCTCAAATCATGATTTAAAGACTTCAAGGTGCAGAGAATCCTCCAGCAAGTGACCCGTGCCCCACGCTGCAGAGGAAGGCGAAAGTCCCCCAGGGCCTCTGCCAATCTGCCCTGGAGGAAAATTCCTTCCCGACCCCAAATATGGCGATCAGCTAAACCCTGATCATGTGGGCAAGACTCACCAGCCAGACACCCAGGAAAGAATTCTCTGTAGTAACTCAGATCCCACCCCAGCTAACATCCCATCACAGGCCATTTGGCATATTTACTGCTAATAGTCAAAGATCAATTAATTGCCAAAATTAGGCTATCCCATCATACCATCCCCTCCATAAAGTTATCAATCTTAGTCTTGAAGCCAGATATGTCTTTTGCCCCCACTGCTCCCTTTGGATGCTGTTCCAGAACTTCACTCCTCTGATGGTTAGAAACCTTCGTCTAATTTCAAGTCTAAACTTCCTGATGGCCAGTTTATATCCATTTGTTCTTGTGTCCACATTGGTACTGAGCTTAAATAATTCCTCTCCCTCCCTGGTATTTATCCCTCTGATATATTTATAGAGAGCAATCATATCTCCCCTCAGCCTTCTTTTGGCTAGGCTAAACAAGCCGAGCTCTTTGAGTCTCCTTTCATAAGACAGGTTTTCCATTCCTCGGATCATCCTAGTAGCCCTTCTCTGTACCTGTTCCAGTTTGAATTCATCCTTCTTAAACATGGGAGACCAGAACTGCACACAGTATTCCAGATGAGGTCTCACCAGTGCCTTGTATAACAGTACTAATACCTCCTTATCTCTACTGGAAATACTTTGCTTGATGCATCTCAAGACCGCATTAGCTTTTTTCACAGCCATATCACATTGGCGGCTCATCGTCATCCTGTGATCAATAAATACTCCGAGGTCCTTCTCCTAATCTGTTACTTCCAACTGATGAGTCTGCAGTTTATAACAAAAATTCTTGTTATTAATCCCTAAATGCATGACCTTGCACTTTTCACTATTAAATAGTACTGAGTGCCTCATCCAAGATAACCTTGGATTCTTCGGCACCAACAACTCTCCTTCCACCAACCAAACACTCGGCACCAAGTAATCCCTTGGTGCCGATGTGAACCTTGGCACTGGGAAAGCTCTCTTCACCAAGTAAGCTATCTACCAGCCACTCAAGGGAATGCACTCTGCTCTTGGCATTGATAATTCCTTCACTTTCCAAACACTCACCATTGTCGATGATGCCCCTGCCTACTCCACAGCAATTCAGCTTTCCAAGGGACCTGGTTGTCTCTGATACGCCTGAGTCGCCACTCCTAGAGAGCACCCTATAGCTTATGACTCTGCCTGGGAGTTACAACAAAACTGCCTTTCACCACTGAGAACTGCTTCACCCTTTCCCAGCAAGGAGGAAGAGGAAGAAGAGTGCTCTGTTCCACCCACAAATCCAGAACACACACACAGATAATCGTCTGCTCATCCCCTTTACCCGGAACCAAACTGGGGCCGTGGTACGGACCCCCATGGATGCAACCCCACATACCAATTCATCCACATTGGCCTTACTGGGACCCATGGAGTAGGAATAGGGCACATTTTCCCAAACTGCCCATAAAGCAGAGCCAGAAAGACACATAATTGATATCCCCATCCGTCTCTCAACTACCTCATGTCGACCCAGTAACGATGGAGCAACAGCAGGAAGACATGGAGGAAGAGATTACACAACCACTCCACTTCTCCTCCTCTTCTCCTGATGAGGCCATTATGCCACCACCACCTGCGTCAGCAAACAATTTCAGACACTTTCAAGAACAACTGCGCAGAATCTCTCCAGATCCCTCTGGAGGAAGTCAAAGAGCAACAGCACAAGCTGCTCAGTATCCTACACACCTCCACACTGGCAAAGATAGCTCTCCCTATCAATGAGGTCCTGTTGGATCCTGCCAAGGTACTCTGGAAGACCCCAGCATTCATCCCGCCAATCTGCAAGTGAGTGGACAAAAAATACTATGTCCCTGCTAAGGACTTGGAATTTTTTCCCCCAGCCTACTCTAAACTCCTTGATCATTAATGAGGTACACAAGAAGGGACGCCAACACCACCCCAGGGCAACGCCAAACAGGGACTGGAAGCAACTAGACTTCTTCATTCGCAAAGCGTATTCTTCTGCTACACTTCAGTTCCATATTGCCAGTTACCAGGCTCTTATGGCCAAATACAATCATATTAACTATTCTAAAATACCAGGAATTCTGTCAACATCTGCCAGAGGGTAAGGAGGAGCAATTCCAGACACTTGTGTCTGAAGGACACCTTCTCGCCCGCACAGCACTACAAGCTTCCCTGGGTTCTGCAGACACGGCTGCCTGTTTCATCGCAACAGCCATGGTAATGAGACGAGCATTCTGGCTTCACCTCTCCAGATTCCCTAAAGAAGTATAGACCAGGATCTATCCTTTGAGGATTCCAAACTATTTACCGAGTGTATGGATGAGTCCCTACATTCTCTAAAGGACTCTGGAGCAACTCTCTGCTTTCTCTGCATATATATACATCAGGGCTGAAGAGATGTCAGGGGAAATACCAGTGTACCTCAAGATCCTGACCTCCACCTTTCACTCCTCACCATCAGTATGATGCACAATGAAGACTGTTGGACAACTGTTTAGCCCCG
Source organism: Emys orbicularis (assembly GCF_028017835.1). Taxonomy (NCBI): domain Eukaryota; kingdom Metazoa; phylum Chordata; order Testudines; family Emydidae; genus Emys; species Emys orbicularis. Next base: position 71,297,795 of record NC_088685.1, on the reverse strand, counting down.
TTTTATCCATTATGGCGGCAAATCACTTCAGAGAAGTGGGTCATGGAAATAATCAAAAAAGGGTGTATTCCATTCCCTATGGATGCTCCACTACCCACCCACCTCCCCTCTGCTTCGGAGCTCAGAGATTAAGTTCTGCAGTAGAGAAGGAACTGCGGCCGGTTGGACCACACAACACTATAGATAGATGCTGCCCACGGTGTGAGATGGGGAGAAGTGCATGTGCGACCCAATGGGCACTGCTACCCGAAGATCTCTGATCCCAAGCGCAGGGGGCACTGCTGCAGCTACGTTGAAACACCTATGTGACACACATCTCAAAGTACATCATTTATTGCACATGGTGAATAACCTTCTATTATTCTCAAAGAAGAGTCTGGCAATTTATTCTTATCTTTAGTCTCATCCTCGGGAAGTAAGGTTGAGATGTCCTTTACAGACCTCTCCCTTTTTGTTTCCTCTTTAGTTATGGTTCAGAGTAGGAAGGGAAGTGAGCCACTAAGTAAGCCCCTGCCATTTCCATGGCAATAACTTCTATGAAGAGATCTTGCTTCTGCACAAAGGAGGGTTCATGTCTCCCCCTCACTCTTCTCCATAGACACCCTCCAAAATGGGAGGAATACAAAAGGATAAATCCACAGACTCTAATAACATAAGTGTTTACAGCCAGGGCCCAAAGTAGTGTAGCCATGGTAGAAATTCAACTAGAAAAGGAGTTGTCATTGAAAACAAAAAACCTCCTCTCTAAGGCTAGGTCCACACTACCTGCCTGATTCGGCGGGTAGAGATCGATCCCAGAAGCGCTCCCCCGTCGACTGCGGAACTCCTGCTCGCCGAGAGGAGGAAGCGCTGTCGACGGGGGAGCTTGCCTGCGCCGCGTGGACCCGCAGTAAGTAAACTTAGTTCGATCTAGGAAACGTCGACTTCAGCTACGCTATTCTCGTAGCTGAAGTTGCGTTTCCTAGATCGATCCCCCGCCCCAGTGTGGACCAAGCCTAAGGTAAAATCAGATTGGATCATACTGCTGCATGACTCTTTTGAAGGAGTCATTTTGGACCATAAGGGGCCACCTAAATATTCTACAAAACCCAAATGCTGAAGAATTCCTTTTCCCTCCTGAAAGTCATCACAGTGGTGGATCCCTGGCAAAAGATATACTTCTCTCAAGGTAGGTGGGGCATGAGGATGTTTGGAGAATGGCATGTCTTCCTTAAGGACCCTACCAACCAGATAATAGCACCCCAGAAGAGGTTTAGAGGCATCCTCTGCTCCCTCGAAGCTCCTACAACATGGTTGCAGCAATCCCTTGGCAGGAACAATATCGTATTTGCTGGACATTTTGTACCAGTTTAATCTAGTATCCTCTTTGTATTTCTGGAGCTGCACTTCCCAGCTAATCTTTTTTTTGTCCCTCTAATATCCAGGAACCCCACCAAGTGCTGGGTTATGCTTGAAAAAAGATCTCACATGTAGTGTCAACTCCAGAAGAAGAGGAGGAGTTTCTTAAGGCTATACTGCATCTTCTTTATTGTTAAGAAGAACTCAGATTGGATCTACATTGTTTTACACCTGGAGGCTTAACAGACCAGACCAGTGTAGTGGTTCTGAAATTGTCTTTCACCATATCAGCAATTCTTCATGAGATTTTTCTGACAGTTGTGCTCTCGGAGAACATATTTTTGTATCTCCATGCATTCATGTACTGGAATCTTCTCATGTTTGGTCACAGAAGGTATACTTGCCGGAACAAAACTAATGTTGGCCACGTAGCAGTGATAGCTGCTAAATTAAGTTTTCTAGGAACACCCCTTGTTCTGGTCTACGTGCTGATCAGGACATTCTCATTTGTTACAGCATTTGGGTAGCCGCTCTGCAAACTCACTCTGACTGTGTTCCCCAGGTACATGGATTTGTAATAAATCCGATGAAAAGCTCACTGAGACCCTCTCAGAGGATTGATCACTTGGAGATTCTGATAGATACAGATGAGATATCCAGAATTACAAAGAACAGAATACCCCCTTCACTTGTACTTCCAACTACTATGATGTCTAGAATCACACATAAAAGTAAAAACAACTAGGAGTCCGTTGGCATCTTAAAGACTAACAGATTTATTTGGGCATAAGCTTTCGTGGGTAAAAAAAGCTTTCAGATGTATGGATCTGAAGAAGTGGGTTTTTACCCACGAAAGCTTATGCCCAAATAAATCTGTTAACCTTTAATGTGCCACCCGACTCCTCATTGTTTTCGTGGGCTCAGGCTAACACGGCTACCCCTTTGATACATAAACGTAAGTCCATGATTGAGGTTATACATGCAGGAACTCTAGAGATTTATCTTCTATCACAGAAATCATGCTCAAGAACACATCCAAAATAGTACAAATGCCCTGTAAAATGCTCCATTCTCTGTATTAGTGGGACAAAAAGTTCAGGAACAGCTCTGAGAATCCCAGACTGCAGGGTCCTAATGACAGACAACAGTCTCTATGACAGTGGCACACATGTGGATCAGCACCACAGAAAAGAGGATCAAGAAGAGAGAAATTATGTGACATAAACTTGCTGGAGCTGAGGAGGGTCCAGCTGGCCCTAAAAAAAAAAATCTCAAATTCCACTTGCAAAACTATCACATACTAATAGTCAGACAGTACTATGAAATGAATATTAAAAAGGGTTTTATTTCAAATATTTTCTTTTAGCTAACAGTGCACAAGTGTAAACAAAGGCAGACAGTAAGGACTAATAAAAATATCAGTTTTGTGTTTCAAGAAGAAACTAATGTATAAAACAGTTTAAATTAGAGAAGCCAGAGGTGTCTTAGCATATATTTAAATTAAGGAGGAGTAAGAGTTAAGTGTTAATCATGGAAGTAGTTTTATATTAACATGCTGTTAGTTATTAATTCTGTAGGGGAATTTGTATGTTGTAATAGTTTTCCTTATAAAGACTTTGGTCTTATGGGGAATTTAGCAATTTATACCCATTTTTAGGAGATAATGAAAAGGCTGATGATTTGTTAGTAAATATTTAGTGATCTCTTACAGGCAGTGTAATGTACTAAAGAGAGTTTTAAATGTGGTCTCTGTTGGTAGACCAATTAAACAGCAGTATTAATCTACGCTGATGCTGAATTTTTTTATAAAATTTAAAAACATTATATGCAATGTTAAAAATGGGTAAGTTGCTTGCTTTATATATCATTGTTAACTGTTGACAGCTTATCCCTTAAGAGCTAGTTGCTGTCAGGAGCTAAAGCTCAGAATTTAGCGAAATGTGGTTTTAGTATTGTAGCTCTGTCAAAGTCAATACAGTTTAGAAATAGTTGCCAATAGATGACAATCAGAACTGATCTGTAGGGATCTGAAGCAGATATGTGGAACACCTTTTTATAGTTATCACCCGAAAAGACAGGAAGCTACACTCATGTTTGATTGCTTATTTTCTTGACTGTTTAAATAAAATCTCTCTAGTGGTCTACACTCCTCCTGTTAACTGTATGGCTATCTTTCACAATCCCTGAATATGAATATTTTTATTGTTTGGATCTAAAGCTTTTGAATTTAAATAACACTACTTTTTGTTCCCTCTGGTCCCCTTCCAAATATATATAGGTTGTATAGTTGGACTGTAAGCTTTTCTAGACAGAATATGTATTATTACCATCTGCAAAGTGTCAAGTACACCTCTACCCCGATATAACGCGACCTGATATAACACGAATTCGGATATAACGCGGTAAAGCAGCGCTCCGGGGGGGCGGGGCTGCGCGCCCCGGTGGATCAAAGCAAGTTCAATATAACGCGGTTTCACCTATAACACGGTAAGATTTTTTGGCTCCCGAGGACAGCGTTATATTGGGGTAGAGGTGTATATTGTTGATATAATGCCACTGTTACTAATAAAGCTTTGATATTCTGTTTTTGTGCCTGAGGTTTCCACTACTTTTTTTGTGTATTAAATTTTCTCCTCATCAGAATGTTTTGTGAAAAGATTAGGAGGAAAATTTATATATTAGTGGCACGAAGTACTAAATCTTAACTTGTTTTATAAACTCAGAACTGCTTCTGACATACTACTTGCTGAATATTTTCTATTCTTGCCTTTGCCACTGGATTTGGTAAAATAGTGAGTTTTGGAATGGAGAGGCTTGTATCATTTTCATGAAGCAAGGCAGTCAGCAACTATATGGGGCAGAGAGAGGCAGAACTATCTGAAGAGCATTTTTCCCTATTGTATTTACAGAATGTTTTCAAAATATTATGAATTTTGCCCACTATGTATGTATGTATGTATTATATCAAGTTGGCTTTAAAAATGTAAGGACTAAGAGAGCTATGCCCATGTAAGTTCTATTGAACATTATCATATTTTTAAAGGATTGTTTAAAAAAAAAAAGGGGAAAAAAGGGAAAGTTTTTTACCATTCTCTCAGCAGTCATCCTTTTATCATTGCACACAGCCCCATCCCATTAACTAATCAGTAATTAAAATAAATTATTTTTGCTGATGTCACAGGGCTGTAGGGAAGCTCTTCTCTTGGGGCGTCTTATTACCTCCTTGGAGTCTGGGCATGCCCTTGGAGAGGTAGTTGGTCAAGTTCTTGCCTTGTGTGATTCTAGGGGAGTGGTACTTCTGGTCTGTCCAAGGGACCAAGTAATTGTGCCCCCCCTTTCTGTCTGCTACTTGACACTTTCTTAATTTTTTTCTGATGTTTTAGATATAGACAGATACTTCAGTATAACTCTGGTTACAGCAGCAGATCAATCTAAATACAAAATTGCAATGCACTTTGGGATTAACATAGTTCCATAACAGTACTATCATCCTATCTGCTTTACCAGCGCTTTATAAAGGTCTGTTTTAAAAATGTTGTCAGATTAAAAATATTCTGAACCCAAATATCAAGTGCCATAAACATAACTACCATATGCTTGAAAGTGAAAATTACCACTTTAATTTAATTTTTTTATTTTTATTTTTTTTTTGGTCTGTGGCTGCATATAGAATGTCATTCTATTTTATTTCTTTAAGAAAATCTCTCTCCCTACATTTGGATTCAATATATCCATATTATGTGGGCTTGTAGCTATTAATTTTACACAGGTACTGTATTCCTATACACTGTCACTTAAAATGACCATTCTGTGTCAGTTTCTCAGCTGATGTGTTCATACTCTTCCTGGGGAAACCAGAAAGCCAATAGACAATCCTTAAAAAAGTTGTCAGTTGCTTTAAGTAAAGAACCCTTACATTAGTTCTTGCAGTACTATCGGTATCTCGTATAGTAAGTATAGGTAATATTGCAAATACTGAGGTACAGATATTTAGTTATCTAAGGCAATATTGGCAAGTTTTTAAGTGGAATCAGTATATACTGTTAAGCAGACACTGATTTTTAAGTGAATGTAAAGAATTATTGTTATGAGTGGTAATTACTACTTTGCTTGTCAGTCTTTGCCTCTCATTCCAATAGTTATGCCTCTATTGACACTTCTAGGTGCAGGTATAAAATTATACAATACAGTTAGATACTAAAATGGCATAGCAAACTGGAAACCTCCCAGTATCTAGAAACACTCAGCTCTGCTCTATCAATTCCAACAGGTAAAAGGTTTGCAGCATATCTTGAAGGTAATCAAACCAGTAATAAATCTTCATATTCATTGAAACATGAAACCTTATTTGTATTGCTACATTAGGGTGACCAGATATCCCGATTTTATAGGGACAGTCCCGATTTTGGGGTATTTTTCTTATATAGGCTCCTATTACCCCCCGCCCCCGTCCCGATTTTTCACACTTGCTGTCTGGTCACCCTATGCTACATATAGTTTGAATGTTTTCTCAGTGCTTGAAATGGAGTAGGCAAAATGATATGCTCGAACATTTTCTCAATCTTCTCTTGTCAACTGCAGTAGAGAGAAGTGTGGATATGATTTATCTATCAACAGACCTCTTGATGTGACAGCTGTGTGTGAGAGACATTAGGCGTCAGGAGGGAATCCAGATGCCTTCTCCTTTGACTGATGGTGTCCCAAGACGCATATTCGGGGCCCTCTAGGGAAAAATTCCCTATATTATCTGCCTCTTAATTCCAACAAGAAAGGTTATCTTAAGTGACTTGTAAGGAACCTTTCCACCAGTTTTTTTCTGACAAGTAGTATTTGGGAGTTCACTTGAGTTCCTTCTCAAGGTCCCCTTGTTCTTCCACATTAATCAATAAATTTGTCTCACCCCACTTTGTCCTTAACCTTCCTCTCCTAAGATGGTGTACTATTTAGACAGTGCCCAAGTTGTTGTTGTTACTTGGACAAAATGGACTCTTTTTAGAAAGTCTGTTCTTTTTTGTGGTATATGGCTATAAAGAGAACAGTTAAGGTTTCCAGGTCTATCACTTCCCACTGGGTTAAAACAACTATCTGGGAAGTTTATACTAATGTCCCCGTGTCTTTGCATTCCCCAGCATAGCTGGGCAGGGAGAAAAATCTTAGAACCCAGTAACTGATTGTTCTGCATAGTGAGTTCCATCTGCAAAGGGTTGAGGTTCTCAAATGAGCAGTCTCATGACTTAGACTGAATGCACTTGAGGCATGTACCTCTCTCACTTTACAAGCACATACCATATTGTGAGACATTCACTTCTTAGAAGAATGGGTAGGGCAAATTCAAACAGAAGCTGAGCTCTTCAGGAGTACTAAAAATGAGACTTCATAGTTGTCCTCTTAAAATTTACTGTTCACCTATTTAAAATTACAGATCTAATTAAAAAATACTAAGGAACTCAACAAGTTAAGAGAGTTACAATGAAAGTATCTGTTAAATTCCACTTTAGTGGTTACCTTAATACAGAACAAATGGATGCATAAGAAAGTAAGCAGTCAGCAGAGAAGTAGGTGAATGACGAAGGCAATACTTCTCATAGACTAGTGCAAAACTGTTAATATTTTCTAAATTTTCAGTTAGACTGATTAATGAACTATGAAAGAATAGAAATTTATTCTATGGTGATGTGTAGATTAGTTTGAAGTAGCCACTTCTACTTTAGCTGTGAGTCATCTGACAAGTCTGTATATTTTAGGCTAAAATAATTGTTTTAAAGCAGTGGTTCTCAAACTTTTGTACTGGTGATCCCTTTCACATAACAAGCCTCTGAGTGTGACCTCCCTAATAAATTAACAACACTTTTTTATATATTTAACACCATTATAAATGCTGGAGGCAAAGCAGGGTTTGGGGTGGAGGCTGACAGCTCGCGACCCCCCATGTAATAACCTCGCAAACCCCTGAGGGGTCCCGACCCCCAGTTTGAGAACCCCTGTTTTAAAGTAAGTACAGTAAGATATGTTTTTCCTTTGGAAGAGGTGTTTATCTAGGGATCTCCTTCAGAATTTCCTGGTTCCCTGTCATTCTGGTTTCAGACCAATGTTTGGAACTCAGACTATAGTGATGATTCTTTTGAACGCCTGACCTAGTCCAGTATCAGAAAGTGTCCACGTTAATTTTATTAGCCTTTCACTTGTTTGTGAGATCATGAGTTGATACCTTGGCCCCTCTAGTAGTTTCGCTTTTTTGCCCCTCAGAGTACTTAGAGGGGTAATGTTGGGTAATTGCTAATTTACTCCACAGGCTATAATGTGCTGTCACCCTCCTATCCCATGTTTGCGAAAGCACAAGAGGAGATACGTTATTTTGCAACATCACTACTTTTCCAGTTTCTGGACAGATAAGGATGAAAAGCACCCCATAGTTGTCCAGTTTGGAACTACACCTTACGTCTTACTTTTCCTTTAGACTAAAACGATCAGTTTAATATTGTTTTAAATGTGCTGCTAGGATATGGCTATTACCGTATTTCATATAACTAAACATTAATACTGAAAATATGCCTTCATTCTCCCAAAGCCTTACTCTGCATTCCTTTCTGAATTATAGATTCAAACGTGTACAATTTTGTTCAGATTCAAACCCATTCCCTGATTTATTTTTTTTAAATAATCAACTTCATAGGTCATTATGTATTGATTAGTTCAAGTAAATTGCAGGAACAAATATTCAGAACAAACAGGAATCTCAGTTGTAAACTAGGAAAGGAATACATGGTCTGAATTGTTTAATTAAAGTAAAGAGGAATGGTGAATATTTTCATAGGTTTGGGAAAGTACTGCATTTCTAACATTTTAAAGGCAATAATTTGTTACCTAAAACAGAAAATATATTTTTACTTTTGTTATCTAATTAATTGAATTATAAAATAGATTTTAGAGTTCATTTTGGGTTTAGGGATTTAGCATTGCAGTTAGTGTGTGTGCTTTATTCTCCCTTAATCTGAAAATTAATTGGCTGTGACATGAACATGCTTTCTTTAAATTATAACTATTAGTATAATTGTAGTACCTAAAGTTTTGTCTCAAGGAGTCACTTAATTATTTGCTTGAGACATCAGAAACATGGACTGCATATTGTAATATTGCCATGAACATTATTATTTCAGGAGGAGAGTAAAATTTTCTTGCAGAGCCGCAGTTTATTTCACAAGAGACTCTTAGATATGATGCCAGGGATAGGAAACCAAGAAAGGGACAGTTGGGTCCCTACTAACCTTGCTGAACTTAAGTTTTGTTTTGATGCAGCACATAGTATCAGTAATCAGCTTTTATGATCAAACAAAATGCTGTTATACATAATCCTTTCTATCACTGTCCACTAGGAACACAGTCAAAACTATTCTTTGTGAACAGTTTTAGTTTGGCCTTTTTACTGTTTGGCTTATTCAAACACTGTACAGAAACAAATTTTATCTGTGGGTTGTTTGTGAACAATCTATACTTTATTCTTTACTGTTCATTATTACAACTGAATGATAGGTCACTTTAGTCACTTGGTATTTTCTCTCTTCCCTCATTGGCTGTAAGTATCAGTTTTAAAGAGGAGGATGTGATTAAGTAAGTTGGCCTTTGATTCTCTTTGGGAGAGGTGGGAGCTGTTTGTGGAATGATGAGGAGGTAGGCTGGCAGGCTTTGACAGTTTTAAGTACACTTTGAACCCTTTGCTTTTGGTTCACTTGAGTTAGTCATTGCCCAAGACTTGACTGCTGGAATAGTATGGGCTAAAGCTTGCTTGTTTTTTCAAGAACAAAATTTAATTCTTATGATCATTCACTATCAAGTCACATACAAAGGATGAGAACAAGGCAAATTGACATTTGGTTTCTAATTCACTCAAATACTCAGTTAATTTTTCCCACTACTATCGTAGCTCGAAGTGGAAAACCTGAGGGATGGCATCAAATTCAATAACAGCTCTGAATTTTTAAGCCCCTTATTTTAAAATTGTTTTTCTGTTTTTTTTTTTTTTTTTTTTTGGTTTAGTATCTTATTTCGAAAACGTTCAATGACATTGAAAGGCAACAAATTTAAGACTGATAAAATGGACAAGTTTTTTTATGCAATTTATAATTAACAATGAGTTCCTTAGGTTAAAGAGATTACTCAGACCTATATTTTAGCAGAATTTTAAAACAGGATTATCCTTTTATATGGATAATAAAGACATTATTATGTTAGGTAGAGTGTGTAAATATGCAAGTAATATAAAACATTAGAAGGGATGTAAGCCCTCATGCTTCATAACATAAGCCAACCACTGCTTTGGGAAATGTCGTATGGCCTGTCACAGCCATGATGATGTCACCAAAGGTTGTAGTCTGATGAATATGCTGTCTAGCAAAAGTGGGAGATGGATTCTCTTCTTGCAGACCATGGTTCCATTGAGAATTGTTGCAGATCACTTCCAATGAAACAATGGGACTTGGAAGGTTAAACGATAACCAAAAGTCAACTGCACAACCTTTTCCAAATACCATCATACTGTATACCAGTGACTTGTCAATTCTGAGAATATTATCTGATTTTAAAATGACAGCTAGTTCTGGAGGGGTCAGAATGAGAGTGAATCTATTCTGCTACAAGATGAAATAGTTTGGTACTTTTTTGAGTATTGAGGGAAATATACAGCTCCCCCCCCCCCAAGTATATTGTTATTTCATAGCTTTTGTGTTATTTTCCTGGTTTATTTAATATTTGGACTGTTAGCTGTTTTTTCTCATTCAGAAGCTGCTTTTGTCATACTTAAGAAATACCATGTTTGTTGTATTATTTTGTTGTACACAACTTGTACACAATAGCAGTGTGGTCACTTTTTAAAATGAATTAGCTCTGGGTCATATATTGAGGTAAATAAGAAGAGTCTGAGTGAGTGGAGGGTCGAAGGCTACTTAGGAAACCAAATGGTCCATCAGCAAAACCCTGGAAAGGGATAACGGAGACACAGTAGCATTACAACAAATTCAAAATTAAATGGGGAGAAATGTGAAAAAGAGATGTCAAGAGAAGAATCTGTGTAGATTTGCCAGAGGTTTTGATTTCTATATTTAGGCAGAGACAAAATTGATGCTACCTGGATGCATTTTTTTGCCCCAAAGAGACATCCTTCCTTTTTGTTTTATTTTTGATTTTGTTTTTATTTTCCGTACCTTAAGGAGTAGCTGAATCACTTCACATATCAGTCCTGCATTTCCTGACACCAGAATTGGCTCTTCTGTCTCTGTCCTACATTACTGCTCCCTCCCACCCCACCCAGTCTGTTCTCTTTCAAGTTTTCTGTCCCGTTTGCCATCTTCTATCCTGTTTCCTCCTCTCTGTTATCTTCTTTTTTTAAACTGTCTCTCATCTACTGTCCTGCTTGTTGTCTGTCTCCTTTCTGTTTACTTCCTCCTTCACTTTGTCCCATACCCAATCCCTGAGAATTGGAAAAAATCCTAACTTTATTAGGGCACTTTGCAACTGAATAGTAAACATGGTGCCTTCCAAGAAGTAATCTTCTGCTACTGGGTACTCTTTCAATAGCCTGTCTGTTTGGAATACTTCTTCCTGTAAGGGGCAGAATAGGGGATTGGAGCACTGATTTCAAGGAGATTTATGATGACAGCTGATCTGGTGTATCAATATTAACATGCAGAGCATTACCAACAAAACAGGTAGGATCGTTTGGGGGTCTGAAGCAACACCCCTTTTACACTAGGTGAAAGTACGAGAATGCCAACCTGTTACAGCTACAGCTATGATCATATCTGGTAAACCGGTATATATTGTTTCAAATTTATGTTTAAAAGGCTTTGCCATTTGATAAATGCAAGCAAATGAGAACACTTTTCATGTAGATGCTGTAGAATAGTCTCTGTGTGTTCTCCATAAACAATAACTAGGACAGTAACACCATAATATGAATTCATACAGCCCGTCACATAGAAAACTTTCCTGTGTGCATGTATTTGTGCTGGGAGGGAGCTTATTGTAAATTCTCAGTGAACTTACAATCTGCAGATCCTCACTTTGGAAAAGGAAGTCTTGAGCTTGCATTTCTTAAAGCTTCCAGGGCCTAGAACTTTTACTTTTAATATACTTTCTCCAGCCAATTCTCGCTTAGTCACAATTAAATAAAAGACTAAATAGTTTGGCCATATTTTCATCCTGTGGTTTTCAGTTTTTGTTGTCTTCTTTTTTTTTAATTGAAGAGAAGGTAGTAGCAAGCTGAAAAACAGGAACTGAGAATAATAATATCTGACTGTGTCCTTTGTTGACATGCTCTTGGTGCTTTCTGTTGTGTTGAGTGATGTGATGTTTTAGTTTAATTTCAAAGCTACAGACCAGCTGGCAGGTCATCGGGAAATCATACTGAAATTTTTATTATACTGGATAAGAATTGTTGCTAATAGAATATTTTCCAAAGATTTAAATGTCCTTATAGTGGTACCCTATAGCTTTCCTCCCCCTGCACCCCTGAAATATTGTGTGTGGGGGGGTGGGGGGGGGGGAGAATACTATTGGGATTACTATTGGGACTACACTTCTTCTCTCCAATTAAAAAAAAAAAAAAAACCAACAAAAACTGAAAACTAAAGGATAAAAATTTGGCCAAACTATTTAGTCTTTTATTTAGTTGTGACTAAGCCAGAATTGCCTGGAGAAAGTGTGTCAAACGTGAAAGAAAGAAAAAAAGACAAACAAAAAAAGCATGCTATTAAATAAAACCCACAGGCCTGGCCAGATTCCTTAATTACATAGATGCAGTTCATCAGGCAGTCATTTACTTGCACAATTAATTGCACATCTATGTGGCCAGTGAGATGTCTGACTACCTATTTTTGTGTGTGTAGTTACAAAAAATCTGGGTCATAAAGCAGTTTGTGGGCCAGATTATGCCTGTCCAAAACATGCTCAACAGCTCGGGGCTGGGTGTGGAAGCAGGGGCGGGTGGGAGTGGGGGTACACAGAGAGCGTCAGTGATGGATCCCTGATCCTGTGGGTTGGTCTTTGCTGGCTCCAGCCTCAGAGCAAGTTATGGTTCCCAGTGGCTGCTCTAACTTACATTGTCTAAGGATCACTATTGCATAGCTGAGCTCCGCTACACTCTCTCCTCACTCCCAGCATGCCTCTTAAATGGGAGCACTAGCTCAGGAGCTAGTTCTTCCAGCTTTACACCAACAGAGTTCCCCT